>NC_135756.1:2162500-2895000 GCF_041903045.1 Epinephelus lanceolatus | reverse complement strand
TTATGGTAAAATAAATACTTCTTACAGCCATTAAAAGTTGTTGCTCGTCTCCTAAGCCAAAATGAAAAACATTAGCCCATCCTCAGTGCTTAAGAAATTACTTGACACGCGCCATAACGAACAGTCCCTAAGAAATGTAAATGTTACAGTGCTTTTTAATCAGCAGCTCTCCTGTTAGCATTTATTTACAGACGAGTCCAGCTCTTTCCAATATGGCGGCAACGATGACGTTAGAATCAGCTGCCAACAAGGCATCTACGTTTAAAATACACTTGAATGTTTAACAATATTTAAAGGTTTATTTGATCATTTTCTTCGCTGAGGAATTAAAATGTGAGCGATTCTGTCTGACCTGTAGAGGGCGCTGCTTCATCTCACACCTCACAAACAGTCAATGTTTTTACCTCCTCCAGCAGACTCCTGTTGTCCTCCAGCTTCCTGCGCTGCTCGTACAGAGCCAGAGACGCCGGGTCAGACAGACGCCTCACTTCCTGTCTCTCTGCCTCGTCCACACCTGGTTGTCGACCTGCTCCACCTGTCTGCTGCCTCTGGACGATGGGAGGCAGGAAACAGGTGCTGACACAGAGAGGGAGAGTGACGGGGTCAGGTTTCACTTCATCATGTTGTTATCTTGTCAAGCTGCATCTGTGTGCTGAGAGGCAGAGCCAACACACACACACACACACACACACACACTTCCATGTAAACCAGTTTCCATTCAGATTTGTTTACAGTCGGGTCTGATCACAGTAACGTATCCCTCTGCCAAGGTCATGCTTCGGTGGAGAGTATCAGACACACACACACACACACACACACACACACACAGTTATCAGATTGTCAGTCCAGACTAAGTTTCCAGTTCCTCTTCAGAGAGCAGCAACTGTTTCCATCCAGGGTTTTATTTGGAAACATACAGACACCATATTATTATTAATTTAAAGTCTTAACATCATGTACACACCAAACATTTTGGGCAACACACCAAAGTACTAGATTGGCAAAAAATATTTCCTATTTTGGGTCATTACTCCCAAAAATTGTGGGCGTGTTAGCCAGTGTTTGAATGTTGGGGTTTGGCTGTTTGACGTCGGACCAAAGGTCAGAGCGAGAAAACCGACCCGTGTTTCCCGAATTAACACCATTTAACATTGAAATTGGGCCGTGTGTTAAAGTCAAAGGCAGTACGACTTTTACAGAAGTTTTTCTACACACTCAAGAGGTTTCATCATGTGGCAAGCCCTCTTAACATTTAATCGACAGAGTGGTGAAGGAATAAGTCCTGAAACCCACATGTGAGTTAGCATTTTAGCACGTCCGGTTTCCCCGTCTCAAAGTCAGTGGGTTTGTGGTTAGATGCCTGGAATACAAGCTGAAGAGACGTTCACGTTTTGTTCTGCGACACAAAACACATCAGTAAATGCCGCACTGTGAGTTTTGAAGCTTTTTGTGTTTCAAAAAAGACGGTTGCTAACACGTGGCTAAATGAGACTACAGAACGTCGTCGCACTGAACACGGCCTCACAGCCTCGTTGTGGTGGTGACGCTGAAGAAAAGTAGATATCTATGATGAACATTTCCATTAGTAAGAATTTAAGTGTTGATATTCGGACTAAACGAGTATCTCTCTCTTTGTGTAACTGTGTTTAATTCCTAAGTCTGTTGAGCATAAATGACCCAAAGCTTAATAATGAAGCTCTTCTGTGAATATTTTTCTAATGAATAATAAATACAGCAACTTCTGGTAAACCTGTAGCGATTTCAGGCTTAAAATTACAATTTATGATTAGACCACACCCACTTTCAGCTTAAACTCCACCCACTCTAGATCTAAACCCCGCCCACTCCAAGTACAGATACAGATAATGGCTGCATTTCCCAGATCGCTCTTAGCGCTACGAGCGTCTTAAGAACGCTCTTAAGCCTCCAGTGAAAGAAAAACGTGTTTCCCAGATCGCTCTTAGCTTCAGAAGATCTTTCACTAAGAAGGAGTTGTAAGATCAAGCTGACCCACTCTTAACAGTCTTCTTAGCGACCAAACGCTCACAGATCCAGCCGTGGCAGGCACATTAATATTACACTAAGCAAGGAGATGTTAAAACAGTGCGCAGCATATATATTTTGATTTATTTTATACTTCAGATTTATATTGTTTAGCATTAATTGGTGACAGAAAAGAACAAATTTCATTCTGCAGGGAAACGCGTGTCCTTACTGTGCATATGACAATAAACACTTTGAATCTTGAATCTATGTTTTATGAAGACCCTGTGTGCGCTCAAAGCTGTGGCACAAGTTACGCACCGAAATCTGGCGGAAGAAAAATAATAAGACGAAAAATAAGTATGAGGAATAACAAGTGTGTGCCTGTATGTGCTGTGCACATCAGGCACACAAATAAAATGAATCATCATGACGATCATTTATCATAATTTGTCCGCACATATCCCACATGTGACAGAAACAGATCCACCCTCCAAACCTGCGACACTCAGATATCAGGCAGCTGACAGGTGTAATTGAGCTCAGCTGGAACCTCATCAAGGGACGCTCCACCTGCTACTCTACATAAAGGCGTTGCCACATCACATGTGTGAGATACCATGGCTGCTTTACAGCATGTTCTCGCTGCTAACCAACAGCGTCGCCGTGTGCGAAGCCAAACCGTATATGTAAATACATTTGTGCGTCAGCACTTCAGCCCACTGGACGTGCTGTCAGACCGGGCTGTCCAAATGAAGTAGCGGCTGAGATACAACGCCTCATCAACTTTTGTCTCCACACATCCGGAGGGCAACCCGGTGCAATTTGGCCCTCAGCCCGGAGGTGCAGTGCCTGGCTGCGCTGCGTTTTTATGCAGTGGGGAGCTTCCTGGAGGTGGTGGGAGACGGCACCGGCCTCAGCAAGGCGTCTGTGTTCTGTTGTTTAAATATAAAACATGTCCTCATGGTTCTCTTACCAAGACTACTTCTTATTTAGTCGTAGTCTTGTTTTCATCATGACAATAGGTCATTAACAAATATTTATCGTCTTACTTTTTCATTAGAATTATTAGAGCACACATACACACGAGCAGCAGGGGATTAGTGCGTTAGGTAGCAGCGCTGTGTGTGACTTATGGCTGATGAAGTGGTGGCTGATCGATGTGCCTGACATCCATTGATTTAGTTTCAGCACTGCAGTAGTGTCCAGCTCCTGTTAAGAGCTTCTTAAAGAGCGACTCTAAGAGCAATCCTAAGAAGGGCATTAAGAACGCATCTGGGAAACACTCTTATCTTTTGATTTGATTTGATTTGATTTTTATTTGTCTCAAACAAGCACAAGCATAAAAACAGGCAATATATGTAATAGAAAAAAAATGGCACACTGTGATAACATACAAGTTCGAGAAGGGGCTTAGCGACCCTTCTTACCAAAAACGTTCTTAACTGCGCTCTTAGGTCTTAAGAACACTCTTAACTGGGAAACACGGCCAATTTAGTTACATCCAGACACAGATATGGTGTACTCGCTCATCCCTGGTTAAAACCAAGAATTTAACATTTCAACCAGTGAAAATGTAGATTTCATTAATTAGAAATGCAAACAGTCAAAAATAACATTACGGTAACATGACACAAAATTAGCCATGGTAATAGCTAACTAGTTATAAGTTTTAGTTTTATTTATCTATTTTAATTTAACTTTGATTTAAGCAGGAATAGTCCCATTTAGATTCAAATATATTTATAATTTAAATATATTTGTCTGCGTACCTGGTTTGTACTGGAGCTACACTTGGATATCTTACTCACCACTTAGTAAAAATATCAACACCACAGTGTAGAAAAACTCTGTTTCAAGTAAAAGTCGGTGTATTCGACATTCAACCTAAAAGTACTAAAAGTATTATCTTAAAGTACCAATAGTGAAAGTACTCATCGTGCAAAATGGCTCATGTATCATTAAAGCAGATACTAAAGTAAAGTAAAAGTGCGTCAACGTCTGCAGCTGATGATTAAATGGACTCCTGAACACATGACATCATCGTTACTCATCGCAGTCAGCTGTCGTGTCACCTGTGCTCTCTGCTGGAAGACTCCTCCTGGATCTGAGAGAGATGTCGAGCTCCCACCCTGCCCTGCAACACACACACACACACACACACACACACACGCACACACACACACACACACACAGAGGATACATTATCAGTTAATTACATGTTCTCAAAGGAGAGACGGAAGCCTGGAAGAGGCAGAGTTGGTTTCCGTGGTGACAGGAGACATCTGTCCGTCAGTCTCCGAGCTGCCAGATGACACCGCCACATGCCGGACACACACACACACACACACACACACACACACACGCACACACACAGCCGAGTAGAGATTAGTTACCTGTATCAGCTCAGGGACGTCTCGCCTCTTTTATTTATTTATTTATTTATTATATTTATTTTACTTCAAAGATTCATAAATGTCCCATTAAGTATTTTTTTGTGTGGTTTTATTTTGTTAGTAGTAGAAAGTCATTAACTACATTTACTCAAGTACTGTACTTCAGTACAAATTTGAAGTACTTTTACTTATTATTATATGAGTATATTATTATTATTATTCATACTTTATGCAACATTATACTTTAACTCCACTGATCTCAGAGGTAAATACTGTACTTTTTCCTCCACTACATTACTCTATCAGCTTTAGTTACTTTACAGATTTGGATTATTAAAACAGAATATAATTAACTAATAAATGATAATGTATTATGTTAGATTAAACTACTCAGACACATGAATGCATAATATAATAAAAACTACTGTGAAACTGGCCATTCTGCAAAATTACCTTTACTTTTAGTATTTTAAGTATATCAAACTTCGCTACTTTCACTTAAGTAAGGTTTTGAACGCAGGGCTGTTCATCATAATAACAAAGTATTTCTACTCTTTAGTGTTGCTACTTTTACTAAGGCTGAGTATAGGTACGTCTTTCACCACTGTCTGTAGTGCCGTATTTTCTTGTTGGCCAAATATGGTGGCAAACAAGGTGACATGATGAACAACGCAGCTAGGAGCTAACGTTAGGCTAACTTTAGCTAACGTTAGCTAGAGATGTTAAAGATAACTTTATATTTCTTTCCAGCAAAGTGACAATATGTTGCCTCAAACACAATGTTGACTTACCTTAGAACAGATGTAGACATCATTGTTAATCTTATTCACGTTGAGTTGATGTTGTGGTCTAACGTTACCACACAACTTTATCCAAAGGAGACACTTTTCTCGGTTGAGATGTGGTTTAAAGTGTAAAAAATACACCTGGTCGCCCAGCCTCTCAGGATACCTTGTGTCAGAGTTGCATGTACCCCATGCACACCATTTGACCATTTTTAAACTTCAAATCTCAGGAAAAGCTCATAAAACCGAACAAACTGAATTTCTGTAATGCATTTCAATGGACGTCCAGGCAGAGAATGTCCCAGTGTATGGGAATGGCTATACGCACTGTGATTGGCTCATCACGTTTGAGGGCGGGGCTTAGCCATAGGTAACTCAAGTCTTAAATTAAAGACCCTAATATAATATATATTTACTCAGTCATAGAACTTTAAGATTGTTTTATAATTTAAGAAATAGTCAAACATTCAGATCTGAAACACAAAACAAAAAAACAATAACGACTGCTTCAATTTTCAAACCTCAAGGTTACAATAATAGAACAAATGCAAGCGTCAATCGAGTATTATTGATTCAAAGGGCCATTGCATGTTGTATAAATGTTTTAGCCCATGACCTGCAAGTCCTTGAACTGAATATATTCCCATTCTTGCTGAATATTTTCCAAAATGCTTAACATGAATGGAAAATAGACGTAATATAAAAAGCAGCCCAAACAATACAGTCATAATGTTAATTATCAGTACCTTGTGTCAGACTGATGCAGTTGAATCAGCAGAATTTATTATCAATGTCACTACAAAGTAAGTTTTCTTGGCTTCTTCTGCAGAGAGATTTGCATGTTTTATTAAATTTCAACTATCTAAGAATGAAAACTGGTGAGAATTATTCAGTTTACTAACAGAAAATAAGGCCTGCATTGCAACATTAGATTTCTGTGCATCAAAAAATAATTTCTAAAGAGGAAAATCGTATTACTTCAGTGAAAACGAAACTAATCGAGCTCATTCAGCGGGATTCTTGTTTTAAGAAGTGTCCAGTTAACCTACTTTTAGGAAATGATTTTTTTGCAGCGAACACATCAAAGTATGAAATGTAAGGTGACATATGAAGTGAATTCATTGTGAGTTTAATTATTGTGAACATGCAGATACTCACAGTGAGCTGGACGTCCATCGCTGAGTGTTTCCGTCCTGCAACTTTACCTCAGACGTTTGTCTCAGACACCTAATTAGTTTGGTGTTTCTGCTGCTGCACCTCCTCCACCTGAATTAGTCATCAGTGTGTGTGTGTGTGTGTGTGTGTGTGTGTGTGTCTACAGGGAGGGAGTGCTCAGATCCTTTATTTAGGTTAGAAAGATCAGTGCTGCTGTAGATGTACTGCTGGACTTTTATACGTTCTGTGCCATATTTATACTGTTTATACTTTAACTTCAGTAACATGTTGAATGCAGGCCTTTGACTTGTAACTGAGTATTTTTACATAGTGATATTAGCACTTTTAAAAGGATCTGAACACTTCCTTCACCACTACCAATATGGATGTTTAAAACACTCAAAAAAGTAAACAGAAGTCAAATAAAACCCCCCTCTTGAATAAAATGGTACATTTCTCCCATCTTAAAAGATGTATTGTGCATATTTTTGAAAACATATTTTGTAATTCTATTCTGCATTTATGTTTTGTCAAAGTGGCTCGAAAATCGGACGTCGATGCTAAATCCAGGCGGCCTTATAGACGAATTCGGCGAGTGATTTGTGTATGCCGCCATCTTGCGGCAGCGCCATTGCTGCGGTGACGTGTCAGTCATCAATTCATTATGCTGTCATTGTGAACTGACTCTCTACAATGACAGCATCATGAATAGCTGCAAGCAAGCTAGCAGCGTGACATTTAATCATTATGGACAGGCTACGTGACTAAAAACAACAACAACAACACGTGTTTGTGTTTTGTTTTAGGTATTCAAGAATATTTTATTGATCGCCTGGCCTCCGATGACCAGAAAAACGGCAATTACAGGTCTCTGATTGAGGGTCAAAATTACTTGAGCTCCAGATGGGTCGGGCAAATTTTACACCGCCTTTTAGACGACCATCACATCATACTGAAGGCGATCAATATTGATCAATATTGATCGCCTTCAATATATGATGTGATGGTCACGTAGCCTGTCCATAATGATTAAATGTCACGCTGCTAGCTTGCTAACGTCAGCACATGTAACGTATGCTAACGTTATATTACACAGTGTTTAATGATACAGTCTATTATCTCCCTATTACTCTAATCTTTCCTGCTTATCGCTCAAACAAATGATTAATTTCTATATTAATATCGGTACTCATTTAAGATACCTTCATCAGTTACCGGAGGCCACTGTCTAACATCATCAATCCAGCTATTCATGATGCTGTCATTGTAGAGAGTCAGTTCACAATGACAGCATAATGAATTGATGACTGACACATGTCACCGCAGCAATGGCGCCGCCGCAAGATGGCGGCATACACAAATTGTTCGCCGAATTCGTCTACAGGAGGCCTCGATGCCTCCATAAGAGAAAAAGGCCTGACAGCAGCCCTGTTGAATCACAAACACAAGACGAGCAAAACACAGAAGCAGCTGAAGAATCTAACGAAAAAGAAGCGTATGGGGAGCTGACGCAGACCCAAGCAGAAGCTGCTATCGTGGCAACAGATGCCAAGTTAAGGGTGAGAGAAACCCTGCATAGCAAATGGGAGAATATGGGGAGCAATTATCAAAAAGCAATGATTGAAGCCAGACAAAGGAGGGCACCCATGTCTCAGTAAAGCTGTAAAGTTACCACTGAAACAGAAATGGGCTGAGAATGTGACCCATGACCCTGGGTCTGTCTTCTGGGAAGAGAAACCTCGACACTTTGACCTACAGGGCCCCACTGAATATCCAAGACCCATCGAGTATCGCTCTCAGTAATGAGAAACCTTGGAGTCTGTGGAGGGGGTGTCGAAGTTAGAGCGAAAAAGAGATTTAAAATGGTAAAGTGGTAAAATAAAGAATCAGTATAATATGATGAGTGATTTGTGTTGTAGTTCATTCTGTAATAGACTCTGAATCAGAATCTATGAGTAGAATGATTTATATCATGATTATATTGGATGTGTTTAATCAAGTACAGTTTGATAACTATTTAACTTTTAATGATATACAGACATGTTTAGGAGTGAACTTTATGATGAGTATAGCAAATGTAACATGAACTAATGGCATCTGTGTTTGTGATGGATAAATAGGGAAATGAAAGGATCGGTGGAAATTACCGAGACTGCTGAGTAGGCACAGACGGCTGGAGAAAATGGGAAGTACCTGAGTTAAAATAGACGGTTTGATTAACAGATTAGTAAAGCTCAGTGAAACATTGGCTCATGACCAGGGCCGCTGGGGGGTAGGACCTAATGTGCTGAACTTTAAGAAATGGACACCAAGTTTCAGTCACTTAGCACTTGTTTGTCATAGTACATGTCTACATGCCATCTGTGACTCTCCTCATGCTAGCTTCATGCTTTCCGATGATCTAATGTAGGATATCCATTTAGGGGCAGTAAAGGAGGAGACTTGATGAAGGATGACCATGTAGGGATGAGAAAAAGGTATAAAAACTCAAGATTTTAGAGAAGTGCAGCTTCTGCATAATTAAAATAAAGCAACTCATCTGCAGTTAAAGTAGAAGTTTTCTGATTTCAACTGATTTAAGGGTTTCTTGCACTCCACCCCCATTTTGTAGCAAAAACAACTAAAATAACATACCCAAATTAAAATGACTGTAGCTTCTGAACCGCTCTGACTACATGCATGCATGAGGTCTTGCCAGAAAGAAAACTCCCTGAAGTTTCTTGTGAAAGTGTCAGAAACACTCTAGGTGATACAGAGACAGAGTAATGGGCCTCTGAAATCAGTAAAAAGTTGAAGATTTTGCCTAAAATAAAATAAAAAATGTGTTTCAGGATGAATAACTGTCTGTGGCTTCATCTGAGCAGGTAAATGACACTGTGGGGCTGTAGGCACACTATCAATGAACACTTGTTTCAAATTTGAAGAAGACTGCTCAAAGTATGACCATTCTACAGTGTTTTTACCATGAAAAGATCCAGGCGGAGCTCCAAATGACAAGTCGGTCACTCTGTTTCAAAACAGTACTGTCAGTGATCAAACAACACTCAGCCAGCTTCAAACATTGTACCTTATTGAAATCAGGTGTGATTATGATAGCTGATGTTGTTTATGACACAGAAACACCATAAAATATCACCAAATAAAGCCGTATGAAAGGTGAAAGTTATGATCCCACTTTCTAGACGGTATATCTCAGCCAAAAATAGTGGTAGGAGTGAGACTCTTACCTTTTATAAAACAGCTAAGTCCCTACTCAATAAGATCGCGAGTAATCCTTTATCTTTTCCCGTCAAAAAACGGCATGACATGACTTGTCACCACTCATCACAATTTTGGACTTTGTGTGTTTAGGCTGCTCTGGTGCGAAATATATAATAAATAAAAGAAAAACAATGTTATCTTTGAAAAGTCGAGAGCTTCCTGAATCCAGCAATACCAAACATTTGATGACATAGTGCGCCTAGCGGAGTTAGAGAGGTTAAATAATCACGTAGCCTCTTCTCAGTGGTGTAAAATTACAGATTGTATGCAGGTGTGCAAGTCAGGTCCATAGACGAAGCCTCTTATTGGTTGGGTTAGACTCAAAAATTAACATTTCCCGAGCAGCAAAGGAAGAAGACAGTTAATAGCTGGATGAATCACCTTTGCACCAGTGTATTAATAAGAAACTTGCACTGTAGGTGAACAGACAGGCTAATCTCATCCACTTTATAGGAGTACCAGGGAAACAGTTTCTTGAGTTTTGCATTGCTTTTAATTTTATTTCCTCTTAGTATGTTTACGAAACAAACAACTAGGCAAATCCCTGTATATGAAAACCCTGCTTACTAATACACACCATTCTGATTCTGATGACACTGTGGGGACCTCTGACATCTGACACCATTGTGGAGACTCATCTGCATTATGGGGACTGAAGAGTCTTTCGTAACACGTTTTGAATGTTTAATTTGGGGTTCAGACCTCAGGGTTAAGGTTAGAATTAGGTTTACATTAAGGTCAGGGTTCCAGGCTGGGGGATAAACTTTGTCAATGAAAGTCCCCGTAAGGTCAACTGGACCCTCTGGTCCTCACACTGCAAAAATGTAAAATGTCAACACAGATGCAATGAAATTTTTAAACATATCTTATTATTTTTTTATTTCGCATAAAGCAAAGAGTTCCGGATTCAGTCACGTTCAGTTCAGCTCATAGAAAAGATTCACATCGACAGTTTTACACTCAGAAGTAACTTAATCAATATTTCTTTTAATAAGTAACTTTAGATCTTGTTTGTTTTAATATTCTGCTCTTTAATAACTGCTTTTTCTTGAGTCTTAGATAAAAGTATGTTTTTTCTATTTCCCAATTTAGAAGAAAGTCTTCTCTGGGTTTTGTTCTTTGAGACTAGAACTGAAGTACCAGCAACAAAATTTCTCAGATCAAACTTCAGGCTTTATTTTCAGAATTCTTGCTCAGGAATTTGGGATTTACACTGGTTTACTGGTGTAATCCATCAGAATGAGATCAGTACTTTCCAAGAAATAAACTTCACGATAATGACTAAAAACCAAAACAGAAAACTACTCATTTTTCAAACTTACTCAGTTTAAGTCTAGACATTTTAAAGCATCGCCTGCCTGTGACCCCTTGTGACAAGCAGACAGCAATATTTTCTTTTCATTTTCACAGGCCTAAAAACGTTTCCAGCATTTCATGAGAAAAAAAGTCAATATTAAGACATGATATTTAAGATACAATATTTAAGAAAAGCTAGAAAACACAGAAAGCAGACATGTTTTTTCTTATAACAATGATCATCCCGCCCCTCCCCCCAACACACTTATCTTGCGACACATTTTGAGTCCTGACCCCCGGGTTCAGAATCACTTTCTTACAAAGCAGGTAAGACATAAGAAGAAAAGGCAGTAAACAGAAGAACATAATGGGAGATATAGTATATATATATAGTGTGTCTGATCTGAGAAACCTTTTTTTCCAATCACACAGAACAATCTATCCACAAAAGTGACTAATGTCACAATAAAAAAACAACAACACAAAAGCAGAATTGGTGAAATTCTGTTTCAGTTTTTCTGATTGTCACCTTTGTGTTAAAAAAAGCAAATATTTAACATATTTGCATTTAATAGTTTAATGTTTTTTTAATTTTATCTTTAATTGTTTGTCTATGTGTGTGTGCAGCGTCTGTAGAAATGGAAGTAGTAGTCAGTGAAGCGCGCCCCCGCGTAGTAATAGTCAGTACTGCAGTCTGCTTGACCCTGAGGAGAAAGACATGTAGAAACTTTTATTATATTACTTACATTAATAAAGTAAATACAACACAATAAAGGCTGTTGTGTGCCTGTAGGTATATTCAGTAATGTTACCAAAAGTAAATATAAAAGTAAAAAAGTAGATTTGTTTCCAACTGCAATAAAACTGTGATAGCTCATCCTCACTAACTAATAACATGATGATAAATACAATTTACAGCCTGTTTTATATGTTTTAATGTCAATAAATCCAATTTAAAGACCAGAACCAACAATGTGTTAGTCCATCTCAATAATTTATGTTTTCCTGTCTGTTCATTCGTTCTGACTGAAGATGTAAATCTTTGAAAACACAAATATATGTAGTTTTATGTTTCAAAAAACTCAGTAATTTCCTCAAATAACTGGTCACTATAGTTCCTAGCCAGCAAACAGTAGGAATTGGAGGAAGTGTTGGATTAATCCGCATTTGGTGCTCTAGTAAATATTTTCTTGCAGTAAGACAGATAATAATTAGAAAATAATAGAAACAAGGTGAAAAGAAATCAGTTTCTTACAGCCACTGTGGAGCGAAAGTGATATGAGCTGTGATAAAGACGAGCGACATGAAGAGGCCACTCATGTTCTCCCTGCAGAAACACACAGAGACCAAGCCACAAATTCAGCTTTACAGTTATTCACAAAAAAAAAACCCAGTATGTCACAGCATGTTTGTTTGAAGAATGTTACATGATAATGATTATTTTATTTTAAATTATAATTGTTTTGAGTAATCATTTGGTGCTGGAAAAAAAGGGTAAAAAAAATGATTGTGACATTTTCTTAAAGTGAAATGGCTTGTTCTGTCCAACCAATATTCCACACCTGAAAAATATTCAGTTCACTATCTCATAAAAGAAAAAATAACAAATTCCCACATTTCAGGGTATATAAATGGGGGAATATTTGGTATTTATACTAAATAAACCACTTAATGCATTATCAGAAAAGTTGCCGATTATTTTTCGGTTGATTGATAATTTATTCATCAACTACTAATTATAGTTCTAGTATATACAGTAGCTTTAACTTTGCAAATACAGTAAATCTGATCAAAGTTAAATAGAAAACTAAATTAAAAAATGCCTCAAAATTGTGAGATACTTGTACTTGAGTATTTCCATTTTATTCTACTTTAAACTGTCACTACATCTCAGAGGTAAATATTGTACTTTTAACTCTACTACATTTATTTAACAACTTTAACTAACAATTACTTTGCAGATTCAGATCACTAATACAAAAATATAAGAAACAATAGATTAGAATATCTAGCAGTATATAAAGAAATTAAATATAATTCCACTTTCACCAGCTGCAGCATTAAAGTGATGCGTATGCATAATGCATCATTAATTATAATCAAATAATATATATACATTATTCTATTTACATAATGAGTACTTTTACTTGTGGTACTTTATACTTTTATAACTTTTACTTTTTGAATACAGCACTTTTATTTCAGAGCATTTTTCCACTGCTGCTTTTACTTTAATTAAAGGATCAGAGTACTTCCTCCTCCTCTGCTATGTTTTGTGCTGTAACAGTTGTGTGAGTTTGTGATTGGTGTCCATGTCCTGGATTAGTGTGAGCGCAGCTGTGATTAGCATGTTGTCCTCTTGATGTGAGGGAAACCCTGCCAGACATCCATTATTCATCAGAGTTTCCCCACACGTCCTAAATTATTAACTGTAATGGAAACTGAGTTGGTGGACTGGAACCTCACTGACCCCAAAACTGACACACATACACACAGGTGATCCCAGTATGTGCATGTGTGGTTTTCCATCATCCATCATGCACTGATGCCCTGTTAACCTCTTTGAATTCACAGCTCCATAAAAGAAGAAATGGGATATTATATCCTTTTTTTAATTATTATTGTTACAGAGAGCAATATACCTTCAGTCATTTATAAAACACACAGAAGTCTGTACTGAAACATTGGTTTGATGGATGTACTTTAATCCATCTGTGAGGATAGATCATATGTTTTGCTGAGTGTTGTTTAAATAAAATATTTTTATCATTCTGAGTCACCATTTTCAGTAAGAGTACCAAAAGAAAACACCTTTTAAAATAATTTCAATTCGAATATTAGTGCTTTTTGTTTTGTTTTGTTTTGTTTTTACACGGTCCTTATTTTATTCATTTAACTACAGAAGCTTTCCTAATGCATCATTGTTTGTCTGAAACTTTCCAAATATAAACTTAAGGTTGAAAAGATTATATACTACATATATCTTGTACAAACTTCCAGAAAACTCAGTTCTTTAAAATCATGGCTCTCTTTGCCCCAGCATTATATTGAATTTGGGCAGTGGTGGAAAAGGATTGTATATCTTTTATTTAAGTTGTAATACCACTGTATAAAAACACTCTAATTACTAATCAAAAGTAAAAGTCCTGCATTCAGGATTTAATTCAAGAGTAAAGCTAATTTTATTGACATAATATACTATTGTGCAGTTTGAAGAAGTATAAAGTAGCAGAACATGGACATTTAAAACTCAAATAAAGTACAGGTACAATAAATGTACTTGGTTACATTTCACCACTGAACTTGGGACTACTTACTAACACTTTGTACTGCACTGTTATTTTATTTTACTGTTTAATCTGACAATTTGTATTTTATTTGAATGTTCCATTTTACTTTGATTTAATCCTTTTAACTTCTGTATATGTGTATGGGTCCTTTTATGTATTCTTTTTAATGTTGCCTTGAGTTTATTTCATATCCTCTCTTGTGTAAAGCACTCTGAATTGCCTTGTTGTTGAGAGGTGGTATACAAATTGCCTAAAAACAAACACCTGTACAAAAACTTGCACTGAATTAAACACAGAATAAAACTAACAAACTCATTTGAGTGAGATTAGAGAATTAAATCATTCCTAAGAATATTATATGTTCCTGTTTAACACTTCTTGCTACAAACAAAAATCAGTATAACTACTTAGAAATTCTTCCATGTGTTAATATTTTGCTTTCTACGACCTCATAATGGACAAGAAAGAGCAACTACAAGTAGAGCACAGTAACATTTTACATTAAATGGTGTATATTATAAATAAAGCTCAGAATGTAATCAATCAGTTGATCAACAGGTGATGTCAGTCATCATATTTACCTGTGTGTTTGATGGGTATCTGCTTCCAGTGACAGTGTCTATATCCAGCATAGCAGAGCAGGCCGTTGACTCATCAAGGCTGCACAGATGAACCACCAGCACCTCTGTGGAGCTACACAGAAATAAAAAATAAATAAAAAGATATGAAAACATGTTTTATTTACTGTCAACAACTGAGATGAATCCACTTATCAAACCAAAAGCCTATTCTAAATGCTAACATTCTAAGGGTAGCATAAGCTAGCTAGTGTGCTAATCAGCAATGTAAGCAACCTCACAGGTTATGCAACGGGATATTAGCTGTTACTGCGTCCCACTTCTAAAACTTTAAATTATATGGTAATGTTGTTTACAATAAATTATATATTTTTTTGGATTTTAATAAGAAATGTAAAACATGTGTGGATGTTGACCTTATCCAAGTTATACATTTTGAATTCTACCAACTCAAAATAACCAAACGTTAAATATTTTTTTAATTTAATACTTTTAGTTTGGTGTCTAAATGCCTGCAGCTAGCTAACAAGTCAGCAGGCTAGCTAACACAGTGATGCTAATGGTTACATTTAACATTTAATCATTAGCATCAATGAGCTGTTGTGCTAATTAGCTTTGTTAGCAACCACACAGGTCATGTGAGCAGATATTAGCTAATTAGGCTATTGTAATTCTAACCATAATATGCCAAATATACGCATTTGAAATTTTTAGTTTGAATAATTTGTATTTTACTAGCAAAGAACATTTTAAAAGTGTGAGTTGACTGGATGACGATTCATTAAACAATTCTCTGTATCTTTACTTTATTAGCTTTTTTCCAATATTTTTCCAAAACCTCCTACTGATCATACTCATTCATTACAGATCCAAAACACAGTTATAATTTGTATGTGCAACATTTAATTGTTGTCGTGTCTAAATGTTTTCATGGAGGTGTTTTGATTTTTACGGTCCGTCAGTACTTACTTCATGACCAGGGTGACTCTCATGTTGTCTGGGACAAACTGGCTGATGGGAACTCTGAAGGTGTATCTACCTGGCCTGAAGGAAACAGTGAGATCAAACAGTCAAATTCACAAACACTACTACTACATACACCCTAACTGTATCTATTGTGATAAATAAATAAAGGAGAGGCTTTAATTGATTATTCCGTGATTATGGTGTATTTTTCCTTTCTGTCTTTCATCACTCACCCACATTCGTCTCTTAGACAGTATTTGCTGTCGATCACCTGCTGGTTCTCTTTGATCATTAAAGACTGTAAGGTCGTGTTTGTCCCTGAGAGAGAGAGAATTATAAAAAATATATCACACAGATATTTCATCAAATTCAGCTCAGTCTCTGTCCTCACTCTAACATAACATATCTTCAGTAGTCAGAGATGGGCAAAAATACATCAAAATGTATTTTGATACAAAACAAATGTATCAAAATAAAATACAAAATACTGGTGCCAGAAAATGTATCAAAATAAAATACATGTATTTTCTATTTTCAAATACAGAAAATATTTTTTTTCTTTCTCTTTTTAGCAGCGACCCGCAGCTCTGTAGGTCACTCTGCACTCTTAACCCAAATTAATTGACTTTACTCGCAAATCGCGTGGAAACCCGTTGCCTTATACCACTTTACTTTTTACATTAGCTAAAACTAAATAAGTCAAGTTGTATTAACATAGAACCTTTAGTTTTTACACAAGCTAAAACTAAAGACGCCATGTTGTGTTAACATATAACCTTAATTTTATGCAGTAGGCTTGATGAGTACATATTAGTAGTGTCTACTCAGAATCATTAGAAAAAACTATCTAATATGACTAGTTATCGCAACTCATCATTTATTACAAATAATTTCTTCTAATTAAATTAGCTTTTGATTTTTAAGATTGAATAAAAAATTGTTTTAGTTAAATTGTATGGAAATGAAGAAATTAAACAATACATTTAAATGTTCCAATACATTTTATTTAAAAAAAAAAAAAAAAGCGTAACATCAGCTTCAACTTGAGTCGGTCTGTCCACAAAGCTTTTCGTGAATAACTCAAAAAGTCCTTGACTAAAATTGCTCAAAATTTACATGCTGCAATTAAAGACCACAAGTAACTATGCCAGAAAGAACAACCATGATTCGTCCATTAATGTCGTGATAGTAGCAAATTTGGTCGCAGCTTTTGCAAATTTGTGCTTGTTTTCTCACAATTTGGCGTAGGCTACCCTATAATATTATTTATTGATTCAGATTTAGATTCAGACAACTTTATTGATCCCACGTGAGGCAATTCATTTGTATACTCATCCCAAGCATCAACCACAACAACATACAATTTCCGTTGTTATGCACAGTCCAGTAAAACAGACCACTAGGTCATTGAAGGGCACATTGAATGGCCCAGGTTTAAAAAACATATAGATAAAAATATTGAAAAAAAAAAGTAAAAAATATTGTTATGTCCAATATTATAAGATGTGTAGCCTATTATTTTTGTTTTTCGTCATTCATGGAGAAAGTATTTTGAGTATTTTAAATACAAAATTACTCCACTCAAAAGTATTTTGTTACAAATTACATTTGTTTTTTATCGGCCTCAAATACAAATTACAAAATACTCAAATGTAATTGGAATACGTATTTTAAATACAAGTAATAGAAATACTGCCCATCCCTGACTGTAGTACAGTATTCTATCAGGCTAGCTTTTTGTTATGTATTAAAGTTTTGGATGCGTCCTCATACAGAATTAAGTAAAATCCAACCTTACTCTCCTAAGTCTACATCCATTCAGCTGAACCACCTGTAAAAGAGTCACTGTGCGTCTGTTTATGTGTTTATGAGGCTGTTTGGGTTAAACATGTAAAAAGTGAACACTCACAGTCTTTGGCATTTTTCAGCTTCTGGTAAAGTTTTTCTCTTCTTTCCTCTGCAGATCAAAAACACACCAACCATTACAGCAGAAGTCAGTGTTAGTACTGCAGGTAATGTCATTCATCACGTACTTCAAACATGAATACACTGTATTTGGTGTGTGGTCTACATACATCTGTTTATCTATTGCTTTCTTTCATTATTTTGAGTTCCTGTTTGGATTCATATTGTGTGTAGACAGTGAGCTGTTATTACCTGCAATATCAGAATTTTCCTCTGCAGGTGATTCAGTGGAGGTGATATTAGAGTCAGTGCTGCCCCCTGCTGGTGGAGTGCAGCAGTACACCTGTTCACAGTACAGCAGGTCGCAGAAGTCCATGTCTGGTGGCCAAGGGCCGGGAGGAGAGGACGGTTGGACTGGTAGAGAAAAGTGAGGGTTACCATGTTAACCTTTTATTTATTGATTATTTTCAGTCAGCACTGCTGCTGATACACCAAAGGATCATGTGGAAAAATAAAATACTACTTTCTGTCAAGATCAATATTTGCAGGGTGAAAACAAGCTAGCAGGAGTCAGTGATTATGTTTACATGCTCACTCGATATTTAATATTACTTTAGACTCTGGATTATCCATGTTAACAGGACACTGAATAATAATTATTCGGAGGTGAACGTAAACACAGTCAGTGTATGTTACCTGTGCTGCTCCAGGCTGTGGTCTGCGGAGGAACCACGCTGCCGTTACTAACAGACAAGAACAACATTCAGCACAAACATGACCACACCATAAAGGTTGCAGGCAAAGTTTGAGACAATAATTACGAAGCTAACAAATATTTTGGCAACAGGATACAACATTAAAATATCAGAATGCAGAAATGGTTTATCATTGTTTTCCAATGTGGTTGCTTTGAAACTACAAGGGTGTTACAGGTGGTTGCAGTGCAGGAATACTAATGGTAGGATGTTACTTCAAGGGGACTTTAAGGCCATGTTTAGACGACAACGATTTCTCCAAAAACGGAGAAGTCTGTCCTTTGCGTTTTAGAAAACTTCTGCGTTTATATGACGATGTTATTGAAATGATCTCTGTTCACAAGGAGCCGCAAAATCAAGTAAGGTAAAGCTGCAGTACCGGAGGTTGCAGGGTTTTTTTTTGCTATACCCAAATACTACTTTCTTATTAAATAGTTATAATCAGTGTTGGGCAGTAACGTGTAATTGCATATTGCAAGTTTACATGACGGAGACGGTGCTGTTTCCAAAAAATTGCACTCTGGAACCCGTTTTCAAAACGTTGCATTTTCAGGCACCCAAAACGCTGCTGTCATGTAAACGATCGTCCAAAACGTAACTATAGTTTACTGTTTTCAGTTGAAATCGTTGTCGTATAAACAGGACCTAAGCGACTGTTAAGGTGTTATTTGGGGGTAGTTAGGCAATTCTAAAGGCTGGGTGTTACTAGGTGGGTACTGGGTGGTTACTAGGCTGTCACTAGGTCATTGTTAGGTAGTCATCAGGTGACTGTTAAGGGAGTGTATGGTAAGTTGAGTGTTTCTCTGAGGCTACAAAGGGAATTTCAATAGTCCAATGTCACTGCTTGCAAAAGCATTAGTAATGATAGGGTGATACTAGGTGGTTGCTAGATGACTATTACAAAAGAAATACCAATGGTCTGGTGATAATAGGTGATGGCCATGTGACTATCGATGGCTACCAGAATGTTACCAGGTAGTTGGTATTATTAGGTATCTTTATGACATTGTGTATGTTTGCTAACAAGTTACCCTGAGGTCACAAAAGGAATATTAATGGAGGGTTCCTGGGTTGGTCCAGTGGTAGTAGTTCTAAAGTGTTGTTGCTATTACACTTTTTATGGTTGTAAGGGTATCACATTGTTTCCCTACATGCTATTGGGTGATTGAGGCTTTAATAAGTAAATAAAAATGGTGTTTCTTAATACAATAAAAAGACCTGGTTGTTTACCTGATGCCGGGAAAGATATTATAGTCGTCCTCCCTCAAATTCAGTAGGTAGAGAGCAGTGATAGAGATGACGCTGCACATACAAACACACAAGTTAATATTTATCTTTCTCAATTTAACATATTATGTCTCGGTAGTAAAATCAGAAAGCGACAGCATGCCTCACCAGAAAGCCATGGTGGCCAGCAGGGTGAAGATGCTGGCCTGGAAGACTTTATGCTGCAGACAGCTGCTGTACTTCTGACTCCAGCCTTCCTTCTGAACCTTCCCAGTCTTACATGTGTCAGGACCCTGTGTCATCGACACACTGCTGGCTTTCCTGGGTATCCTGTTGGAGATTACACAAGAAGTCCAGTTTGAACTTGAAATCAGTGGATATTTTTTGTTTACCATCTGTTACAAACGTGCATCACTTTCACAGTTTAAAAACATTCTTACACATCAACACAGCTCGTCACATAACGCTTACAAAAGTCAAACAGTCCAGTTTTATAAGGAGCTTCAACCAATAATTAAACCAATCACTGTCTGTGGCCTTGAGCGCAGATCAGCTGTGTTTTGTAAAGGCATGAACCTGCTGTCCTTCAACCTGCCTCGATTAGTCATTGACTGCATTTCCCACAATACTTTTCAACATGAAACAGACAAAGGGCAAAACCACAGCACAGCAGTTTGTGACACTTCACTTCATAATTTCTTTTTGCTGCAGTGAGTCATTTGATGTCTTTTAACTTTGCAGCTCTTCATTCATTCACACACAAACACTCAGCAGTCCTCAGAGACTCAGTCGTCCTTGAACTGTGATTTGCATTGATGTGCTGATAACATGCTAATACCGCTCTTATGTAACACACACACACACACTTCATTAGTACTTTTCCACGATGTTGTATAGTGCCTAAGTGTCCTAAGTTTGCAGTTGCAAGTTTGCAAGCTTGATTGGTTTGTTCTGTATATGAGGGCTTAAATTATAAAGCTAACGAATCCCTTTCAGCAGCAAAAAACTTGTGCAGAACAGTTTTTTCCATTTATTGTATTTTTCATAATTTTTTAAAGCAAGAAAATTGTGTCTGAAGATTTATTGAGAATTACAAAGAATTACACTGGACGAAAGAAATGTTGAACTGTAGATGGTCGATGTTGTAACTAGAGGAGCATTTGGTGAGCACACACCTCCAACAAGGCCAAATGTCCTCTCTCTAAATGTTAAGGAAAGTAATAAATATCTGGATCTGCTTCAAGATGTAATGGGTTCCTCTTGGCCCATGCTACACTCTTCCACCGAGTTTTATGAAAACTGGGCAGGTAGTTTTTCTGATTGGATGAATGGATGAATGTACCCAGTGGAGCGCAGGCTGCCGGTCAGACTCTTCAGCTTGGCCAGTCGGCGACTCCAGACCTCCAGCTCTTTGATTCGAGTGTCCAGGTTGTCGGTGAGCTTCGACAGCTGCTGCACCGCCCCAACGTTCTCCATGAAGATCTGCTCCTGGAGGAGGTGGAGGTGGAGGAGGAGGAGGGACAACAACATCAGATCTCAAATGTTTGGTCGTGTGCTTCTGGCTAGGACTCACAGGAGCTGTAGGTATTCAATCCTAACAAATAAACCTTTGTCTTTAGTAGAGAGAGAAAGCAGCAAAATATTGTGATTTTCAATATAAAAGAAATCATTCAAATGATTAATCAATGAAATGATTTTGGTTGATCATCAGACAATCAATGGGCAACATTTCTGATAATCAGTTGAACTGTTTCAGTCATTTATGGAGCAAAAACTGCCAAACATCTGCTGCTTCCAGCTTTGAAAGATTTTCTGATTTTTTTAAGTTCTGGACTGTTGGTGCAACAAAGAAAGATATTTGAAGACAAAAAAAGATAAAAAAGAACAAACAAAAATGAAAACCAGGGGTGTTGATTGTTCTTTTTGTGAAAGGACACATGAAGCAGGAGGTTTGGGGGATCATCCCACAAGAAATTTTGTGCATCAAACACTTAATTTCTTGAATTGTGGTCAATTCTTCTGCATCAATTTATGGTGGAAATGTCACAGTACTTCCCATTTCAACCATGCATAGTTGCTTCATCTTCTTTCCATTTTATGGCAGATGCAACTGTTGCTTTTGAGGTTGCATATTGCCACCAACTACTTTACCAAAGGTGTTGTTGCGTCTACCAGTTGTGCTCTCACAGTTAGTCAAAAATAAAAGTCCTCTGCTAATTTCATGTTTTAACTGAGGGGGACAGATAAATGTGCTTTAGTTCTGAACAGATATGAAAGCATCCTATCTGACAAAAAACCTGTTGGTTAAAGTTAAATCTTCAACATAACAACAACATTAACCGATAAAGATAAACATAACAACGTCTGGAGTCAGGAAGAAAAGAAGAAGAGGAGATTACTTTGTCCACCATGAGGAAGTTTTCAATTGTCTCTCCGTCAGAACAGGTAACGTCTCCGACCTCCATCACGGCTGATGGCAGCAGCTCCTTCACCTCCTGAGCTATTATACCTGAAACACCACGTGATCATGTGATTATGATGCATTCACTGACCTGCAGATAAATTACAGTTAGTCTGTTTTATAATACCGTCATACCTGTCTGGTGGGTGTGGTCTATTCCCATGACGGAGGCAAACTCTGGTTTATAATCAAACTCAACTAATCTCATCTGAGTGATTCTCTTCAGCTGCTGCTCAGAGTCAACCTGACAAACAAACATTTAAATACACAGTCAGGAAACTACATTTGGAATATTTTTGTACTACCACTAGGGGGCAGCAAAGTGTTCGATGTTCGTGACTAACAAATAACCAAACTGGTTGTCATTTAGCGACCTGTTGCTGTTTTTCCTGCCAGGATAGCACCACGAAAAGTTCCTGTTCTTTACCAAGACTTAGCTGTGTTCAGTTAGTTACAAGTTATCAAACAATCAGTAGAAGAAAAGCATCACATTTACTTTATGTTCAGGAAATTAGTCAGTGGAGGTGTTGAGTGCTGCAAAGCGAAGGTTGGCAGCAACAGTTCTTGCTAAATTAGTCTAAGGTCATATTTCATAAAAATGCAGTTATCCACTTTGATGTTTATTTCATTTAAGTATTTAAGTAATATGTTGCCGTCGTACCTCCTGGATGTTCTCTTTGGCACGGTCGTCTGATGGCTGCATGACGGCGCCCATCACCTTGGCGTTACCACAGACCACTAACGCCTCATCAGGGGAGTCGGTGTTGATGCCCACTCGTCCCTGACAGACCACGGCGTCCTGCATTGCCCCACGCTGCCACAGGGCGTCCCCGTCCGTCTCAAACTGACCAGGGTTAGAGGCCTGCGGAGGGAGATGATGCTGCATGTGAGACTGATGACTGATTTACAAACAGGGCAGAGATATTTGTTACTGCGGTTCACACGTATTGCCTTATTGATTCACGTTTATTGATTAAAGTCGGTTGTTACCCTGACGATGATTCTCTCCGACACCAGAGCTGTGAGGAGGAACGTCTCGTCTCCTCCCACTGCAGCGTACAGACCAACCACCATCTGAAAATATCTACAGACAAACACACCGTTAGCATGTAGCCCTGACTGTTCATTCATTCATTCATTCATTCATTCATAACCTCACTCACACACCTCTGGTCAGGGTTGGGTTTGCCTTTCTTCCTCATGTTGTTGGATGTCGTCTCGCTGAAGTGCAGTCGTCCGAGCGTTACCTTGGTGATTTTGCCGCTGGGCAGACTGACCCTGAAGGATCAGAGGTTATTGTTTGTAAAATATTTAATTACATTTTTGTCCTATTACATTTTTTTTAATGTATAACGTAGAAAATACTGAAAAGAAAAGTTACAGGTGAACCACATCAAATTCCTGTGATGACTGTGATGGTGTCAGAAAGCAACACCGAAAGCAGCGAGAATACGCTCATCACTGCCCCCTGTGGCCACTGAGGTAAAAACACACAGCAACCCCTGACAGCTATTGTTGCTATTATCCAATCATAAGTGGGCAAAACAGGTCTGCGGTGAAATAGTCAGTGGCAGCCATGATAAGAACTCTAAGTGCTAAGGAAAGGAGCCTCAATGCTTCATGTCTTATCTTCTTTAGCCAAGGATACCCTGGACCATTCTTGACCAAGGGAAGGAATATAATGCCATCCCACAATTTCTTGCAGCAGCAACATTTACAGTGACACAGGTCAATAACATCATCATCATTATGTGACCTTGTGTAAGCAAAGTTGGACTTTCTTAGCACGGTGGTTGTCTTTTCCTAAGTCCTTATGAATTCTTCATCACATCTTTCCTTGACCTCTTGATGTTTTCCATTGAGGTCAAGGAAAAATGGTTACGAATAGACATACAATGTTTTTTCTCTTCTACTACAGCCCAGTCAAGTTTTGAATTTCTCCATATGCTGCTTCTTTATTTCTGTGTTTTCTACATGGATATCTAACTGGTGAGGATGAAGCCTTACCTTTGACATGTGGCTATAGCCTCAGTTTTCAGCTAACTCATGGAGGTACCATTAGCTTAATCACCTACAGCTGAAGCTCAAAAGTTGTTATTTTGATTTCAGACTAGAAACGTGATGTTATATGCAACTCCAAACCTGTGTCCCACAGAGTTTATGGGCCAGTCCCAAACAGTATCAAACACGTGTATATTTGAGCTAGCAGCTGGTGCAACTGGCCATGATGGGTGAAGGGATGCTTTGTACATTATCTACCTGACAGGGTGGAAGGGCTTCTTGCTGCGGTCAGGCTGAGACTGCTCAATCGTCACCTGGTGGCTCGGAGACTCCAGCTGTGAAGAGAAAGGTACCACACAGAGGAATTTACTGAGCGACCCCTACTGGTTGGGTTTTCCACAACTTTCATTGGCATTTCAGATTCTCTGGCAACCAAAGTGGCTCAACGTACATGAGAACAAACTGCAAAGAGAAAATCAATTTTATCAAGATACTGTGTCCTGTATCGTTCAAGCTACCAGCATCCCAGAATCTGGTGTGCTTTGTTGACACTAGAGTTCACTTTGACACCCCAATGAGTTCAGGACTTTTGAGAATCTTGTTGCTCAGCAAGTAGCTGTTGTGCTAACTGCTGCTAGGTTAGCAACTCCAGTGTTTATGCTAAGAAAGACTAAACATATCCTGGACCAAACTCTGTTCTGACCCTGTTCTGATTTTCAATGATTCTGCATTTTGGGAATTGTACCATTTTTCAATCGAAGTTTGTGATGCCCATTTATGTCTTCCATCTTAGCTTGAAGGCTAACTTGATTATGAGTTTAGCATAGTTTACCTTTATCCAGCAATGTCAATTATAATTGTTTGGTCACACAGTGTGGACAGAAGTTATGGAAGTCTTGTACGAACCTTGATCCCAAACACTTTTATCAGGAAGTGGTCGACCTGCTGCGGCCCACTTAACGTTCTGACGTATTGTGGCTCTGCGGCCACGCCGATATGAACGGTGACCTGGAAGTGGTTCTTCTTCTGGCAGACGAAGGCTTCGTCAGCTGCAGAGTAGTTGAAGCCTTTATCTGTGTCGACGTGGTAGGCAGGAGGAGACCTGGAAATGTAGGGTCAGGTGTAAGGATGGTGCTGTCAGTTAGTCCGTCCAATTCTTTGGTCTGGAGCAAAGTATCTCAACAAGTACTCGTCAGAATTAAAATTAAAACACTGGTTTCATACTCACATTGTCTGGTAGCTGCTGTCGTACAAAGTGCTCCAATGTTCTGGTCTGTACTGCTCCCAAGTCAGCAGCTGGTAGGATCCCAAACCACCTACACCATTTCCTACACTGCCGCCTTGAGTTGCGTCACTTTCATTGCAGGAAGCCTTGATTCCTGTTGATGGCTCCTCAGACTCAGACTCAGATCTCCTCCTCTTTTTACTCTCTGAGGAGCTGAAGCAGGAGGAGACAGACAGATTTCAGACTGATAATTGGCCATAATCTGTTGACCTCAGAAGTTCATTCTGATTTCACAACACTGACAGGGCTGAAGCTCTACTTACCAGACGTGTAGTGTGGAGGCGGAGCCCAGCTGACAGGTTGAAGGGGGCGTGGATACATGTGGGACCACACCTGGAACAGTGCAGGGTGTGGCGTAGCTGTTTGAGGGGGGCACTGGTGGGGAAGGAGGTGTGGGAGGGGTGTAAGCCTGCAAGCAGCTCTCTGGACTCAGGTAGTGTGTGTGTTCAGGTAGATGGTGCGTGTGCTGGTGCAGGGGGGCAGGTGGAGCGGACACCTGGTGAGTTTGTTGGTGCAGGGGGGCAGGTGGAGGGGGTGGGGCAGGTGAGGTCCCAGACTTGATGTAAGTGTTTGTGAGGCCCAAACTGTGGAGCTGTTCATGGGTCAGCAGCTCATTGTGGGCGGGGATGGGACCTCGATTCTTAAAGCGACAGGACGATGAGGGGGCAGGCCGCTGTGTTGACTGGAACACTTCCTGGGTGTTCTGCTGGTTGGACCAATAGGGCGCTTCATAGTGGAAGTCTGCCAATCAGAGAATAACATTATATTACCAAACAGTTTCACTGGATTAGCTCATTTTCAGTAAACCTTAATATGTGAATCTGAGCTGCTGAAAAATTGTAAACCAGCTTGAGCTACTTTGACTGGCTAGCCATGCTACTGGTTAGCTCGCCAGCCACACCAGCTTGCCTCTTGAGTACTTTGTTGCAGTACTTCCTATTGGTGTACTACATTTGGGAACTGGGAAATTTCAACTGGTCAGATTTCCAACTCAGAAAGTCAGAAGAACCTCACCAACCTCAACCTAAAAATCCAAGATGGCTGCTGCGTTTTTGTTACGGTTTTAGGCAAATCTTAAGAGTTTCTTGAGAAAAACAAAATAACCATGTAAGCTACAAATGTACTTTAAATACTGTAAATGAAATAATACAATAAAAAACAACCATTTTTGTAGTTGCTGAGTATTTTATGGTCCTTTTTTAAAAAAATTTTAGCGCCATCTACAGTCCATTAGGTATTACTGCCACAGGATTAGAGTAACGTCACTTGAGTGCCAAAATCTTAATGACTGAAGTTTTTCAACTTCCAAGAAAAGAAAATCTAATTAGATTTAATTAAAATTAAAAATTAAATTTAATTAGAACTCTTGCTGCAGTCAATGTAGTTGTTATGTCAATGTTTGTACTTGAATAATGTTCCTCTACTGCCACCTAGTGGTTAGACCAGGTTACTTCCTGTTATGGAGACGTAAATAAAGGAACCTCACTGTGTTGAGAAACGGCCGCACGAGTCGGATACTTTCTAAAGAGCTACAGCTCATAGTTATAGCGCAACAGTAGTCGTTGAACACTACCTGGTATCTGTGGAGGTGAACAGGCCTCCGAGCTCGAGTCAGGAGGAGACTCAGGGAGCATGCTGGGAAAACAAACAAACACACAAAAAAACATATCACACATTTTGGGTTTTTAATCAAATATGTTCTATATTGTTTTAATGTGATCTCTTCTTTCTGCAGACAGCTTTCTGTATTTACAATCTTCACTCAACTGATAACCAACTAGGTCAATGCTGTTTGTGTGTGTGTTGTACAACAGTGTGTTTTCAGGAATGACAAAGTGGGTTTCCCCTGAGACCATCATCACTACTTCTACTACCTCCTCTAAAAGTGTTTTTTCCTTAATTCATATTTTACATTTTGTTACATACTATTTTCCATTTTCAATATTGTTAACAACTTAAAAGTTCAATACTTATTTTACTAAGGAGGAAAACAGTATAAATGTAGAAAGTCAGATGTTAAAATCAGGAATCGTGTGTGAATCTTACAAGCTGTTGGGGTCCATGTCATTGCTGAGGTACTGCTCCAGGATGCTCGTGTCTACTGCACCAGAACTGTCCAACACACCACTCACATCCTGACCTGCACACACACACACACACACACGATTATCGACTGTTCTTGACTTAACAACCAGAGGAAGATAAGCTAATAGATAGCATACTATACGTGGCCTGTTAACCTGCTTTGTATTTTTAGAGTCAGAAGAAGAGTTTGTACGACTTTGGATGTTATAAATGCATTAACTATTATAAAGTAGATAATAATAATATTTTGGATCAATTGTAGTGTAAGAGTGTGTTTTTTTATTCATTTTTTCCAGGCGCAATCCTTTTTTCAAAGAAATGCTACTCAAGAGTTTCTAGAGACTTCCAAGGACCCCTGGATCCTTATTAAGAACCACTAAAACCTCCTCCAAAACCCCTTGAAACTTTCCCTCAGTGAACATGAATGTTCTCAAAGACCGCCAGAAACACACACAACTTAAAAATTCTTATAAACCCAAAGAATCCCCTTAAGATAAACTTTATCTTCTGCGAGGATTCCTGGAACCTGGTACCTCAACACAAGGATCACTATTGCTGACTCCATGACACCTTGAGGACAACTTTAATCTCCTTAACCTTCTTAAGGACCGGTAGAAACTTCACTAAAATTACTTGAATCTCTGTAAGGACCACTTGAACCTCTTCAAGGAACAGTGGAACCTCCTTTTCCCATGATCAGGAGAACGACCTTAAGGACCTATTGAACATCCTCAAAGGTTCCTGGAATGTCGTTTTCAAGGATGACTAGAGTCACTCAAAACTCCTTAAGGAGGACCACTTAAACTTTCTCAATGACCCCTGGAACCTCCTCCTCGACAACCAATACAACCACTTAAAGAACCACTGGATCCTTCTCTCAGACCCATCGTGCCTCCTCAGTAATCTTTATAAACAGATATCTGCATCTATATGCCGAGTCTGTAGGCAGCGGTACAAGATTTTGGTATCAGAAGTGTTTCGGTTTCTGTTTGTAGTCCGAGTAGTATTGACCAATCACATTTGAGCAGCAGGCAAATAGTCTGTGTAGAGAGGAGGAACGCATTGGCCGAAATGCAATCTCAGAACACATCGACTATCATCTGACAACAATTTAGCTTTTTATTAGCTTTTTTTTTTTTTTGGATGTATCTGCACTCTTACCCAGATATCTGTTTATAGAAATTAGCCAAAATGACCGGTTCACAGCAAATGCTGGCTACACTGGAACCCCTGAATTATTGGCCGATGCCCCCTGAGGCTAATTGTTGTAAAACTGATGGATGATGGGCTTCGGGTCTGCTTCCTCAGTGACCTCAAGAATTGCTTTAAGGATAACTTGAACCTTCTTAACTACCCCTGGACCCTTGAAGAACTTAAAAAAACATTGAATCTCCTCAAGAGCAGCTAGAACTTAAATCAAGGAGCCCTGGAACCTTATTAAAGACCACTTTAACCTTAGAGAGGAATACTGGGAACAACTCAGAGATGACAAGGATATCCCAAAGATAACTTGAATGTCCTCAAGGACTTTTAGAACTTACTCATGGACCCCTGGACTGTCCTGTTCAAGGAGCAATAGAAACTTCCAAAGGGATCCCCACCAAGTTTCACAAGAATGATCTCCTACTTCCCTACCCCCCAAAGATCAATGTAGTTGCCTCTACAACCCGTGGAACCACTTCAAGGACAACTTGAATCTCCTTAAGAACCCCTCAATCTTTCCCACAGACCAGTAGAACCTCTACAAGGACTGTTTGAACCCTTTCTACCACTTGTCCACCAAATTAGCTCTGGTTCTTGAACTGGTTCTGTTCGGGATTCTTGGTGCTACCTAATGAACCAGCCCACGTTTCCATCAGTTTTAATCAGTCCCATTTTAATCAAAGATGCGTCCTCAACAGAGGATGTTGCACAGTGCACAACAGATATAAACAGTAGTAGAAGGATGGCGGATTGCATTGAGTACCTGCAAAAAAGCATGGGCCAAATATTAACAAGATCACTGCCCACTCTCTTCTTTCAATAATTCGTAACTTGACGTCTCGATTGTTGCCTTCTCGATCATCTCTTTCCAACCTGTAGAATTTGACAGGCCAACTGATGTCGTCACAGTTCGCACCTGAGGTCAATGAAAATCTGATAATTTGGTTCCAAATAAATGGCTGAACGGCTCAAAATTTGGTGCAGGAACCAGAACAGAACCCGTTCCAGTGAACCAGTGAAAAAAACCTTCGACTCATTGATCCCTGAACTGCCCTCTTCAAGGACCAGCAGAACTTTCTCCAGCAGCTCCTCAGGTCCATAAGAGCCACCTGTGCCTGAAGGACCACTTAAATATCCTCAAAGGCCCTTGGAAAAATACCAAGAACCATCTGAACCACCTAAAGGCAACATGAATCCCCCTGTGACTCTTGGACCCTCCTCAGGAACCAAAGAACTTCACATCAGAGCATATAATGGTGGACACAATGAGACCGATGGGAGGTGACAACTCACCACTGAAGAACTGCTGCAGCGCCTCGTTCTCCCCCAGCACCTGGAGCGGCAGCCGTCCTGCTCTGGGATCCATGCTGACCAGCAGGGGGCGCTGCAGCCGGGGAGTGAGGAGGTATCAGGAGGGCCCCTGCTGGAGCTGCTGCTGCTGCTGGAGGGCGGAGGACAGACACTGAACGAATTAATATATGTTCATAACATTAAAGAGCATTTTGAAATATCTAAACATAGAACGATTAATTCTGAACAACAAAACAGAAGAGTCAACGGTGTCCTACAGCCAGTGGTGCAAAGTAACTAAATATTTTTACTCAAATATTGTACTTAAGTGCCATTTTGAGGTTTTTAAAGCTTCAGTTACTTTTCAAACTAAGATTTTACATTTAAAAAGTTAAGCTATGATCCACTCATTAAATACAATTTGTTAAAGATTAAACCAGTTTGTCCTTCCTGTAATGTCTCAGCACAACTTTGTTCCTCTCCCACTAATCATCTCACGACCCCTCAGATTTATGTTGTGACCCTTTGGAGGGGCCCGACCCCTCATGTTGGAAACCACTGGACTAAACTACCAAACCTGACGTCGACCTGTGGATTCACTCAGCAGAATTAATAATAAAAAATATAATGATAAATTTTAATTCACGAAAAATTTGGTTATGTACTTTTACTTGTAATGGATTACTTAAACATCACAGTACTGGTTCTTTTACGTCAGTAAAGGATCTGAGTGCTTCCTCATTTATGAGATTGCCGGGGTCATGAAGGACGAGTTTATGATGATGAAATAATAATCACGTCTGATACTGATGAAGAGTTCAAGGTTAAAACATGGGACACAAAGAAACCTCTCAGACACACACAGACATATAATTCATTCTTAATTTTCTAATAGCTTCCAAACAGATCTGTGATGTGTCAATAACTGCAGGGAAACTGAGAGTTTAATTTGTGCAAAAATACATTTAAACAAAAAATAAGAATTAAGTTCCCAAAATGTATATTTACAGAAGTTAAAAATAATTTCCTGTTTTAGAAAATAAAGTTTAGCTGTTTTTAAGAAAATTCCTTTAAAAAGCAGCTGCCACCTAAAGACTCAACTATGTGACCATATTATTATTTTTATATATGTGTATATTCTCTGTGATGAGCACCAAAGTCATTTCCAGTAAACTTTCAGGAGTGTTTTAATGAAATAGCAGGATCCCAGTACAGTATTTAATATGAGTAACATAAAATTAGTGTTAAATCTTAGTCTGGAGGTCAAAGGTCAAACCAACAGAGCCTTATTTTACTTTATTATCTGGAGGGAATCTCAGAGTTTCCATAAACATCATATCAGTCTGAATTTTGGAGGAAAGGTGATTAAAGAAATGCGCAGATAATTTCCAATTTTTCCATTTGATGGTAATGTGAAGCAGCGGCTTTAAAAAACATCGTGTAGTTTCAGTGAACATCTGATAAAGAAAGGTTTCTAGGTTTCTATGACTTTAAAGCTACTTATCAGAAATTTTAAGGGGGAAATTAAGTTTATGAAGCTGGAGGCTGACTGAATAAAACGTCATTTAATTCTCATTATGAGCAATTTATTTATTTTTCCAATAAAGAAAGACACAATACCTGGTGGAGGCATAACCTCCGACTCGGTTTTAAGATTTTTTTCAAATATAGGTTCCTTGTACTTTAATTTCCCCTTAAATTTCCAGCTTAGTAGCTTTAATCTTCTTTTAATAAGTTTATTAGTGTAACCCTAGTGAAGAATTAACTGGATTTAAATCATGTTATAATTCTGATGCATCGTTTTATGTAGGATGAACAACTTTGAAAATAAAATGGATTTTAGAAAGTAGAAAAATAGAGGTTCAGTTTGCATTAATACAACAGCATGAAACAAGTGAAAGTGATGTTTGTGTGAAATCAAGAAGCTGCAGGTTTTACAACAAATTAATTAAACATGATGAAAAGCATGAACATAAGTGTTACACAAGCGTGATGCTTTGTCCATGTAAACAGACTTCTTCAGGAGGCAACAGGAGCTCCATCAAATATGCCATGGCCTTTTTTCTTTAAACATTATCTCCAAACTCAGTTTCATCTGGATCATCACATTTATATTTTCACATCTGGTTCTCTATCGTCTGATAATCCGATAATGCGTTCAGAACATTTACAGATCTCAGCTGAACGTCCCTCGACAGTTTTTCTGTACATTAATTTTATTTCTTACATTTAATTTCCAGTTTAGTTTTCTATCCTGGTTTTTGGTTTTATTTACATTTATTGTTTGTTTGGGGTTTAAAGCACTGTACAGTTGTATGAAGAAAAGCACAAAACTAAAAACGTTTCTTATTGCTGTTAAAGGAATTTTAAGGTTTTGTTATTAACATTAACTCATGTAGTTAATGGTGCACATAAAACCATCAGTATTCTTCAGTATTCATTTGGAGATTAGTACCTCGGGAGAGTTTAAAACATCTTGCACAAATAAAAACAAAATATTGAGGATGTTTTCTAAGTTTATTCCAACATGATTTGATTTTACCTCATTAAATTTGACGCCTTTTAGGCTCTATAAAAATACATTAATTATGAATGTGGCATTAGATTAAGGAAAGTATTGTGTATAAAAATGATGATAATGACAGATACATGTTGTCACTCTACCTTTATTTTGTCACCACCTGGTTAAATCTCCATATGGATACATCACAGATCATTCATCTTTTCACCAGTCTACACAGTATATATTTTATATTCTATCTTATTTTATTCTGAAGGCTTCATTTGCATTACTTTCCTAAATTATGTTTTTGTGTGTCCAAGCCAGGGGATATCAGTCAAACTGGTGCTGGTTGTATTAATAAGATATTTTTAATTATTATTTTTTTCATTGTGCAGTCAAAAGAATATCAGTCAAGCAGCTGGTTTATTCATTGTAAGAATAGCTCTCACCTGTTTTTGCAAATGAGCTCTGTTTTATTTCTGTATATGACAAATAAAGATCTTTGGAAACTTGTTTTTAAGCATCTTTTTAAATTTTACCAAATATATGTAATGTATTAAATTAGTAGAACATTTTCTGATTTAAATTAAATAATATTTGATCAAAGAAGAAATGTTTAAAAAGATTTCATGCTCCAGTCTTGAATCCCGGCCCGGTGTGTTCCTGCAGTTGTTGCCTCATTGTCCTTTAAAATGTTTATTGTCTCGTAAAATCTAAAGCTCAAGGAGGAGCATCATGTCCCAGAGAAGGTGCACTCACTGTAATCACTGCAGTTCTGGATTATATATTATTTTTGTTTTGCCAAGTCTTATTTTAAAGCTGCACGTAAAAGTCGACAAAGTTGGATTTTTTATCTAAATGTAGCCGTTCTGATCCAGATGTTCTGACGTCTGTCTTTCTAACTGACCTGAAAACACCTGAGCCACAACATGGAGGATGAAATTAACTCTTTGTTTCTGTGTCTAATGATCTGATTTCTGGTGTTAAACAGACGCAGCAGCTCAGAGCTGCTCGACACAAACAGCAGCAGACATATTTGTTCAAACACACCTGTCGGCCTCTCCAAGATGGCCTCCAGTCTGTCGATGATCTCAGAGTTTATCCAAGCTGCTCGTCCTCTGTGGTCAGAGTCAGATATTAGATCACAGAGGTCCTCCACACGTGTCAGCTCTTCTTCTGTGGTTTGATTTAAGAGAAATATTTCCTTTTAGACATGAATTCTTCTTGTTGTTTGTGGCGTCTGCGGATTGTCTCTTTCTGCCTGAACTTTGAGCTTTGAACAGGAAGGAGGTAAAAGACATTCACACACCTGACGCAGGCGTACAGCACACCAGTGTGTGTGTGTGTGTGTGTGTTAGAGATATGAAGTCATAAACCATCTTACAGAAGCACACACACAGACCTGTTTGTCTCACTACACTTGTGAGGACCCTGAGGACTGGCATTCATTCATTTCCGAGCCTCTCACCTTCAAACCTGAACAAAAAAAGTTCAGCAATTAAAATATGCCGAGTCAGATGTTCACATTGATGCCACTCTCATGTCTGTACAATAATAAGAAGAGCTAGCGGCCTGTTAGCTTAGCTTAGCATAACGAGCGACACAGTCATGTCTCCAGCAGTGTGTGACAGGTTTAAGGGCTGATTTACGAGCACACACTCACTGATCATCATTTGAAAAGCTCAGCGTCTCTCTATTTATGCTCTCAACAAATAACTAATGTGAGACAACTAGGATCTGTCCCCAGGTTCATTGTAAACTCTGACTGGCGGTCTGCTTGCTCTGCTGCCATTCAGCGGCTAACAAGCGGTGCTAGCTGCTAACGGGCACCACTGCAACTAACAAACTCCACAAATCCATTCAGCAGCTCCACCATCCACAGTCAGACACACACAGCGGATTATTTACTGCTGAATTACAGCTCACAACTCGCACCAACGTGTTACCGGCCAGCCCTTCGCCTTAGGACAGTGGAGGACGAGAGAGTACGGACGTGAATGCACGGTGAGAGTGGTGCTGTTCATGCTGCGGCAGGTTACAGTCTGTTTTTGCAGCGTGGTTTCTGTGGGAAGGCCCTGCGTTTTTGTTGTGTTGTGTTTCCTGCCAGGGAAAAGAAATAAATGTGTTTCTGCGCATACGCCAGTACTGCCTCCTCATTTCTTCGGGTGGAGTTGGTCCGAACTCCTGGAGCTAGTTGCCAGCAACAAGCCAAGTGGTAAATATTATCTACGGGGAACCAGTGTCTCCCTACGACGGTTCAGAGCGACAGACTGGAGAAGGCAACAAACTGAAACATCCTGGTGCAGACTATTTACTGGAGTTTACCAGCCTGTTGCTCATGCGGCATTTGAAGTTAATTACAAGCACGGCTGTTCTTTCTGTGTCACATAGTCCACCACTAACATTTTCATCACGTCACATCTCCTCAACGAAAATGAAAAGTTTAGTTTTATTTTTTATCATCAAGACATATTTTCATTTCTTCATCGTCTCGTTTATGTCGTTGGCGACAATTTTTCTTCATAGTTTTCGACAATGAAATTAACACTATATTCCAGAGAAGGTCCATCTCTGGTAGAATTCAGTGTGGCTCAGCCCATGTCAGCATGGTTTGACTCGGCGCCGCCAAAAGAAGAATGGAAAAAGGGTAATGTTGATAACCACTGATGAGGACCTGTTCCCTATGTAGATATAAATAACTAATTTAAGGTAATGAAAACACAATGGTTTTTATTTTCAGGTGTTTCTACACTAAAGGAAACATATTTATTATATTATTTTCCATTCCTGTTAATAGAGGCCCTTAAGTCCTACACACTGAACCTTAAAGAGAACTGGGGTCTGATTGTTGTGAAGAAACATCTTCACCAACTTGACAACACATGAAGCATTTAGAAAACAATAATGTGACGACACAGTGGTTTTGGAAAATCTGACTTATTTTAACAGTGTGACGACATCATTCAGATGTTATAGCTAAAATGATCAAAAGGCCGACTGATATCTGCAATAATATCTCAATCATATCATAACAATCTGACTGTCCAACACCAACAGTGACAGATCGCCAACTTCTACAACTTCATAATTCACAAACCTTGGGTCCATCCCAAGTCTCTTATTTTTATAGTGCTACTGCTAGCTCCTCGCTTGAACCGGAAGTTGTTGGAGGTCCGCCATCTTCTAGGCCGTCCCAAGTCTCTTATTTGTGCAGCGAGGAGCTAGCGTTAGGAGCTAGCAGCAAGCTTTAAGCAGCTACAAGCTAGGATGGTCGAAAGCTTCCTATCCGGAAGAGTTTTTAGCTGAACGCCATGATGTATAAATACCCGCCCTCTACATCTGGCTCATTTGAACGAGATGGCGGAAACAGTACAAGAGTAAGTACCCGTTACATGCATTCTTTGCAATGAATCACTGTAATTCACGTACCTACTTCAAAGAGTAATGATACTTCATGCAAGATTGTTATGTTGCAACTAGGTTTATTTCAGTCACAACCCGTTGCGTTGTTCATCAGACTGTCTGTGATGTGCGGCTGCTACATGCAAAAGTGTGTGACCAGAGTCATGGCGGGGGTGGGGGCTACTGTTTTGGTCAGCGAATATAATGAGACTTGGGATGTACCCATAGTAACGCCAGACGCTGGCTGCTTATGGAGCAGATCCAGCGGTGCCGCCGTCATCAGGAATAGACGTCGCTTCACATGACGCTTCAGTGGAAAGGACATCTCATGTCTCTTAAACCGACAATGCTCGCTCATCGCTCCTAGCGCTAGCTCTTCGCATTTCCCAGGTGGGAGGGGCTAAAACAGTTAGCAAAGTCGGCTAGGTAAGATAACTAGCAGTAATTTAAGAGACTTGGGACGGTGCCCATGGCAACAACAAGCGTGTCCCAACCATGTGCATCACTTTTTAGTGTCCCCTGGAAACAGTCTCAGCTGTGTTGGGAGCGTATTGCAGAGTGTTAAATAAATGCTGTACACATGTGTCGTCACATTAGAGACAGATGACCCTGAATTTGTTTGTGTGATGTAGCTTGTACAGTGCATTGAGCCCTCAGGGCCGCCGTAGGTAACACCAGTCTACAGCTGTATTAAAGACATTAATGTAGAGTGGATCATTTTCTATCCTTCTTTGAAAACACTGCTCTAAATCTGTCACATATTGTATTAAAAGGGAGGGCTGATTGCAGAGTTATGACGTGGGATTACTTTTGTTTCTTAAAATTATAAATGTTTATATTTTATAATCTATTCACATCACATCTTTTCACAACCTATTTGTGTGCAGTTAACTCTTCATGGTGTAATAATGATGGAGCTTGAATTGAGGTTCAATTTTGTAATTCTTTTTGTTAGACCTCATAAAGATAGAAGTACTGAGCACACACACACCTGCAGGATCCTTATCTGTTGTACGTCACGAGTAAACACTCACTGTCTCAGAGGTTGACAGGAGAGGCTGTAGAGGAGAGACGAGGTCCATCATTCATCATTCATCCTTCAGAAGGTGCTGAAGACACTGAAAACTAAACGAGAGTCAATGTGAGATTCACACAAACACCCATCTGTCAGTTTAAAAGTGTTTTTCCTTTATTTTACTTTAAAATGTGCCTTTAATTAATGTTCATCTTCATCTGAACGAAGTGCAGTACCATGATTCAGCCTGCAGGTGGCAGTGCAGACTGTCTAAAGAGTTCTGTAAATTTGAGTTAATTAACAGTGAAAATAAATAAATTAAAACAGCCTGTTTAAGTCAAACTACAATGAAATAAAGTCATCTAAAAATATTGTACATTAAACATTTAAATTCAACATTAACTGAGCAGCAACAGGCCAATCAGATGAATAATTCCAGTTGTGTCTCTCTGTGAGTCCAGCAGGTGGTGCTACAGGACTACTGTTGTAATACTACTACTTTAATGTCTTCTTCTGTCCAGTCCAACATGTCCTCAGCTGCCCCACACAGTGAGGGACGAGCTGACAAACAGACAAGAACTCACAAACATGATGACAGAAAACTTTCTGTTATTCAAACTGCCTCACTGCATATCTGACAGAAGTATCAAAGAAAGTAAGAAATGAGTCATTTAATTGAATTATGTATGTAGTATATTTACAGATTTTATATCTTTTGTAAAAAAAAAACAAACAAACATAAAATTTTGTTTATTTAAATAAAGAAAAATAAAACCACAACATAAATCGTTTTGTCTTTTTAAGGACACGTGTCGCACAAGGCACCATTTTGAAATGAATAGTATTCTTGTTTTTAATCATTTATCTTTGAACATAGGTATATTTCCAAGGTGCCAATCGAAATCACGTGCAAGAGCCCCCTCTCTCTATGGGCCCCTCCACCCCAGGGGCCCCAGGGCAATCGCACTGCCTGTACTGTCTGTATTTACACCCCTGTATTCAGTCCTGATCTGATCTTATGATTTAATAAGTAGCAGTAATTTCTTCAGTCAGTGTTTGATTTTACTTTTCTTCAATCAGTCATTGGAGGGCACTTTGTCAGCCAAAAAAATAAAATAAAATAAAATATGATTATTGGAAATATGGAAATATGATTAATTGGATTATAACTTCAGGAAGTAGGGCAGAAGAAGAAGGCATTTTAGGTTAGGGACTGGGACATTAATTATGTCACACAGTGTGACGAAAACTCTTAATATTCCAATAAAGTTAACATTAAAACTTTGAAATGTTTTTCAACTCTCGTCAGTAAACGTTTAAAGGGACATTTCTGTTTATTTCAACCTGTCTCCTATCATCCTAAATTTATTTCAAGTGACTAGTGACATAAAAATAATAGTTAGCATGTTAGCCGTTAGCCCAGATACAGCTGGGGCGCATAGTAGCATCAGACCTGTTAAAACGTAAGTGAACGGGCAACCTTCAAGTGCAAAGTTAGTCCACTAAACAAGCTTTTTTTCCACAAAGACCGCCTCATATCGTTAGGATAAATGTCAGAGAACATATAGAAAACGACATGTAAACGTGTTGTCTTACCTTACCGGTGTGCTGCCATGTTTGTTTACCATCTAGCTCTGCTTTCCAAAGCAGAGCTAGATGGTGTTCAGGTCACAGTAAGATCCTTGTTAAAAGAGAAATAAACCGACTGTTGTTCAGAGAGACGGATCAAAGTCAGCGGCCGTGTTGAACCAATCACCCGCCCTGACATCCTCTCTACTACAACAGAACAATAAACAGATAAAGATTCAGACCACAGGAATTTAATTTAATTCCTGGCAGTGTAAATAAGGCTTTAAAACAGCTTGTTTAGATTTATTTATTTATTTTTTACGTTGGGAAATGAAATGTTAATGCTTCGTTTTATGAGCCCATAAATTGCTAACGATTTTCTAGGAAGTTTCTTGGAGGGAACTTTAGTGATCTGGCGTTAATTACACAGAAAACAGAGACAACAGTTTATAAAATGCAGACGATGAATTTATTCAAAGAAAGCCTCAGTTTCACTAAAAGGTACCGGAAATTAACTCAACAGCAAACTACAGGAATACAAAACATTTGAGAGACCAGAGACTCTCAATCAAAGTTATGAATCAGCTGTTTTTCTCCTTTCCTTCAATATTAATTGAGATAAACACAGTGACACATATAAACCTGTTCATCCTATTTAAAATCATTTTCAGACAGCATTCTATTTCTGTGACCTCTCTGCTGCTTCTGTGAATGAAACATGAAAATAATTTCCGCTTCACAATAACTCCTCTGTCTGCTCTTATCTTATCGTCATCACACACTCACACACTCCATTGTCTTCCTTATCAGTGTTGTGTTCCTTATCGCTGACCTGGATCCCAGATTACAGCAACAACATCAGCTCCTCTCCCCTCGCCGTCGAGCTCGCAGTGTTTTTCATAAAAGTTATGACAGAGAAGGAGGTCTGTGAGCGAGAGTGTCACACGCTTAACAAACGACTGAGTGAGTGAGCGAGGATTTAATATCAAGTGTTGCTTCTTTAAAAGTACAAACATCTAATTAGCCTTGAAAAGAATTGAACCTAATTTCTAGAATAAATGTGTGTGGCACTGTGCGTTTCTGCAGATCATGGGAACGCTAAGATTTGTATAATGAACCTTTTTGTTTCTTTATGTTTCAACAACACTGTGGTTTACATGTGGTTATGTTTAGGTTACGTTAAAACCACTTAGTTATGGTTAAAATAAAAATGTTTTGGCTTAAAATACCCGCCTTTCATGACACTATTGCTGCACTATCTCCGCTGGACATACAGGGATGTCTAGGTTTAAAAAAAAAGACTTTTCATGGCACTATACCGCAGTAAATGCAGTAATGTCTTAGTAAAGACGTTCCGTAGCACTATCCTGGCAGCTAACACAGCGATGTCTCAGTTGAAACACAACACTTTGGCAGCACTATCCTGGCCGAAAAAACAGCTGCGTTGTGTTTAAAAACGACTGCTTTTCATGGCACTATCCCAGAAGGAAACGCAGTGATGTCTCGGTAGAAAACAAGACTTTTTGCTGCACTATCCTGGCTGGAAAAACAGTTATGTTTAGGTTAAAAACAACCACTTTTCATAGCACTACTCCTGCTGGAAACACAGCAATGTATCAGTAAAAAACAGCTACTTTTCATGGTACCATGCCGTCTGGAAATGCAGTGATGTCTTGGTAAAACACAATCATTTTTTGTTGCGCTATCCCAGCAGGAAATGCGGCAATGTTAAAGTTAAGAACAACTAGTTTTCATGGCACTATACTGTCCAGAAATGCAGTGATATCTCGGTAAAAAAACAACCACTTTTGTGGAACAATCCCCGCTGGAAACGCAGCGATGTCTTGGGAAAAACGGTGCTTTTTTGGTGCATAAACTTGGCTGGAAATACAGCTATGTTTAGGCTGAAAACAAGCACTTTTGATGGCACTACCCCGCTGGAAACACAGCGATGTCTCAGTAAAAACACAGCTACTCTCTATGGCACATCCTTGGCAGGGCGATGTCTGAGTAAAAAACAACCACTTTTTGTAGCGCTATCCCAGCAGGAAAGGCGGCAATGTTAAAGTTAAGAACAACTAGTTTTCATGGCATTGTACTATCTAGAAATGCAGTGATGTCTCGGTAAAAAACAACCACTTTTGTGGAACGATATCCGCTGGAAACACAGCAATGTCTTGGGAAAAGACTATCTTTTGGTGCATGAACCTGGCTGGAAATACAGCTACGTTTAGGTTAAAAACAAACACATTTCATGGCACTACTCCCGCTGGAAACACAGCGATGTCTCAGTAAAAAACAGCTACTTTTCATGGCACTGCTCTGTCTAGAAATGCAGTGATGTCTCGGTAAAAAACAACCACTTTTGTGGAACGATCCCCGCTGGAAACGCAGCAATATCTTGGTAAAGACAGCGCTTTTTTGGTGCATAAACTTGGCTGGAAATACAGCTGTGTTTAGGCTGAAAACAAGCACTGAAACATGATGTTCCAGTTTAAAAAACTGCTGGAAACCCAGCGATGACTAAATAAATCACAAACAGGTTTGTTGTTTATTGGTATTTAACTGTGGTCTGCAGCTTGGCAGGCGTCTCGTCTAGGTTACAACATTTCCTCTGGTCACGTGATCATGGGAGGAAGCTTCAGTTTCTGCAGCCACAGAAGAAGAACAGACAGAGTGAGACCCTTTAAAACAACTTTAACATTAAACTCAACATTTAAATAAAATAAAATCAGTTGAGAAACAGCAAACTGTGACTCAGTGCTCCGATTCCTTCGTCGTGTGTTCTGGGTAATTGTGCGATTGCTTTAGTATAAATTCAGTGTGACTCACCTCGGCTCCGTTTGGAGAAAGTCCCCACTGATGAACTTCTTCCCTGATGCTGAACAGCTAACCTGATCACAGCCTGTCAACACACCGACCTCTGACCAATCACACCACTGAAGAAAAAAGTATCCATGGACAAAAGTCCAAAGAGTCCCATGTAAAAAAAAAGAGTCGTCTATAAGCTGTTATCTGTCAGTAGAGTCATTTCATTGTTTCTAACACAGAGTAAAAAGTCCAGGATTCACCTCAGAGGTGGAGGAAGAGGAGGAGAAAGTTACAGTACTTGAGTAAAAGTACTCTGTTACTTTCCACACTGATAATAAATGAAAGTGTTTTAAACGTTTTAACGGCAGCAGATATTAATTTGTATTATTCTGCTTCACAAACCCTCGTCTGATAAAAATAACCCGTGTGACTGAGTCACAGAGCGCCGGATGCTCATTAACGACCCGTCCTTAAATCTTTGACACGTTTGGGTCTCTGCTGATGTGGAACGATGATGTCAGCAGCAGAGAGCTTGTCATGCTGCGGTGGGTCATTGTGTAATTGTTTCAGTTCAAACCTCTTTTTGTTTTTACTCTAAATGAGTCACAGCAGCACTTCCTTCAACCTGATGATGATGATGATGGTGATGATGATGGTGATATGAATGAATCATAAAACAGTTCACTCACAGCCACGTCGTTGCTTTATATACGTCACAAACTACATCTTCACTTTTACAAACTAAAACATTCAAATATTTTACAGAAGTTTACAACAGGAAATGAAAACAGATCAGAGACGTTCGAGTCACACAAAACTTCTTAGCTTCTTCTTCTTTTTTTTTTTTAGACATTTTTAAGTGCTGATCATAGAAAGTGCAGCAGATGAACCGTCACACACAGCGGACATTCAAACACTTTCTTTTGTTCTGTTTTTATGGTTACAGCTGTGGGCAGAGCCAGAAAAAGACACATTACACTAGTCAACACGACAGCTTTGATACAACTTTACATCAGATTAAAAATGCACAAACACTATTTCACGAGTTTTTGTTTTGTCCACTTTTTTGCGAAGTGTTCAGCCAAGACTGTCGTCCTTCAAAATACGACCACGTGTGGCATTTTTACAGGCAGAAATTATGCACAGCCTGGAAGGAATTCACATCTAATTGACCCATGGCTAAGCCCCGCCCTCAAACACGATGAGCCAATCACAGTGCGTATAGCCATTCCCATACACTGGGACATTCTCTGCCTGGACGTCCATTGAAATGCATTACAGAAAGTCAGTTTTGTTCGGTTTTATGAGCTTTTTCTGAGATTTGAAGTTTAAAAATGGTCAAACGGTGTGCATGGGGTACATGCAACTCTGACACAAGGTATCCTGAGAGGCTGGGCGACCAGGTGTATTTTTTACACTTTAAACCACATCTCAACCGAGAAAAGTGTCTCCTTTGGATAAAGTTGTGTGGTAACGTTAGACCACAACATCAACTCAACGTGAATAAGATTGACAATGATGTCTACATCTGTTCTAAAGTAAGTCAACATTGTGTTTGAGGCAACATATTGTCACTTTGCTGCAAAGAAATATAAAGTTATCTTTAACATCTGTAGCTAACGTTAGCTAAAGTTAGCCTAACGTTAGCTCCTAGCTGCGTTGTTCATCATGTCACCTTGTTTGCTGGGAGTTCATTAGCCTATTTTGTTCTAGTTTTGTACTTTGGTGATCGTACATCATTGTTAGCTGTTGTCCAAAGGGCTCTAGTTAAGCTAACGTTAACTTCTGGAGCTTAGCTTCATTAACTTATCTGTAATGGCAGAGATAACAAAGGTTGGCAAACGTTATGCTGAATGATTCAGTGTAAATACTGTAGCACCAAACTAACGGAGAGACACTCTTGGTAAAGATGGTAAAAAGGCCGTTATCCTTTTCTCATATTCTGAGCCAAAAACCTTAACTTCAGTGGCACTTTAACTTGTTGTCTTTGATGGTGACGGCAACCAGATGCGGTTCACAAGCGTACACTGTGACCTGTAAATTTTGGCTTGTAATTTAAGCTTTTCATCGACCTTCTCAACAATAAAATGATGAATATATCCCTCCAATGCGTAGTTTAGGCCCTTTTGGTTACTTCTCAATCACATCTGATCGTTATGTCTCCAAAAATCATCAGTTGCCTCCTGTGAAATGCCGTGTACTGTGACACCTGCCATAGCGCCGCTCACTGAATGTTGATAGTTTGTCTGAGTGAATGGAGGGGGCGTGGCTTAGCCATAGGTCAATTGTGTCTGTACATTAACTTTCCATGTAATTCACTCACATTATATTTGGCGCCCCCTCTGGACCAGAGTAACGTGAAAACTAAGACAGATTTCTTATCCAGCTCAAAGAGACACTTTCTGTGACCAGTGTAAATAAACGTAGAAAATCGTGTCTGGATTTAATCTGAATTTGAGACATTTAAAATGACAAAAGTGTAAATATACAAACATTATAAACATTTTCTCACAGTCTAATAAAAGGAAAACAGGATTGTCACAGTAGCTCCTATTTACAACAGTATGTACACACATTTATTGTACACACACACACACACACACAAACACACACACACACACACACACACACACACACAAAGGATCTTTTTTGTCATGTGAATTAATTGCTGGTTTCGGTATTGTCATGTGAATCTTTTCCATTAACACAGCTTCATCAACATTACAGGCGACGATATTTTAAAGGAGCAGTTCTGTGTTTTTTCAGCCGCTGTACATGAACTTGTTTGTCTCCAGATTCCTGTTTTCAGTTTTTAGGGTGATCGACTGTGTGACGAAACTCACACAGACGCTACAGTTTTCACACACACTCGCAAAAACACATTAGCTGGACACACACACACATACACACACACACACAAACAGACAGACATAAAGCTCAGCAGCATTTGGTGAAACATTTGGTAAATGTTTGGTAACACAAAGCTGTAAATCGTGTCGTATTTCAAAATAAAAGCTGCTGAATTAACTCATAATGTGTGTGTGTGTGTGTGTATTTGTGTAGGTGTGTGTTTGTGATTTGTGTGCTCTGGCAAGAAGCTCAGCTTGACCAATCAGAGAGTGGAAGATGTTTAAATCCAACACAGTTCTCAAGTGTCTTCTTTCCTCGTTTGCTTTGATCTGTCCTTTAACTTTTTCTCGGCTTCACTTTCTCTGCTACATTTGCTACCACACAGTCCCGTCAGTCTGCAGTGTATCTGTATCTGTGTGTATGTGTATCTGTATCTGTGTGTGTTCAAAACGAAGTCTTTGACTCACCTGCCAAAAGTCCTGGTATAGCGCCCCCTGTGGCGTTCATTTCAACACCAGTGGCTATCTGGGACAAAACACACAACAGAATCGGGGGTTTGCTAGTGGGGTCAGGGCCGAGCAGGAACCTCCGAGGCTTAAAACCAAAGCCAATACTGAAGTGCCAAAAACTGCAGTTCCTCTAATGTCCACTAGGGGCTGGCTCCAAGAGCGAGTCAGTCCCCACAGACCTCCATGTTAAAACGTCACAGCAGAAATAAACTTGTTTACAGCCTGGTTAAAAAACTGCTTTGGTCTCTGTAGCTGATTTCAACAATCGTCACAACTGTACTGCGGATTAATTTTTATATAACTACCTCTTTACATTTTATTAAGGATTAAAGTTACGTATAATAAAGGGTGTGGCCACTTTAAGTGACAGCTGGGTGCCGTCTGTTGACGAGATACTACCACGGTGTAGCTGTAGCTGTTGCTTTTTCAGTGTTTTCAGTTCATTTGCATATTTTTGCCACCTAAAAAAAATCTTACTCAGCGTTTGGTTGTACTTGAGGCTCTAAGGATGAACGTTTGCAGTAAGCACATTTTATCTTAATGGTTTTAAGCTTGTTTTTCACTGGTGAAAATTAGTATGAGCATTATGTGAGAGCCTGTTTACACTTGGTATTAACATGCGAGACACATCGAACAGATGTTCAGATTTTGTTACCGCCCCTTGCACAGTTATTATGTTCACACGTTTCCTAGGTGTTCCGTAGAATGCTAGCTGCTCATGTTAGCAGTTGTATCAGTACAGCTGGAGATATCGCTGTCGGCAGGATTCAACACGTCTCCTTCAATGGGGCAAAATGATGTACAGTCACGCGACACTTCGTCCAACTCAACGTAAAATGGGCAAGCTGTAGGGCATTAGCGTGCTGTCACCAAATCAACCATCACGTCCTACACCAATAACATAGTCCTTGTCGGGGACGCATCGGGACAGTGTTAGTGTTTATACTACAAAATATACGTGGTCAAATGCGTCCAAGACCACCTCAGCGAGTGGTTTGAGTGATCAGATCACATCACATCTTTGTGGTTGTTTAGACTTGTATTTAGCGCTGTCTACTCGTGAACAGATCATCCAAGACGCACGTTAATACCAGGCCTAAACAGGCTGTGAATGCACCGTGCTAAGTAAGCTAGCAGCTAGCATTTGAGAGTTAGCTCCACCCTCTTGTCCAAATATGGTCACTTCTGGCTCCAAAAATCCAAAATGGCGACCACCGAAATGCCGAACTCGAGGCATCAAAACTGGAGTCCACAAATGAATTGGTGCCGTCAGGATTTTGGATGCTCACTGTAGTTGGATATCTTTGTTGCATGTCATTTCCTCTTTGTCTTTTCTCACTTCCTGTCATCTTTCCACAGTGTCCTTCACAATAAAAGCAAAATTAATTCCCTCAAAATACTAAAAAACAGACTGAGTTTACCTGACGAGCTCAGCTGAGTCTCTGATTCGTTGTTTAGAACTTTGGCAGGTGAGAACTTTAGACCTTGTGTGTGTGTGTGTGTGTGTGTGTGTGTGTGCGTTTCAGTCTATTGACGAGGAACAACAAACACCACTGAATGCTGTGTCTCGCTCCTTCCTCTTCCTCGCTCCTCCTCCTCTTCCTCCTTCGTGCCTCCAACTGCCACCAGCGCCTGCGTCGAGTCACACGACTGTTTCTCTGCATCCTCATCATATGTTGAATCCATCATGTTCGGCCTCGACCTTCCTCCAGCTCCTCCTCTTCCTCCTCCTCCTCTGCAGAGTCTAGGAACAGCCACGGCCCCACAGGTGCGTTTGGCCAGCGCCGCCAGCTCCTGTCGGGCGAGCGGGTTGAAGAGGATGTAGAGCAGCGGGTTGACGCAGGCCGGCAGCGGAGCCACAAGCAGGAGCACGCCCTTCGCTGCTTCCGGCCCGGCGGTGGAGAGGCGCAGCAGGGAGGAGAAGGAGAGGAAGGCGACAGGGAGGTAGAGGAGGCAGTCGGAGAAGAGCAGCCAGGCTACGTGTCGAGTCAACGCCACCTCCTCCTCAGCGGCGGGCGGAGCTTTGTTGGCCCGACAGTAAAGGTGAGTGTAGGCGAGCGTCATGAGGAGAAAACACAACGAGTCGAGGAGCACCAGGGAGACGGAGAAGGCCAGGGAGGACGAGGAGGAGGAGGAAGGCAGCGGCAAACAGAGGGAGGTGCTGCTGTGTCCAGCCACCAGGGGGGGCAGCGTGATGGCCAGGCCCAACAGAAAGCACAGACAGATGGCCAGACGGACAGAGAGCGATGAAGAGTAGCGATCTGCATAGAGACGAGACATCAGACTGAGTTCTCTCAATGTGTGTGTGTGTGTGTGTGTGCGCGCGCTTAGTTTCTCACCGTTGTGTCCGTCAGGTTTGTGGCGGCGTGTGGCAGCGGCCAGGCATCGTTCCAGAGCTGCGACGGTGAGCAGGAAGAGACCAGTCTGTGACGCAAACACACACAGGAAGCCGCTGAGGCGACACAGGAAGCTGCTCTCCCACCTCGCTCCGTACCTGCAACACACACACAAAATCCATGAGCTTTTATTTTGAAAGTTTTTTTCTTTGTGGTGTCATTTTTGTGGATTTCATTACATCTCAACAAAGAGGGTAAATTATATAAATTATACAGACTATAAAAGTATTTTTAAAAATGTGCTCATCACAGATCAAAGTGGTAAAAGGATTAATTTTAGGATCAAACTTTAACATCAGTTCAGTCTCATTACAGCGACGTTTAACAGCTACTAAATGGACCTGGTGGTGACATCATAGGTTCAGTCGCTGCTTTCAACAAGCCGTCTTTAAAATGTTCAGACGGATGAGAAAAAAACGACATAATTTTTATTGTTTTCAAACTGTCTGAACTGTTTTTTAACTATGCTGGATATTAAAGAAAACCACATTTTACTCTGTATCTTCTAATATTGTCTAATTATTGAAAAATATGTTAAATGTCTGAGTCTATTTCCACAAGAACAGATTTTTTCACATTGTCTCATTCTGTCCCCGAGCACTCCCAAACTTCCCACAGTTCCCACTGTCAGATTACATTTCACTAAAATCGTATTCATTTGATTTCATGTGACGGATAAACTTTATCAAATTGTTCCAAGAAATGCCAGAATTTAGAGTCCTTTGAAATCTGCAGACTCCCACAGAGCTCCACAACAGTTTCCAGTATCTGAGGGCATTGTCAGTAGAGGTGAGTCAATCTCCAGTTTTGCCAGTCTGGTGTACGAACTTAAACCAATTTGATTTAACGCAAACCAGCTCAGCTGACATTTGTCATTATGACACGTTCTGTCAAGTTAAAAAGTAGCCCAGCAACCTGTGCAGATGGCCAGGGGTGGATCAAATCATCAATGGAATTGATGACGGAAATATGTTTATTGTCAAACATGCATTGGCTCATCGCAATAAATTAAGCTGCTGACAAAAGCGTGGACTCCACCAGAGAACAAGCTGCAGCTGAAAGCCTCATCTACAAAGTGAAAATGAGTTCCTACAGGAGAACAACACCTGAAGTGAAAACATCCTGTAGCATGATTGTGTTCTACTTGGGAGCGTCTTCTGAGCCAAGTACAGAAAATTCAGTATACCAGTCCAGACCAGTCTAGCTTTTAATATTAAACTGGTTTTAAAAAATTTTACACCAGCCCAACCCCAACTGTCAGAGTCCCCACCAACCACAGCCTCTCGAGTCCTCAGCGTCCCTCTGATCTGATTTTGTACCTCCAGAAGCTTCCAAACGTCCAGGCGTCCACCGCCGCCAACCACCCACTCCACACTCCCATCAGGCCGTTCACCAGGGCCAGCAGACCAATCAGCAGCTTGGGTGGTGTCACTGCGGCGGTGGGGGAAAAGAACACTGACAGGACGACCAGGCTGTTGCTGACCAATGAGAGCGCGGCGATGAGCCACACCCCTCCACGGATCAACCAGCTGCCGAGCAGATGGAGGCAGGGGCGGAACGGACCTGGAGGACGATTAAACCAAATATCAGTTTACTTCACAGTAAACAAATAATCAATGGAATCATGCTGTGTTTAAAATGTGATTAATCTCGACTGTCACAGAGACACATTAACAAATTACTCCAGTCTGAGATCTCTGAGCTGAACTCTCAAAGTCTGAGTCAAGTAAAATCAGTGATTTCTGTCCAAACACATTAAACAAGTCAGAAAATACTTGTTGGAAACATGTGAGGACACTGAGAACTCCACAAAAAATGCATTTTAAGTCTTGTGTGTGATTTATCCTGGCTTCATATGAGCAGAGGAAATCTCCACTAGTCGCTAGGCTAATTTATCCAATGTAAAATGCCATAGGATTGTGCTAATAATGTTAGCATGTTGTATTTGTTTGGAAAACATGTTTAGTATAAGACAGTTGTTTTGTCGGTGAACCTTGTGAGTTGTAATGGAGCCAAATTATGTAACGTTACCTTTGTTAAATGTTGCTGTTGTCCCTGGATTTATATGAGAAGAGGAAATCTCTGCTAGCTGCTAGGCTAATTTATACAATGTAAAATGCCATAGGCTTGTGCTAATAACGTTAGCATGTTGTATTTGTGGGGAAAATGTGTCCAGATAAAGACAAGTGTTTGTCTGTGAATGCTGTGAGTTATAGTGAAGCTGATTGTGTTTGAAACTGTCTCTATTAAGCCATGTTTAATGTGTGTTTAATGTATGTTTAATGTGTGTTTAATGTGCTTAATGTGTGTTTGTTTAAAGTGTGGTTAATGTGTGTTTACTGTTTAATGTGTGTTTAAAGTGTGTTTAATGTGTGTTTACTGTTTAAAGTGTGTTTAAAGTGTTTAATGTGTGTTTACTATTTAAAGTGTGTTTAATGTGTGTTTACTGTTTAAAGTGTGTTTAAAGTGTGTTTAATGTGTGTTTACTGTTTAATGTGTGTTTAAAGTGTGTTTAAAGTGTGTTTAATGTGTGTTTACTGTTTAATGTGTGTTTAAAGTGTGTTTAATGTGTGTTTACTATTTAAAGTGTGTTTAAAGTGTTTACTGTTTAAAGTGTGTTTAAAGTGTTTAATGTGTGTTTACTATTTAAAGTGTGTTTAATGTGTTTAATGTGTGTTTACTATTTAAAGTGTGTTTAATGTGTGTTTACTATTTAAAGTGTGTTTAATGTGTGTTTACTGTTTAAAGTGTGTTTAAAGTGTGTTTAATGTGTGTTTAATGTGTGTTTGTTTAAAGTGTGTTTAATGTGTGTTTAATGTGCTTAATGTGTGTTTGTTTAAAGTGTGTTTAATGCGTGTTTACTGTTTGTGTGTTTAAAGTGTGTTTAATGTGTGTTTACTATTTAAAGTGTGTTTAATGTGTGTTTACTGTTTAAAGTGTGTTTAAAGTATGTTTAATGAGTGTTTACTATTTAAAGTGTGTTTAATGTGTGTTTACTGTTTAAAGTGTGTTTAAAGTGTGTTTAATGTGTGTTTAAAGTGTGTTTACTATTTAAAGTGTGTTTAAAGTGTGTTTACTGTTTAAAGTGTGTTTAAAGTGTGTTTACTGTTTAAAGTGTGTTTAAAGTGTGTTTAATGTGTGTTTACTGTTTAAAGTGTGTTTACTGTTTAAAGTGTGTTTAAAGTGTGTTTAATGTGTGTTTAAAGTGTGTTTACTGTTTAAAGTGTGTTTAAAGTGTGTTTAATTTGTGTTTAAAGTGTGTTTAATGTGTGTTTACTGTTTAAAGTGTGTTTAAAGTGTGTTTAATGTGTGTTTAAAGTGTGTTTGCTGTTTAAAGTGTGTTTAATGTGTGTTTAAAGTGTGTTTACTGTTTAAAGTGTGTTTAATGTGTGTTTACTGTTTAAAGTGTGTTTAAAGTGTGTTTAAAGTGTGTTTACTGTTTAAAGTGTGTTTAATGTGTGTTTACTATTTAAAGTGTGTTTAATGTGTGTTTACTGTTTAAAGTGTGTTTAAAGTGTGTTTAAAGTGTGTTTACTGTTTAAAGTGTGTTTAATGTGTGTTTACTGTTTAAAGTGTGTTTAATGTGTGTTTAAAGTGTGTTTACTGTTTAAAGTGTGTTTAATGTGTGTTTAAAGTGTGTTTAATGTGTGTTTACTATTTAAAGTGTGTTTAATGTGTGTTTACTGTTTAAAGTGTGTTTAAAGTGTGTTTAATGTGTTTAAAGTGTGTTTACTGTTTAAAGTGTGTTTAATGTGTGTTTACTGTTTAAAGTGTGTTTAAAGTGTGTTTAATGTGTTTAAAGTGTGTTTACTGTTTAAAGTGTGTTTAATGTGTGTTTACTGTTTAAAGTGTGTTTAAAGTGTGTTTAATGTGTGTTTAATGTGTGTTTACTGTTTAAAGTGTGTTTAATGTGTGTTTACTGTTTAAAGTGTGTTTAAAGTGTGTTTAATGTGTTTAAAGTGTGTTTACTGTTTAAAGTGTGTTTAATGTGTGTTTACTGTTTAAAGTGTGTTTAAAGTGTGTTTAATGTGTGTTTACTGTTTAAAGTGTGTTTAATGTGTGTTTACTGTTTAAAGTGTGTTTAATGTGTGTTTACTGTGTTTAAAGTGTGTTTAATGTGTGTTTACTGTTTAAAGTGTGTTTAGTGTGTGTTTAAAGTGTTTAAAGTGTTTAAAGTAAACTTAAATAATGTTTAAGTATAACAGCAAAATCTCATCAGAAATAAGTTCTTAAAGTGTTCAAGACGTACATGTAATGTATATGTTGAAGTGTACTGACAGGTGTGTGTGTGTGTGTGTGTGTGTGTGTGTGTTACCTGGCGCAGGGCTGCAGTGGACCGAGTGTTGAAGTTTGGGTTCATCTTCAAACTCCAGCAGGAAATCCTCCCAGTCCTGATCTACTGCAGACACACAGCCAGGAGAGCCTCAGTTTTACTAAGACTTTTATTTTGAAATACCATGTTTATATTATATGAGAAGCGGTTATGTTGCAGTTTTAGTTTTGGTGTCACCTTGGCTGGAGAGGACGGAGGTTTCTCTGCCAGCCGAGTCTGCTGCCTCCTCTTTCTCCCAGGATGAACCTCCACCTCCTCCTCTTCTCTCACAGGAGACGAAGGCACAGCACTGGAAGGCGTAGGGCAGCTCCATCACCCTGAACACACACACACACGCACACACACACAAACAAACAAACAAACAAACAAACCCTTCTAATTATTTACAGTGGTGGAGGAAGAACTGTAACTTGGGTAAAAGTTAAATCCGGTTGAATCATAGCAGCCATGTTTGGATAGCTGCTGTGATTCAACAACAGGAGATGGAGGGTGTATTCTGGATTGTGATTGGCTGGAGGAAGGTATTTGGTTGGCCTCTGTAAACTAATCAGAGTGTCAGTGATGTCATCCACCCTTGCGGCAGCCATTGTTGGAGGTCTGGCGTCGCCAGCAGGCGGCGTTTTGTTTTCATGTCTCAGTGGTGGTCAGTGATTCGTAGGTTAACTGGAGTGTGTCCTAATAAACCAATGCTTTCATCTGTTTATGTGTGTGTGTGTGTGTGTGTGTGTGTGTGTCTGTGTGTGTGTGTGTGTCCACCTGACTCGGGGCAGCTCCTCTCGTGGTATTAGCTCCATCAGCTGTGTGTTTCCAGCCAATCGCAGGTGAGTTAAACTCTGCAGACCAGTCAGAGGCAGAGACAACAGCTGATTGGACGACAGGTCGCTGCAGAGAGACACAGACAGGAGGACATATATGACATTAAGTACATGTTTTCTACCTGATGTCTAACTCCAGGATGTTTCCATGTTTCCACCAGGCTCCAAGTAAGTGTGCCGGGCTTTGAAGACAATTTTCATAGCGGCCAAACTGCGGTACTGCAACTTCTGGGGTCTGTCAATTGACTTACATTGACAAAGAGCCACCAGTGCTGTATCCAGTGCTCCTAATACATCCATGTTTCCACAGTATTGAACAGTAATGGAAAGTAACTAAGTACTCAAGTACAGTTTTGATGTACTTCACTTGAGAATGTCCATTTCATGCTACTCTATACATGTCTTCCACTACATCTCGGAGGCAAATATTGTCCTTCCTAACTCACTATATTTATTTGACACCTCTAGTTACTACTGTAAACTAGTTAAAGGGATAGTGCACCCAAAAATGTAAATTCAGCCATTATCTACTCACCCATATGCCGAGGGAGGCTCAGGTGAAGTTTTAGAGTCCTCACATCACTTGCAGAGATCCAAGGGGAGAGGAGGTAGCAACACAACTCCACCTAATGGAGGCTGACGGCGCCCCAGATTCAAACGTCCAAAAACGCATAATTGAAACCACAAAATATCTCCATACTGCTCGTCCGTAGTGATCCAAGTGTCCTGAAGCCCCGACATAAAAAGTTAACAGTCAGAGCTACAGGCTACAATGAGGCTAAAAACAGAGTTCAAATGAGGTTTTTCCAAACAACTTTTTATGTCGGGGCTTCAGGACACTTGGATCACTATGGACGAGCAGTATGGAGATATTTTGTGGTTTCAATTATGTGTTTTTGGACGTTTGAATCTGGGGCGCCGTCAGCCTCCATTAGGTGGAGTTGTGTTGCTACCTCCTCTTCCCTTGGATCTCTGCAAGTGTTGTGAGGACTCTAAAACTTCACCTGAGCCTCCCTCGGCATATGGGTGAGTAGATAATGGCTGAATTTTTGGGTGCACTATCCCTTTAAGCCAGGCAGGGGAAAGCCAGATTCTCCGAAAATGAGCAGCCGTCATTATTTTGGTCTTAGCCACTCTATTTCATCATAAACAACCAGAAATGGGGCTCAAAGTGCAAAATACCAGACTTCAGTGAAGATAACGTTGTTACAAAAAGGCTCAGAAGTCAACAACACGCTCACTGACAGATTCAGCGTCTTTGTGTTTTTCAGTGAGCTTCACCAGAGAATATTCAGTTGGCGCTCATTGTTCTCTATGAAATTTAGTGCATGTGATGTAATGTAGCCCTGGTGTGTTTTATATGGTGTGAGCCTTACGCCTGACCCTATTTAAAAAGTAGCCTTGTAAAGATCTGGTGTGTCGGATTTATGATGGTGAGGCTGTAGATTGAAACCAACTGAAATTTGTCCTGAATGGCTCTATCTAAAGCAGGTGTTTGGTTTGTCCATCCTGGGCTCCAACATGGTGGAGACCATGGAAGAGGACCCGCTCCATATGCAGGTATAAACAGGTAACGAAAACACTATGATTCTTAGTTTCAGGGGATTCATGTGATGCCCCTCCCTCTGTCTCGGAGGATGTTGTGGTCAACCTCATCAGGCAGTTGGCTGACATGGGACAGCGTTGCCTTGATGAAGCTCACCTGGGCCTTCCAGCCTGAAAAAGCTGCCTCATGTTTTCACTACAGCAGACGTCCACCCTGTACTGTTGCACTCATGCACGGCTTTCATTACTGACCGTGCTGAGCGACACACTCCGTTGGTTACTTAAGTCATTCTTAGTTTGATAAATCCTGGTTGTTCTTCCCAAATCGTTTGTGTGACCTCCTACTTGTCACATTCACTGACCCAGCTTGAGACATTAAACAATATTATATCACATATCTGCCAATAAATCCTTTAAACCCGACACACTGAACCTTTAAACGCAACATTACTCGTCAGCAGTCGAGGCAGTCTGACCTTGTGTGCTTTTATTAATTTGGTGTGCAGTTAACACACCAGTCCTAATTTGATTTTAATGAAATCTCAGCTGGCTCCTGGTGTCGTTCACCACTGTTCTGGAAGAAGAAATAAGTGCAGCGACAGGCGAACCTGCTTTATAAGTGCAGTGTTTTCTTTTTAAATAAGTGTGCAGTGGATCTAATTGATGCCGACGTGATGAGCGGTTCATGTGGAGTCTGAGTGAGTGACTGATAAATATCTGGAGAAGTTGGCAAACTGGTGAATATTTAAAGGAACATTAAATTGTTAAATTTGCAAATGGAGTTTGGTGAAACACTTAAATCCCTGATTTTTTTTTCCCTGCTCTGAGATTCAATCAACGAACTGATGGAAACCCAAACCAGATTTTTTTTTAATGTGTAATAATACATTTTATTTGTTTGTTTGTTTCTCCAAACTAATTCAGCAGATCTGAGGTCAAAACCACAGCAGCTCGTTTCACGTGTTAGTGCTCAGCGCTTGTTTCGTAACACAGTAAAGACACTTTGGTGATGAGGTGGTTGTCACGGTTACGTAGTTTGGTTACTCACAGTTTGATGAGAACAGGCAGAGCAGAGAAAGAGTTCGGCTTCACTGAAGTCAGCCGGTTCCACGATAAGTCGCTACAGAGAGAAGAAGAAAAAGAAGAAGAAGAAGAAGAAGAAGAAGAAGAAGAAGAGAGGATGTTAAACCAGAAACCTTTCAGTCACAAATCAACTGCCGCCCAGTTTGAGTGTATTTAATCTCCCAGTAACCTCTGGGTGCTGACCTGATACTGTGCAGGCATGTTAGCACGGATTAACCACGGGGTTCACTTTAACAGCCACTCTTTGTTTGTGATCCCAGTTTAAAAGAACGCGTGTGTTTAATACTCTTATTTCTATAATCTGACAATAACATAAGTCATAATGTTCAGAAAGGCGTGACACAGAGCGGTGGAAGGACAACACTGCTGAAATGTACTTGTTTAAAAATAAAAAGTACATTGGTGGTGGTGAAATGTTGCTGTGTACATTTACCCAAGTACTTTACTGAAGAACAACTCTGAGGTAGTTGTACTTGAGTATTTCCATTTTACTGTATCCTTCTACTTCACTACATTTTGTCACTCAGTATTGTACCTTTTACTATACAATATTTATTTGACAATTTTATACATTACATGCTCCTCGCAGATTCAGATTATTAAAGGGATACCTCGCTGATTTTCAACCAGCTTTGTATCATAACAACGTGGCTGGTGTGTGTAAATAAACCGTGGTAAAGTTCCCTCCATGTTGACAGCACCCAGGGGCCGTATCTTACAAAGCTTCCTGGTACAAATAGTTGCTCCTAGTGACGAAACTCAAAAAAAAAAAAAAAAAAAATAGAAAAAATAGAATTCCCCTTAAAGTTCAGACTAGGTCCTTGTTAAGATAAAAGTTGTTCACAGAGCATCTCAGATGAAAAAAATAGGTTTAAGAGGAGAAAATGGTGGAAACACAAAGAGGTCAGAGAAACATTCTCTTAACTTTAGATCGTCGACACCTTACAGGCTCACAAAGGGACAACCAATCACATCTGTTAAAAAATGGATCATATGTAGTAACGGCAGAGATGGGGGACTCGAGTCACATGACTTATATGATGACTTGAGACTTGCTTGACTAACAGTGTGTTCACACCGGGCGCGAGTAAAATATTCGCCTCACTCTACTCGCGCGAGTTTGACCGCTGGAATATTTGTTTTTACTCGGGACATTCACGCGAGTCATTCACGCGAGTGATAGACAAGTATGCCGGCCGGAAAGCAAGCTACATCGGTTGTGCTAACTGAGGCTAATGCTAGCGCTAACTTTGTTGATAGAAACGTACAGCCGATAGTTGGAATCAATTTTCAAAACTTACCAGGCAGACCGACCTCCTCACTCACTTTCCTGCATGCCAGGTCTTTCTTGGTCCAAAGCTTATAATTTGGGGACGTAACGTCATAAAGCTCAGGGTGGCCACAAACAGCTATTATTAGCTTGTCCTCCATTTTCGGAACAATGCGGGGCAGGGGTGGGCGGGACAGCAGCACGTCAGTGACGTCGGTGACGACAGGAAAATCTCAACGCTGATAGGCTGTCCCGACACTGCATCAAGCAAATATTTCGCTCGAGTTCAATATTTTGAACTTGCACCAAGAGGCGAATGACGCGAATTTCGCGTTGTGTCATTCGCGCCGCCGGCACAAATCCACGTCTATTCGCGTCTTTACATTTACTTTGTATGTAATCTTACTGCGCGAAAAATTTGCCTCGCACCCGGTGTGAACACACTATAACGTTGATAAAAGACTCGACTTGACTTTGACTTTGTATTCATGACTTGGGACTTGACTTGGACTTGAGACAGATGACTTCAAAAGGACTTGGCTTTAATTCAGTATTAAAGGCACGCTAAGCACCGTTGGGCGTCACTTCTGTTTACGTTCAACAATGTTTTCAAACACAACGGAGCTAGCTGGGCTGCCTACAGACTTTTTCACAGCATATTCAGAGGACACGTAGCTAGCGGATCGTGAGGAGATGTTTGCTGTATGTGACATATGACTTGCTTGACCTGAGCAATGACTCGACTTGACTTGCTTGATTCTCACCCCAACTTACTCGTGACTTGCACATGTGTGACTTTCCCCAATGTCTGAGTAACAGTGTTGACCACAGCTCCTCACTAAGGTAAAAGTTTCTGTCCCTTCCTCGCTCTGAGTTGCTCGGAGAACTTTCCTACTTTCCTTGGACTGTTGCTCCACCGTATCACCCGCCACCACGGATACAAAGAGTCCAGAAGCAGATCAAGAATAAGAAACGCCCCCCCTTTCTCTCTCAAACTCAGATCAAACAGATTGAATGGTGAAACTCAGCAGTGCTGATCAAATATAAACAAGGATTATGTTATTGTGTAACCTGTTTCAGGTCTCAAATATTTTGTTTTGAGCACCCACTGGCAGAAATATAAATCGTCGCCCAAGGCTGAAACTCGCGTAAGTTTCCTCTAACGCTAGCCGTCTTGATGAGCACTGTTCTCTCACCAGTCCACCTAGCGCTAGTCTCCCACAGCTGGAGCTACTTCCACACTTGATTTTAGTGCTTTGTCAGCGCTGGAGAAACCGAGCAGGGAGCGAGGCCAGATCCAGAATTACTCAGTGAGGGACAAAGAGCAGATCTGCTCCCAGCCTCTGTTCAGGAGGCTGTTTTTACATTTTATGCTGAAAACCATGTTAAATAAAATATGAATGATAGCAGAGTATTTTAAAGACTCTAAAATGTGTAGGAGGGGAAATGAAGGTAACAGATCTGAGTACTTGTTGCTCCAGTGTTTCAGCACGTAGTCGTAGTATTTCTGTGCAGATTCCTGACTCTGAGCCAAACTATGGCATCATACCTGTCGACCACCTGGACCTGTGTGTGTCTCCATGTGGAAGTGTTTAAGGAGGGCATCTTCGGATCGCTGCTCAGGATCTCCAGCCTAATTAAACTCTGTGTGTGTGTGTGTGTGTGTGTGTGTGTGTGTGTGCTCTTACAGCGAGCGTAGTGACATCAGACCGTGGAAGGTGTTCTCCTCCAGTTCCTCGATCTCGTTATGGTGCAGATCACTGCAACAAACACACACACACACACACACACACATTAGCTCTGATATTTCCATTACATCACGTTTATCAATCTGTTTTACGGTGCACAGAGTTTTTTTTCCGGAGCGATCTGATTGGTCAAACATGGACTACAACAGTGCTAATTATTCCCACAATGCACAGCTGGCTGTACTTTGTTGGTTGCTATGGTAACTGTTAAGAACACTACAGTGACTTTAGAGCAGATAAGTTAGGTGTGTGTGTGTATAAGACGTTACAGGTCTGAAAATCAGGCACCTGAACCTGTCGGTGAGATCGTATCTGTGGTGACGAAAGAGTTAAACAAAAATAAAAATTAAAAATTTAAACTCACATCTTCTGGACGCTCTCACAGCCGGAGAAGCTGGGAAGAGTCTGGATCTGATTATAGGAGAGGTCACTGCAGAGAGAGAAAGTTTCAGTTGTCATCAGTCCAAGTGACAGTGAAGGCATCACGGTGCAGCATGTCAACAGGAGCTCACATCACATCAGGAGTAATGTTAAACATATATCAAGCGTCTGATGTGTTTCTGCTGAGCAGCATGTGTCCGTCTGTCAGTCCAGTAATTTGATCCTGAAATATCTCAACAACTTCTGGATGCAGTGACATGAACATCTGGTGAAAATGTTCATGATCCCCAGAGGATGGGTCCTATTGACTTTGGTGATCCTCTGACTTTTTCTACTTTTTCTAAAGTTTTTACTTGTCTAACTTTTTTACACCCTGTCATGGTCCCCAGAAAACTGACTTTTCCTCTTTCCTCTGATGAGGCCGATATTTGTGGTCTGACTGAAAAAAATCAACAACATTTGAAAGGATTGTGATGGAATGTGGTTCAGATCCCACAGAGGATGAATCCTACTGACTATGGTGATCCTCTGGATTTTCATCTAGCTCCACCAACAGGTTTTCAAATATCCAATAAAATATCTCATCATCTATTTGATGTATCCACACAAAAGAATTAAACAACATTCATGTTCCCCAGAGGATGAGTCCTACTGATCTAGCTGATTCCCTGACTGTCCCTGTAACGTCGACATGAGGTTGGTATTTGTGGTTTTGAATGAAATATCTCAGCAACTATCAGATGGATTGCCATGAAATGTTGTACACACATTCATGTTCCTCAGAGGATGAATCCTATTATTGATCCTCTGACTTTTTATCTGGTGTCATTATCAGGTTAAAGTTTTTACTTCTCATGTTTCCTGCTGTCATTTTCTCGAGCACCAAATGAGGTTATTTGTAGTTTTGACTGAAATATCTCAACTACTGGATGGATTGACATTTTGTTTTATATAGACATTCATGTTCCCCAGAGGATGTGTTCTACTAAAGTTGTGTTCACACCAGGCATGAATAAATAATTTGCACAGCTTGATGGACGCGATGCGAATGACATGAAATGCACAAGTTATGCTGTGTGAATGAAGCAAGTAGCACAATTCTGCTTTAAATGCTTATTCGCAAGAGTTGAAAAATCTGAACTACAATTCGAGCCGCAATGGCCTTTCAGCACTGAGATCCTCCGGGGACGTAAGACACTGAGGACGTACCGACAGAAGGTCATTCATCGACTCAGCAAATTCACGCACAAATGCACAAAATATTCTTGTGTTCAAACTCGCACGGGTAACGCAACGCAAAAATTTGCATCGCATTTGGTGTGAACACAACGTAACATCTGGACTTTTCATCTGGCGCCATCATCAGGTCAACATTTTAATGTGTCCAATACTTTGTTTTCTGACCAAACACCTGCAGAACTAATGACGTTCATGTCAGACTCAGCTAGACTGTTTGTCCTGAGGTGACCATGAACACTGACCAGGTGTCTCACCTGGCCAATGACAGCTCAGGAAACGTCAGAACAAATGGTTAATTTCTCACGTGGAAACATCTCAAAACTTTATTTGGTGACTTGATAACAGCAACAAAAATGATAAGAGCTGTGGTTTTGACTGTTGTCCGTCACTGCTGCTGGTTACATGCTGAGATATTTATGTGTGTTGCAGAGAAAACAACTGGACCGCTGTTTGGAGAGTTTCCTTATCTTTACTGTTCAGAGTGAGTCAATAGATGAAATGCAGTTTATATCCGAACTCACAGCAGCTGTAGGTTTGGAAGCTGTTCACACACTGAGCTGGGCAGAGAGGTGATCCGAGCTCCTGTGATGGTCCTGCACACACACACACAAAATACACATATTAGGCATGTGAATCTATATCAGAGGTCGTGATCAGGACGGAGGCGAGGGGCACTGAAACCTTGATCCTGCTGCACTATAAACATCCAACATGGAACATTATGGTGTGTTCAGGTGCATCAAAAGGTGTAAGAGGTTGTGCTATGGTGCGTTCAGCAATACTGATGATGTATACTGGTATGTTCAGATAAACTGTGGTGTGTTCAGGTACACCATGTAAGTACTATGATGCATTCGAGAACATTTAAAAGGCATTGTGATGTGTTCAGAAACAATACATGTGTATTAGGTCATACTGTGGTGCATTCAGGAATTTTTAAAAAGCACTGTGGTGTGTTCAGGAACATCAAACGTGTTTGGTTACACTATGGTGCATTCAGGAACATACCAAAGACATTATAATGCTTTCAACAACTTTTGTGATGTGATTATGATGTGTTCAGGTGCATCAGAGGTGTATCACATAGCACTGTGATGCATTCAGGAACATTACGGTGTGTTCGGGTGCATCACAATTGTACAATGTTGTACTTCAGGTACACTGGAGGTGTATATAAGATGGCACCATGGTGTGTTCAGGTACATTTACAGTGCATTATTGTGCACATTCAAGTGTCCCAAAAGTGTGTCAGTTGTACTATGGTGTGTTCATGGATACTGGGAATGTATACAGATGTGATCAGGTATTTTTGCTTTGTTCAGGAGCATTTAAGAAGCAAGGTGGTGCGTTCAGGAACATCAAAGTTGTATTATGATGTGTTTAGTTGATTAATAGTGTAGATTGTATCACGGCGTGTTCAGTAACCCTAAAAATGTACGATGATGTGTTCAGGTGACTTCTGGTGTGTTGAGGTAAATCTACAAAGTATCATGGTGCATTCAAGTGCATCAAAATTGAATTACATTGAACTACGGTGTGTTCAGGAGCATTTAAAGAGCATCAAATGTAGTATGGTGTGTTAAGGTGATTTTAAGGAGCATTGTGATGCCTTCAGGTGCATTTAAGGTACATAAAAGTGGACTGTAGGCCACACCTACAGTAACCAGATTATATTACATTAAACAAACTTGACTAAATATAAAATACAGTAAGAGACAAAACCTTGTGCATGTTTTTTTATCCAGGTCTAAAAATATCTTTAATTCCAAAAGGTATACGGGGCAGTTATGCTACAGTTCAGACAAATTTGACTCCATGCTCCATGAAACAGCGTGGTGAGGTGTTCAGTAACACCAGGAGGGATCATTTAAAAGCCGAGAGCTGGAGAATGTGTTACGGTTTGTTTAGTCTGAGTTTTTATTTCCACCTTCTGGTTTAGTGTGAGGTTACTGTTAAATACACGCTGCTTTCAGAAACCAACAGGGACGGCGTTTAAATGGAAAAACGGGAAAATAAACACTGTGATGTGTTTATTATGACGAGCAAATCTGGGTCACAACAAGGAGAAGGTTACAGTGTGTCACATAGAATAATAACTGCAGAGTATTAATAACTGATCCGAGGTTCAGCTTTCAAAACACACACTGATGTCGGCTACAACAGCAAACACACTCAGATATGAAACATTCCTCGGTGTGTGTGGGTGAGTGTGTTTGTTTGTGTCTTACAGGCTCTCCAGGCTCTTGGTTCCCGTCAGATCTGGAAACTCGGTGAGATCGGCTGCTCCGTTCAGAGAGCTGAGAGATACAGAAATTCATTCAGTCAATGTGTGTAGTTGTTTTTGTGTGTCTGAGTTACGGAGGCAGCAGCTGGTCACTGAATCAGCACGTTGACTGAACTCTGGTTTCACTTCGGTATCTATGTAATAAATTTAAGTGTTTTTTTATTCCTCACAGTGTTCGCAGCTCCGGGAGGTTCTGAAACGCAGATCGTCCAACAGACTGGATCGGGTTGTCGTAGAAGAATCTAGAAAACACAGACAGACAAACACCTTCATCGTCTCACTCTGCGTGTGGAGACAATGACAACTGACTCACGAGGTGTTGTTTCTTATCTGATTTTGTGTCCAAACGTCAGGTTTAATTCATAAATCCACTCCTAATTTACTAAATATGATTCTCTCCCTCAGCCCAACACTAAATATGAAGGCAAGTTTACTTTGGCACCTTTTACCAACAACGCAGCTCACACTGTTTTAGACATAAACTAGAATCATTGCCCCGTGGTTGTATGACTCCGCCCACCAGTCCACCCTGTGGTTGTATGACTCCGCCCACCAGTCCACCCTGTGGTTGTATGACTCCGCCCACCAGCCCACCCTGTGGTTGTATGACTCCGCCCACCAGTCCACCCTGTGGTTGTATGACTCCGCCCACCAGTCCACCCTGTGGTTGTATGACTCCGCCCACCAGTCCAGTGTCTCTGACAGTCTCCATCCATGTCAGTGAAAACATGGATGCTTCACACACAGAAGATCTATACAATCAGCACAGTTTCAAGATTAGAGTCACCAATTCAGTATCTGACCAAATGTCTCCCCTTCTGTTCCTGAGATATGACGTTAAAACATGATGATGTCACAGTCAAGCTGACCTTTGACCTTTTGACCTTCATTATTTTATCCTGTTAGACATTTGTGTCAAGTTTGGTCAGAATTAGTGAATGAATTCTTCAGTTATGGACAAAAACATGTTTTGTGAGGTCACAGTAATCTTGACCTTTGACCACCAAATTCTAATTTCTTCTTTATTCTTCAGTCCACGTGGATGTTTGTGCCAAATTTGAAGAAATTTCTTCAAGGTGTTCTTGAGATATCACATTCACAAGAATGACAAAGATGAGGTGACCTTGACCGCCAAAATCTAATCAGTTCATCGTTGAATCCAAGAAGATGTTTGTGCCAAATTTGAAGACATTCCCTCACGCTGTTCTTGAGATATTATGTTGATGAGAATGAGATGGATGCAAGATCACGCTGACCTTGACCTTAAACCCTTGACCACAAAAAACTGATCAGGTCATCGTTGAGTCAAAGTGGATATTTGTGCCAAATTTTAAGAAATTCTTGAGATATCGCGTTCACAAGCATGGGACAGACGTACATAAGGACAGGCAACCTGAAAACATAATGCCTCCACCACGGCTGTCACCCAGTGTTTTTCGAACACATCAGACTCTATTCAAACATAATTTAAGCTAGCTGGCACACGTGAAGGGAGAGATGGAACACAGAGAGAAAATGAAGAAGCTTACTTGTTGGTAAATATCGTGTACTGATGCATATCAGAACTACGTTAGGTCGACAGCTTCAGAAAATACATTTGCCGTCACATGGAAGGTTATCTACCGAAGACTACGGCAAGAATTTAATTACACACAACAAAATTTCATGACTTCTCCAAAACTTTCAATGATTTTTACTAATTCCATGACTTCTCCAGGCCTGGAAAATGTGATTCTGAAATTCCATGACTTCCAGGTTTTCCACAACACAGCTGAAAGCTCCTTAAAAATCTAGTAAGGTGGCCTTGAGTTGGGATTGAGATGAGTCGGTGGTACCTACATGGTGATCAGTGAGGGGTTCCCGGTGAAGGCGTGCTCCGGGATGGACTGGATGTTGTTGCTATGGAAACCACTACAGAAGAAACAGAAAAAAAATGAGTTTCCTTCCTTCCTTCCTTCCTACCTTACCGTTAAAGTAATCTAAGGATATAATACGTACCGTAACAGTAAAACACTCACACGTTCATTTTTCTATGTTCAGTACTTTTACTTTTGATACTTTAAGTACTTTTTCCTTACAGACTTTTACTGAAGTAATACTGTGTATGTGTTAAACTGTGGTGTGTTCAGGTACATCAAGGTGTAATCAGTAGTTCTATGGTGCATTCAGGAACACATAAGAGACAACAAGTGAAAGAAACGCTGATGTTTACTGAAGTTCTCGGTTCACACATACAAATAGTTCAGACTCACAGCTCCTTGAGGTGACTGAGCGAATGGATGGCCGTCGGAAACTCGACCAGACTGTTGTAGTTCAAATCTCTGAGAGGAGGAAAAAAAGAGAGGTTATAAATGACAGGGAGGTAACTTGGGAATAAAAGTTGGGAATGTGACATTGAAGACACAACATCAACAGTCAGTGAGAGCTCTCCGTATGTCACACATACACACAGACTGGGAATACCTGATCTGGACTGGGATTAGCGCTGCTACATCGGATATGTTACATCTAAATTGGGAATGTCAACCTTAAAATGGAATATTAGGCTGAACTTGTTAACTAGCTGCAAATCACAGGTGTCAGGTTGAACTGTGGAAATACAGGCAATACTGGGAATGGTGAATTCTAGACTGGAAATATGAACTCTTACTGGGATTGTCTTTGCTCTAGACTGGCAATACCAGATCTGTACATGGAATGGTCAACTTTGGACACTCTTTTATGATGAGAATACTACATCTAGACTGGTTATGCTGGTGAATACTGGGTTTATCAATTCCAAACTGGGGAACTCTCAATTTACAGCTCTAGATTAAGAATACTAGGTCAAATTTGGAACGTAAACTTTAATTTGGAATATCAAATGTACGTTATTTTGAGAATAAAAGCTCTGTCAGCTCTATACTGGATTTTGTTTGTTGTAGAATAGGGAATACCAGCTCTGAGCAGGATTATGTATGCCCTAGAGGGGGCATAAAATGGGAATACCAGCACTGTGCAGGGATTTTGTCTGTCGAATAGGAATACCAGCTCTATACTGGATTTTGTCCATGTTAGAAAGGGAATACAAGCTCTATGTAGGGATTCTGTCGGTGCTTGAATGGGAATAACAGCTCTATGCTGGATTTTGTCTGTTATAGAATGGGAATATCAGCTCTACATGTGGATTTTGTCTGTCCTTTATTGGGAATACCAGCTTTATAAAGGAATTTTGTCTGTGGAAATAAAAGCTTTATGCAGGATTTTGCCTGTCTTTGAATGGGAATACCAACTCTATCCTGGATTTTGTCTTTCCTAAAAAGGGAATACCAGCTCTACATATGGATTTTGTCTGTCCTATAATGAGAATACCAGCTAGACAGGGATTTTGTAAATCCTAAAATGGGAATACCAGCACTATGCAGGATTTTGTCTGTTACAGAATGGGAATATCAGCTCTACATATGGATTTTGTCTGTCCTTTATTGGGAATACCAGCTTTATGAAGGAATTTTGTCTGTCTTTGAATGGGAATACCAACTCTATCCTGGATTTTGTCTTTCCTAAAAAGGGAATACCAGCTAGACAGGGATTTTGTAAATCCTAAAATGGGAATATCAGCTCTACACTGGCAATAAAAATGCAGTCAAAGTTCCAGATTCATGCTGGAAACATTCAGCTCTGAACTGAAACTGTCAGCTTTTGAAAGGAAACATCAATCTACATATACTGGGAATGTCAGTTCTAGGCTGAAATGTCGGTTCTAGATTGGGAAAACTGTCTTAACTGGTAAGGCTTTAGTTCTAGGATGCGAATATTAGCTGATATTGGAAACTGTCACCTCTAGGCTTGGAATACCAGCTGTATGATGTAGGGACCAGGTAATGTCAGAGCTTTACTGGGAATACCATCTGTAGACCTATAATACAGCTATATATACTGGGAATATCAGAGCTCTAGATTGTAAAACAAGTCTAAACTGGTAATGTTTTAGCTCTAGGCTGCTAATACTACCTCCATAGTGGAAATTATCACATTAAGATTGAGAATATAGGGAATGGTCCATTCTAGACCAGGGATACCATCTCTAGGTCTATAATACAGCTATATATTGGGAATGTCAGCAGTATACTGGGAATGATAGCTCAGTATAAGCTCCATAATGGACAGACCAGCTATACAACGCTGTGGGAAAGTCAGCCTCAGACTGGGAAGTTGTTTAATGTAAATGTTTGTGTGTGTTTAAACGTTATGTTTAGCTTTTCCTTCTTTTAAGTTTATTAAAGAAACATTTAACTTTGCCTCGCTCTTTGCTTTCATCACCAGCAGAGACTAGAGCATTCTCAGAGTCTGCACATGGCTTCAATTAGGTCCTCTCATCCATCTCTGGGATGCAGGTGGCTATTACACACACACACACACACACACATACACACATACACACACATACACTGTGTGGAATGAAGCTGCCACATTGTGAAAATACCATTAAATTGAAATTGCTTCAGTCTGGTCCCGAGTGTGTGAGTACATGTGTGTGTCCAGAGGATGATTTGTAACAACAATAGCTGGTGCCAGACTATTATTGATGGAATTTGGAGGGCTGTGATTGGATGAGAGCTGGATAATAGGTTTCTGATTTAGCCCGTTTAAGGGCTCATGGGAGATCCAGAGGTTTTTGGGAAATCTTAATTATTGTAATGTCGTTCTGTAAATTGCGCGTGCTGATTAGGTTCAATAGGTTATGTTAGTGGGTGGAGGAACATCAGGAGTCCTGCAGTCCTGAGAATCTCTCCCACAGACAACCTCAGGTGATACATCTAGACTGAGAAAATGAATCCTAACCTGAGAATGTTCAGCTTGAAACCGCTAAAACCAACTCTATACTGGGAATTCTCAGCTCTAGACTGGGACACCAACCCTAAACTGGAAACGTTATAGCTTGAAACTGCTAATACCAACTCTATACTGGGAATTGTGAATTCAAGTCTGGGAAAAACAACCATCAACCAGGAATGTTTAGCATGAAAGTGCTCATACTTAATCTATGTTGGGAATCCTCAAGCCTAGATTGGGAAAAACCAACAATTAACTGGACACATTTGGCTAGAAACAGCTCATACTTACTTTATACTGGTAACTGTCACCTCTAGACTGAAAAAACAACCTAAACTGGGAGCCCATAGCTCAAAACGTCTGTTACTAACTCTATACTGGGAAATGTCAGCTATAGCCTTGGAAAACCAACCCTTGACTGGAATTATTTAGCTTGAAACTGCTCATACGTATTTTATACTTGGAATTCTTAGTTTTAGACTGGGAAAACTAACTCTAAACTGGGGACATTTGGCTAGACACTACTAATGCTAACGCTATACTGGGAAATGTCAGCTACAGCCTGGGAAAACCAACCCTAGACTGGGAACGTTTTGCTAGAAGCTGCTTATACCTACTCTACACCAGGAATTGTCAGCTGTAGACTGGAAAAAACAACCATAGACTGGGAGTGTTTAGCTCAAAACATCTAATACTAACTCTATACTGGGAATTCTCAGGTCTAGACTGGGAAACCGACCCTAAATTGGGAACATTTTGTTGAAAACTTACTACTCTGTGCTGGGAGTTGTCAGCTACAGCCTCAGAAACCCAAACCTAGACTGGGAATGTTTTTGCTTGAAACTGCTAATGCCAAATTTATGCTGGGAATTCTCCACTCTAGACTGGGAAAACCAACCCTAGACTGGGAATGTTTTTGCTTGAAACTTCTAATACCAATTTTATACTGGGGATTCTCCACTCTAGACTGGGAAAACCAACCCTGATCTGGGAATGTCAGCTCTAGATTGGGAAAAACAAGTCTGAACTGGGAATGATTTAGCTCTTGGCTGCTAACGCTAACACTACACTGGAAATTGTCCAGACTGGGAATACTAGGAAAGAGCTGTGTACTGGATACAATTCCAAATTGTTAACATGTTGAACCTGATTGTGTTTTTGATCATTTTCCCTCAGGTGTGGGTGTGTCATCAGCTCAAGTTAGGTCGTAGTCAGTCGGCCAATGTGTGGAATTATTCCTTTAATGCTGTTTGAGGAACGTCTTGACTGACAGGTGTCTCAGGCTTTCCCACTCAGCTCCGGTGGTTTCTGGAGGCTCACGCTGGCCACAGACAGTTACAAGGTATTTTTATGGTTTCAACCTCAGAGGTCTCTGATGTTTTGAAAGCTGGATTTTGGGTTTTCTGCTCACCACCATTTTCGTCACTTACTGGAACCAGAGAATCCGACTCTGGGCAACAAGAGGACGAGGTTTAGGTGAAGCTGAGGTGGATGTGAGCTGGGAAACCACCACAGCTGACCTGGACTCTGACGTTCCTCTATAAGCGGCGTGTGTTTTCCTTTAAGACAGAACCCAGCTTGTTGAATGAATTTATTTTTTTCTGTTTTCATTTCCGTTTTCTTCTCGTCTCTGTGTTTGTGTTTGTAGTTTCAGATGAACGTGAGTCTGGTGTGGTTTATTATTGCTGATCCTACAGGTACACACACAAACACACGCTGCCCGTCTGTGTGTGCGTGTGTGCGTGTATGAATAGTAATTATGATTAGCATAGAGCCAAGGCCACACACACAGCGCCACACACACACACACACACACACACACATACACACACACACAGAAGTATTTCCAAATGAAGGCAGTGTGTGTTTGTGTGTTTAAACCTGCTTCTCTGGTTGACTGAGAAAACAGAAACATTTCTATATACACACACACATTCCTCAGATTATACACACACACACCAACATAAACACACACAGGTTAATCTGCCCTGACTGCAGCTAATATCCAGAAATACTGACTTTAACAAAACACATCACATGCTAACAGCAGTGAGTATGTTAGATTTTGATCAGTGTAAATGTCCCTGCGATCTTACAGGGAGATATTGAGCCATTATTTTACATTGATGCAGTTTTGTAATCACCTATTGGTCAAAGTGACGGCTGTGACGGGAGAAGTCATGGAAGACTAAAGGAAAATCAAACATGCTAGACTTTCTGTTGGAACGTCGTGAGGCGTCCCAGACGTGGCGTTGGTTGTCGTCTACTATGACACACTACATGACACTTGTTAACTTCGTACGTACATATGATCGGACTGATATTGTATAGTCTAATGTGACAAAGAGACTGTGGTGTTAAATCTAGTCTTTTTAAGCAGTAGTGTCGGGTGCTCTGTCGCCAAGTTTAACAGTCCCGCGTTATCTGAGGAAAACCTTCAGTACATAAATACATCAATAAGTCTTTTAGTTTTTATTAGTTTGCTGAATTTTTTTCTTATAACATCCTATTCGACTGTTTAAACAACCCTAAACAAATCCCGGACGTGTCTCTGAGCTGCAGATGAAACTGATTTTGAGCCCTCACGAGAATAAAAACAAGATTTCCCCAAATTCTGGAGCGTTGTTTGAATAAATCCTGTCAAGAGTCCTCTCTAAATGTATAAATTAAATCTCTCTGTCATCTCCTAACCCTTCGTCCTGACCCCAACTCAACCCTGACTTCTCCGACCCCTCCCCATTACACACACACACACACACACACACACACACACAAACAGAGGAACTCACAGCGTCTCCAAACTGTGGAGTCCGTGGAAGCAGTTTGTTCCCATGGAAACGATCCTATTGTTGTTGAGATGCCTATGGAGAGAGAGAGACTGATGGACTAATGAAGCAGACAAAGAGTGTGTGTGTGTGTGTGTGTGTGTGTGTGTGTCTTTTAAAAAGGGGCCCCGGGGCCTCTCAAGAAGGTTTTTTTTCTTTTGGTAATTTCATGCAAATTAGCTTCAAGCCGATTGGACAAAAGAAATGACAGCAGACTTCAATGCTGCCGCGCTGAATGCCGTCACACACATGCACACATGCACACACACACACACACACACACACTGAGAGTCTTGTATGTTATTAAGGAGCTATTACAGACAGTCAGGGACAGTCACTGCCACGGTTAAACTTAATGCAGCGACAGCTCCTAGCAACAAACTACACACACACACACACACATACACACACACACATACACAGAGGCAAAAACAAAAATATTACCATAATGGTAAAACTGTGGGTTCACACAAGTTCAGTGAATTTAGATGTTCTGGATTTGCCGATTTGAGTTCTCATCTGAGTCCAGCTGATTGATGCACATCTGATTTAATTCAACAAGCATTTTCTCAGTCGTCGTTTTGACACATCGTAGGAAACTCACAGGTGAAACTGATGACATTAATGTTGGCTCTGTTCCATTCATTGTCCCAGTGAGCCAGAACTCACAATCTCAGCACCTCCCCTGATGCAGCCGCCATTAATGTCATCAAACACAGCTGTGTGTTCTACTACAACATGTCAAAATGTCTGAAAAGGTCTAATACGACATTCAGAACGTTAATTTGTCAGCAAACCGTTTGCTAAGTAAAGATACATGGAGTAACGGCATCCTGAGCAACAAATGAAGTCAAGCTTCTTCTGTGTTTGCTGCAATTTGAGCTTCTCTGTTCTTTGTTGTGACAGACGGTTCGGCCACGTGCACATGTTTGTGCCAGGCCCCCAGGAACAACGCCAGACTTTGGAGCCAATTTTTGTGGCCAAACAGTGAAATTACAACTCCTGAGTCCGTCACGTGATGTCATTGGGGCCAAGATGACTTTTCTCGTAGACTTACATAAATCAGTGGATATATGTTTTTGAGCGTCACAACCCCAACAAAATGACTTGTCTCACTATCAAGTTTGAATCCATTTCGTCTGATTATATTTGGGAAGTCTAGAGGAGATTCAATCATTTTATCTATATTCAAGTAAGGATGTAGCCCGAAGTGTGCTTGCTCTATGAGCCCCAAAGTTGCGGTTACTACTAACCAGTTGACTAACCTACTCACTAACTGTCTACGACCCTGATCACACAGAAAGCATTTTAGCAGCTGGAGGTGGCTCTTTGTAATAAGGCCCGTTTCCACTGCAGGAACTTCGGGGTAATTTTACGGGGCCGGGGCCGTTGGTGCGTGTCTCCACCGCAGGAACCACCCCCGAAGGACAGAGTACCGGAACTTTTACAGGGGCTAAACAAGTCCCTGCCTCGGAGTAGGTACTCAGAACGGCCCCGAGAGACTCCTGGCTGGGGCTTGGGGATTACTTGGTGCTGATTGGATATACTCAAGGCGGCATGTGACGTTTTGTAATTACTATGGTTATTGTAGATTAGCTGGGCTAACTGTTAGCTGTTAGCCATTAGCGGTGTCTGTATTAACTCATTAACTCAATATATGGTCCGTGAAAAAAATATTTTTTTCCAGCAGATATCTTAGTTACAACATGATTGAGCTAGCAAAGCAGTTTTGTGTTGCTATGTGTGGTATTTATTCAGTTTTGGGAAATCACGATGTCTAGAAAGCATCAGTGGCTGCAGCTGACAGGGACAGCTAACAGCAGCAGCAAAGCTAACATCAGGACGTCATCTGTTAAAAGCCTCCCGTTGTCGGATACGACATGAAACTACTCCAGTTAGCTCAATCATGTTGTAACTAAGACATTTGCTGGAAAAAATATTTTTTTCACAGACCGTTTATTGAGTTACTGAGTTATTATAGACACCGCTAACGGCTAACAGCTAACTACGTCCCTACGTCGCCCCGGTCAAAATGGTCACACAACGATTACATCACATCCAGAGCCCGGTAACTTTACAGGAACCTTCCTCCTGCTCTGCTCTCTCAGTGGAGACACGGCGGTAGAGAGGGCCGAGTGAGAGGACGTTCCTGTAGTAGTTCCTGCCCCCAAATAGTACCAGGAACTTCTTCAGTGGAAACAGGCTTATAGTTGTGAGAATGAGAGAATGACGCTTTTTGCTCGCTGTCTTTGCGTTGATACACACCTCACATTTCTGTGTTCTAGGTGCCCGAAGTTTTTGCCGGAGCACTCTGAAATCCTAGAGTTGAAAAAACTTCAACTCAGAGCTGAAAATCGCCACGTCATCTCTGCTTTTTCCCCATTGTCCAATGGGATGATTTGAGAGGCGGGCCTTCTGTGTTTGTCTCGACAACAAGTTTACAGTTGGTAAACAATGGAGGAGAAACTGGTGGTAGTGGTTGCTGGATACCCAGAGCTGTACGGCCTGATGATAGACAGCAGGTTGTCAAAGTGCCCCTGAGTCGTCCTAAAACCTGCCTGTAAACGTCCATGATGGAGGAGAAGCTCCTGGACCAACTGGTGGTACTCCCCATGATCCAGCCTCTTTTTTAGGGTCTCATGTACCCACACAGATCTCTGTTTATCTGCTGACAGCTGCTTTCTCACTTGCCGATTAAATGACCAACCTACATCGCTAACGTCAACTCACCGGCTAATTGACTTGCTGATTTGCAGGTTAAACAACTGACTAATGTGCTGACTAACCAACTATCAACTAGCTCCTGCTATCCTTTCTCTTTCTTCTTCTTCTTTATTTATTTTCCTCCTCTTCTTCTGAGAGAAGTCAACGCAGACCAGAGAAGAAGAAGAAACTCAAAGAGCACAAGTTAAAGAAAGAAAACCTTGTTGATCAGTTGATGCAGCATTTCTAAAATTAATCACAATCTAAACTTTACAGATTTCTAACTGTGTTCGTGTTGTACGTACAGCACCACCAGGCGGCCCAGCTTGCTGAAGGCGTGATCGGGGACGTGGCTGATGTGGTTGAGGGCGAGCGTCATGGCCTGCAGGGCAGGCAGCTCGCTCAAAGCCTCCGCCGGCACCTCCGTCAGAGAGTTATCATCCAACCACAGGTGACGGAGAGAGCGGAGGCCGGAGAAACAGCCGGTGGGAACGCTGGAGATGTGATTGGCGTCCAGGCGGCTGCGGAGAGATTTACGCAATGTGTAAGTTTACAAGTTTTAAGCAAAATGCTAAGATTTTGATAAACATGAAAGAGGACATGATTAATGGAGGAACAGAAATCTACCTTCTCTAAAAGTTCATAAAACTCTTAAATCTGTTAAATCACTTCTAAAAACATGTTTTTAAAAAAGCTTTTTATTAATACAAGCAGACTGTTTTATTTCCAACATAATAATGATGTCAATGATGTCATGTCGTTGTTGCTGTCATCGTTAATCTCATTGTGTCAGTTGCTGATGTTGTTGTTGTTGCTGTCTTCATCATCATTGCTGTCGTCATTGCCGCTGTCAGTCTTGTCATCTTTGCTGCTGCTATTGTCATCAAATGTTGCTGTCTTTGTCGTTGTTGCTATTGTCATAGTTGTTGATGTCATCATTTTTGTTGCTGTCTGTGTTTATCTCGTCATCTCTGTTGCTGCTCTTGTTGTCAAACGATGTCACTGTCTTTGTCGTTGTTGCGCTGTTGTTGTTGTGGCTGTCTTTCTCGTTGTTGCTGTCGATGTAGTTGCTGTTGTCGCCATTGCTGTCGTCATTGTTGTCGTTGCAGTTGTCTTATATTCTTTGCTCTGTTTTTTTTTTTTTTTGGTCTCATTTTATTTTGTCTCATTGGAGTCCTGACATGTTTTAATCCTTGTTCTACAATGGAAATCACTGTGTAACTTTAATTTGCAAAGTGCTGCATAAATAAATTTTATTATCATTATTTTATTTCCTTCGTCAGAGTGGAAGCAAAAAGAACTAAGCTGAAAACATTTCCTGATCACAGCATTTTAATTTGCAGCTCCCCACTCAGGATTTTATCTGCAAACTGAAAGTAAAAACGCATAAAACGCATAAAAAACAAAACACATCCTTTTTGAATAAATACCAGAGACTTTGAGGTTTTAATGAGGAACTTCATTTGCAGAAAACAGGAGGCTTCACCTCCTTCTGAAGCTGTTAAAGAGGAACATTAGAGATCAAGTGTTTGAACAGCACAGAGGAATGATCGGCAGGCTGCTGAAGCACCACTCCACCAGCCAACGTGCTCTCAGGATAAACTAAGGTATTTTAATGAGCACACACTTAGTGCTCAGAGTGAGTGTGTGTGTGTGTGTGTGTGTGTATGTGAGTGAGTGTGTGTGGGGGCACTGTCAGTGTTTTTCATTTGGATTAATAATCCTGCTGTATTAGTCAGTATGTTTTCTTTGGTGTGTAGCTACCCCGAAAATAAGAACAGCTGCATGTTCGTTACCTTAGAATGAGACGTTTATATCTACACAGGGAGCAGGTCCTCGTCTACACCTCCATGTCTCTACAGTAGCCCAGAATGTCTGTCTGTCTCTGTAAGCTGAAACCATTTCCCTCAGTGGAAACAAAGCTTTGATTTACTTTAATTTCACAGATAAGAAACAACAAATTGTGAAGACAATAAAGCCTCCACTAAAATAGCATTTTAAGTCTTGTGTGCGATTTATCCTGGCTTCATATGAGCAGAGGAAATCTCTGCTAGCTGCTAGGCTAATTTATACAATGTAAAATGCCATAGACTTGTGCTAATAACATTAGCATGTTGTATTTGTGGGGAAAATGTGTCCAGATAAAGACAAGTGTTTGTCTGTGAATGCAGCGAGTTATAGTGAAGCTGATTTGTTTGGAATTGTCTCTATTAAGCCATGTTTAATGTGTGTTTAATGTGTGTTTAATGTGTGTTTTGAATCAACTAAACATTACAGCACTTCACAGAAACACCACCGCCCACTAGTGTGTTGGAGGTGTAACTACAGAGTGACACAGACACACCACCACACAAGTATAAATGCTCATAGTGGCATATGCAATAGAGACAGAGCGCAACATGTCATAATCTGAAAGCCACGCCCCCAAAGGGGAAACGAGGCCCACTTTCCCCTCACACTTTCCCCCTCTGTTTCCAGCCTGTTGCGTTTTCCCAAAGTCCAAATACTGAAACGTTGCTGTGTGGTGGGCTGCACGGCCAATAAAAACCCAGAGCTTAGCTTTAATTAGCTGTCGAGCAGAAAAACGGAACCTTGTAGAAGACAAAAGTGGGTACAGACAATAAAACGTGAGGCAAGAAACTGTGGGATCCTGACACTCGGTATGCCTATGTGTGCAGCAAACACTTTGTCAGACCCTCCAGAAGTATTTGTTAGAGTAACAATTAACTGTATTTATGTACGTTAAGCTAAAGCATTGACAGTATGAATGCAACTTCTGTTATAATTGTGCCCAGCGCTCCACAATTCAAGCAGTCCATTCCAGCGGTCCACTCTAGCACTTCTGTCAGTCTACCAGCATGTAGAGGCATGTCTCAAAACAACATCGAGTGCTGGTAGTAGGAGCAGGCTGACGGCTGAGCATGCCCAAGTGCTCATCTTCTTAAAAAAGAATCTCCACATCATGTTTTCTCCAAGATGAGCAAGGTAAGGAGAAGGGACACTGAGGTAGACTGGCAACATTAAGCTTATCAATGTACCGTTGCCTCTCTGGTAGGCATAGTGTGCTAAAATAATCCTTTGCCATCTTATTATTAGCTAATTATTAGCTAGCTATAGCTAATAAGTTTAGCTAGCTAGCAATTCAGTCATGGAGACTTGAAGGTGCAGCTGTGGAGGCAGAATGACAGCAAACGAGCGAAGAAGCGGAGGGGAAAGCGGGCCTCGTTTCCCTTTTGGGGGCGTGGCTTTCGGAATATGACGCGTTGCACTCTGTCAGAAGGAATTCTAACCAAGAGAAGTTTCAGCTGGTTGCAATCTGCAGTCCTCACCACTAGATGTCACTAAACCCCCTAAATCTGACACACCAGACCTTTAAGAAGTAAAAACATTTTCTCAACACACAATGGAACTCTTCATCCTTCAGTTTAACACAAACATTAACATCAGCACATCTGGAGATACGTGGTTTTCACTGGACAGGGACTGGATGAAGAAGTGAGAAGTAACTAAAGTACAAAAAGTACCTTAAATTTGTACTTAAGGACAGAACTAGAGGTACGTCTCTACAAACACATGATGATATTTAGCTTTATATTTTGAAGTCTCCTTCAGGTCAAATAACATAAACATGGATGTTGTGTAGATACAAAGAGGTCTGTCTGTCTGTCTGTCTGTCTGTCTGTCCTGACAATACCTCCTCTGTTCACACAGCAGGAGAGAAGAGAAGGATGGGACTTCACATAATGGTCCATCAGATAAATGAGAGAGAGACCTCAGACAAAAAGAAAGACTCAGACGTCTCCATTCTTATACCCTTATCTACACACACACACACACACACACACACACAGGTACAGTTTCAGTATAATTACTGTGTGTTATCAGACTGAGGGAACACACTGTCTGGACTACATACATTAATATACCGCTCCATGTGTGTGTGTGAGACTCAAGATTCCTTTCCACCAAGAGGTAAAACGAGACAAAAGTGTGTGTGTGTGTGTGTGTGTGTGTGTGTCTCACAGTGACTGCAGGTTGTGCAGGTTGTTGAAGGCCTCAGCAGGTACAGACATCAGCTGGTTGTTCTGAAGCATCCTGAGTACAGAGAGCAAAACAACACGATGAGGACTTAAAGGAACAGTTCAACATTTTCCAGAGGGTCAGAGGTCACTACTGGTAGCATGAGGAGGCACCTGCAGCCCAGTCAGGTTGATACCAGACACCAGGAGACCGGCCGTTACACCAGGAGAGCTGGACCTGGCCATAGAAGGGCATCAACCCAGCAGCAGGACCGCTATCTGCTCCTTTGTGTGAGGAGGAACAGGAGGAGCACTGCCAGAGCCCTACAACATGACCTCCAGCAGGCTACTGGTGTGCATGTTTCTGACCACACTGTCAGAAACAGACTGCATGAGGGTGGCATGAGGGCCCCACGTCCTCTAGTGGGACCTCCATGTCATAGCCAACGGTACCCTGACTGCTGTTAGGCACCAGTGCATCCGACGTTGCCAAGTACCACCACAGACTGTCCAGGAGCTCACTGATGCCCTGATCCAGGTCTGGAAGGAGATCCCCCAGGACACCGTCCTCAATTTTTTACTCTGATTGTCGGTGTGATTTTGAATCCAGCCCTCAGTGGGTCGATGGTTTTGGTTTCTACTCACTGTTGTTATGTCATTTTGATCTCAACAAATTAAACAAGGGACAAAAATAAAGTCGTAGCTGAATTATAAAGAGGTTGGAGCAGAATGTATAGTAGTAGAAGTTTTATGAGTCAGAACTGGAGTAACAGTAGTTTTGCGTGTATTCAAACAAAGTAATATGACGACAATAAGTGACTCAGAGTGCGAACACATGGATGAATGAAGGCCAACAGGAAACAGTAGATATGAGTAAACATGAGGAATGTAAACAGTGAACAGAAAGTGTTCATTAAACTCAAACACTCACACTTCAAAGTGTCTCTGTGAATCATTAGCACCAGTAAACCTACCACACATTATTACAGTCCGTGCATGTGTGTGTGTGTGTGTGTGTGTGTGTGTGTGTGTGTGTGTGTACACTCACAGCACTTTGAGGTTGTAGAGGCCGGTGAACGCTCCTCTGGGGATGAATGACAGATCGTTTCCCGCCAAGCGCCTGAGACACACAGAGAGAGGAATGAAGCTCAGAGTTTTTGCAGATGCCGTGACTCCTAACTGTGACTTGTTCAAAGGCTGACGTGCAGGAATGTGTTTTGTTGTGGTTTATTAAACAAACAACTGAATAACTAAAGCAAATGAATGATGCAATATTACAGTCAGCTGAAAATATCAGAGCCAAAACCTCACCCTCTTTGTCTAAGAAGTCACCACGCCAGTGAGTGAACAGGTGAAATACAGTGAAACCTCACCTGGGCCAATTACAACTACCGGAAGTGAAATTGACCACAGGAACGTGTGCAGCCCAAAAAAATAATAAACAGAAGTTTAATACACATTTTACAGCAGACATCCACCATCTCTGAGCAGAGGCGGGAAGTAACTAAGCACATTTACTCGAGTAGGTACTGCACTTGAGAATAATTCTGAGGTACTTGTGCTTTACTTGAGTATTTCCACTTTCTGCTACTTTATACTTCTACTCCACAACATTTTAGAGGGTTACTTTACAGATTCAGATTACTAATACATAATAAATAAACTTAAACACTGGACCATTAGGACACTGGACCTTTAGGATACTGGATCTTTAAACACTGGACCTTTAAACACTGGACCATTAGGACGCTGGACCTTTAAAAACTGGACCATTAGGACACTGGACCTTTAAACACTGGACCATTAGGATACTGGATCTTTAAACACTGGACCTTTAAACACTGGACCATTAGGACACTGGACCATTAAACACTGGACCATTAGGATACTGGATCTTTAAACACTGGACCATTAAACACTGGACCATTAAACACTGGACCATTAGGACACTGGACCTTTAAACACTGGACCATTAGGATACTGGATCTTTAAACACTGGACCTTTAAACACTGGACCTTTAAACACTGGACCATTAGGACACTGGACCTTTAAACACTGGACCATTAGGATACTGGATCTTTAAACACTGGACCTTTAAACACTGGACCATTAAACACTGGACCATTAGGACACTGGACCTTTAGGATACTGGATCTTTAAACACTGGACCATCAGGACGTTGGACCTTTAAACACTGGACCATTCGGACGCTGGACCTTTAAACACTGGACCTTTAAACACTGGACCTTTAGGATACTGGATCTTTAAACACTGGACCATTAGGACACTGGACCTTTAGGATACTGGATCTTTAAACACTGGACCTTGAGGACACTGGACCTTTAAACACTGGACCTTTAGGACACTGGACCTTTAAACACTGGACCTTTAGGACACTGGACCTTGAGGTCACTGGACATTTAGGACACTGGACCTTGAGGACACTGGACCATTAGAACCAGTATGACACACTGGGCTGTGCTGGGTTCTGCTGTTTGTCTTCAGAGGCCATGCAGAGTTCAGCCAGTCCGCATGTACCCAGCATGCACCTCTGCGGTGTCCTATCGCCGTAGTGACGTTTCTCACGCCACGGTGACAAATATCACACACACACAGACACACACATTTAAAAACACACACACACACACACACTCACACAGCTGGCAGCGGAGCAGAACAGCAGTCAGAGTCATGTTCAGGTCTCTGTGAGGTCAGCTGTTTACAGGCTTTGCCTCCCATCTCTCTCTGGATCTGTGTCTGTCTGTCTCTCCCTACGTGTCTGTCTGTCTCTACGTGCCTGTCTGTCTGTCTGTGTGCAGATACCAATGTTATCAAAGTGTTCACACACGACATGACACTGCTGCTAGGTGAGCAGAGATGGGATTACATATCGTATCCTCGCAGATATCTGAGCTGGTCGCCCGCTCAGACACCCTCACCGAGTCACTACCCAGAGTTCATAGAGATGTCTGAGGATTTAAACACACTGATGTATCAACAGCTGCAGTCCGACGCAACATGTGCAGACGAGCACCCGTCAATCACTCCGCTTCATGAATCCAAATGTCCACCCTCGGGACTCCTGCAGACTGCAGTCGCACATGGAGGATGAAAGACACTCTGGGTCCTGCACATCCAGACCTTAATCCACACACTCAGTAGTGTTTACATGACATCAGAGAAAATGGATTTATTGTGTCAGTCCGACTTAAACCGGACTTTCAAAATACATGTAAACATGTTAGTCCAACTTAAACCGGACTTTTAAAATACACTTAAACATGTTAGTGCGACTTAAACCGGACTTTCAAAATACACGTAAACATGTTAGTCCAACTTAAACCGGACTTTTAAAATACATGTAAACATGTTAGTGCGACTTAAACCGGACTTTTAAAAGACATGTAAACATGTTAGTGCGACTTAAACCGGACTTTTAAAAAACATGTAAACATGTTAGTCCGACTTAAACCGGACTTTTAAAAGACATGTAAACATGTTAGTGCGACTTAAACCGGACTTTTAAAATACATGTAAACACGTGAGTGCGACTTAAACCGGACTTTCAAAATACACGTAAACATGTTAGTGCGACTTAAACCGGACTTTTAAAATACACTTAAACATGTTAGTGCGACTTAAACCGGACTTTCAAAATACACATAAACATGTTAGTCTGACTTAAACCGGACTTTTAAAATACACGTAAACATGTTAGTGCGACTTAAACCGGACTTTTAAAATACATGTAAACATGTTAGTCCGACTTAAACCGGACTTTTAAAATACACGTAAACATGTGAGTGCGACTTAAACCGGACTTTCAAAATACACGTAAACATGTTAGTCCGACTTAAACCGGACTTTTAAAATACACTTAAACATGTTAGTGCGACTTAAACCGGACTTTTAAAATACACGTAAACATGTGAGTGCGACTTAAACCGGACTTTTAAAATACATGTAAACATGTTATTCTGACTTAAACCAGACTTTTAAAATACACGTAAACATGTCAGTGTGAGTGAAATGTTCCTGCAGTGAATTTTGTCACAGTGGGACTAACACACCCAGATCATGTGACTCCTGCATGTATACAGTCAATCAGACCCAAACTGGCCGAGGCGCTCTGAGCATGCTCCACAGTTTCCGCCCCGGGCTTTGACCCGGAAGTCCAATAGCATTAAATGTGTAAGAGAAGAAGAAGCTAGCTAACCGTAGCTAACTTGTTTGTCCATTGTTTGGTCTGTGACGTAATAGGTCAACAGGAAAAAGGTCCAATACTAACAAGCTGAAAGGGGGCATATCTCCACCTATCGTAGAGGAGTCGCACATACTTTACTCGTCCAGCTAAAATAAAAGTTGAATCAATGAAATAAATAAATGTCTCAAAGCTAAAAAAGATTCTCTCTGATATCCGACTTGGAAATCTTTAATTCACACTCAGAATCCAGCAGCTGTTGAGGAAGTGAACTGATCTCACCTCCTAAAGTCTAACACAGTAACTGTATGTGTGTGTGTGTGTGTGTGTGTGTGTGTGTTTGACTCACAGCTCCTCCAGGAAGTGCAGGTTGGTCAGAGCTCCGCTGGACAGCACAGTCAGATTATTCATACTGAGATCCCTGCAGAGACACAGAGAGGAGTGACTGTTAACGCCAGGAAGTATTTACATCCTTTACTGCAGCAAAAGTACTAAAACTACACTGTGAAAATACTCAACTGCAAGTAAAAGTCCTGCAGTGAAAATGATACTTGAGTAAATGTACTTAGTTACATTCCACCGCTGGTTAATGTCCGCTCACAGCTGTCTGTTCAAACACTCCATGATTTGTATTCAGTAAATAAAGTGACAAATAAATGAATAAACAAACATTATATACATTTAAATAATTAAACTTTCAGGATAAAGAATAATGTTCGTATTAAATTATTTGCTGTACTGAAGCTTTTATAAACGACCATGAACAGAAGAGACATTCAAACAAGATACAAACTGTTGATTAGAAATAAAAACACTGAACTAACAAACTCATTAAAGAGACATAAAACACACAGGTTCATTCAACACTTAACGCACACACACGTTTCACATGTAAAAACATTTAGTTTGACAAAGCATCCAGTCATACACCAACACACACACTCACACACACTCACACACATGCCTTCAAAGAGCCGCTGAGAGTCAACACACACACCTGAGTGAGAAACAAGACGGGAGTGGAAGTTACTGGAAAGAGACGGAAAGCAGGATATAAAAAAAAGAGTGAATGAAACCAGTTTGTCTTCAGAGGTGGAAGAAGTACTCGAGTAAAAGTACTAATACCACTGTGTAGAAATACTCTGTTACAAGTAAAAGTCCTGCATTCAAACATTTACTTAGAATGAGACAAATAATTCAACACGTTAATAAAAAGCTGTGTATTTAAAGAAGGACGCATATTTAAACTCTATTTTCGATACACATCAGGCTGAGGTGGATTTTCTGAACATTTTTGTGTAAGACCTCGATACACAAACCTGCCGCACAGGGCCGCCCATAAGGAGGAAACGTTATAAAGCTCTCTGGGGCCCAGCTGCTAGGGGGGCCCATAGCAGCAATAATCATGTTCATCCTTCACATAAGCAGTTTTACTTGGAAACAAAATATTCACCAGTCACCAAATTTAAAACAACAACAAAACAAACAAATAAAATCTGAGGGTTGAAGCCCTTTCAGCCAACAGCAGGAAGCAGCTGCTGCAGCAGGTTTTCAGCTTCACTTGGCTGAAGTCACATCATCAACATCACCATAAACATTACCCAGCATTCATCATTGCATATCTGACAAAAATATGAAAGAAAACAATAAATTAATAATCTAATTGAGTTATTTTTTACGTATAATTATAAATTTTATATCTTAGATTTTAAAAAAGTATATAATTTTGTTTTAGATAGTTAAAGGGATAGTGCACCCAAAAATGTAAATTCAGCCATCATCTACTCACCCATATGCCGAGGGAGGCTCAGGTGAAGTTTTAGAGTCCTCACATCACTTGCAGAGATCCAAGGGGAGAGGAGGTAGCAACACAACTCCACCTAATGGAGGCTGACGGCGCCCCAGATTCAAACGTCCAAAAACACATAATTGAAAATAGAGCTACAGGCTACAATGAGGCTAAAAACAGAGTTCAAATGAGGTTTGACAACTTTTTATGACTTTTTATGACAACTTTTTATGTCGGGGCTTCAGGACACTTGGATCACTACGGACGAGCAGTATGGAGATATTTTGTGGTTTCAATTATGTGTTTTTGGACGTTTGAATCTGGGGCGCCGTCAGCCTCCATTAGGTGGAGTTGTGTTGCTACCTCCTCTCCCCTTGGATCTCTGCAAGTGATGTGAGGACTCTAAAACTTCACCTGAGCCTCCCTCGGCATATGGGTGAGTAGATAATGGCTGAATTTTCATTTTTGGGTGCACTATCCCTTTCAGGACTTCTTATAAAAAGAAAAAAGAAAACCATGACGTAGATGAGTTCCCTTTTTGGGAACATATATAGCAAATGGCATCATTTATAAATTAATAATATTCTTTTTTTTTTTATCATATCAACACAGGAATATTTCCAAGGTGGTAATCTGAATCACTTGCAAGGCCCCGCTATCTCTACGGGTTCCTCCACCCCAGGGGCTGCAGTGCAATCACACTACCTGCACTGTCAATATTTAAGTCCCTGAGTCAAAGTACCATGCCAGAATTATATTAATGTATTCTAATTATTGATGCGTTAAGTTTTTCATGCCCTCTTATCTGTTGTTGTCAATGTAGATGCACTGAAGCTGTGCCAAAAAGAGTGAGTGACACCGTCACAGTGCACAAGCGCTCCTAAGCACCTGATATTTGGGGCACAGTGGCTTGAGATTAACAAAGTTTAACTTTTGAAACTCAGCAACCAATCACAGCTCGCAGATCTCTTTTCTTTCTTCTACATAAAATCAGTCTGTGGTGAGGTCGGAGAGGTTGATCATTTTTGTGCAGAGATACCCAGAGCTGTACATCTGTATTATATTTTAATACATTCATTTTCTGTAAGTGCTTATCCTGTTTAGGGTCGCAAGGGGGTGGAGCCTATCCCAGCTGACATTGGACGAGAGGTCACCGGACTATCACAGGGCTGACACACAGAGAAAGATGACCATTCACTCTTGCGGTCAATTTAGACTCACCAGTAAACCTTGATGTCTTTGGACTGTGGGAGGAAGCCGGAGCACCCGACACGGGGAGGACATGTGAACTCCACACAAACTCCATCACTGAGTTTGAACCAAAAACCCTCTCGCTGTGAGGCAACAATGCTAACTACTGTACGACCGTGTCGCCCTATACTTTAATACAAACTTAAAAAACAACACGTGGGAGACAATCAGGTCCAAACTCTGGATTTCCTGGTGAGTAGGTGCTGATGGTCGCTTAGCAACCTGCCTCTGCGTTCTTGAAAGTTGGCTCAGGGAATCGGCGAGTGCTCGACCTCATGTTTTCCAGGCTGTAAAAGACGCAGCGTGTGTCCCGGCCATTAATGTGTTCATCACTTTAATGTTGCAGCTGGTGAAGGTGGAGCTCGTTTTATGGACTTTATATAAAGCTGAGTGGATTAATCTGTGATAACACATCATTATTTTTAATTGATTTTATATTCTGTATTAATTATCTGAATCTAAGTAACTAAAACTGTCAGATGAATGTTGTGCAGTAAAAGTAAAATATTTCCCTCTGAGATGTCAAGCTGAAGTAAAAAGTAGCATCAAATGGAAATACTTAAATTTGTGCTTAAGCACTTGAGTAAATGTACTCAGTTACTTTGCACCATCAAAAACAAACTGGTCTCTGAAGGTGTTTTCAGGTGCAGGTGAGACAAGGTGACATCACAGCCTCTGATTGGACATGATGTCCTCTCATCTTATCTGCCCCTCTTCTGTCTTTGTGTCGTCTGATAACTATCGGCAGGTAGCGTCTCTCCACTCAGGAGGCCTCGAGTCTGAAAGGAAGTGGAGACAGACTGTCTCTGTCCAACACACACACACACACACACACACACACACACACTGAGGGTGTGTCTGCAGGTTGAATACACTGGTTGTTAAGAAACTTTCTCAACACTCCATAAAGCCTGTTAATGTATGTGTGTGTGTGTGTGTGTGTGTGTGTGTGTGTACAACAGCTACACACACACACACACACACATACAGAAAGTGGTTTGTTAGGACTTATTTTAGCAGAACGTTCCTTTACTCTGAGCAGACTAACAGCGTTACGGCTGAGTGGCTTTTACTGCTTCAACATACACACACACACACACACACTCATTAGACGGCACGCTCTGTAACATTCTCTACATGTGGTCACATATAAACAGTCACAGAGCTGGAAATCAAACCAGGTACATTTACTACAGTAAAGTTTTGAGGTATTTTACTTAACTTTTCACTGCATCTAAAATGAGCTCCACCTTCACCAGCTGCATCATCTGTATCATCTCTAGTCAACAACTCTCTGTGCTTCTGATCTGTAACGCTGACAGGAAGTGACCGCCATGAGACGGCGTATCATCTCTAGTCAACGACTCTCTGTGCTTCTGATCTGTAACGCTGACAGGAAGTGACCGCCATGAGACGGCGTATCATCTCTAGTCAACGACTCTCTGTGCTTCTGATCTGTAACGCTGACAGGAAGTGACCGCCATGAGACGGCGTATCATCTCTAGTCAACGACTCTCTGTGCTTCTGATCTGTAACGTTGACAGGAAGTGACCGCCATGAGACGGCGTATCATCTCTAGTCAACGACTCTCTGTGCTTCTGATCTGTAACGCTGACAGGAAGTGACCGCCATGAGACGGCGTATCATCTCTAGTCAACGACTCTCTGTGCTTCTGATCTGTAACGCTGACAGGAAGTGACCGCCATGAGACGGCGTATCATCTCTAGTCAACGACTCTCTGTGCTTCTGACCTGTAACGCTGACAGGAAGTGACCGCCATGAGACGGCGTATCATCTCTAGTCAACGACTCTCTGTGCTTCTGACCTGTAACGCTGACAGGAAGTGACCGCCATGAGACGGCGTATCATCTCTAGTCAACGACTCTCTGTGCTTCTGATCTGTAACGCTGACAGGAAGTGACCGCCATGAGACGGCGTATCATCTCTAGTCAACGACTCTCTGTGCTTCTGATCTGTAACGCTGACAGGAAGTGACCGCCATGAGACGGCGTATCATCTCTAGTCAACGACTCTCTGTGCTTCTGATCTGTAACGTTGACAGGAAGTGACCGCCATGAGACGGCGTATCATCTCTAGTCAACGACTCTCTGTGCTTCTGATCTGTAACGCTGACAGGAAGTGACCGCCATGAGACGGCGTATCATCTCTAGTCAACGACTCTCTGTGCTTCTGACCTGTAACGCTGACAGGAAGTGACCGCCATGAGACGGCGTATCATCTCTAGTCAACGACTCTCTGTGCTTCTGACCTGTAACGCTGACAGGAAGTGACCGCCATGAGACGGCGTATCATCTCTAGTCAACGACTCTCTGTGCTTCTGACCTGTAACGCTGACAGGAAGTGACCGCCATGAGACGGCGTATCATCTCTAGTCAACGACTCTCTGTGCTTCTGACCTGTAACGCTGACAGGAAGTGACCGCCATGAGACGGCGTATCATCTCTAGTCAACGACTCTCTGTGCTTCTGATCTGTAACGCTGACAGGAAGTGACCGCCATGAGACGGCGTATCATCTCTAGTCAACGACTCTCTGTGCTTCTGACCTGTAACGTTGACAGGAATTTGCAGCTTTTCAGACTTTTTTTGTGGAGGATGATGATGATGATGGTGGCTGTTGTGCTTCAACAAAACATAAATCTGCTCCTTTGATTACCCTGCTGGCTGTGACCTATGATGTCATATGACCTCACATATTTACTTGATGCTCAGATTATTCTAACAGCAGAGCTTTTATTTTGAAACCACTGGAATCATCATCAGTACTTCTATTCAGTATGTTTCTGTATATCATCACTTGTTCACACAGTTCTGTCACGTATTCCTGTTGGAACATGATGAGCATGATGACGTTTGTTATACTGCAGATGGAAGTTCATACGTCTCTATGGACGTTTCGGTCTCTTTTTATTTGAGTTATGTTGTACAAGGGAGCGTTAGTGCCTAAAAATGTGCACAAAGAAAAGTCAAAATATTTGGAGGAAAGGTCTAACTGTGGGAATAAGTCTTAATTCTTAGAGAGCAGAAACTGTAATTCTTTGAGAGTAAAGTCAAAGATTTTACAAGGGAAAAATGTTATAGTTTCAAAATTCAAAGTTGTATTATTATGTAAATAAAGTCAAAATGTCTGGGGAGGAAAAGGTACATTTCAATATAAAAGTCAAGTGAAAAGTATATACGTAATATCTTATTATATAAAGAGGAAAACTCTGTGTGTGTGTGTGTGTTCCAGGTTTTTCTCCTCACTGACTTGGTCAATCCATGTGAAATTTGGCACAGTGGTAGAGGGTCATGGGAGGATGCCAATGAAGCAATATTACATCAGTTGGCCAAAGGGGGGCGCTATAGCAACCCATTGAAATGTCAAACTTTGAATGGGCATATCTCATGCCCCGTATGTGGTAGAGACATGGAACTTTGCACAGAGATGCCTCTCCTCATGAGGAACACATTTGCCTCAAGAACCCATAACTTCCGCTTATATAGATTTTCCGCCATTTTGAATTTTTTGAAAAACACTTCAAATGGATCTCTTCCTAGGAAGTTTGAGTGATCTGCATGAAACTGGGTGAACATAATCTAGGGACCAATATCTAAAGTTCCCTCTTGGCAAAAGTTGGAAAACTTACTAAAACTGAGCTTCTATAAGGCAATGAATATTGCGGAGGGCGTGGCTCATCACATAAAGGTGTATAACATTTCAAGGGTTTCACCCATCACCACGCAACTTTGTAGGCATATGACCACACATAATCTGAGGGGACCCCTCCATTATTGACCCCATCAAACAAAATGGGGGCGCTAGAGAGCTCATTTCTTATCTAGGCCTAACCGCCATATGGATTTTTACTAAACTTGGTAGATATGTAGAACAGGACGCCTCAAGGTGACTGGAGAAATTTAACTCTAATTGACAACTGGGTGGCGCTATAACAACAGAAAAATGCTTCAAAATGGCTAAAATGCGACCGATCGCTGTGGCTCCCCCTGTGGACCAATGTTGGTGTTGTTTTCTAATTTTTGGTATGACTAAGTCATGGTATGGTATGCTGTACATAATCACGGAAACTGTCAGTGTGTCATTCTGTCAGTCAGTCATTCTGTCTGTCCCACGTTTTTCTACTCACTGACGTGGTCAATCTATGTGAAACTGCACATAGGCATTGAGGACTGGCATAGGTAGAAGGTGACAAAGCTACCAATGGCTATGGACTAGTTTTATATTGATAAAGTAATATTTTGAGAATAAAGTCAAGATTTACTTGCAAAAAATCCTCAATATGGTCAAACACAAAGTCATATTATAGTGTGAAGAAAGTAAAAAATGTTTGGGGTGAAAAGTTGGAATATTTCAAGATCATAGTCAAAATATTATGACAACAGTTTTAACATTTTGAGAGTAAAATGAAAACTTTATGAGAACAAAAAAACTGAAAATATACTAAAAAACAATGAGAAGTTGTAATATTTTGAAAATGAAATGTTATATTTTAAGACTACTATAAAAAACTTTGCAAGGAGAAAACTGTAGAATTTAAGGGATACAATTAAATTATGTTATAGTAAAAAATAAAAAGTCATAACCTTTTGAGAATAAAAAGAAAAATGAGACAGAAACTGTAATATTTTCAAAATTAAAGACATATTTTTTGCAAACAAAGTCAAATGTTATTGGAGAGAATATTAATTAAGTAATCAATTAATATTTTCTAGATGAGTGAAATACTGAGTCGACTTTTTTTTAATCAAGTAAACAATGTAAGAGAAACACATCAAAATCTTATTTTCAGATTTAAGTCACAACATTACTCAAATTAAGAAAAAATATGGAAAAATAATTTACGTTTTTAGATCAATTTTTTTTAATTACTCAAAGTCACAAATGTACAAGGAATGAGTTCTAATACTTTATCTGAAAAATAATTAAACTTTTTCTCATAATTTTACAACTTCTACAACTTTTTTTTTTTAATCTCTGATGTTTTTTTGCCCTAAAACTACATCAAACCTTTAAATCATACGTCATGTTTGATGCTCAGGATAAAGGTTTTTTGATGCAGTATTAGTTTGAGATGATTTCACCTTTGATTTTAAGACGTTCCACCTTTTTATTATTGGATATTTTACAGTTTAATCCACAGTAAATGATCCTGAGTCACAGTTTGAGTCACAGACACGATGTTGTAAAGTTCAGATCTTTGATTTTAGTTTTCTGTGTGAACTGAGAAGAAAAAGAGGGACATATGAAGAAGAAGAAGGACAGAAGGATGAAAGAGAAGACGAATACATTAGCCATGTTGTGTGTTTTTGTGTCTCAGTAATAGAGCTGTGTGTGTGTGTGTGTGTGTGTGTGTGTGCTGTCTTTTTTCCGTCTCCTCGGGCTCGGACTGATGGATATCAGACGATTATTCAAATGTCGCAGAAAGACAAACTCTGCAGAGAGACAGAAAAGAGAGTTGTGTAGTTCGGAGGCGTAGTGTGACAGCGAGGCCTCTCTCTGGTTTTGTCCTCTTTCACTCTTTCTGTCTTTCTTTCAGTCTGTTTCAGGGGGGTGGGGGGCGGGTCAGCGGGGGCCCCCCGGGGCGAGTGAACGCAGGGGGTTTATTCCCCGATCTGTAGCTGCCTCCTCCCAAAGAAAAAGATACCACCAGGATAAACAGCAGCTCTGTGCAGATCTTTTCTTACACTGCAAACAAACAGTGTGAGACTGTAGAGAGGAAGATTTAATTATCGCTCAGGATCTCAGGCGCACATTTAAATAAAACCTGAAGCTTTGGTGGAGATAACGAACCTTAGAGCTGCCCTGCGGAGGTTTGTCTCTGTCAGCTCTAACAAACATGTTGAAGATATTTCCTTCATTATTAAACATTTGCACATTTTTTCTTAAAGGTCTGAAACCTGACACGTTTACTTCTTCACTGCCTTTATGATACATACTGTCGCCTGTAGGTCACTGAAACACTGTGAAACCACCACTGTTTATCAGCAGTGATGGAAGAAGTACTCAGATATTTTAATGTGTACACATTTATATTTATGAAAACTGATATTTTCCTCTCCGTTTTGGAGTTTTAGGTCTATCTAGGTTTAGGTCACTAGGTCTACTAAAGATTCCTCTAAGGTTCACATTCTTCTGAACTCCCGTTACTGTCTGTCCCTGCTAAAGTGCAAAACAGAGCTTTGAGGGAACAATGACATCATCACCCTCAATTTGCTCATGCCCACTGTTGGTTTGTTTAATGAGAAGGTTTCAGAAACAATAACAACAAGGGCACACTACTACAGCTTTTTTTTTTTTTACACTTTGCTCGCACTGCTCGGTCTCGTAACGGCTTTACACCTAAACGTAATATTGCTGCACCACTTCACAGACAAACGAAAGCGTCAGCTGCTCTTGCACTCCAGCCCCATTCTGTAGCAAAAACGCCTAAAATGACATACCCAAATTAAAATGTCTGTAGCTTCTGAACCGCTCTGACTACATGCATGCATGAGGTCTTGCCAGAAAGAAAACTCCCTGACGTTTCTTGTGAAAGTGTCAGAAACACTCTAGGTGATACAGAGACAGAGTAATGGGCCTCTGAAGTCAGACAAAAATTGAAGATTTTGCCTAAAATAAAATAAAAAATGTTGTTCAGGATGAATAACTGTCTGTGGCTTCATCTGAGCAGGTAAATGACACTGTGGGGCTGTAGGCACACTATCAATGAACACTTGTTTCAAATTTGAAGAAGACTGCTCAAAGTATGACCATTCTACAGTGTTTTTACCATGAAAAGATCCAGGCGGAGCTCCAAATGACAAGTGGGTCACTCAGCTTCAAAACAGTACTATCAGTGATCAAACAACACTCAGCCAGCTTCAAACATTGTACCTTATTGAAATCAGGTGTGATTATGATAGCTGATGTTGTTTATGACACAGAAACACCATAAAATATCACCAAATAAAGCCATATGAAATGTGAAAGTTATGATCCCACTTTCTAGACGGTATATCTCAGCCAAAAATAGTGGTAGGAGTGAGACTCTTACCTTTTATAAACCAGCTAAGTCCCCGCTAACAGCTCCGCGTAAGATCGCGAGTAATCCTGTAATCACTCCTCGCAATTTTGGACTATGTGTGTTTAGGCTGCTCTGGTGCAAAATAAATAATAAATAAAAGAAAAAAACGATGTTATTTTGAAAAGTCGAGAGCTTCCTGAATCCAGCAATACCAAACATCACATGGTTTGATGATGTAGTGCGCCTGGGAGATACCATTTAACAGAGGAGGAGGGGAGCGAGGACGTCGGCGTCCTGGCGGAGTTAGAGAGGTTAAAGTCGGCCAGAAATGGATCTGGCATTTGACGTATTGTTGACGCAGCCTTTATCACCACCCACTCATCTGGCGAGTATTTGGAGTTGATTTTGCCTTCTCGTGTGGACTGAGATATTTTGTAAAACAAAAGTTGTGTGAACAGAATTCTGTTTTTAACCAAGGGGAAAATGTTCATTTCAAAAACATCCACATGTAGACAGGACATTAAAGCTCCCATACTCTGCTCACACTCAGGTTCATACATGGAATTTGAGCTTCTACTCAAAGATGTTTACCTGCTTTAATGTCAAAAAAACACATAATTTTTCTCCCACAGTCTGCATGAATATACCTGTAATCACTGTCTGTATAGAAGGCTTCATTGAAATGACATCACTTGTTTTGGGACCATGTTTACTTCCTGTCAGCTGATGTCATTCACACACACTGATAAACATCCCAACAAGAAATACAAATGGTCTACAGAGTATACTTGTGACATCACGATATGGGACCTTTAAGTGAAAACAGCAACACCAAAGTAGAAATAATCTGTTACAGGTAAAAGTCCTGTACTCAAGTACTTAAGTAAAAGTATAAAAGTATCAGCATCAAAATATACTTAAAGTACCAAAAGTAAAAGTAGCCTTAATGCAAAAAAGCTCATTCCAGAATATTTTATATTACTGTACAATTATTACTGATGCATTTACATACCTAGTCACTAGAATAAATGCTGACACTGTACGTTTAAAACCACAGGTACATTACATTTGTACGTGCGCAGCGATGTCTCTGTAAAAAACAACTGCTTCTGACACATTGATGAGTCCATTAAAAACAAGTGGTATTCATGGAAATATCCCCACTGGAAACAACCAGTTCTGTTGTTTGTTGGCCTTGAACAGTGGTCTGCAGCTTGGCAGGCGTCTCTCCTGGGTGACACGCCATCCACCATCCCCTCCACCTCCTGTTCACAAAGTTCACTCATACACTGCGTCACTTTAGAAACATTGATATGACACTTATGAAATGTGCAAGACACATATCCATGGTTACGAAAGCTAAATCTGTCAGATAAATGTAGAGCAGTAAAAAGTAAAATATTTCCCACTGAGGAGAAAGAATCTTAAAATGGAAATACTCATGTAAAGTTCAGGTACCTGGAGATTGTAATTGAGTACAGTCCTAAATTAAAAGTCACATCAAACTGTTGGCTACAGATCAGTGATGTGATGGAGAGGCCAGCTGAGCTCAGAACGCCCAATATGGCTGCCAAAAGGGGCGGAGCTCAAACGATCCTTCATATGTACATCAGCTCATTCATCAGAGTGAAGCTGAACACATTCCTGTTCTGTGCTGTCAGTCAGACGCAGAATGGAGACTTACAGAGCATTCAGACTGCAGACCGCTCTGCTTAGGCATGCAGCGAGTGTACACACACACACGCACACACACACACACACACACACACACAAAGGCTTTGACAGATGGCAGTATTCAGAGTGACGGTGGTCAGACAGACAGATTGTAAGCTGACTCTCCCTGATGTCCGTCTGTCTGTCTGAGATCAGTTACTGTTTCTGAGACAGTCGTCAAAAGTTCTCACGACCCACCAGGAAGTTCAAATACTCATCATATCAGCCCGCTGACATAGAGAACTACACGTCCTGAGCTGAGCATCGTATTCAGACCTTTATCCTGAAGTTAAAGTAGTAACACAGGGTAGAAATACTCCTCACAGTTTTACTCAAGTAAAAATACACAAGTCAAAATGGACTTAAAGGGAAATTTTTCCGCATTTTATGTGGATGTCCGATCAGCTGCAAAATCTGTCGCTCTTCCTGAATGCAGCGCCGTCATCTGAGGCGGCAGTGATGTGTTTGGAGGCGGGAAGAACGACAGACGAGCTCTTGCAACTCGTTTCCAATGCAGTTTTTCTGCAAATGGCAAATAAACTGATTCTGATTCTGAGGTTGGATTTCACCTCCAGAAGCCAGGTGGCGCTCTAGACTCAAAAACAGAACTTCCTTGTTCTTTTTGCTTGTGTTACAAACTACCTACGTGTCTAACACCAAAAATGGCATCCCAGAATATGTGTGCAGGTAAGGGTGAGGATGCATTTTACCTTATTTTGGGTAACTCGGATATTCTATTGTCGGCTATTTGTACAGCTACAGAAATACAGCAGAGACTGATGCTCCATCATTCCTAAACTCATGTTCCTCTGCCTGTTGTTGCTCCCTCTCTCTCCTCGTCCGCTCTTCAGTTTCAATGAGCTCTGCGTCCGTGTACGTCCGTGTACTCCGTGTTCAAATAAATACAGGCGCTCATCAAATTCAAATGGCTCATCCAGATCCAGTTGGTCAAAATCGGGTCAAAATTCGGACATGTTAGTTGTGGCAAGTCAAAACACTCAGAGAGTGAAAGTCTGGCTCTGAAATCTCAAGTCTTGCGAGATTCTTCTTCTTCTATGGTGTTTTATGGCAGTTGGTCTCGTGAGACTTGAGTTGTTGCAGGAAGTTACCGCTGAAGCGAGCTTACAAACTCTGTTTGGAGTAGTCATGGCTGAATTTTGACCCAATTTTATGTTATGTTGTCAGATAATTATACTAACAATCCGAGCCTATCTGCGTGAAAAAAATGCACTTTTAGTGGACGTATTTTGACGTTGTTTGACGCTGTCTGAGTGCCCTATTATTTAATATAGCGCGCGCTCACGGGCTGCAGGCAGGTCAGCCCTAGCTTCATACTGGAGAAATGTCACATATTGAACATCCTATCACTCATTTAGACAAAAGCAGATCTGAACATAGGGCCCAGGTTGAAAAAAACATTAGTTTCCCTTTAAACCGGCCCACTTTTTACGGTGGAGGAATTTGAATAAATGAAGCATCAGCTTAACTTTTTCTGTCCCTTTTTATTGGGTATTCAGGATAAAGATGGACCACTTAACAGAAAAATAAACACTTCACTTAAACAATTTGTTGAATTAGAATTAAATAAAAAGTGCATGATGTAGCCTACTGGCCGATTCAACGTAAATCTTAGTGGGAATGTTTAAAAAGTCCACATTTACCTTGGCTCTGTCCTCGAGAAACAAGTCTGTCAGTTTAGCATATTCAGCAGCATCTTCTTCTACTGCCTTCCTTTTCTTAATCTTGGCTTTTTCGGCACCTCCTGGCCTCATCTTGCCTATTCTAGGTTCTACCCTTGTTGCTTTGATTCTACCGCGGCGCAAAGGACGATTCATGTGCCATACTAACTCATACATATATGTCTTATATACAAGACATAAAAGTGGACCAGCCCACCGGGATTCCCCGCGTCTTTCCCTATGGGCAATGCCGGCTTTGTTCAACAGAACAATCTTTTGATCTACTGCTGTTTCAAGATAATGGGCCGCCCCCACGAAGAGAAGCCGAGGCCAGCTGTTCTTCTCAATCACAAGAATAGGATGGACCAATGGAAGGATGGACAAACAGACAGACAACTCAAAAACCGACGCCCCCATAACAGAGGGGCTGCAAACTACAGTGGCCGATGCCGAAACATGAATGTCCCTATCTATAGCCAGTGTTTGGTTTGTCCATTCTGGGCTACTGTAGAAACATGGCGGTGCAAAGTGGCAACCTCTGTAGACGAGGACCTGCTCCCTGTGTAGATATAAACGTCTCATTCCAAGGTCACGAAAACACAACAACTCTTATTCTCAGGTGATTATACACTAAATAAAACACACTTATTATATTATATTCCATTTCTGCCGATATATCCTCCTAAATGCTCCACTCTGGACCTTTAAGTACAGTTTTGAATGCAGGACTTGTGCTTGTAATGGAGTACTTTAACAGTCTGGTATTAGTACTTTTACTTTGGTACATGACTGCTGAACATCTGAACACAAACAGCTGGCAGACACCAACATGCTCACAGTCCCTGACTTCACCAAGCTGTCAAAGACCAGCCTGCAATGGATTGTGGGATACTGTCCAAAACACACACACACACACACACACACAGAAACTCCTTGATGTTTTGTTGGATTCGATTCCTGATTGGAGCTTTAATAAAGACACAAAGAACCTTTGATTGACTGTCGCCGTGTGTGTGTGTGTGTGTGTGTGTGTGTGTGTGTGTGTGTCTCCATCTGCCTGTCTAAGACAAACTGTAAGGAAAGTGCTTTCATTGACACACACACACACACACACACACACCCACAGAGTGATTCTGAATAGAAGAAGGTTTTTCTTTAATGAGAGTGAAATTTAAATCCTGGACATTGTGCTGCTTTTAGACCACAGCCAAGACGCGCAGGTTTTCCTTCACACACACACACACAGACACACACACACACACACACAGAGTACAGTGATGTAATGGTTTTGCCAGGGCTGTCTGGTATCGAGGCCGGTCACCTGCTGTGAGGTGAAATGGACTTGAATTAGTTTTAGTGTTTCTCTTCAACAGGAGTTTACACTCAGAAAGAAACACTGAAACTTCTCTGACACTTTTATTAAAGGACCAAACCGAAGAGTTTTTCAGCACAAATCACAAACTTTTGACTGTTTTTCCGAAGCGTAACGTTCAACTGAGCTGCCATAACAACAGAGGGGATTAACTGATGATAAAAAATAATAGATTTTACAGAGACGAGAATGATTTGATGTTTGATTTGATAAACTCACAGCTGTTTGGGACTTAACTTTGGAAGAACCTGATGTACATGTGACAGGTCAATGATAAACTGTTGAATTGTGATGAACGGCAGATGTTTACTAAATCATGTTTTTTATCATTTGTTGAGTTCCACCTATTTTATTATTTAAAGTCAACAAGGTGTGTTTATGTGTTTCTTCTCACAAGAACCACTGAAATGTCTTCATGTATCTAGAACTCCTAATAGAAACCTTTCAACCCTTAAAACTTCTCAAAAGCTCCCTGAAACCTCCACATGGATGCCTGATGTCTCCATCATGGATCTCTGGTACCGCTCCAGGACCCTTGGAACTTCTCAAGAACTCCAGGAATCTGTACACGTACCACTCGAACAGGCACGTCACATCTCCTCAACAACACTTAGAACATGTATCCTCTTGTACTACCTGAATAAGTTCCTCAAGAACACCTTGATTATTACTGCATGAATGAGTTTGTGTTTATTCAAAGAGTGTGAAGAAGGCCTAAATTCAGAGTTCCCTCACATTTTCATGAACTAAATTTCCTACTTTTTCCATGACTTTTCTGGGACCCACTATATACACATTTTTTCTTGTCCATAATTGTAATTTCAGCTATTCGGCATGTATGGAGAAAGAGATGGAACGTAGGGAGAAAATGGAGAAACCTTGCGATGGTAAGCAAACATAACACACTGGCCTGTACTTGAGCTACCTTACTGCCACAGCTTCAGGAAATCTTCCTCAAGAAACGTTCACACCGCTTCACCAACCACTGGACCCCCTTCAAATGCTGCAGGAACCTCTTTAAGGAGCTCTGAAATCCTCAAGCCTCCTCCAGAACCACTCTGACCTCTTAGTGACTCTAATTTTTTTTTCTAAGAAAATTTCTTCAAAAAGGACCCGACACATTCTCAAGAACCAGTGTGACCCTCTTTGAGTGTTTCAGAAAAACCTGCAGATCATTAAAATACTTTCAGACCTCTTCAAGAACCACTGGAACTTCTTTAAATGCTTAAGGAACCTCTATACGGAGCTCTGAAACGTTCTGAAGGAATTTTCAAGCCTCTTCTAGAACCACTGGAACTTCTTAATGAACCTGATTTTTCCAAAGAAAATTTCTCCAAGAAAGACATGAAACATTCTCAAGAACCGGTGGAACCTTTTCCAGTGCTCAAGGAACCTCTTTAAGAACCTGCAGTTCTTCAAGAAACTTTCAAACCTCTTAAAGAACCCCTGGAACTTCTTCAAATGCCCAAGGAACCTCTTTCTGGAGCTCTGAAATGTTTAAAAGAAATTCTCATGCCCCCTCCAGAACTGCTGGAACTTCTTTATGACCCTATTTTTTCTTCAAGAAACTTCTTAAAAGAACCAGTGGATTTGGGAGCCTCCTCCAGAATCACTGGAACTTCTTATAACCCTGACTTTTCCAGGGAAAATTTCTCCAGATCTTCAAGAAACTTTCAAACCTCTTCAAGAACCACTGAAACCTCTACAGATGCTCCAGGAACCTTTTTAAGGAGTTCTGAAATATTCTAAAGAAATTCTCGAGCCTCCTCCAGAAGAACTGGAACAAGCCTGTTTTTTCCTAAAACAAAAACTTCAAGAAGGGCCTGATGCATTCTCAAGAACCAGTGGAACCTCCTCCAGTGCTCAAGGAACCTCTTTAAAAACCTGCAGATCTTCAAGAAATCTCTTTAAGAACCACTGGAACTTTTTCAAATGCTGCAGGAACCTCTTTAAGGAGCTCTGAAATGTTCTAAAGAAATTCTCGAGCCTCCTCCAGAACCACTGGAACTTTCTATAACCCTGTTTTTTTCCCTAGAAAACGTTTTTAAAAAGGACTTGAAACATTCTCAAGAACCAGTTGAACAGTACTCCAGGTATCTCTTTAGGAACCTGCAGATCAAAACTCTTCAAAAACCACTGTTACTCTTTTAAATGCTTAAGGAACCTCTATACGGAGCTCTGAAACATTCTGAAGAAATTTTCGAGCCTCCCCCAGAACCACAGGAACTTCTTAACAACCCTGATTTTTCCTAAAACTAGAACTTGAAGAAGGACCTAAACATTCTCAAGAACCAGTGGAACTCTCTTCCAGTGTTCCAGGATCCTCTTTAAAAACCCGCCAATCTTCAAAAAACTTTCAAACCTCTTTCGAAACCATTGAAACTTCTTCAAATGCTCCAGGAACCTCTTTCTGGAGCTCTGAAGTGTTTTAAAGAAATTCTCAAGCCTCCTCCAGAAACACTGGAACTTTCTATATCTCAAGTTTTTTTCCGAAGAAAACTTGAAACATTCTCAGGAACAAGTTGAACATCTTCCAGTACTCCAGGTACCTCTTAAAGAACCCGCAGATCTTCAAGAAACTTTCAAATTTCCAAGAACCACTCGAACTTCTTCAGTAGCTCAAGAAACCTTTTTCTGGAGCTCTGAAATGTTTAAAGAAATTCTCAAGCCTCCTTCAGAGCCACTGGAACTTCTTAATTACTCAGATTTTTTCCTAAAACAAAAACTTCAAGATGGACCTACACATTCTCAAAAACCAGTGGAACCCTGTTTGGGTGTTCAAGGTACCTCTTTAAGAACCTGCAGATCTTCAAGAAACTTTCAAACCTCTTTAAGAACCACTGAAACTGCTAAAAGTTCTCAAACCTTTCAGCCCTCTCTCTCTTTGCTTCCTTCACTCTGTCTTTCTCACTTTCTTTATTATCTCACGTCTTCATATCTTCTTAACCTCCATATAAACAACAGTACAAGACATGCGCGCGCGTTGCAGCAGAGCGCGAGAGACGTAAACAGAGGCAGAGCGGACAGGTGCTCCGTTTCTCACGACTGTATAACATGCCCGCACGCGCACTTACGCACGCGCCCACGCACGAGTAGCTGCTCGTTAACCACGTGCACATTAGGAGCAACAGGTAGGACTTACAGGTAAGACGTGAACACGCTCAGGTTGCTCGGTATCTCCCGGAGCCCGAGGTCCGAGCAGTCCACCCGGTGCAGCAGCCCGTCCACCTCGCACCGACAGCGGCCAGGGCAGCCAGCCCGCCCCGCTCCTCTGTCCCCGTCCGCGGAGCTCTCCGCCCTGACCACCGCGGAGCTGTTCCCCGCTGCCGCCGCTGTCCTGTCCTCCTCCACGGCCACGGAGCTCTGCATCTCCACCGCGGCCACGGAGCTCCTGGACCCGGCCGAGAGGACTGCAACCGCGGCCAACAAAGCCACAAACCCCGGCATGTCCTCCGGGGCTTCTTCTCTCCTCAGAGGCTGAAAATTTAGGAAGAGTAAAAAGACAAAGTTGCAGCTGTGGATCCGGATCACGGTGTGTTCGGGTCCGCTCACCGTCAGATCAACTCTTTCTGGACTGAGAGAATAAAAGTCAGGAAAATAAAGTCCGAGCTGTTTGAGTCTGCAGGTTGGTCTGTGTCCAGGCTGCACGCGTGGAGCAGCACAGCCGGAGTGTGTGTGCGTGTGTGTGTGTGCGTGTGTGTGAGAGAGAGTCCCTCTACTCACAGTACGACAGGGTGTCAGCCCCGTTTACTTTTATATACCCTCTGTCTGTCTGTCTGTCTGTCTGGCTGTCTGTCTGTGGGCACAGCCTGTTTCAACAACACGAGCCACAAAAATATCAAAAATTAAAAAAAGCTGAATGAATTCATACAAATAAATAAATAAATAAACACCAAATAAAGGAATAAAATTAACAATTTATCAGGAATATTTTTTTTACATTTCATGCAACAAATTCAAGTTGCTAATACTGTATATAATGATAGTTTAAATGAGTTTGTGCAGTTCTGGAAGAAGTTTTCACACAGTGGTCAAAGTATTAATACCAGGGGCGTAAATATAAGACAGTGCAGGCAGGGCAACTGCACCGGGGCCCATCGCATGAGGGGCCCATAAACATGGTGTTGTACCCACCCACCCCTTCCCTTCCGTCCACCCGACGCAGACTTTCACCACCTTAACTTTCGTCCTCGTCCCGCTGTGTTTCCCCCTGACACCAACGAGTGTCGTTATCTATAACAGCAACCAGCTGCATATCATGCCGACATTAAAGGACGCTTTTTTCCGTTTGTTCTGATGCTCCAAGTCACTGCCCAAGTGCCGGATTTCAGTGACTTCAGAGTGAGACCCGGCTCGTCTTCAGATCCTTAAAAAGTCTTAAATTCTTTTAAATTCAGATTTGATGGGTCTTAAATATTTTCGGTCACATTACCGTGAGAATGTCTCCAGCCTGACAGACACAATGTTTACAGTCATTGCACAGCCAGAAGAATTGTAATAATAAATATCATTTATGACAGTGATGAGATTTTGATTTCTTTCTACATAAAACACATTAAACTTAAATTCATCTATTTGTTGTCATGTTTCCTTACTGTTCATTTTGAACTGACATCAGTGTGTTTACATTCCACGTTTTTCTCCTCACTGACTTGGTCAATCCATGTGAAATTTGGCACAGTGGTAGAGGGTCATGGGAGGATGCCAATGAAGCAATATTACATCAGTTGGCCAAAGGGGGGCGCTATAGCAACCCATTGAAATGTCAAACTTTGAATGGGCATATCTCATGCCCCGTATGTGGTAGAGACATGAAACTTTGCACAGAGATGCCTCTCCTCATGAGGAACACATTTGCCTCAAGAACCCATAACTTCCGCTTATATAGATTTTCCGCCATTTTGAATTTTTTGAAAAACACTTCAAATGGATCTCTTCCTAGGAAGTTTGAGCGATCTGCATGAAACTGGGTGAACATAATCTAGGGACCAATATCTAAAGTTCCCTCTTGGCAAAAGTTGGAAGACTTACTAAAACTGAGCTTCTATAAGGCAATGAATATTGCGGAGGGCGTGGCTCATCACATAAAGGTGTATAACATCTCAAGGGTTTCACCCATCACCACGCAACTTTGTAGGCATATGACCACACATAATCTGAGGGGACCCCTCCATTATTGAGCCCATCAAACAAAATGGGGGCGCTAGAGAGCTCATTTCTTATCTAGGCCTAACCGCCATATGGATTTTTACTAAACTTGGTAGATATGTAGAACAGGACGCCTCAAGGTGACTGGAGAAATTTAACTCTAATTGGCAACTGGGTGGCGCTATAACAACAGCAAAATGCTTCAAAATGGCTAAAATGCGACCGATCGCTGTGGCTCCCCCTGTGGACCAATGTTGGTGTTGTTTTCTAATGTTTGGTATGACTAAGTCATGGTATGGTATGCTGTACATAATCACGGAAACTGTCAGTGTGTCATTCTGTCAGTCAGTCATTCTGTCTGTCCCACGTTTTTCTACTCACTGACGTGGTCAATCTATGTGAAACTGCACATAGGCATTGAGGACTGGCATAGGTAGAAGGTGACAAAGCCACCAATGGCTATGGACTAGCATATATATATACAGTATACATATATATATATATATATATATATATATATATGTGTGTGTATGTATATATACATATATATATATATATGTATATATACATATATATATATATATGTATATATACATATATATATATAATGTGTATTTCCATTTTAGGTTTGGTCTTAAATTTCATAAAAGGTGGTTTTAAAAAGGTCTTTAAAAGTTAGATCTGTAGACACCCTGACATGTCAGGCAGGAAACGGGCCCTTGTGAGTAATTTAGATGTCACCTTAAAAATATTCCTCCAGTCAAAAGAAAAATGTGCTTTACACACCCTTGAAAAGGCAAATCTGTCTCCATCATGGTTTACTTTTTCTTTGTAAAACAGCCAGTAGTAATCTGTAACAAAATATGTTATAAAATATAAAACATCAAATATATGCTCAATCTTCATAAACTATAAATATAGTATAAAAACTATTCAATTAAATGAATAATTCCTAATTTTCTTTGGTAGTTTGGTCTTGCACATACATGTGATGATGATTTCTGTGTGATATGTATGTTGGTGTTATCCAGTGTCAAGTCTCTATTTCATCATGTGACGGTAAGATTATACATTAGCTAGTTTAGGCGCATGATTAGTAAGTGGTGTGCGTTAGGGCCCGTCATAATAACGTCCACTGGGGCCTGTTGTAACTACTTAACACCACTGATTAACACCACACTGTGAAAATACTCCTCTACAAGTAAAAGTCCTGCATTCAAGTATTATCAGCAGAATGTGTTGTTAGTACTTGAAGTAAAAGTCTGTGTGTTGCAGTAAAATGTTCCATGCTGTCTGTTTTTTACTCAGTCTGATGTATTTGGATTTATTTGTGTCATTTTACAGCTTTACATGTTTAAGATTATACAGCAGCACATCATATTTGGTGTGTGGAGAGTGTTTTGCAGTGATGGGACGTGTTCTTAGATACTTTATGTAAATGCAGCAAAACACACTATAAAAAGTTCTGCATTAGCGAGTACAAGTACAAAAAGTTTGAGTGCACAAGTTAAATGTTATTAAAATATTTCTTTCAAGGCATCATGAAAGTTTTGTTGGAGGACAAATTATAACTTGAACCTCTTAACTGAGGAGCAGCAGAACTTCAGACGACTTCAGCTGGAGCCGATCTCTTCAGCCACATGACTGAAACACCTGTAAGCGTTTAATGATAATAATCAGTTTAATAACATGTTTGTGTGTAAACATCAAAGTAATAAATGTGGCTGAAAACAGAAAAACACAAGTGCCTCAAAATTTAAGTCTCTTTCACAAAAGATATCGTCTTAATGAGACTTCCTGAATAAATAAAGCTTATTTACAAAAATTTATTTATGTTTTTATGTTATTTATGTTTATTTATTTTTTTTAGATACAGTTAATATGAAATGTGAGACATGATACAGGAAAATGTGCCAGTGCTTATTGTTTTAATTCAGTTTTATCGGTTTGTGTTCTTGTTTAGTTTTAAAGCAAGTTGCACTGTTTAGAAAAGCGATATGTTTAAATTGTTTATTATTATATCAATATTAATTTATCTGTTATTAATCTAGAACTTCCTGTGCCATTCAGGCAGCAGCCACGTGCAGTCGTCTAGTTTTGTTTTTTTAAATCGTAATTTTAGTTTTAAGTTAGTACCTTTATTTTTTAATTATGTCAATCAAGAAAAAACAGAAATTAAGAAAGAAAAATTCACGAAAGAAAGAAATCAAGAAAAAGAGACAAATCAAAGAATCGAGGTAGAAATCACAGAATCAAGAAATAAAGAAATCAAAAGAAAAGGAAATCAAGAAGGAACGAAAGAAATCAAAGAAATCAAGACAGAAAGAAATGTAGAATTTAAGAAATAAAGAAAAAAGGAAATAAAGAAATAAAAAAGGGCAGATATATAGAAAGAAAAGGGAAATCAAGTAAGAAAGAAATCAAGAAAAAAATAAAGAAATTATGAAATCAAGAAATGGAGAAAGAAATCAAAAGCAAAGAAAACCAAGAAGGAAATAAAAAATCACCAGTGTGTTAAGTTTCTGTGATTGAAAACACATAAAACACGAGTTAATAGTGACGATATTAAACACAGGTACAAACTCAGCTCTGTTATAACCTGCAGAGTTCAGCGTTAGCTGATGAATATTTTTAACTACAACTTACTAACATTATCAGCCAATGATATTTTACTCAACATAAATTAGCCTAGCAGCTAACGGAGCTTTCCTCTATATGACGCCAGGAAAAACAGTAACATCTAGCAGAGAAAGTGTTATACATTTCGGCTCCATTTAAATTGACAAGGTTCACCGATAAAACATTTGTCTTGTACTTGACAAGTTTTCCTCACATATTAACGTAACATTAACGTACAAGACTGGTTTGTACGATATCCTTTGAAAAATGCATCTACAACAGTCCATATGATATCTTATGAATCTGCGCCCAGAGAGTGACTTTACGTCCTTAACGTACAGTTACATAATTAACATAAATTTAGGGAGGTTAGGTTCAGGAAAAGACACATGGTGAGGACGTACCTTGAAATGACTTAAAGTTCAAACAGTTCCGAACACATGACTCCAGGGGAAAGTCCGTTTTTTGTGACACATTTGTCATGTGACCGAACCCTTACAAAATACGTGGGATGTGAATCAATTTGGGTGCATTGTGCACATACTAACAATTTGTGAGAACAGCCTGCACGTATACAACATGCTAACGATATTAACAGAACCCTATCACATTGCATAAACTAGCCTGGCAGCTAGCAGACTTTTCCTCTACTCGCTGTTTTTTGGAAGTTTCTGTTTCATATCTGTGAAATGAAAATAAATGGTTTTCAGTTTACAAAAATCACTGCAAGGTGGAATTACTTTTCTAGGGAGGTGCATGCCAGGCCACAGCGTAAAGTACGGTGTGGAGTCGACATAGGTTACGGTGTGAGGTTCACGTCTATGCAGGTCGATTTGTTGCAGAAGTATAAACCCCGCTTAGAGCTCACTTATTAACCCACTTTATTTATCGCTACATCCCCTCTATACACACACTGAGCTCTGGTTAATGATTGGCATATAAGAGAGATATGAAGATGGTTATCACACACACACACACACACACACACACACACACACGGTACTAAAGCTATGATGCAATGACTGTATGAAGCAATCTGTCTACAACTGAGAGAGGCCGTCTCACTACTTTTAAATGATTATGTTGTTGAATGTTTATTAGATCGATTTCATCTCTGAACCTGCAGCTGCCCGTTAGCTTAGCTTAGCTTAGCTTAGCACAAAGACTGAAACAGATGGAAACAGCTAGCCTCTAACCTCTAAAGCACATTTACTAACTTGCTTTACTTTTATCTATTTATCCCTGTAAGACCAACGTCAGACATCAGCTCGACATCTGGGTCAACACACACACACACACACACACACACACACACTGCTCATCACAAAGCTAAAAACACTCAAAAGACTATGAGCTTAAAAACTGTGTGGAATTAGTAATAAATATGTTGTTATTATTATAAATATTCAAAGGTTTCACACTTGAGAAATAAATGATTTAACACATGACATTATATATATGTAGGGAAGATGCTCCACGAGGTGTCCATCATCACTTTTAATGGCCAATGTACAGGCGTGAACCGTCAGACGTGCAACAGAGGTGGTAGCATCATCCCGCTTATACCACAGTCACTTACCAAAGAAATAAAATATAAGAATATTCCATCTTTTTTTTGTTGTTGCTTTTAGCAGTCAAAGTTTAAACTATGTCACAAGCCATAACTCAGTTTCCTTGGTGAAGGTCTGACTAATACCTGGAACAATCCCTGCCGCCCTGTAAGGTTCTTATGCAATGGAAACATTATTCACTGCTCCAGTATACAGGACGAACCTTAGATACGACCGAGCAACAGGAGATATCCTCGTCCGCCCAGCTCATTGAACCATTTGGCTCAGCTGTTAGCCAGGAAGCTAACGTTATGCTAACAAGAGTCGAAGTCAGTGACAAACAGTGACTATAATTTAACAGCATGCTGAACAGCGGACAGGATGTGAGGTCATTGTTTCAGTTCAGAGGGGCGGTGTCGTACCTGCAGGGTGTTACAGTCTCCATCCTGTGGTATCGAAACAATTGTAATCAGATTACAGATACTGATACTTTATGTAAGCAGTGCATTAATTTAGAACAGTGAACAGTTTCACCTGAACCACTTGGTAGGTGTCCATTACCAGTTTTAACGGCCACCCTGCAGCCAATCAGAATCAAATGTCACTTTATTTATTTACCACCACTGCTGTATGTTGACAGAACTGAAATTATTACATGTTACTAAAGTCATATTTTATGATTTCACGTAACACACGACTGACTTTAGTTTCAGAGGCACGGTTTCTTCTTTGTGTTCAAATCCCTGCTGCTTCATTTACAGTCAGACCCTGACCTCTGGTGGCTGACTGCTGGTACTGCAGTCAGAGAACCAGGACACAGTAATGCAAAAATAAAGTTATCCTAAATGTTTGTTTTGTGATATTCAAATCAATAAATCAACTCTGCTCCTCAAAGAGAAGGAAGTTAACTGTACTGATGTTTAAAACAATGCTACAAAGCAAGGCAAGGCAATTTTATTTATATAGCACCATTCATACACAAGGCAATTCAATGTGCTTTACAAGAGAAATACATTAAAAACAATAGATCATTAAAAACAAGAGCTAAAAGCAAGACAACAAATAGTTAAAAACAGCAGACATATATAAAAACAATAGCTACAGATTATCCTAACAATAAGTTACATATCTAGTTCACTGGTAAGCTGCAGTAAATAGTAATGTTTTAAGCTCTGATTTAAATGAGTTGACAGTTTCAGCCAACCTCAGATATTCTGGAAGTTTGTTCCACAGGCAGGGAGCATAGAAACTAAAGGCTGCTTCACCTTGTTTGGTTTTGATCCTGGGAACACTGAGTAAACCTGTTCCAGATGATCTGAGGGGTCTGGATGCTTCATAACGTACAAGTACAGTGGTGTGAAAAAGTGTTTGCCCCCTTCCTGATTTCTTACTCTTTTTTGCATGTTTTCCGCACTTAAATGTTTCAGATCATCAAACAAATTTAAACATTAGTCAAAAATAACACAAGTAAACACAAAATGCAGTTTTTAAATGAAGGGTTTTATTAATGAGGAAGAAAAAAATCCAAAGCTACATGGCCCTGTGTGAAAAAGTGTTTGCCCCCCAGCACCTGTTAAAACATAACTGTGGTTGATCACACCTGAGTTCAATTTCTGTAGCCACACCCAGGCCTGATTACTGCACACCTGTTCCCAATCTAGAAATCACTTAAATAGGACCTACCTGACAAAGTGAAGTAGACCAAAAGATCCTCAACAGCTACAGACATCATGCCGAGATCCAAAGAAATTCAGGAACAAATGAGAAAAAAAGTAATTGAAATCTATCAGTCTGGAAAAGGTTCTAAAGCCATTTCTAAAGCTTTGGGACTCCAGCGAACCACAGTGAAAGCCATTATCCACAAATGGCGAAAACACAAAACAGTGGTGAACTTTCCCAGGAGTGGCCGGCCGACCAAAATCACCCCAAGAGCGCAGTGACAACTCATCCAAGAGGTGACAAAAGACCCCACAACAACATCTAAAGAACTGCAGGCATCACTTGCCTCAGTTAAGGTCAGTGTTCATGACTCTGCCATAAGAAAGAGACTGGGCAATAATGGCCTGCATGGCAGAGTTCCAAGACGAAAACCACTGCTAAGCAAAAAGAACATTAAGGCTCGTCTCATTTTTGCCAGAAAACATCTTGATGATCCACAAGACTTTTGGGAAAATATTCTGTGGACTGACGAGACAAAAGTTGAACTTTTTGGAAGGTCTGTGTCCCATTACATCTGGCGTAAAAGTAACACCACATTTCAGAAACAGAACATCATACCAACAGTAAAATCTGGTGGTGGCAGTGTGATGGTCTGGGGCTGTTTTGCTGCTTCAGGACCTGGAAGACTTGCTGTGATAAATGGAAGCATGAATTCTGCTGTCTACCAAAAAATGTCCGGCCATCTGTTCGTGACCTCAAGCTGAAGCGAACTTGGGTTCTACAGCAGGACAATGATCCAAAACACACCAGCAAGTCCACCTCTGAATGGCTGAAGAAAAACAAAATGAAGACTTTGGAGTGGCCTAGTCAAAGACCTGACCTGAATCCTATTGAGATGCTGTGGTATGACCTTAAAAAGGCGGTTCATGCTCGAACCCTCCCAATGTGGCTGAATTACAACAATTCCGCAAAGATGAGTGGGCCAAAATTCCTCCACAGCGTTGTAAAAGACTCATTGCAAGTTATCGCAAACGCTTGATTGCAGTAGTTGCTGCTAAGGGTGGCCCAACCAGTTATTAGGTTTAGGGGGCAAACACTTTTTCACACAGGGCCATGTAGCTTTGGATTTTTTTCTTCCTCATTAATAAAACCCTTCATTTAAAAACTGCATTTTGTGTTTACTTGTGTTATCTTTGACTAATGTTTAAATTTGTTTGATGATCTGAAACATTTAAGTGTGGAAAACATGCAAAAAAGTAAAATCAGGAAGGGGGCAAACACTTTTTCACACCACTGTATATCAGATGTATTTAGGCCTGAGACCATTTAGTGCTTTATAGACAAGTAACAAGATTTTAAAGTCTATCCTTTGACACACAGGAAGCCAGTGCAGTGACTTAAGCACTGGTGTGATGTGCTCCACTCTCTTGGTGTTGGTGAGGACTCTGGCAGCAGCGTTCTGGACGAGCTGCAGTTGTCTGATTGAGTTTTTACTCAGGCCTGTGAAGACACCGTTACAATAGTCCAGCCTGCTGAAAATGAAAGCATGAACAAGTTTCTCTGTATCTTGTTTAGACAGAATTTTTTTTATTCTTGCTATGTTTTTAAGGTGGTAGTAGGCTGATTTAGTAATTGTCTTAATGTGACAATTGAAATTTAGGTCTGAGTCCAGAACTACACCAAGATTTCTGGCTTGATTTGTAGGTTTTAGTGTCATGGCGTCAAGGTGAGCACTGACTATTGATCTTTGTTCTTTGGAGCCAAAAACAACTATCTCAGTTTTGTCTGTGTTTAGTTGTAGAAAATGTCCTGCATTAAGAATATCTCATTTTATGTTAAAGTATCAGCATCAAAATATAAACTGACATGTAGAGGAATACGCCTCCAGAGCTTTAAACATTTAATTAATTTTTATTCAGCATTTTCTTTTCAACATCAGTGTCTCTCACATTTACTGTCAGCCTCGTGCACCACTACCTTCATCTGTTGGGAGCTGCTCTGTATGAATTTGTGTTTGTACGGTCTTGTATTCCAGTGCTGGAAAACAAATAAGAAATTAAGGAATGCACTTTTTACTGGCCTCCCAAAAAATGCTGAGAAACCTGAGCTCATTCAAAACTCTGCAGCTCAGCTATGAACCAGAACAACGAGGAGAGAGCACGTCAGGCCAGTCTGAGCTGCTCTGCACTGACTTCCTGTTACATTTACAGCTGATGTTAAGCTTCTCCTCCTTGTATACAAAGCCCTACATGGGCTGGGACCGAGCTACGTCGCTAACTCCCTTGTTAACTATTTGCCTCCAAGAACACTGCGATCATCTGCTGCTGGTTTATTGGAGGTTCCCAGAAACAGCCAGAAGGAGATCAGGGATGCAGCCTTTGTCACTGATGCTCCAAAGCTATGGAACACACTACCTGTAGATGTCAGAGAAGCTGCTCGCTAAATATTTTTAACAGAAGGCTAAAAGCGTATCTGTTCACTTCAGACTTTAACTAACTCTGCCATCCTGATACAGATCTGAAAGTCTTTCGTTTTACGCGTCACGCTGCTGCAGCTCTTTTAAAATCTTACTTTATTTTATGATTTATAGTTTTACAACTTTATGATTTTATGAATCAGTTCATCCATGTTTTAAACTGTTTTAAATGCTCTTTCATATTGAGCTGCCTGCCTGTTTTATGTTAATTCTGTCTGTTTTCACATGAAGCACTCAGAGCTTATACTGCCCTCACTGTAAAGAGTAACATCAGGTAAAGATACAGGAGCCTCCTCATCAGTTCAGTGCACAGTGGCTGCACAAAGTACTCGGACCCCGTCACTTTTTGCACTTTACTGTTCATCAATCTGCACTCAACACACTCATCTACACTCCTGTGACTTCCTGTCAACATTAAGAGCTGTCGCCAGGTTTGTGACCCTTGACCTCGTCTAGACGCTTAAGTTTAAAGACGAGTTAATGAGTGATGAGTTTGACCTTGGCAGCTCAGAGACAGTATCGCCCTCTCAGGGCTCAGACGAAGTGACCACACAATCCCGAAACACTGAAGAGGAGAAGAGGACGTTTACTGATTCAACTAGAAACTGTGACTTCCTCTTGGTGCATCCTGTCAGACCAGATGCCAATTTAAAAAAAGCACTGCTCCATAATCTCAGCGAAGTATTTAAGAAGTGAACTCCAGAGAGAAACTGTTTAAAGTTAACAGTCTGATATGTGAAGCTACAGACAGTTAGCGTAGCTTAGCATTAAAGGCTGGAGACAGGTGGAAACAGCCAGCCAAAGGTAACAAATCCACCTGCCAGAACATATAAAGTTCACTGATTAACATGTTCAATGTGTTTAATCTGTACAAAAACCAAAGTGTTGAAATGCAGGACAATGATGTGACGGATCCACTGGTTGCCTGGCAACCTCACAGTGGCAAGATGACAACAGGAAATCACTGCGTCCGACCGATGAAGAGCACTGGACATCAGAAACAATCAGAGATGAATCATAAAACAAGTTGTGACTCGCTGGTGTTCAGGCAGTTCAGGTTCAACATGCAGGAACATTTTAGAGTTTAGTGGCAGCTTTTATCATCCTCCATACTTATCATCATCCTGACAACAGTTTTGTTTCTGAGCACATGGAATTGAGGGTCACTGGTCGGGTTCAAGGTTCAGCTTCAGTGTCATTATACAACACAGGGTTGCACAATGAGGAGCAGCCGCAGCCCCCTGAGCACTGGTCACACATCATTTACTACACAAACAAATATTTTAAATATTTAAACCACAATAAAACAACAACATAAAATCAGCACTATAAAAGTAAAAGTATTCAGCAGCGTGCAAACATTTGGGCACCCCTGTCAAAATATTGTTTACTGTGCACAGCTACGCAGGTAAAAGATGACCTGATTTCCAAAAGGCAAAAAGTTAAAGACACATTTCTTCAATATATTTTAAGCAAGATTCCATTCATTCCATCTTTTTCAGTTTCAAAATAAAAAAAGGGCCTGAAGCAAAAGTTTGGGCATCCTACGCAATCACTACTCAGTAACAACGATAATAATAATGATCAGCGGTGCAGCCGTTATTTCAGAGGTGAGGGGGGCAGATGGTTCTGGAGTGGGATGATTTTTTTTTTAATGATTTATTAAAATTTTCTCTCTCATTCAGCAGCACTTCTCCTCAGCGACTAAGGAACCAAACAAATAATCACAAACACCTGATGACCAGGAAAAGAGGTGATCCTCCGCAGCGGGTAACACAACTTCACTTCTTTAATTAATCATCAACTAGTCCATAGCCATTGGTAGCTTTGTCACCTTCTACCTATGCCAGTCCTCAATGCCTATGTGCAGTTTCACATAGATTGACCACGTCAGTGAGTAGAAAAACGTGGGACAGACAGAATGACTGACTGACAGAATGACACACTGACAGTTTCCGTGATTATGTACAGCATACCATACCATGACTTAGTCATACCAAACATTAGAAAACAACACCAACATTGGTCCACAGGGGGAGCCACAGCGATCGGTCGCATTTTAGCCATTTTGAAGCATTTTTCTGTTGTTATAGCGCCACCCAGTTGCCAATTAGAGTTAAATTTCTCCAGTCACCTTGAGGCGTCCTGTTCTACATATCTACCAAGTTTAGTAAAAATCCATATGGCGGTTAGGCCTAGATAAGAAATGAGCTCTCTAGCGCCCCCATTTTGTTTGATGGGGTCAATAATGGAGGGGTCCCCTCAGATTATGTGTGGTCATATGCCTACAAAGTTGCGTGGTGATGGGTGAAACCCTTGAGATGTTATACACCTTTATGTGATGAGCCACGCCCTCCACAATATTCATTGCCTTATAGAAGCTCAGTTTTAGTAAGTTTTCCAACTTTTGCCAAGAGGGAACTTTAGATATTGGTCCCTAGATTATGTTCACCCAGTTTCATGCAGATCGCTCAAACTTATGACTTAATAAAACAAAAAGTGACATCACATCATAGTAAAACATCCGTCCAATCAGCATTTAGTTTTTGAGAAGTGTACTGTGTACATTTGTACAAGTTTTTTTTTAATCACCAGTAGTTTAACTTGTAGTTAGGTAATATTCCAGTAATATAACAGTACTTCTACTTGAGTACAGATTTCCAGTATTCTCTCCACCACAGCTTAATATCCCTCCTCACCTGTGAAGCCTTGTGACTATCGGTGCTGCTGCTCCGTCATGATCCCTGAACGCTGCCTCGTCCCTCTATCTGTTGCAATAAGAAATATGTACAAAGAAATATTAAGAGTAAATTAAAAACAGTAATTCTGACATAGCTGTGGGGATTCACTTGTCTTATCCTATAAATATTTCTTTAAGCACTTAATATCCTTCCTCACCTGTACCCTAAATTTCTTGGATGAGAGGTGAAACGTCTTCAAGAAGCTCAAGCAAGTCCAGCTGCCTACGAGTTAAAAAGCATGTTCCATCTTTAACCTCGTCCCTTTCAGAGATCAATTTTTCTACTACTCACTGAACTGTTTACAGTAAAGAACATTTTGACCAAGGTGCCCAAAATCTTTCATGCCCATTGGACATTTGTGCCAAATTTGAAGAAATTCCCTCAAGCTGTTCTTGCGTCCATGAGAACGAGATGGAAACAAAGTCACAGTGACCTTGACCTTTGACCATCAAAACTAAGCAGTTCATGGTTGAGTCCAAGTGGACGTTTGTGCCAAATTTGAAGAAATTTCCTTGAGGCGTTCTTGAGATACCATGTTCACAAGCATGGGACAGACAACATGTCTCACTCCAACTTCGACCCACATGTCCACGTTTGGTCATGGACTTTCCACGTCCACATATGACGTCCAAGGTACCCTGGGTGTGTTGGTTGTTGACGTTCTGGGACGCCGTGTCAACTTCAGCCTGTTACATGCATTGTCTGTTTTCAAAATACACTTCTGTTTTCACAGGAAATTTAACATAATGTGCAATCTATTTCAAAATAAAAGCACTACATGGGTACAACATCACAAATTGATGTTTTTTTTTTTCCTTCAACAACAAAAACACACGGTTGGGCTAAGAAACAAAGAACAGGGTTTGACTTTAGAATCTTACAGGATGCTAACACCGCTCTCTAAAGGCCGGTATACACTGTGTGATTTTGGGCTGTCCCAGACGAAAAATGGCCATCGTGGGAGAAACGTGGCGATATCTTTGGTCGTGGCTCTAAAACGGTGGTCTTACATCGCACTGTGAGACAGGTTCAAGGACAGCCGTTGTCAACGTCTTGCGACCAAAGATAACCTGAGATAAAATTCTGACAGTATCAGAAATTTAGGATGACTATCTCACAGTGTGACAGCTGCTACGACCGCACAGTTTATAGAGGGCATAAGGTGAAAGTCAGTGTTTGTTGGACCCATCAACCACCGAGTCAGACTTTCGCCATCTTAACTTTGGTCCTTGTCCTGCCGCATTTCCCCCTGAAGCCGCCGGGCACTGTTAAACTATAGCAGCAACTGACAAGTATCATGCTGACATTAAAGGATGCCTTTTTCCGTCAGTGTCTGATACAGGGAGTCACTGCCCAAGCGCCGGATTACGATGACTTCGGAGTGAAACCGGACTTGGACGGACAACCCAAAAAGATATTGCCTCCGTATGCCATGGCTATCACAAACTGTGAGAGAGATGAACTTCAACTCGAGAGAAAATGGATTTTTATGGGGAGGAGCCTGTCGACACTGAGTAAACCAGAGTTGGATCCTGATTGGCTGTTGCCTTCTTCCACCTCCTCTTCCCTGCTCTCATACTGGCTGGTGTACGCCCTGCAACAGCTTTATGAGGAGCTGAAGGGTCGACGCACCACATTCTGCACCGAGAGGAAACACCACAACAGGTAGGACACTCTGAGTGTGTGTGTGTGTGTGTGTGTGTTTACTGAAGGTCTGGGGACAAACATCAGCTCACACAGACACAAACATCCAAAACCTTCAACCATTAAATCTTAACGGTGGTGCTGGAGGAAGTGTTCAAAGTTAAAGTGCTGCACCCAAAACTTATGTCCAGCAAAATTTACTGAAAGTGAAAGTAATAAAGTGTTCCCTGCTGTCATTCTAATGTACAGTTTTAGCCCACTAACTATCCCACTATTGGCAATGGCACTACTGTACTTTCAATAAAGCAATCGTACTATCAAATTCACAGTTTTTCCAGTTTACATTTAGTTTTTCTCTCTCTCTCTCTCGCACACCCAAAAGAATTTGAATTCTGGCATCCTGCTTGCAACCCGCTTAATCCAAACTCCACCCAGTTTCCTCTCTGAGTCAGACTTTGGTCTTGTGTTAAAGTGAAAATAAAATCAATATCCTGTCTGAAATGACCTCAGACTGTTGAATCTGTCCAAACAAAAGACAAACTTTTTAAAAAACTACAAAGACAACAGAAGAAGAAAGACGTTAAAGATTTGGAGGAAGAAAAACAACCTAAACTGATATTTTAACTCAGTTTGACTCATAATCAAATTATTAAAATCAGATAAAGAAACTAAAATATAATTTATTGTTATGTTACTTTATTTTATTTTTTTTCACATTTCAAATATTGTTGTTTCTTATCATCAGTTTTATTCAAAAAGGTGAAAAAAATGCTCAAAAATATTAAATGTTATATTTCTGTCTCTCTTGTGTTTCTGTTCTTGTTAACATGATGTTTTAAATCGTACGTCAGCTGTTGGTCAAACTGCAGTTTTTCACTTAAATAAAGTTTTGGCTGTTTCCGGTCTAGCGGGCGGATACTCTGGATCTGACAGATGCTCGTAAATTCATTGACCGGTTTCAATTTTTATTTTTGTTTCCCAGGTCAACATGTTGTCCATCCCAGATCTGATCAAGAAGAAGAGAGACGGAGGAGAGTTCACTGACGAAGACATCGTAACCTTCATCCGCAGTGTTACAAACAAAACTATACAGGATTGTCAGACAGGTACGAACTGTTGAACTCAAACACTAACACACCGTCCTGAGGTCATTTCATCACCTGCGTCTCCCCTCTTCTTCCTCTGTGAAGGCGCCATGCTGATGGCGATCTGGCAGAAGGGAATGACCGACAAGGAGATCGAGACCCTGACCAGAGAGATGATGCTGTCAGGGGAAGTGATGTCATGGCCGAAGGAGTGGGCGGGGCTGATGGTTGACAAACACTCAACAGGAGGAGTGGGGGATAAAGTCAGTCTGGTGTTAGCGCCTGCGCTAGCTGCCTGCGGCTGTAAGGTACAACTGCCCACACACACATCACACCTGTATGTGATCTGCTCAGAGACAGACGGACATGTTGTACCCACAGACTGTATGGTGACCAAATATGGTCAGTTTGGCTCCACGGACCAATGAGTGATGTCATGGTAGGCACGTCCACTTCTCTGGACAGGGTATGGTCGTATGTCTATGATGTCATAATAACCTGAGGTGTGTGTTTGTCAGGTGCCGATGATCAGTGGGCGGGGCTTGGCTCACACAGGAGGAACTCTGGATAAACTGGAATCAATTCCAGGATTCAACATCCGCCAGTCATCAGCTCAGGTGCAACTAACTATAAAACATGTACAACTCTGTGACGACGTTAGAAAAAATATTTAGCCAAGACAGCAGTGTGGACGTTAGACTGATATATCAATCTGTTCATCCTCTGACTTTTTATTTGTGGCCATCATCTGGTCTAAATTTGTCCAATATGACCACAAAAGAACTGAGATGGTGATAATGGTAAAGCCAAACGTCAGCATGTTGGCACTGAGCTCAGAGCACCATGAAGTCTCAGGACTGTCTTATTGTGAAATCAGCTCAGTACAGCTGCAGAATGAATACTCAGATCTTTAGTTGTTCAGCCACTACCCTGACTAAGTACATGTTTTGTATGATGAGTACTGCAGGGCTCCTCAGTTCAGCTCAGGTCACTTGCTGCCTTCAAATGGGACCTGGCTATCACATGGGAAGACGTGACCATTATTAACGAGAGCAGCGCTGCGAGGCAACAGCAACATAGTAGTTACAAACCATCCACCAACACATGAACTTCTATGGTGTTCGCCATTTCTGTCAGCAAATGTCGAGCCCAGTGATGCAGAAGCAGTGCCGATCACCCGGGTAATTTCATACCACAGAACTCAAACTGAGCAACTTTCATAGTAATGAACTGGGCCGCACCTTCAACGCTGTATCCAGGTCTCTCAATACATCCATGGTTCATATGGACTTTTCTCCCGAACACATGAGAGACATCCACCTGCAGAGCTGGAGAGCTGCTGTTTTAGATGTGCGCATGCACGAGTTACAGAGCCTCAGTTTTATGATGTACAGACGGAGATTGCTAAATGTATATTTAAGATCCTTGTTGTAAAAATACTGTTAGCCTTGTGTTGAAAACTGCTTGCTTGAAGTGGAAGTATTAAACTTTTCCACGAGCTAGCACACTTGCTCACTAGCTAACGCTGTCTGCCTGTCAACATAAAGGTGCGCACACACCAAACCGACATCAAAGAACTAGCGGTGACGAAAGCCAACTGTTGCGTCGTCTACGTCGCCTCACGTCGCCCTGTGTCAGTTGCATTTGAACACACTACACGGACTACATCCGACGGCCAAGTAGCACGTACGTTCTGCACCTGCGTGAGAGAGAGCGGAGTGAGAGAGTGGTACATCCTGTCAGCCGAGGGGTTTCCTATCTGTGCAGCCGAGCACCGCAGCACCTCCACGGACTATTACATCCAGACGGTCCCGGTGTTTCCTCCGCAGGCTCCACTTCACTCAGCTGCCCGATAAACCCGCTGCTTCTTCCCACTTTAACCTGAATAACAAACCAGGGCTCGGTGCTCCGGTTGGATCCAAACGGAGAGCCGGGGCTAGCTCAGAGACTAGCGGAGGCTAACTGGCTGTGCTTCCCTCCGGTCATGCTGCGGCTAATGCTCCGCTAGCCGCTCCCAGCCAGCTCCGGTTTGTTATTCAGGTTAAAGTGTGAAGAAGCAGTGGGTCTGTGGGGCAGCTGAGTGAAGTGGAGCCTGAGGAGGAAGCACCGGTTAGCCCCGGTTTCACTACAGGCAGATTCACTCGCTACAGGGGCGAGGAAATAAAACCTGAACAGCCAATCAGAGTGATCTCTCTCACCAACAAGCTCCGCCGACGATTCAACATGCTCAATCGGCCGAAAAGCCGCCAACGCCTAAGGGCCGATGGTGCGGGACAAACCGCAAAAACTAGGGCGACAGACGTTCACCGATGGCCCGACTTTGGTCGACGGCCGACCGTCGGCTTGGTGTGTCAGGACCTTAAGACAGAAAATGCCAGCTTTCATCACAGTCCATTTTAGGAGGACCACTGAAGGAAACATGTCCTTTTTTAAAATTATCAAACAATGGATCATAGATGTTTGTTTCTGGCTGCAGCGTTAGCTCGCTGAAAAGTTTTCTATTTCCACTGTAGACGTTGCCATCTAATACTTTGACTTGGATTAGTCCACTGTCCACTAGTCCCTGTCCACCCGTCCGGAGGACAGGGACACGAAACCCCCAGGGAAAAATCTGACAAGGCCCTAAGCAGCCTCCAGCAAACCCAGCAGACACAGGCTGTGCACTGCTCTGCTGATAGAAGAACCAGAGGGAGGGCGGGACATCGGCAGGACGTCGGCGGGGTCTGTTGCTGTTCATCCAGCTTCCACAGACCCCTGGACATGGAGCTGTGGACTGTCATTTGTACCCCCGGGGGTTTCATGGCCCTATTTCCCGGACAGGCAGACTTGTTCCTCCAGACCATCCAACCTAGCACTGACACTCAAAGTATCAAGAGACGGCAACGTTTTTTAATCAACATTTTGAAGTGGCAATAGACGACTTTTCAGCTAACTCAGCTAGTGTGCTAACTACACTAGCTAATACTGTCAGCCAGAAACAAACAATGATTTGATTTATTGTTCGTTAATTGTCAGATAATTTAAACAAAGAACATGTTTTCTTGCAATGGTCCTTCTTAAATGAGGAGTGGTTGAAGTTACTCCATTATGACTGGGAAGTTGATTTGCAGACGCTAGCTAGTGTTAGCATAGCTAGCTAGTTGAAATGTTGACTACTCCCACTACTAAATAAAAACTAATAAGTGTTTGACTGGTTAGGGATTGTGAGCCTCTGATTGGCCACTTTAAAAAATGACTGACAGATACCCCACCCTCTGAAACTTGTGCATGCACACATTTAAAACGACGGAACACTACAAACATGACCTCATCTGAAGGCGGCAGCTGTCGGACGAAGAACAAAGTGCTAAATTGTGCAGAGAAAGAAGAGCTGCAGATGAATCAGAGCTGCATGATGGTCTATAAACTGTCTGTAAATAGTAAAAAATGGCCATCACAAACTCCTGGAATCAAAGGTGACGTCTGACCATCAGGCCAAAGATATTTATTTTATATAATCACAGAATCACGTGATTCAATTACTTAATTCTAACAGCAGCGTTTATTTGACCTCCACGTGGTTTGGTTCCTAAAATGTTTGGTTTATTCACGACAGTGGAGATAACGGCAGTGACAGAGGAACTGAGACATAATCACTCATGTTAACCAGCATGTTTGAATGTTCGTCTCATGACAGCAGGACTTTGGCTCCACATGTGTTGATTTATGACAGACGTTTACTGATCAACAGAAAGCAAACAACAAATACTCCGTGACATTAACCCGTCCAGCTATGAGCCTCGTGAAGTCTCACAGTAGCTTAAAATATGTATGTATGTATCTACTGCACATTGTTTTAGAATAATTGGGACTATTTGATGTGAATAGTTACAAAAAAGAGTAATAGGTACCACACTGTGAAAACACTCCACTGCAATAAAAGTCCTGCAAATAAAAAACCTGACTGAAGTAAAATATGTTTCAACAAAATGTGCTTTAAATAAAAGTCAGTATGTTTCCTGGTCTATGTGATGTTTGTGGGTTATAAGTGCTGAGGTGTGATACTTTAACTGTACATCTGTATTATACATAAACTAACAGTAGTTTCACTGTGCAGATCCTGAAGATCCTGGAATCAGTGGGCTGTTGCATTGTGGGTCAGACGGAGATGTTGGTTCCTGCAGATCGGGTCCTGTACGCCCTGCGGGACGCCACCAGCACCGTGGACAGCCTACCACTAATTACTGGTAATAAACCAGTTTAACTGACATTATATAAACCAGGGCTGCTCGATCATGGCAGAAATTATGATTGTGATTATTTTGGCCAATATTGAAATCACAATCACTGGAAATCAATTTTTTTTGTAGTTTTCATAATTGTTTGAAGCCAAAATCATAACTGAAAATAAACTTTGATAATCGCCCAGACCTAATATCCACTTGTATAAACTACTGAATCAGCTGTGTTGTCAGCTGACATACTGACATATTAAAATGTGAGTTTGTTGTTTGAGGCTCCATCATCTCAAAGAAAGGAGCCGAGAGTCTGAAAGCTCTGGTGCTGGATGTGAAGTTTGGACAAGCTGCTCTGTATAAAGACCTGGCCAGTGCTAAAGAACTCGCACAGTTAATGGTAAGTACATTATGAGTATTAATCATACTAAGATTTACTAACCTCTTGCACTCCACCCCCATTTTGTAGCAATAATGCCTAAAATGACATACCCAAATTAAAATGTCTGTAGCTTCTGAACCACTCTGACTACATGCATGCATGAGGTCTTGCCAGAAAGAAAACTCCCTGAAGTTTCTTGTGAAAGTGTCAGAAACACTCTAGGTGATACAGAGACAGAGTAATGGGCCTCTGAAGTCAGTAAAAAGTTGAAGATTTTGCCTAAAATAAAATAAAAAATGTGTTTAAGGATGAATAACTGTCTGTGGCTTCATCTGAGCAGGTAAATGACACTGTGGGGCTGTAGGCACACTATCAATGAACACTTGTTTCAAATTTGAAGAAGACTGCTCAAAGTATGACCATTCTACAGTGTTTTTACCATGAAAAGATCCAGGCGGAGCTCCAAATGACAAGTCAGTCACTCGGCTTCAAAACAGTACTATCAGTGATCAAACAACACTCAGCCAGCTTCAAACATTGTACCTTATTGAAATCAGGTGTGATTATGATAGCTGATGTTGTTTATGACACAGAAACACCATAAAATATCACCAAATAAAGCCATATGAAACGTGAAAGTTATGATCCCACTTTCTAGACGGTGTATCTCAGCCAAAAATAGTGGTAGGAGTGAGACTCTTACCTTTTATAAACCAGCTAAGTCCCCGCTAACAGCTCCACATAAGATCACGACTAATCCTTTAACTTTTCTCATTGAAAAACGGCATGACATGACTTGTCACCTTGTTATTTAATGCCATGTTTCAACATGAAGGAACCACAAAAAGACTTAATACAATTTAAAGAGACTGAGCCGAAGGAAGCAACTCCAGTGATGAATAATAAAAACAAGGTTTGTTCCTGTTAACAGGCTCCATGGTTCAGATATGAAGCCACAGAATATCGAGCCAGTCACCATCATATCGTCATACATGACTAAATAAAATAAAAAATAAAATAAAGCTCGTTTCGTTTCTAAATAACTGGTAGATATCTTCTGTTTCACTCTGAGGAGACCAAAAGAAAATCTTTAACATGTATATGTACTGCTAATGAAGATGATGATATTGTACCACAGTAGCCAGAACTATAACTATATTATTACTTTCATTAATGTTGTTGTCTCTCTCTCTCTCTCTCTGTCTCATTGTGTCATATGGATTACTGTTAATTTATTATGCTGATCTGTTCTGTACGACATCTATTGCACGTCTGTCCGTCCTGGAAGAGGGATCCCTCCTCAGTTGCTCTTCCTGAGGTTTCTACCGTTTTTTTTCCCCGTTAAAGGGTTTTTTTTGGGGAGTTTTTCCTGATCAGCTGTGAGGGTCATAAGGACAGAGGGATGTCGTATGCTGTAAAGCCCTGTGAGGCAAATTGTGATTTGTGATATTGGGCTTTATAAATAAAATTGATTGATTGATTGATGATGGTGATGACGGTGTGGTGTTATTTCAGGTGAGCGCAGGAAACGGTCTGGGCATACAGACGGCGGCGGCCCTCTCCTGTATGGACGGTACGATTGGTCGATGTGTGGGAAACAGTGTGGAGGTGATCGAGTCTCTGGAGACACTTAAGGGGAGAGGACCTGACGACCTGATGGAGCTCGTCACTGCTCTGGGTAACGACTTTAATTTGTTCCCTGAAGTCACGACTTAGATTTTAGAGCTACAGGAGCATTTTGTTAGTGTTCACACGCAGGAACACGAGATGTTTAAAGTTTCAGAAAGCATCAAATAACAACCTGATACATCTCCAGCTGTGAGGGCAGTGTGGGCGTTTGGATTAGATGCAAAAAAAAAACCCTGGATGCTACAGCAAAGTCTTGTTTGGTAGGTTGCTGTGGCAACACACAGACACGGCACACCATGTGAGGGTCAAAAAACTACAGGTAGATTCTGATTTAAAACAAAACTAGAATTACCGCCCTGTGGTTGTATGACTCCGCCCACCAGTCCACCCTGTGGTTGTATGACTCCGCCCACCACTCCACCCTGTGGTTGTATGACTCCGCCCACCAGTCCACCCTGTGGTTGTATGACTCCGCCCACCACTCCACCCTGTGGTTGTATGACTCCGCCCACCAGTCCACCCTGTGGTTGTATGACTCCGCCCACCACTCCACCCTGTGGTTGTATGACTCCGCCCACCACTCCACCCTGTGGTTATATGACTCCGCCCACCAGTCCACCCTGTGGTTGTATGACTCCGCCCACCACTCCACCCTGTGGTTGTATGACTCCGCCCACCAGTCCAGTGTCTCTGACAGTCTCCATCCATGTCAGTGAAAACATGGATGCTTCACACACAGAAGATCTATACAATCAGCACAGTTTCAAGATTAGAGTCACCAATTCAGTATCTGACCAAATGTCTCCCCTTCTGTTCCTGAGATATGACGTTAAAACATGATGATGTCACAGTCAAGCTGACCTTTGACCTTTTGACCTTCATTATTTTATCCTGTTAGACATTTGTGTGGAGTTTTGGTTAGTGTCTGAATTCTTGAGTTATGGCTGAAAACATGTTTCGTGAGGTCACACTGACCTTTGACCTTCGACCATAAAATTTCTAACCAGTTCATTCTTAAAACGAAGTGGACGTTTGTGCCAAATTTGAGAATCTTCCCTTAACGCCTTCTTCAGATACTGCGTTCCCAACAATGAGATAGATGCATGGTCAAAGTAACCTTTGATCACAGTAATCAGTTCATTATTGAGTCCGAGCGGATGTTTGAGGAAATCCCCTCCAGGCGTTCTTGAGATATTGTGTTCACAAGAACAGGATGAGAACCCAAAACCCCTGACGCCTCCAGCCACGGCTATGCCCGGCACAGAAGCATAAAATAAATAAATATAACATCCATCCTACCATCTTGTCCTGGAGTCCAAGGTGATGTCTTCATATGTCGTGTTTTGTTTCATCAACAGTCTGAAACACAAAGAGATCCAAGTTTAATTAAACATCAGACAAAAAAAGGAAGAAAATCATCACAACTGAGAAACTGGAATCAGTTCAACCTCAAGATTATTTTCTTAATTGGTTGTTTTGGGGTGTAAATGTCAGAAAAATGTCCCAGAAGGCCAGGGTGAGGTCCAACATGTCTTCTTTGGTCAAACTGACCCAATCCCCCAAACACAGGGTTGGAAGTTAACATATTTGTCCACCTGCCTCTGTGGCTGGATCCCAAAATCTACCAGCCTCACAATACATCACCATTATTTATCTTGGCTGCTGAGTGAAGCTGATCTGGCAGCTACCTGCATATTTTTCCAGGACTTGGCTGTTGGTTGGTGATAATTTCAACCCTGTCAAAGATATTCTGTTTCCTGTGATACGAGACAACGAGGAGCAAAAATTCACACATTTAATGATTTGGCATCAGTTTGTCACTGATTTAAATATCTAACTAACTGATCATCAAATCAGTCACAGATTAATTTACTGTCCACTAATGTAAACAATGTGAATTTGTTTACTGAGCTCTATACTGTGAACTGACTTTCATATTTCAATCTAAACACCTGTTTGGTTTCTATGAGTTCTTCAGAGATTTGAGATCAGGCTGCATATCATATTATAAAACACTAGTCCATACCCATTGTGTACAGCATACCATACCATGACTTAGTCATACCAAACATTAGAAAACAACACCAACATTGGTCCACAGGGGGAGCCACAGCGATCGGTCGCATTTTAGCCATTTTGAAGCATTTTGCTGTTGTTATAGCGCCACCCAGTTGCCAATTAGAGTTAAATTTCTCCAGTCACCTTGAGGCGTCCTGTTCTACATATCTACCAAGTTTAGTAAAAATCCATATGGCGGTTAGGCCTAGATAAGAAATGAGCTCTCTAGCGCCCCCATTTTGTTTGATGGGGTCAATAATGGAGGGGTCCCCTCAGATTATGTGTGGTCATATGCCTACAAAGTTGCATGGTGATGGGTGAAACCCTTGAGATGTTATACACCTTTATGTGATGAGCCACGCCCTCCGCAATATTCATTGCCTTATAGAAGCTCAGTTTTAGTAAGTTTTCCAACTTTTGCCAAGAGGGAACTTTAGATATTGGTCCCTAGATTATGTTCACCCAGTTTCATGCAGATCGCTCAAACTTCCTAGGAAGAGATCCATTTGAAGTGTTTTTCAAAAAATTCAAAATGGCGGAAAATCTATATAAGCGGAAGTTATGGGTTCTTGAGGCAAATGTGTTCCTCATGAGGAGAGGCATCTCTGTGCAAAGTTTCATGTCTCTACCACATACGGGGCATGAGATATGCCCATTCAAAGTTTGACATTTCAATGGGTTGCTATAGCGCCCCCCTTTGGCCAATTGATGTAATATTGCTTCATTGGCATCCTCCCATGACCCTCTACCACTGTGCCAAATTTCACACGGATTGACCAAGTCAGTGAGGAGAAAAACGTGGAACACACACACACACACTCAGGCAGAACATAACAATTATTTTCATTACTGGTTAATCTGACAACTGTTTGATTGTTAATTATTCTTTTAACGTGTACAATGTCAGAAAATACATTAAAATGTCATAATCTCCTGAAGTCCAAGCTGACTTATTTGTCTTGTCTGACAATGAGTCAAAACGTCAAAAAAGACAGCACATCCTGTCTTATCTGGCAATTATGCTTCAAAACAATTAAAATGATTAACTGATAATTAAAAGCAGATACTTTTGTAATCGGCTCATCGTCTAATTAGAGCTGCAATAATTAGTCAATTAGTTGAATGACAGGAAATTATTCTGTAACTATTTTCATAACCAATTAATAATTCAGCCAAAGTTATTTTAAAAGATGTCAAAACATCCAACACTGCAGCTCCTGTCATGTGTACATGTTCTATCATTTTATTTTTCAAATGATTAAAAATGTACCTACTTATGTAATTACTTAAATAATAAGCAGATTAATCACTAAAGGAAACAATGGTTAATTGAAACCATAAAATAGTTGTCGATTCAGGTGTAGGTGTTCGATATAGCAGCTAGCACTAAAAGCTAAAGTTAGCATAAACGTTTAACATTAATCTTTGTATTTAATTCCGGTACAAACCAACGGACAGCAACAGTAAAAGGACAAAACTCAATGACAGTGACTGTTATTGATTAATGTTGGTAAACAACACCGTGTGATAATTTAACTGTTGTTTGTTTTGTCTAATAGCTACATAGCGAGTTGGCTAGCTTAGGAAGCTAACGTTAGCTAACCCCATCAGTAGCCTACCTGTCTGGAGCCTGAAGCTAACTCCGCTGCACCAGACTCCATTCACATTTCACACAATTTAACACAAGTGTGTCAGGGAACACCGTGAGGAGTTCATGAAACCTGGGAAAGTGGACAACTTCCAGCGCAAACGGAGCCGGTGGCTAGTTCAAAGGACCTGGGAATTTTTTTCTGGGGCTAACAGCCTCAGTTCATATTCACACATCATGACAACAACCTGAGCAGTTAAATTATGAACCAAACAATCCAGGTTTTTACATCAACATTTAATTACCATTGTGACTTTTAATTCAACCCCTTAAACTTTATTCAAGAGAACGATATTCTGGGGAGGTTGATAAGAATACATAAACATACTGTACAACAAAAACATAAATTTAAATACATTGAAATACTGTACAAAAATCCTTACAAGTAAATGGTAAATACACAAATGATAATAAGCAGCGCCAACCTATAAATGCAGCAAAGCCATATGAATTATATTTGTAATAAATTAAAAAATATTTATAAAAAAAAAAATAAGTATAGGCCCTCCATTAACAATAAGGAAGAATAATTATATCCATGTAAACACTGGCATCAAACATTTAAGGTTTATTTCTGTGAAATTCGGTCGTGGGACTCTGATGCTGGCCAAAAAAAGAACAAAAATAAATAAACAAAAAAGAAATAAAATGAAATAAAATAAAATTAGATTAAAAATTAAAATAAATTTAATGAAATCAAATTAACAAATAAATAAAGGACTGATGCTGGCCAAAAAAAATAGAATACAATGAAATAAAATAAATGAAAAATAAATACATAAATAAATAAATAAATAAATAAGGACTCTGATGCTGGTCAAAAAAAGAACAAAAATAAATAAACAAAAAATAAATAAAATGAAATAAAATAAAATTAGATTAAAAATTAAAATAAATTTAATTAAATGAAATTAACAAATAAATAAAGGACTCTGATCTTGGCTAGGAATGGACCAAAAACATCTCATTTCTTTGTTGTAGCTTAACTGGAAAAATGTAGTCGGAGAAAAACTATTTGTTAATGAAAGCTGACTTATAAAAATACTATTGTTTTGTTTAAATGTACCAGAAAAATAACCTGTGTTATTTGTTGTTGTGTGTGTAGGCGGCCTGTTGCTGAAGATGACCGGTTTGGCCTCTGACCTCCCAGAGGGCAAACGGCAGATTTCTGAGGCTGTGATTGGTGGAGCTGCTCTGTCTAAGTTCCAGGCCATGATGGAGGCTCAGGGCGTGGCCAGTGAGACAGCTCGGTCACTGTGCTCCACCCACACTGATTACTACAGTGTCCTGAGGAAGTCGAAGCATCAGATTGAACTGAAGACACCCACAGAGGGTAAACAAACAAACAAAAACAACATGAATACACAAACCCACCCGCACAGATATTTGTATGTTGCAGAGGAGCTTTTATTTTGAAAGGTTTCGTCATTATTAGTGAAGTAACTTTAACCTCTGAGGCCATTTATTACATTTCTATAATATTTCATGTTAACACATTTATATTTATTGCTAAAGCTGCAGCAACATCAAAGTAAATATATGACATGTTTATTTATGTGTGCAGTATATTTATTTACCTATTTTACTTATATTTATTTATTTATTTATTTATATTTGCACACTTATCTGTTAAGTTATTTACACTTATAATTTAGTATTTATTAACAAACATATATATATTTACTCATACATCTATGTGTTTAGTAACTGATATTTTTACCCATGCACTTACAGTACAGGCCAAAAGTTTGGACACACCTTCTCATTCAATGCGTTTTCTTTATTTTCATGACTATTTACATTGTAGATTCTCACTGAAGGCATCAAAACTATGAATGAACACATGTGGAGTTATGTACTTAACAAAAAAAGGTGAAATAACTGAAAACATGTTTTATATTCTAGTTTCTTCAAAATAGCCACCCTTTGCTCTGATTACTGCTTTGCACACTCTTGGCATTCTCTCCATGAGCTTCAAGAGGTAGTCACCTGAAATGGTTTTCCAACAGTCTTGAAGGAGTTCCCAGAGGTGTTTAGCACTTGTTGGCCCCTTTGCCTTCACTCTGCGGTCCAGCTCACCCCAAACCATCTCGATTGGGTTCAGGTCCGGTGACTGTGGAGGCCAGGTCATCTGCCGCAGCACTCCATCACTCTCCTTCTTGGTCAAATAGCCCTTACACAGCCTGGAGGTGTGTTTGGGGTCATTGTCCTGTTGAAAAATAAATGATCGTCCAACTAAACGCAAACCGGATGGGATGGCATGTCGCTGCAGGATGCTGTGGTAGCCATGCTGGTTCAGTGTGCCTTCAATTTTGAATAAATCCCCAACAGTGTCACCAGCAAAACACCCCCACACCATCACACCTCCTCCTCCATGCTTCACAGTGGGAACCAGGCATGTGGAATCCATCCGTTCACCTTTTCTGCGTCTCACAAAGACACGGCGGTTGGAACCAAAGATCTCAAATTTGGACTCATCAGACCAAAGCACAGATTTCCACTGGTCTAATGTCCATTCCTTGTGTTTCTTGGCCCAAACAAATCTCTTCTGCTTGTTGCCTCTCCTTAGCAGTGGTTTCCTAGCAGCTATTTGACCATGAAGGCCTGATTGGCGCAGTCTCCTCTTAACAGTTGTTCTAGAGATGGGTCTGCTGCTAGAACTCTGTGTGGCATTCATCTGGTCTCTGATCTGAGCTGCTGTTAACTTGCCATTTCTGAGGCTGGTGACTCGGATGAACTTATCCTCAGAAGCAGAGGTGACTCTTGGTCTTCCTTTCCTGGGTCGGTCCTCATGTGTGCCAGTTTCGTTGTAGCGCTTGATGGTTTTTGCGACTCCACTTGGGGACACATTTAAAGTTTTTGCAGTTTTCCGGACTGACTGACCTTCATTTCTTAAAGTAATGATGGCCACTGGTTTTTCTTTAGTTAGCTGATTGGTTCTTGCCATAATATGAATTTTAACAGTTGTCCAATAGGGCTGTCGGCTGTGTATTAACCTGACTTCTGCACAACACAACTGATGGTCCCAACCCCATTGATAAAGCAAGAAATTCCACTAATTAACCCTGATAAGGCACACCTGTGAAGTGGAAACCATTTCAGGTGACTACCTCTTGAAGCTCATGGAGAGAATGCCAAGAGTGTGCAAAGCAGTAATCAGAGCAAAGGGTGGCTATTTTGAAGAAACTAGAATATAAAACATGTTTTCAGTTATTTCACCTTTTTTTGTTAAGTACATAACTCCACATGTGTTCATTCATAGTTTTGATGCCTTCAGTGAGAATCTACAATGTAAATAGTCATGAAAATAAAGAAAACGCATTGAATGAGAAGGTGTGTCCAAACTTTTGGCCTGTACTGTATATATTTATGTACTTATATCTTTACACACATATTTTCTTTTAGTTTAAACATATTTTTTTCTAATGTACTTATATATTGATTTACTTGCTTTTTCACTTACTTGCGTACTTACATATGTTCTTACTTACATTTTTATTTACTTATGCACTGATATTATTTACATATTTATATATTTACTAAAATACTTTTACTTTAGAACTTATATATTTAATTACTCACATTTTTACTTATTTTACAAACATATATTTTTACTAATGTATTTATTCACTTATTAGCATTATTACTTACTCATGTCTTTACTAATGTTTTATTTTCATACTTACACATTTGTTTTTGTAACTTGTGCACTTATATATTTAATAACATATAAATAATCTATATTTACTTACCGACAATGGTATTGGAAAAATCAATGCAAAGAATTATAAAAGTTACAACCATAAGTTATAAAACTTCATCTGGATGTATTTAATCATTTTCCTGTAAGAACATGTGACATTAATAAACCCTAAAAAACGGATTACTCAGATCGTTAACATTGATCAGATTTAATGTGACACAGCACACCTGAACACATCTCTCTGTGTGATGTCATGCAGGTGTCGTGGTCGATGTCGACGGTATGACGTTGGCTCAGGTGCTTCATAAGTTGGGGGCGGGCCGATCAAACGCCGGAGAACCTATCAATCACAGCGTGGGGGTGGAGCTACTGGTGTCACTGGAGCAGAAGGTCGAGAAAGGTGAGAGGCAGATGATGATGGTGATGATGATGATGATGATGATGATGGTGATGATGATGATGATGGTGATGATGATGGTGATGATGATGATGATGATGGTGATGTTTGATCTGTGTGTATTTCCAGGCGTCCCCTGGCTGCGGCTCCATTATGAGGATCCGTCCCCGACCCCAGACCAGATGAGTCGCCTGCAGAGCGCTCTGACTCTGGGAGCTCAGGGACACAAAGTCAAACAGAGCTTAGTCAGAGAAATACTGCTGCCTCAGTAATTCATGTTTACACCATCATCACGTGACTGACCATTTAAGAAGCCCCGCCCTCCTCTGTTACTGTGGCTAACCCGTCAGTTCTGATTATCAATCTGTTTGTTGTGTATAACATGAGCAGAACATATAAAAATGAATGAATAAATAAATGAAGGAGTCAGAGTTGTTTCTTCGTGTATTTGTTGTGTAAAGGTGAAGTGATGCAGCAGTGTGGCCAGCAGGGGGCGTCAAAAACACACATTGAAAGTCATGATGAGGTGAAGAACCCAGGGCCCTCTGCACCAGGAGGAACCCAATTAAACATCAGTACTCCTTCCACCTCCGTAAATAACAAAGAAACAGGTTTTGTCAAAATGTGAGAAATGAAACTTTATTTAAACAATCTCAATCTGCCACAAACTGACCGAAGCATAAAAAGTTCATCTAACTACTCTATCAGCTCTTTATTCATTTAAAAAAAACACAAACAGAGGAACGTCGGGGCAGGAGTCTGTTAGCGGACGAAGGTTCACTGAGTCCTCCGGGAACATTTTTTAATTTAACTTCAGTCCATGTTGCAGATTCGAGGTCTCAGCTGGTCCAGACCACTCAGTGAACCTTCATCAGTAAACAGGCTCCTGCAACACATATACACACAGCTGAGTCATGCTGTCATCTGTCGCCGTGGAGACAGAGTGAGGGGAGGTCAGAGGTCAGTGGACGACGGAGTTGAGCGGCTCGGCTCTGATGTTTCCTAAATCCAGGGTGGAGTCTGTTTCCTCGTCGATCTCCCCGATCACGGCCCTGAAACACATGGAGAGTAATCATTAGTTAATAGTTCAAACTGAGCTCCGACTCCCGACAGTCAGTCTGTTTCCATGACGACAGAGAAAATGGATTTATTGTGTCGGACTTTTAAAGTACACATAAACATGTTAGTGCGACTTAAACCGGACTTTCAAAATACACGTAAACATGTTAGTGCGACTTAAACCGGACTTTCAAAATACACGTAAACATGTTAGTGCAACTTAAACCGGACTTTCAAAACAGACGTAAACATGTTAGTGCGACTTAAACCGGACTTTTAAAACACACGTAAACATGTTAGTCCGACTTAAACCGGACTTTCAAAATACACGTAAACATGTTAGTGCAACTTAAACCGGACTTTCAAAGCAGACGTAAACATGTTACTCCGACTTAAACCGGACTTTTAAAACAGACGTAAACATGTTAGTGCGACTTAAACCGGACTTTCAAAACAGACGTAAACATGTTAGTGCGACTTAAACCGGACTTTTAAAACAGACGTAAACATGTTAGTGCGACTTAAACCGGACTTTCAAAGCAGACGTAAACATGTTAGTGCGACTTAAACCGGACTTTCAAAGCAGACGTAAACATGTTAGTGCGACTTAAACCGGACTTTCAAAACAGACGTAAACATGTTAGTGCGACTTAAACCAGACTTTCAAAACAGACGTAAACATGTTAGTGCGACTTAAACCGGACTTTCAAAATACACGTAGACATGTTAGTGCAACTTAAACCGGACTTTCAAAACAGACATAAACATGTTAGTGCGACTTAAACCGGACTTTTAAAACAGACGTAAACATGTTAGTGCAACTTAAACCGGACTTTCAAAACAGACGTAAACATGTTAGTGCGACTTAAACCGGACTTTCAAAACAGACATAAACATGTTAGTGCGACTTAAACCGGACTTTTAAAACAGACGTAAACATGTTAGTGCAACTTAAACCGGACTTTTAAAACAGACGTAAACATGTTAGTGCAACTTAAACCGGACTTTTAAAACAGACGTAAACATGTTAGTGCAACTTAAACCGGACTTTCTAAACAGACGTAAACATGTTAGTGCGACTTAAACCGGACTTTTAAAACACACGTAAACATGTTAGTCCGACTTAAACCGGACTTTCAAAATACACGTAAACATGTTAGTGCAACTTAAACCGGACTTTCAAAGCAGACGTAAACATGTTACTCCGACTTAAACCGGACTTTTAAAACAGACGTAAACATGTTAGTGCGACTTAAACCGGACTTTCAAAACAGACGTAAACATGTTAGTGCGACTTAAACCGGACTTTTAAAACAGACGTAAACATGTTAGTGCGACTTAAACCGGACTTTCAAAGCAGACGTAAACATGTTAGTGCGACTTAAACCGGACTTTCAAAGCAGACGTAAACATGTTAGTGCGACTTAAACCGGACTTTCAAAACAGACGTAAACATGTTAGTGCGACTTAAACCGGACTTTCAAAACAGACGTAAACATGTTAGTGCGACTTAAACCGGACTTTCAAAATACACGTAAACATGTTAGTGCAACTTAAACCGGACTTTCAAAACAGACATAAACATGTTAGTGCGACTTAAACCGGACTTTTAAAACAGACGTAAACATGTTAGTGCGACTTAAACCGGACTTTTAAAACAGACGTAAACATGTTAGTGCGACTTAAACTGGACTTTTAAAACAGACGTAAACATGTTAGTGCAACTTAAACCGGACTTTCAAAACAGACGTAAACATGTTAGTGCAACTTAAACCGGACTTTCAAAACAGACATAAACATGTTAGTGCAACTTAAACCGGACTTTTAAAACAGACGTAAACATGTTAGTGCAACTTAAACTGGACTTTTAAAACAGACGTAAACATGTTAGTGCAACTTAAACCGGACTTTTAAAATCCCTGTAAACATGTTAGTGTGAATAAAGTGAATGTGTCACAGTGGGACCAACACACCCAGATCATGTGACTCCTGCATGTATACAGTCAATCAGACCCAAACTGGCCGAGGCGCTCTGAGCATGCTCCACAGTTTCCGCCCCGGGCTTTGACCCGGAAGTCCAATAGCATTAAATGTGTAAGAGAAGAAGAAGCCGGTAACAACATGGAGAAATCCACATCCAGAGCCGTGACTTTTTGGACGGACCAAATGTACAGAGCTGTAAAGTTGTCCACCATGGTACCAGTTAGCTGCTAGCTAACCGTAGCTAACTTGTTTGTCCATTGTTTGGTCTGTGACGTAATAGGTCAACAGGAAAAAGGTCCAATACTAACAAGCTGAAAGGGGGCATATCTCCACCTATCGTAGAGGAGTCGCACATACTTGGCTCAATAAATGGATTCCCCTCCCGTGCTTGTATACTGGGACAAGGACAGTAGGCTAGTTAAATGTCCTCGTCCAGCTGGGACTGTGACCCGAAACACACTGAGTGATTTCCAATGAGAAACAAAGGCTGTTACATCGCTCTCTTCAAAGCCAGACTCCACTGAGAAAAACAAAAATTTAACATCAGTGGACACAGGAGCTGCTGGTCTACTGCTGCCTCCATCAGTAACTGTGTTTGTGTTATTGTGTGACTTTGGGGTTTCAAAGGGTTCGTTCAGATTCATAAGAGTCACACAATGACACAAACTAAACAACTGATGGAGGCAGCAGTAGCCCAGCAGCTCCTGTGTCCACTGATGTTAAATTACTGTTTTTCTCAATGGAGTCTGGCTTTGAAGAGAAGATAGATGGGGAGGTGACACTGTTAACAGCTTCCTGTCACATCAGGCTGTCTAATGGCAAAGTAAAGAGGTGAAAATATTCTAAATATAGTGTGCAGTATGTTGTTGCCCCCCCCCCCCCCCCCCCCCCACACACAGAGGGACATTGCTGAGTTCCTGTGTCAGTTTCCCTGCCTGCTTCTACTAGCTAGGGGCGTGCTGACTTACATCTGCTGTATGTAACACACTGAATACAGTCACTCATTATAACCCATTTTAAAAGATCCCAACTGTCCCTTTGAGCAAAGGATTTTAAGACTTCCTCCACCTGTTTTATGTCCATTATTCTTATTGTCTGATACAGAAGTGGAGCTGATGTGATGGATGAACACGTTAATGATTATTGACAGGTGAAAGGTGACTCACACGTTGTCTCCTCTGACGATGTAGAGTCCCAGCACCACCTGCTCCACCCCCTGACTGGAGCTGAACACTCGCTCGTGACTCTCATCCAGGATCAGGTTGATGGTCTGATCGAAGCCCTTCAGAGTGCCCTGAACACACACACACACACACACACACACACACACACACACACACACACACAAGAGTTTTTCCTTTTAAACTTAAAATGCTTTGACTTACAGTATTAAAGTGGCAGCAACATTCATACAAACAGTTAACTCTCAACATTTTACTGCACCACACACACTTCTACTTAAGTATTTTGATGAATGTGTTTTACATGTAGTGGAGTAACGTTACATGCAGTACTTTTACAGCAGATAAGGATCTCAACACTTCATCTAACAGTGCAGGTAGTTCAGGATGTTTTACACTCACCACAATCATCCTGCCGTCTGAGGTGATGATGGCCACAGTGCCTGAATCAACCGAGTTAAAGCAACAACACACTTTTCTGCACAAAACACTCATTAAATTAACATTATTAAATTAAAAATAATAACACCCTGCACTGTTAACTCTACCAACACTCCTGTGTCACTACACAGAGGAGCTACACTGCTGTACGCTCATAAATAACCAACAAAACACTCCTAGTTTGAGCGCTAAGCTAACTAGCATGTTTCCATTCATTCAGACGGGCAGTTAGCATGTTAGCTAGCTAGCGGTAGCAGCAGCAGGATACGGTTAATGTAGCTCTCCAGGGCGGTGGACATGCTTCCTGTCGGGCTCCGCGGTGATTAATCCAGCAGAGAGGTCGGTTAATGTTTCCCCCGGTTAGCTGGTGGTGAAACGGACCCAAAAACGTGACGGAGAAACGGCGGCAGATGCTAACAGCGACAAAACACCGGAGAACAGACCGAAGCAATCCACCGCCGATTCACAGAGCAGAGCAGGCAGGAGAGCGGAGCACCGAGCAGGAAGGTCTGTGATTGAAGTTTAAAGTGTTGAAATTTAAAGCCGACATTTGGTTTTTATTTCCTTGTATTTCTATTATTTTACATTTCTTTGTTCCGTCTTTGTTCGCTCAACCTGATGCAGAAACTATTAAATTATTAACGCTTGAATATGTGCATTGACTGTTTGTGCTTAGGGACTGTTCTTTACTTATGAGGGGTGGTGCTGCAAAAAACGGGAGGTATGTCACATAATTATTTAAGCACCTGGGAGGGACTTATGTTTTTTATTTTGTCTGAGGAGAGCGACAGACAAATTTAAATGTTTGTATTTCTATTTATTTTACCACAATTTTTTAAAGACAGCCTCGAAACACAACTGCAGTTTGGAAGGTGTGTTTTCTTTAAAAAATGGCAAAATTATCACAGCCAGAAACTGTACAAGAGAAATTATCATTGGATTTTCAAGTCTATGGTCACGTCACGTTTAGTCTCGCTCACCAGACCTTTCTCAAGAAAAGAAAGGTCTGGCTGGGCCAACTCTCACTTTAAGATTGGAGAAAAAAACGCCCCGGCTGCTTGTATTTCTTTCAACCAATCACAATCGTTCTGGGCGGTGCCACAGCAACAGTGCGCTTGCAAAAATATTGCCGGGGGAAACAGGTTTTGGTGTAACACGCCCACAAAAATATCGCCTACAGGATGCGAACCATCGCAGAAAAATGGCTACATCCCTGCGCGATCAAACACCGCCAAAGTTAGTAAAGAACGTGTTGAAAATGGTTGAAAACTGCTACACAACCAGAGGTGGTAGGGCGGGACTTCAGCGGGTGGCTCGTTCCACCCAATGAGAGGCTGATCTCTGCAGCGAACTTCTGCCCACTCAGACTACATCACGTTCTACGACTGCTCCTGTCATAAAAACAAACAAAAACAAACCCCACTTTCTTCTATGTCTCATTTAAAATTTGGCCACAAGTAAACTGTTTTGACACAAATATCTAATCAGCCAATCAGGTGTCAGCAGCTCATTAACATTTAGTCATGTAGACATGGCGAAGACGAGCTGCTGAAGTTCAAACGGAGCATCAGAATGATAAAGAAAGGTGACTGAAGTGACTTTGAACGTGGCATGGTTGTTGGTGCCAGACGGGCTGGTCTGAGTATTTACTGGGATCACATCTTCCCCCTCCTCAGGGAGGTTGGCGCTGTGCGGCAACCTGGAAAGGTAATATGACACCACATTGGCCTTGCCTGATCGGTGACGGATGGCAAACCTGAAAGGCTGGAGGGAGAGATACCACCGGGTAAGGTGGCTGTTGTGATCCTTCATGGAGTTGATCCAGGTGAGAGCCCAGTGGTCAGTTTCCAGATCAAATTCAAGTAGATAGTACCGCAGACTCTCCAGTGCCCACTTAATGGCCAGACCTTCTTTTTCCACAGTGGAATACCTGGTCTCACGTGGCTGCAGCTTGCGGCTCAGGTACAGGATTGGACGTTCCTGCCCAGGGTCTCCTTGGGCCAGGACTGCTCCAAGGCCGACTGTCGATGCATCCGCCTGTACCAGGAACCTTTGGTTGAAGTCTGGGCTTTTGAGGACAGGGGAAGAACACAAGTGGGCTTTCAATGTGTTGAAGGCTGTTTCACAGTCATCTGACCAGGTCACTGGGTTCCTCTGGTCCTTGCTGTTCAGTGCTGTGAGTGGAGCTGCAATGGTTGCAAACTGGGGCACAAACCGGCGATACCAGCCTGCCAAACCCAAGAAGCTTCATCTCTAGGGTTTACAAAGGATGGTCCCAAAAAGAGCAAATATCCAGTGAGCCAAAATGCCTTGTTGATGCCAGAGGTCAGAGGAGAATGGCCAGACTGGTTCAAGATGATAGAAAGGCAACAGGAAGTCAAATAAGCACTGGTTCCAACCAAAGTGTGCAGAAGAGCATCTCTGAAGCAACAACACCTTGTCCAACCTTGAAGCAGATGGGCTACAGCAGCAGAAGACCACACCACTCCTGTCAGCTAACAACAGGAAACTGAGGCTACAATTCACCAAAACTGGACAATAGAAGATTGGAAAAACCACATTCAGATGGAAGCATGGATCCATCCTGCCTTGTATCAACGCTTCAGGCTGCTGCTGCTGGTGTAATGGTGTGGGGGAGATTTTCTTAGTACCAACTGAGCATGGTTTAAACACCACAGCCTACCTGAGTATTGTTGCTGAGCGTGTCCATCCCTTTATGACCACAGTGTACCCATCTTCTGATGGCTACTTCCAGCAGGATAACGCACCATGTCACAAAGCTCACATCATCTCAAACATGACAATGAGTTCACTGTACTCCAATGGCCTCCACAGTCACCAGATCTCAGTCCAATAGAGCACCTTTGGGATGTGCTGGAACGGGAGATTCTCATCATGGATGTGAGTTGAGTTGAATCTGGAATTGCAACTAGTCAATATCACATTATGAGCAGTGGTAAGTGGCAGTGGTAAAAGTTGACTAGTTGTAATCAAGTTACAGATATTTACAATTACATTTCCACTAGTCAGAAATAAATTGTAGGTATTTTTAATAATAATTGCTACTGGTCAATATTACAATACGGATGCTTGGAATTCTAAGGAGTCAAAAAGCGATCCTTGATATCTGTAATTCTTATCACCACCACTGATTAAATGTTCGAAGAGCTCGCCGTACACTTTGCTGTAAAATGACAGATGAATTCATGAATCTTGTTAAAAACAAACATGGAGTCCAGCCCTCCCAGCAGGTCTTCATCTTTATTGTTGCTCAGTAGTCGTCCATACAAAGGGGGGGTGGAGGAGAGCAGTGGAGCCCGACAGGACAAACATCAGGAACGTCATGCTACCAAAGTATTAAATTTGTACAAAAATACTTTACAACATCCCTGTTCCTTTAAAGAAAAATACAGTTTGGTTGGTTGGTGAAGCTACATGGAAACTAATCTGACCCACTATTTCAAATGGCAGTGCGATGCGTGAGTGTGTGTGTGAGTGTGTGTGCGTGTGTGTGTGTGTGCGTGCGTGCATGTGTGTGGGCGGATGTCTTGCTGAGGTGAATCACTAGAGTGCAAATCCCTGCAATGCTATACACACACACACACACACACACACACACACACACACACACACACTCACTCACTCACAAACACACATACACACACAGCAGTTTTACTTGCGCACAAACACAGTGTGTATGGCTTTAGATTTCGCTCATCAAACCCTCCTGAAGCCACGCCCCCTCAGCTCTGTGGCCTTTTCCCATTGGTGGAACAGTTTTCTCAGCTGAACGCTGGAATGCTAACAGCGCTAACAAAGCTACCACTCCCAGTTACCGACCACAAAGTTCAAAGTTATCCATGAAATAGCGAATGCTAATCATATGCTAACCGAATACTGGTTGTGTTAGCCTGTTTCTATGTCTGCGCTAACACCTAGCTAAGTTATCTAGGTGTTAGCTCTCTGATAGCCATGTGGCAACTTATCAATAGTGGTATCCCAGAGTTAGCTGTGAGCTAAACCGGATATTAGCTCCCTTAACCAATTGTGAGTTCTGTGTTAGCCTCTTCCTTGGTCTGTGCTAGCTATGTTATCTAGTTGTTAGCCCTGTGTTAGCAGTGTGCTAACAAGATATTAACTTTGTTTATTGTGTCTACGCTTTGCTCTAATGTGCAATTACCACATACCTGTTGTTTTAATCAGGTGCTAGCCCTACTTTACCTAAATGCTAGCTGTGTTTACCACATTTTAGCCCTATATTAGCCTTGTGTTAGGTGTGCGCAACCATACACTGGCTGTTTGCCTGGCGTTAACCCTGGGTTAGCCATGTGCTAACTGAATACCTGTTGTAGCCCCATGTTAGCTGTGAGCTACAGTAAATATTAGCTCTGTTTACCAGGTTTAAGTCCTGTTAGCCTTGTTGTACGTCTGTACCACACACCAGCCCTGTTAGCTTGTGCAAACACCTAGCTGAGTTATGTAAGTGTTAGCCCTGTTTTAGCAGTGTGCTAACAAGATATTAGCTGTTTATCTTATCTTGGCTGTGTTTCAAGTCTGTGCTATCCATATAGACTAATAGCCCTGTGTTAGCTGTGTGCTAACCTTATATTAGCTATGTTTACCATGTGTTAGTCTTGTTCTATTGTGTACTAACCAGGTGTTAGCCCTATTTTAACACCTAGCAATGTTAGCCAGGTGTTAGCCCTGCTGTGGCTGTATGCTAAACAACTATTAGCAATGTCTACCAGATGCTAGCTCCGTGTCAGCTGTGTGCTAACTAAATACTAGCTGTGTTTACCTGATGTTAGCCCTGTGTTAGCCTTGTGCTCAATGTGTGCTATCCATACACTGTCTTTGTTTTGCCCTGGGTTAGCAGTGTGCTAACAGGTATGTTGGCTAGATGTTCGGTGTATGCTAACCACATATTTACCAAATGATGAACATAAGTTTGCTCGGTGGTAACCACAGCTAGTATTAGCCTTGTGCTGTGTGTGTGTGGCCACGTTAGGCTTATGCTAGCCCTGTGTTCAGCGTCTGCTAGCCACATGCTAACTATATGATAGCACTGCTTCAGATTCACAACTATCCACAACCAGATGCTCACAGCTGCTGCACAGTCACAGCCAATCACAGTGCTCCAATACAAAGCACAGGGCGTTTAGCAGAGGGCGATTGGTCGTTAGAGATCAGGGAGGGTTTCTACTGGTGGTTGGCGCTGAGGGAGGGTTCTCATTGGCCAGTTTAAATAGTGAGTTCAGACTGAGGTGAGAGCAGGAAGATGTTGACATCACTCCAAAATAAACATACACACACGCTCACATGCTCGCGCACACGCACACACACACGCGCACGCACGCACACACACACAGGTATTTACTGTCACAGGTTTCCTGTTTCATCAGGATTTTTTTTCTCTTGTAACATTGTTTTCGTGGTTATGAGGTGAAGATTTTCAGGGTTCGATGGTCTCGATGTGAACAGCGACGGGACTGAACCGTTTTTTAACCTATTTTACATCTTTTCAGGTTCAGTCGCCATGGTAACAAACAAACAAACAAACAGAGAAAACTGACAACAGTCAATCAAAAAACACACCGATCGATTAGCATAATAGATCACTGTTACTGGGGGGGGGGGGGGGGGGGGCCGGGTAGTCAGGTGGGGGCATGCTTGGCTTCTTCCTGGTAGCTGATTGGTCGACTTGTGTGTCAAGGAGAACCAATCACAGACGGGCAGGGAAGATTTTGTTTTCTGATTGGTTCCAGCCAATCAGCTGAATCTCTCAGAGCTGCCGTCTGTCGTCGTCCTGGCGGCCTATTGGTCGAGGGAAGAATGGGGGAGGGGGAAGGGGAGGGGGAGGGGCTTAACTGGCCTTGTGTTTAACACGCACACATAACATACAAACACACACACAGACACACACACACACATACACACAGTGTGGCCAGTCCAACAGGTGTAAACAGTAGAAAAAGATTCTTATTGAACTGCTCAGTGTTATCATCATCATCATCATCATCATCATCATCATCATTGTCAATACGATTATTATCACTCTTCCAGTATGCAGCTCATTCATGGCACAGAACTAAAATCTTAACAGTAAACCCTCTGTCTGTCTGTACAGGTCATTAGGGATGCTCCGATCAATATCAGCTGATAATCACTGACTTGATCTACGTCTTAAAACTGAGACTTTAAAGTTACTGAATCCAACATGGCTGCCTGTTCTCCAACGTTAGGGCTGGGTATCCTTTCAAATGTGTCTATCCACCTCATTCTTGAGGGCGCTACTGTAGAAATGATAATGGGTGCAACTTCCTGTGAGTAAGGTAGTTCGTCACATTGACTCTATGGTTAGCCTCAGCGCCAATCATGTTCACCTTCAGTTTAGCAAATGCTGCTAACGTCAAACATTATGCTAAAATGTCTTTGTACCCAGACTGAGCTAAATTTGTGGTTTCAACAGCAGTGTGTTAACGGCCGTCACAGTTTCCATCGCCAGCCTACGGAGAGGAATAGTTTGCCACCAGTCCCGTAAAATACCAGTTACACTGCATCAAAAAAATAAAAGGCACGGTCCTTTTAATGAATAAATATGGCACGTGATTTGTCCCGTATATTCATGCACACCCTTCTGTAACACACAGTACACGACTGGAATGACACAAGAATAAAACCAAAAGAGTTTCGAGAGTGGAGAAGTATTAAATTAGAATTTGCGGGAGAGAATGACACCTAGAACGACAGTCTGCTGCTAAATTCGATGTTATATTTCTCTCAGTAGAACTCTGATTTAATAAATCAGCAGCTATAAAAATGTGTCAACTATGTCGTTAAGGCAGAGGAGTGGAGCGTTGGCTGTTAAACATCATGTTTATTCACTTTACGTGGAGCTAAAATTAATATTGAGTTATGTTAAATGTTCACCTCATCTGTTATTGAAGTAGACGTTACTGTATGCTAGCTCGGGTTCTGTTATATGAAACATGTTAACGTAGCAAGGCAAGCCAATCGTTAACGTGTTTGGTTAAAAAAGAAAACAATGAATGCTTTGAGATAACAGAGGTATGATCACGTTATCATGTCTGACAGGAAAGAGGATTAGCGTACCGTTAGCTTATTGTTACCACTGGAAAAAGCCAGTTCCACTAAGCTCAAGAAGTTGTGCCCATGATTCACGCATTGTATTATTGGGGCTAGGAATAAGGTGTGATAGCATGCTACAAGCTAATTGGGATTTTTGGAGTTCTTTTATGGAGGATTTCATTTTTTTGTACATCTGAGGAGTAGCTCACATGTCAGAATTAAACTCAAGCAGCTACATCTATTTGTGATTTTATGGATTCTATGGATTTTATAAATTCTTATCCTCACCTAAACTACACCAAATCCTTACCAAACACCATCCACGTCTAATCTTAAGCTCAAACAACCAATTTCAACTTTATATTTAGGCTTTACCGTCTTAAGACTTGTATGTAACCATAGCCATCTTTAATCTTCCATCTGACCCAACCCTCTGTACCAATAAAGGTACTTCTAACCATAACTTGAGGAATATCAAGGTTAAGACTTTGACATAATTCAGTGTTTAAGAACAGAAACCAGTCAGTGATCAGTATCAGTTTGGACAATGACATCGACCCTCTACAGGCTGATCGGAGCATCCCTAGTTTACTAGGCATTGGACTGTTTGTCCATCAGCAGGTTCTAGATTCTGGAGTCCCATCAGTCTTTGTGCTGCTGAGGTCCTTGGCCAGTACAACCAAAAGCCATGGTTGTGATTCTAGTAACACCAGATGGACCTGGAGCCTCAGTTCTGGACTCGCAGAATCACTGGTGAAGGTTCTGTCTTAGTACCCACAATTCTATGACCATTACAACTATGAACAAGAACCATGTGTTGGACTGGTGGCTGTGGCTCAAGCTTCAGTTGGACCAGTACCCATGGTTCTGTCACCACTAAGACAAGAACCCACATGTCTTAAACCAGTAAGACCATTAGCTGTGGCTTCATTGGGACCATGGCTCTGTAACCACTAAGACCAGAGCCCATGTGTCTTGGACCAGTAAGACCACTAGCCATGGCTCTGGTTTCAGGGGAATCAGTAGCCTTGATTCTCTAACCACTTAGACCAGAACCCATGTCTTTTACCAGTAAGACCAGTGGCTCTGGCTTCAGCAATTCTAGGCTTGTAGAACCAGTAACCATTAATCTTAAACCAGTAAAACCACTGACTGTGGCTCTAGCTTCAATAGAATCAGTAGCCATGGCTCTGGGCAAGTTGAACCAGTACCCATTAATTCCCAGCCCAATAAACCAGTAGATCTGGCTGTAGTTCCAGTAGGATCAGTAGTTATAGTTCTGGTTCCAGTGACACCAGTAGGACCAGTATGCAGAACTGGTTCAAGTGAAGAGGTGAAGAGTTACTCCGGTCCATCAGTGTGCTTTCAGGCTGCTTCAGCAGTTCAAAGGTCAAACTTTAGTGGTCAAAGGTCAAAGTTCATCCAGAGGGTGTTTGTAGCACCATGGGGCGTCCACTCTGAACCAGTTCGGACGGGTCTAAACCAGTTTAATTCAACTTTGCTGTATTGTTCTCCTTGTTGACCTCTCCAGTCCAGTTTGATTAGAACCAGTTTAATCCAGTTTTATCCACTTTTTGTCTGCTATAAGGAATTATTATTCACCTGACCCACCCCAAGCCCCGCCCCCAACCCTTCTCCTGGTTGGCTCCACTTGATTGGACCACCATCCTCTCCCTGGCCAGTGGAGAGCTCCGATGGTCCCAGCTCACTACTGATTTGCTGAGGGGAGTGGCTGCTGTTGGTTGTACCGTCAGTGTGATTGGCCAGCAGGGTGGTGGAGGAGGTGGGGTTTCGGCTAATAACAAGCTCGAGGTGGTTTGGAGACTCGGCGATCAGTGGAACAACGAGGCAGCAGTCAAAGTCCCTGGTGCGCACGTGGTTAATCTGGAAGACATAAGAGGTATATGGTTTAAATACCTGAGTACAGAGGTGCTAACGCAGCTATAGATACTCCTGTTTTTGTACCTGTAGTATCCGGTCATAGGCTCGGAGGCCGCCCCGCTCTGCTGGGCCTCCCGGTCGGATGTTGTTAACGTAGACGCCACGGTCCAACATACCATCAGACACACTGAAACCAAAATCTTCCAGATCTGAGGCCTTCTCGAGAGTCAGCTACAAACACAGACACACACTCTGTTAGAATCACAACAGGTAGATGAACATCTAGTCACCTTAAAGTGTCAAAGAACCTGTTTACACTTGGTTTTAAAATACATTTTGGGTGATCATATCACAAGTAGACAGTACAAAATACAAGTGTAAAAGACCACCAAGACCCATGGTGATCTGATCATTCAAACCACTTGCAGAGGTGGGCCGGGATGCATTTGTCCAAATATCTTGCACTGTAAATGTTAATGCCTCCTGATGCAGCCCGGACATAGAGATAACAGGAATATGTGTCATCATCATCAGGATCATCAGAAAGTGAACCATTTTTCGTTGTCCTTCGCTCCTTTGCAAGTTGCAAATGACTCTGTCCTGTCAATCTAGGTTGGAATTGCCCATAGATGTATTTTAGTTCTTGAAACCTTTTTGATTTCTTGATTAGCCCGTGCTTAATAATTGTACGCAGGTGGTCAGCTTGAAATCTTGGAGACGCATGATAGACACAGATGTGAAAGGTGATGTGTTCGGCCCACCAAAACACATTTTGAAACCAATGTAATCAGGGTCAGAGGGTCAAATGTCACCTTGTGGAGTTCCACAGGGTTCTGATTTAGGATCTCATTGACTTCCTGCCTCATCTTCCTCATGGCAAAGGCTCGACGCTGCGGGTCAGAGGGCAAGGTGTTGGACCGAGGGGTCACCTGAAAAAAGGTAAGGGAATAATTCTTCAAAGAGATACAAACACTTTTAAGATGTGACAAAATATAAGACAAGTGTAACAAAGTGTGAGGTCAGAGGTCAGGTTACCTGTGGTTTGGAGTTACTGCGTTCCTGGAAGCTTGCCTGGCGTCCCAGTGTGCTGCGTAGGGGGGTGGGGTCATGGTTCAGACTGAGAGTGGAGCCTGACATGATGGTTGCCTGGAGAAATTCATTCAAAATATCCAATCACAGAGAGCCAATCAACAATAAAACAGTCTGTTAGATTCATCAAAAAAACATGAAGGTCAAAGGCATCCTGGGAGTCCGACCTTTGAGCTGCCATGATCACACCAGGACAAGAGAGGCCTCTACTGACAGGATCTACTAACAGACTCCATTGTTACTTCTCCTTGTGACATCTACTTATGTTCTACTGGCAGGTTCTGCTGTTGTTCCTGACTCTCTATTTCAAGGATCTACCCTTGTTTCCAAGGACAGGATCTACTGATGGAATCTATTGCTTTTTCAGTTGACCAGATCTTTTGATAGTTACTGATACTGCAGCGATCTACTCCTGTTTCAACTGGCAGGATCTAGTAATAGATTCTATTGTTTCTTCTTCTGATGGGATCTACTCCTGTTGTACTGATCTACAGTTCTACTGCTGTTTCTCACTGTTGTTGCTGCTTCTGACTTTCTATTTCTAGAATCTACTGTTGTTTCTAAGGACGGGATCTACTGACAAGATCTAATCTTGTCTTTACTGACAGGTTCTACTAACAGATTCCATTGTTTCCTCTCCTCTTGGGATTTACTGCTTTTCTACTCACAGGTTCTACTGCTGTTTCTGATTGTTGTTGTTTCTGACTCTTTATTACGAGGATCTACCACTGTTTCCTAAGACAGGATCTATCGATGGGATCTATTGCTTTTTCTGTTGACCAGATCTTTTGATAGTTACGGATACTGCAGTGATCTACTCCTGTTTCAACTGACAGGATCTAGCAATAGATTCTATTGTTTCTTCTTCTGATGGGATCTATCCCTCTTCTGCTGACAGATTCTACTGCTGTTTCTGACTGTTGTTGCTTCTGACTTTCTGATTTCTCTAGGATCTACTGTTCTTCTTTGGACTGGATCTACTTGTCTCAACTGACAAGATCTACCGATAGAGTCCACCATTTTTTTTCTCTTTGTGGGATTTACTGCTGTTCTACTGACAGGTCTTTCTGCTGTTTCTGACTTTGGTTGTTTCTGACTCTAAGATCTACCTTTGTTCCTGAGGATAGTATCTACTGACAAGATCTACTCTTGTCTTTACTGACGGAATCTGCTAACAGATTGCATTTTGGGATCTACTGTCAGGTTCTACTGCTGTTTCTTCCTGTTGCTAGGATTTAATATTGTGTGTCTATCCCAAGTCTTCTCACATCACTCAACACCCCTCAGCCAATCAGAATCAAGGACTCATCAGACACATGCATGACTTGACAGATCTGCTTCATGACTGGCAAAACAAACTACCCATCAGGCCTTGCACAAGCTCTCCCAGCATGCCTTGCTCAAACTGCCATGCCCAGTGCAACATGACTCTGCCACGTGATTGGTCAGAAGCTGGGTGATGTCACTAAAATGTCACAATGACGTCACCATGGTCTGTGTAGCGTTGCTGCTGGGGTGCGGTTAGAGTCACATTCAAAAGAACAGCTAACATGTCTGATGTTTGACAACGCTAAACGTCTTCAACAGTGACAGAGAGGAAAGAGGAGAGGACAGGAGGAGAGTTAGTAGTGGAGGAGGAGGAGGAGGAGGAGGAGGAGGATACCAGAGTGAGGAGGTGCGTTTCCTGTCCAGACTCCTGGAAGAGAAGGAGTCAGTTCTCTTTTCAGCTTCTTTTCTCAACGTTTACCACTGCATTTCCAACAAACATGGAGTTCTTTCAGCATGAGAAGGATGTATACTATTACTACTGGGAGAAGCACCTTGAATTTTAACTTAAGTAAAAGTAGTTAATACAAAGAGGTAAGAACACTCCGTTACAAGTAAAAGTCCTACATTCAAATTTTTACTGAGTAAAAGTACAAACGTATTGGCATTAAAATATACAACACGTGGCTGCTGGATTTTACATCAACCTCGCCGCCATATTGGAGAGGGCAAAGGTCAGAGGTCAGCTGTGGTTACTACTGTCACTGCTCCTGTAACTAGCAGGACTGACCCTACTACTCCTGTGTCTAACAGTACTACTCACCTCCAGCTCTCTGAGGATGCCGCTCTGCCCACAGGTCTCCAGATCCTCCAGAGCCTGAGACCAGAAGTTCTCCTCCTGGTCTGGTTCTGTCCCATCATGACCCACAGTGAACCTGAGGGAAAGGTCAGAGGTCAGCCAATCAGAGCGAAGAACATCCTGATGGGTTCACACCTCATATACGCACACACACACACACACACACACAGAGGAGACTGGTGAAGAACAGGTCATGCTGGTGAGCGCTGTGAGGGACGACGTGGAGCGACGACATACACATTCATCAGGTGTATGTGTCAGTGAGGCAGGGGTTAAAGGTCACCAGGTGACACAGGACTGTGAGGAGGGGGGGTTAAAGGTCACCAGGTGACACAGGACTGTGAGGAGGGGGGGTTAAAGGTCACCAGGTGACACAGGACTGTGAGGAGGGGGGGTTAAAGGTCACCAGGTGACACAGGACTGTGAGGAGGGGGGGTTAAAAGTCACCAGGTGACACAGGACTGTGTGGGGGGGTTACAGGTCAAAGGTCAGTGTGGTACCTGCTGTCAGTGATTAGACCGCTGGGCAGATTACAGGCTCTGCAGACAGAGACACACTGCTGTTACTGCTGTTAGCTCGCTGCTAGCAGCTCCCACTGATTTGAATAAGGAATGCTAACATGCTAATGGAAGTGTAGGAATCAACTTCCCAAGGCATCAAACTCATTTTTAATTATTTTGTCCTCCTTTGCCATGATTTCCAGACCACTTCGATTCCTCTTCCACAATCTGATCAATCTGATCGAGTACACATTTAAGGCCAAGAATTTAAATACACCTCAGCAAAAGACATTCAAACTCAATTTTCTCGTTCTTCCTGAATGATTCAGTGTATGTGCAGATTTTTATACCTGCATACAGTGTTTTCTCGAGGCCCCTTCAGTCATTCCATTTACTTTCAGATCGATTTATTCCTTTATCTATATCTGACTACATCACATCAATCCGTTATTTGCCCAGTTTTTAAAACATTAATCAAATTTAAAAAATCCCTCAGAAATATTAGTTCCTTTAAATATTATTCGATTTTGATACTGTTAGTTACCGCGGCCATTATTGTTTTCTTTATACGCGATTCTCGTAACTTTTCTGCTGAATCATTTTGCAGACATTGACTTCTAATTCTCTCTCTTACCCTCCAAGCGGTGGGCGGTCCCAGTCATCGTCGCTCAGGCCCAGATCTGACAGCGGATTGGCTCTCTGGCGGGTGGAGGAAGATGATTGGCTGTTGGTTGTCTTGGCGTTGCGCCACTCGTGGAAAGTGTACGGAGACGACTGAAATGGTGGAGCTACACACACACACAGATATTTTATTAGTAGCAGTCCTGACTTAATACTTCAGAAGGTCAAAGGTCGGAGGTCAGCTTCTAACCCGGGGTGGTGAAGCTGCTGTCCATGTTGGATCCGTCCCAGGACTCCACGGCACTGTCAACAGACGGCAGCGTGCTGAATGCTCGCTGGCTTGACAGAGGCGCGACCATGACAACGGGCTCGTCCACCCCGTCCTGGTGCTCATGGACAAGCCCCGCCCCCAGGCCTGGACCAATCACACAGGACTTCGGGCTCGACACTAACGAGAGATGAAACGTTTTTATGACTTAGAAAACTGAACGTTTAGTTTTGTCTGTTGCCTGTTTATCATCTCTGCTGCTCAGCTTTAACATACACACACACACACACACACACCGATGGACTGGTCATCGTGAGCAACTTGGGGTCCAGTGTCTTGCTGGGACGACCCGCTCTAGCTCCTGAGCCACGTGTGTACAAGTGTGTGTCAGTGTGTATGTAAGTGTGTGTACGTACGCTCTCCCTGCTTCTTGATCTTCAGTGTGACCGTCTCTCCGGCCTGTTGCAGCAGACTGATGGCTTCGCTCAGAGGTTTCCCCTTCAGACTGCTGCTGTTGATCGCCAGGATACGATCGCCTACATGGATCGCACCGGTCCTACAGCACACACACACACACACACACATGAAGAAATACACAAAAGTCAGGGTTAGGGCGTCCTTGAGTTGGTATTTTTGCACATCCTGTGAACAGCTGCACATACTCACCATTAATGATTCTTTATTTTTGCAAGACTTTATTTATTTGTCTTTTCTCTTACTGTGTTTATTGAGACCGTTACAACAGAAACCTGATTCATATTTCTGCAGCAACACGACATGATTTCACCTGATAACACTATTAAAACACAACTTAATTTCAAACAGTCTCAGAACATCAAATAAAATTTATTATTATTAAAGTATTTGCTCTTAATTTGTTGAAGAAATCTGAACACAATCTACAATTTCAACCTGATAACATTTACAGAATAAAATCAAAAGTAAAATAAAATAGAAAATAAAGTAATCCTAAATAAATTACACTAAACTGTAATAAAATAAAAGTGCTATTTATTGTCAGCAGCAGAGGGCGACACTCTCCACTTCATTCTGACGTGAAAACACCTGATGCTGTTTAACAGGCTGTTTCAGTGTAAAATAAAAAGGTTAGTCTTGTTCAAATGTCAATTCTAATGTTTAAATGTTTAAGTTATTATTATTTTCTCTCATTACTTTACAGTGAAGCAACTCTCTGAGTGCTACATCATATTATTTATGTCATAGTCAGAGTAAGGAAAGCATTCAAATACAAACTATTTTTTAAATTCTTTTTTTTTTAAAATTCCATATTAATTATTATTCCTACACTTACTTCTCTTATTATTATATATTCTATTGCACATTAGCCCTTAAGCTCATCCTCAACAGTGCACCACACCCTGCACACACTGCATGATTGTGACAGATTAACCGTTTGAATCTTGACCCTGGATTAAAGTGTGAGAGTGATGTAACAGTAGAGAGTGTGTGTACCTCTCAGCCAGCCCTCCTTTGCTCAGTGAGGAGATGATGATGGGGTCGAAGGGCTCCTCTGTGCCTGAGATGGTGATTCCCAGCGGGCCTCCGTACCTCTGCAGCTCCACCGTGTAGATGATGCTGCCGGACACTTCCTGTTCATCTGAAACAATCAATGAAGGTTCGTCGCTGCAGGATTGTTTCGCTGGTTTGTTTTTAGATGTCTTTGAAACAACTCAGGGACCGGCTGCACAGAAAAACCTTCAGTTTTCTCCTCAAGTATGACACTTAGCTGAGGACTTACATGAGGGTGGTGCACGGAAACCCTTAAAAGGTTTTTCATTAGTTAAGGGCAGTAAAGTTCTACAGTTTGTTTACTTGCACTCGCGTTTTGATCCCTGCTATCGACTCACAAAGAAGCCTACAGGTCAAGAAAATGACAGAAGAAAAGAGGAAAACGATAAAAGACAGCACGTACTAAAAAGTAAATTTGATATGCAATTATCAGCGAACAGAAAACAACGACTGTCGAGGAAACTGATATAAGTTAAATCTATAGAGTAAAACCAAAAGCGTATCCACTGTGTTCTGCCTGTTAGGAAACACTCTTCAAGGGAAGCGTTCAGTTTCCTCATTTATCACCACAACACAGACATGTTGCAGCTTAGAAAGAGTCAGAGATACCTTAAGTTTTCTTTCTTACTTAGGCTGCTGAGGTCTGTTAAGGGATTTGTGTAGTGTGAGACTGAGATAAGGAGAAAACCCAAATACAACATTTTATGGAAACCTTCAGGAGAGGACCTGAAGTTGTTTTGTGCTGCTGATTTTAAGGGAACCCCAACTCACACTTTAAGAAAAAGGGGTTTGGGTTTTGTGCAACTGGCCCCAGGTCCTTAAGGAGATCATTGGGATGCTTGGTGACATTCAAGGAGGATCTGAAAAGTCCTTGAACATATTAAAGGGGTTTGATTCCTTTTCAGACCGTGCTGCGTTCACAGACACTAAACCTGCACGAATAAGACAAAAAAAACCCATTTAATTCTCTCTTCACGCACCCACTAAGGGTGAAACGCACCCCTCACTGTGCTGCCGAGCAAACAGCGCCTCGGTGCTCCTGTGCCATTTACATGTATTTAAATGAGGTAATATAATTTACACTTGGTGCAAAATTGGGCCCTTTCTATGCAAATGAGCCTCGCTGCACAAACAGCTCAATTTACAAAGATCAGCGCTAACAGCCACGCGCAGTTACAGCCAAATTATACGAGTCCTCAGAGAGTTGGTGAGTGCATTTATACAGAGTGTCACCCTTTCTCTGTGTTACGTTTAAAGTTCTTGGATGAAGTTTTGAGGAACACCTCCGTATCTCGTCGGTCTGAACCTGCAGCTCGCTGTTTTCTTTTTCTCTCTGTCACTGTTCACGGCACAAAGGTGACATTTATACTTTGCCACATGAATTACTGCATCAAATGTTGCCTTGCTTTTATGATTAAGGTTTAAGACTCTACCTGTGTGGTGTGAACAGTGCTCTGAAAGTCGTGCAGTGTGAACTTAAAGCCGTCAGTTAACTGTCGTGAAGAACAATTATCAAACGACAGAAAATAAAATACAAGCACCTCAAAGTAGAATAACTGTACGTGGTTACATTCCACAGCTGGTGAATTAAAGTAGCACCAGGACACAGTTGAAAGTCTCATTACTGACCTCTAGAGGACGCAGCTGTCATTACAGCCCACAGTACACAACACTATGTAACAGCAGCAGGACGATCTGCAGCGATGGCAGTAAATAAACCTTCATACCTGAGTTGTCTTCGTCTTTTCGTATCTTCAGCTTGACGAGCTCCTCACACTGCTGCAGGATCTGAACGGCTTCCTCCATCGAGCAGTTCTCCACGCGGATGTTATCGATGGCGAGCAGCTTGTCTCCGAGCTCCAACGTCCCCGTCCTGAAGAAATAAAACACCAAAGCATGAGGACAGAGACATTATCTAACATCTATGTCCTGTAACGTCCCCTCACTGTGAAGATATATATCTGTAGTAAACACATGCTACCTGCTGACTGAAACACATTTTCTGCTTCACACTCCCAAAACACATGACCTACAAAACACACACACACTGACCTGGACTGTTAGCCTAATTAACCATCTACAGACAGCTGACTGAGCTTCAACACAGCTGACACTCTGCTGTCTGCAGTGGTATAAAGTAACTAAGTACATTTACTCTGAACGTACAGTTTTGAAGTACTCATTTTCTGCTACTTCGTACTTCTACTCTTCTCCTACAGTTCTCTAACAGCTGCAGTTACTGTACAGATTAAACATACGATAAATCTATCAAATGAGATGCATATAAAGTACACACTCAGTGGGTACTTCAGTAGATACACTCATAGAGTCTGATGTGACACAATCAAACAGCCATGCGTGAATTCTGATCATGCGACCAACGCACTGACGGCAGTGAACAAGGAAGCAGTCCTAATTGCGGTGGTGGATGGGTCACAACTAAACGGACTTTGGCCCAGGACTTTCACCTGGAGTCACGTGTTCGGATCAGTGTGAACTCTGAGTCATTTTAAGGTTTTGAGAGACGTCCTCACCATGTTTCTCACAGACCTAACCACAGTAACTTTACATAAATCACCTCACTGTACATTAAAGACATAACGTCATTTGTGGGGCGCAAATTTGTAGGATATCGTACGAACCGTTGTCTGAGAATATGTTGACCAAGTGAGGCGGCCAGTGAGTTATACATATAAATATATATGTGTCATGAGTGGGGACCAGCGGAGCAGTGAGGCAACCACCCGCCAGAGCTCCACCTGCAGATTGTACAGGTCGAAGGCGACAGTGAAGCCAGATGAGGAAGTGTCTAGAGTCGGCTTTGCTGCCGTCTGATATAAAGGCATCAATATTAAACTGAGACTGATTCATAACCGGTTAAAAACTCCTTGCAGTTGCATTACGCTGGCTTCATATTAGCGAAGCGCACCAACTCGTCTGTGGAGCTCTGCCCACTTGCTTTTGGCGCCCATGTTAACCAACTGCGCTGTTCACACTGGATGTGGTGCGGCGTTGAGCGCCCAGGCCAGCTCGTGATCTGCAGTGATAGTTTCGGCGTCTGGTCTGTTTTTTGCGTGACTGCTGACGGGCAGCTGTGCGACAATTAACCGGTCGAGGTGCTTTTGCGTCCAGTGTGAACCCGGCGCTACATATCAGTCCACTTCCATGATTTGGTACAGTTGGTGCTCAAACCTGTTGTGAACTTTACCCGAGCACACGTAAATGAGCACGGTATGCCGAATCGTCCTCAGGTACAGCACAGTGTTCACAGTGATCAAACAAACTAGACTTTGGGGTCACGTGTGCTCTGAGCCCAGGTCTCTTCTGTGAAATCCCCCGAAACACCGACCACTCCTGAATACCATCGCAGAGCTCGACTGTAACTGTAGATGATGTGTGTTGATATTTGGCAGCCGAGGACACGCCCACAGTTTGGTAGTAAAAGGGCGTCGACAGCTTGGGATGCCGAAAAGAGAGCTAAAGGTTTTGCAAAGATCAGTGCTGTCTGTAGCGTCACTGTCGGCCGCCATATATGACGGACACGCTGTGACTCGTACTACTCGATGTCACTGGGCGATGACTGTGTGAGTGTGCTGCACCTTTAATGTGTGTGTGTGTGTGTACCTGTGTGCAACGCTGCCTTTCTTGATGTCAGAGATGATCAGAGGATCACCTGGTTTCCTGTTGGACGGAGCTGCAGACAGACAGAGAGACAGACAGAGAGACAGAGAACGTGTTACAGATGATTTCACACAGACAGAAAAGTTGAAACAGAAAACAGTAAATAATTCAGTGTGTTTACTCGTCCTCTACTCCACATGATTAAATGTTAAAAGGAAAAATGAAATCAAAGCAGGTCGTTTAATATTGAACCGACAAATGTGTCTCACAGCGTGGCGACAGGAAGCAGTGATGTCATCACTCTTCAGAAATAAAACTTTCATCAGCACATGTGATGTCACTCTGAGTTAGAGGTAGGATCAGACAACAACACTGTGACGAGCGCATCTGAAGAGCACGCTGGTGTGTTCATATAAAGTATTTATGAATGACTTCCTGTTTGTGTGTTTACTTACAGCTGATGGTGATTCCCAGCTCCACTCCGGGTTTCTTCGGGAGCTTCACGTGAAACGTTCCTGAACTGGGAATCACCGACTCTGAGACACAGAGACAGTTTCAGTTATTCTTCTTGAAAAAGCATTTCAGGTCGTTGTTTACTGAGGTCGCCATGTTGCACCGCCGTGTCTCTGCAGTTTCACATCAGCCGCCGCCGTTAGCAGACCCTCCATGATGAGTGTGTCGGGAAAATGCTGATTTTTTTAAAGCGTGAAACTGCTTTATTTAGTGTTTTTACCGGTTTAAATCACCTGGAGCCTCATTTATAAACACTGCGTACACACAAAAAGGGCTTGAAATGTTCGTACGCCACTTTCTAAGCGTTAATTATAGGCATGTAACGATATGAATTTTGTGGTGTCGTGATGAAATAAATTCTCAATACCGTCGTGGGAATGCCACGGTAGTTATATAGCTGCGTTCTCCTACAGAGCCGGTAATATGACTGTGCGACTACATTCCCCATAATCCTTTGCATGCAACTGCGCGCGCAGGTGAGAGCAGCTCAGCCTCTCAGCCTCTCAGACTCCGACTCTGACCCGTGCGTGACCGGAGGAAACAGTGAATAAAAGTAAGGAGTTTGATTGTTCTCCTCTGTGGATTTTCTCCGCGACCATAGCGAGAAGCCACACATATCACGTGAAACAGCGGAATCGTGGCTTTCCGACAAGACCACACAATGTTTTCACAACGAAAAAAAATGATAAAGTTACAGTTAAATGAAAACAAAACAGAGGTTGTCCTGTTCGGTCGTCCTGGTGTGGTTCAGGTCCTTGCCAGCTCCCTGGGCCCACTAGCACCTCACATGAGATCCCATGCTAGGAATCTTGGTGTGATTATTGATGGTGCTTTTAAGCTAGACAAACAGGTCAGCTCAGTGGTCAAGTCTAGCTTTTTTCAGCTGAGGCTTTTAGCCAAAGTTAAACTCTATCTAAGCCAGAAAGACCTCGAAACAGTTATCCATGCTTTTATTACCTCTCACTTAGATTATTGCAACTCCCTGCACGTCTGCATTGAGCAGTCAGAGCTTAACCACCTGCAGCTTGTTCAGAATGCAGCAGCTTGTCTCCTGACTGGGACAAAGAAACACGAGCACATAACTCCGGTGCTCTCTTCACTTCACTGGCTTCTGGTTAGGTACAGGATTGATTTTAAGATTCTTTTATCTGTTTTTAAGTCTCTGAATGAGCTGGCTCCAGAATACCTATCTGACCTTGTTGTGTTGCATCGGCCCCCCAGAGCCCTCAGATCAGCGAATCAGATGGTCTTGAATGTTCCTCGATCACTCTTAAAAACTAGAGGAGATCGAGCCTTTGCAGTCGCGGCTCCCACTCTGTGGAACGCATTACTGTTGACTGTGTGGACTGCGAATAGCCTCTCCACTTTTAAATCACTGATTAAGACTCACTTGTTCACCTCGGCCTTTGGTTGAGTACAGTCACCTCTATTGGGTCTTTTATCTTTGTTATATTTCACTGTATAAACGTTTTTTGTGTGGTGTTCTTGCTTATTTAAATGTAAAGCACTTTGGTTGGCCGTATAAATAAAGCTGACATTGACATTGACACTAAAATAATGTGTAACAAAGCTTTCATACAGCTCTGCACACACATTACTTTTGGATGGATTACTCGCGAATGCAGGGTCGCACAGAAATGCCACGCATATCACATGAAAACGCAGGAGCAGAGCTTTCCTCTCCTCAACTCCTGTTCTGAGAAAGTGTTAGGGTCTCCTTGATGTCAGGATTGTCAACCTGGCGCGAACAAACTGAGTGAATGTGTGTTTTTGAGTTTTTCTATGACTTCCAGGGAAATGGGTGGGCTTCATTTATTTTGGTTTTCTTTTACACACATCTCTACCCACCTCTCTCTCTCTATCTCTCTCTCTCTCTCTCTGTATCTGTGTATTATTTCTAATTTGTTAATTGTGTTGTTGTTGCAGGGTCTGATTGTTCTAAGTTCTGTATATTTGATGAATATTAAGACGACTCTATCCTCATAATTTGATGTCATTCAGACGACTCTTCTAGTAATAGTACTACGCTACCTTTGTTCAGAGTAGGTTAAAAAATACTGAATGTTTCCATTTTCATATTCTGTCACTACAGTTTTAATTGACATGACTTTGTTATGGCACTTTAATGTCTGCCTGCCTAGCAGTAACAGAGGGGAAATGAAAGCACATGTTCAACTGTGTGTTGATTTGTTTATGATACGCTTCCAAGTTAAAGATAACATGCTGTACAATGTACACGCACTATTTTTGAATAAAATAGCTATTCTTAACAATAAATTTTCTCTTTTTTTCCCCTTGTATAAATATCGTGATAATATCGTATCGTGGACTCTTTATCGTGATAATATCGTATCGTGCGTTTCTGGTATCGTTACATCCCTAGTGTGCACACATTTCCTCTTTTGTAAGTGCGCAAACATTTAGTGTGGATTCTCTGCAGAGTTTTATAAATGAGGCCCCTGGTCTGTTTGTTCTGGAGAGGAAGAGACGTCTGTGGATAATTCAGCTCCTGGTAAAAACCTCCTGAACGTCTGGATCAATAATAAGGTGAGGAGCCAGGCTGGTGTCCACATACTTTTGGCCACAAAGTTGCTGATGTCAGTGGATCTGTTTCCTGTGTACCTCATACAGTAGGTCCTTCACTGTGTGTGTGTGTGTGTGTGTGTGTGTGTGTGAGTCACTGGTAACAACATGTTTTACTGCGCTCAGGCGTGGGAGGACAGATTACAGTGAGACACCAGAGAAGAAGTAAACACAGACTGGACGTCAGTCAGCTGAAACAGGACGCCAGACGCCAGACTGTCGGCTCGTCTCACAACAGATTTAACGTCGTAAACAAAAACTAAGACAAAAAATATATCCGCCACAAACGAGAAACTGAGACCAAAAACAAAACGACCTCTGTAAACAAGAAGTTTTGACGAAACTTTACGAGTTTCTTTAACGACAGACTGAAGTTAACTCAGTGTCAGTTTTTCCACGGTATCAAAACTTGAACCAAATATCGATATTTTCAGATGTATCGTATTGAAGTTAAAAGTTTCAGTATCGTGACATCATCAGCGTGACGTTACCTGCCACGTCGAACTCGATCTCCAGTGTGAGCTGAGCCGTGATGGACGAGTCTCTGAGCAGCTGATTGGTTTCTTCCAGAGTCGAGTCTTCAGTAGGAACTCCATTTATGGACAAAATCCTGTCGCCGATCTGCAGGATACCACACCTGCAACACACACACACACACTTCCTCTTTATGTCTTACTTCCTTTATTTGTTCTATTTTATTGTTTCATTAATTATTCATTTAAATATTTGAATATCTGTTAAAACATCTTCTGAGTGCAGCATCCAGTGGAATAAAGACAATAAACCTTAAATTTTACAGGATAAATAGACATTTTTAAAAGTATATTAACAAGGAAACAATGGTAAAATAAAATTAAAATATATTTAGAAAATTAACCAAAACTATGATATAAAAAAACATAACAAAGATAAAATAAAAATTTTATAAAATACAAAATAAAAATAATTACTAAAAGAAATAAAATACAATTAAATTCAACAAAAATATTCACCATAATAAAATAAATATAATTTAATATACTACTTTAATCTAAAACACAGTTGATTTGATTTATTTGACATTTTAAAACAAATATATAATTTAGGTTATACATACGCTACACTAAATAAATGCTAAATTAAAACGCTGAGAAAAAGAAAATAAAGTTATATAAAGAACTTATTTCCATTGTGGTTCTTGTGTGATATTTCAATGATAACAAATAACATTTATTATTTATTTTCTAATTTTATTTATTAACGTATAAATTATTTTAATTCTTTATTTTATTATTATTATTTTATTATTATTTAGCTTCCCTCTTTTTAAAACACTCTTCTCTTTTTTATTTTTTATTTGTAGACCCTTTTCAGCTGCATTTGATGTGAGTGAAAGAAGCTACAGACAGTAAATTATAAAATTATTATTATTATCATTAGCAGCAGTATCACTGTGCATAACTTTGGTCTCGTTACCTCTCAGCTGGGCTGTCGGGGTCGATGTAAGCGATGAGCGGCGGTGAAGAGAGCGTTTCCGTGGCGAAGACTCCACCCTGCAGCTGCAGGCCGAAGCCCATGATGCCATCGCCTAGCAACGTCACCTCCGTGGTTTCCGTGTGAACGACCTGACCGGCGAGACCCACAGTGCTGGACGCCAGCGACACTGACAGAGAGACAAACGGAGGCGAGACAGACGGTTAATAAACATCAAGTTCGTTTAGTGTTGTTTGTTTTTAATGTCGGACTGAAGGTCAGTACTGACACCACTACAGTCAGAGGTCAGAGGTCAGAGGTCAGACTCACAGGAACTCTTGAAGTCCTTCTTCTTGGCCTTCCTCCTCATCAGCGTGCCCCGTGGACTCGTGGGATACATGTTCCTGGGCAGAGTGCTCATGTTGAGGGACGAGAGACTGTAGGCCGACATGGAGCCGGGAGAGAACGAGTGGCTGAGAGCTGCAGAGACAGAGAGACGACAGTGATGATGACGATGATGATGAAGAGAGGAGGTCTCACTCTGACTACAAAACGTCACACTACAGGAAGAGAGAGAAAGACAGAGAGGCGGGACGTACGGGGGTTGTTTGTATGGCGGTTGTGCGACCTGGCAGCTGATTGGTCGGGGTGGTACGTGTTGTAGTGGTAGGGGGGGAGGATAGGGGCGGAGCCTCCAGTCTCCCAGGGGAGGGGGCGGGGACTACGCTGCACCTTGACTGCACACACACGGACACACAGACACAGAGGAGGGTGTTAAGGTTAAGACAGGAGGAAAGGTCAAAGGTCAAAGGTCAGACAGCTGCATCACAGCTTTATAAAAGATTATATCTCATTCATGTAATCTTTTATGTGTTATTCTAGTAAGTAGCTGTGATGCATTCAGGGCCCCATGTGTGCAGGAAACATTACGATCCTTTACCACAGTAAAAATACTCTGTTACAGATAAAAAAAAAACTGCATTAATTATTTCCTCAGGTGTTATGACATCATCACTCAGAGTTGATCACAGACTTGTCTCTAAAACCTGGAGTCAGATTCCTGGTCGTGTAGTTCACACCTACTCGGCCGATGAGGCTGATTCTGAGATCTGATGCTTTTCATTCAGCAGTTTTGCTCCTGTGACCTTTCCAAACACACACACACAGACTGTGATATCACTGGGGATATTTACAAAGCACACTCATTATGTTTGTTAACCATTCTTTCTTATTTGGCAGAGAAATGTATTTTATCATCGTCCCGTCTGCTGAACAGATTGCTGCCCTTCTGCTGTTGGATAAACAGGCTTATGATGTGAATCCTCCTCTGCATATTGTTTGTATTACAAGATACTTAGGAAAAAGACCCAAAATATAATGTGACTGATCGTCTGTTGGACTGTTTAGGTTTACTGTAAGGTTCAAAAAGCCCTGAAGACATTTAAATTTAATTATCACTTCTTGGTTAAGACTTAAATATGAACATGAATATCTGGTCTGCATTTCTACCATGTCGTGGTGCTTTCAGGGCCAGTCGGGCCTAATGTTATGTGTGTTTTTACCTTGTTGTGGTGCGTTCAGGGCCTCTAGGGCCTGGTGTCGTGTGTGTGTGTGTGTGTTTATACCATGCTGTAGTGTGCTCAGGGCCTGTTGTGTGTATTTACACCATCCCATGGTGCGTTCAGGGCCGGTCAGGGCCTAACATTGCGTGTTTATACCTTGCTGTGGTGCGTTCAGGGCCAGTCAGGGCCTAATGTTGTGTGTGTTAATAACATGTGGTGGTGCGTTCAGGGCCTGTTGAGTCTGGTGTATGTGTTTATACTGTACTGTGGTGCACTCAGGGCTGGTCAAGCCTGAATGTCATTCATACCATGCTGTGGTGCATTTAGGGCCTGTCGGGCCCGATGTGTGTGTTAATACCGTGCTGTGGTGCATTCAGGTCCGGTCGGGCCTGGTGTTGTGTGTGTGTGTTAATACTGAGTTGTGGTGCATTCAGGGCCGGTTGGGCCTGGTGTTGTGTGTTAATACCGTGCTGTGGTGCGTTCAGGGCCGGTCGGGCCTGGTGTTGTGGCAGGATCTCCATGCGGACGGTCTGACAGGAGGCAGAGAGCAGCTGAGTGGCTTCAGCCAGAGAACAAAACTCCATCGACTTCCCGTCAACAGACAGAATGTGATCTCCTGCGTGAAGAGCCCCACACCTGGACACACACACACACACACACACACACACACACACACACACGTCATCAAATATATTTACAGTAGTCCTCACAGTTTCTCTAAAACTCTGACAGTCGTTCTGAAACAAAATACATTTTATTAACTGATTAAACTTACTAAAGGGGAGTGTACGGAGTCAAGTAAAGATCAAAAGGATTTTGATCTTTTAAAATTATGTTCATAAATAATTTCATAACCTGTTTCTGTACAACAGAAAACATTTGATTTAATGTATGCGCAAATTATATAAACAATTACACACAGAAAAAAAGCTGCTCTGTGAACATCTGAGTACGACATCAAAGGAAACTCCCATCAGCGCCAAAATGTGCACGTTAAATCTAATATTAACATAAATATCAGCACTCTGTCTATACTGCTGTCAGATCCACCGGCGTTGCGTACATATAGCTACATTAATCATCTCGTATACTGTAACAATACAAATTTAAAAGCCTTTTAAATCTTAATAATCAAAATTTGCATTTAAATGTGTGCTGAGGAACAAACAGTCAGTGTCAGATGTCAGATGTCAGAGGTCAGAAGTCAGGTACCTGTCTGCTATGCTGGCTGGTTTGACCTTGTCAATGATGATGACCTGCTTGCTGCAGAACATTGAGGTGGACAGAGCCACGCCCAGACTGGAGCCTGTCGCCTTGGCAACCTCTACCAGCAGCGGCCCCGACGCCGTGGCGACAGAGTCTGAAACGACAAAAATACACAACTTTTTTATGTGTTTACAGTAAAATACTTCATTATGGAGTTCCTCAGGGTTCAGTTTTTGATCCTCTTTTATTCAATCTTAAAGTGACTTTAAACCAGATCACATTATTCATATTATTCATATTTACAGTCATTATTACGCAGACGATACTCAACTTTACATCATCACTTTATTATAACAGCTACCATCAAGTTCAGAAATTGATTCAGTACATTGATCAGATTATGACCAGACGTCCAAAAATCTTTAACACAATAAAGCAATAAAACAGATGTCAGTGTTTTTGGTGCTCAGTCATGCTGTTTTTACAGATTTTATTTAATTCATCTAAATTACCTCAAAATTTACTTTCATATATTTCCATTTTCTGTTCATTCTTCTCAAGTTTGTTTTCAATTTCTTCTAAAATTGAAATGTTTGTTAAGAAAGATAAAACTTGTGTATAAATTGTGTAAATAAATTTACCTTTTAAAGACTGATGGCACAATTTATTATTTAATTATAATCGTTTATTGTTGTTAAAATTAATTTAAAAAAAAAAAATTTGCTCCAATTGAATAAAATACGACACTGACTGGAATAGCAAGTGTTTAAAATTATCAATCAATTAAATTATCAACAGTATAATAGGGTTAGGGAATAATCAATTGTCCAAACTGTCCAAAACACAACAATATTAATACTTTCATAATACAAAACAAAGAAAAGTTGCAAATCCTAAAAAATTTAAAAAACTGGAATCATAAACATTTTGGGTATTTATTCTTGAAACATGAGCCAATTAAATATTTATCAAAACAGCTGCTGATCTAAAGGAGTAAAAAAAAGCCATTTTTTTAGTTTAACTCAACTTTAAACTCCAAATATTGATGACAGTTTGAGTTTTAACCACAGAGTTTAAACTGACCCATCACCGAGACGTCGTACTCGAGCAGCAGCGTGGCTTCCTGCCCGCACTGCTTCAGGATGCTCATGGCCTCAGCTAGTGTGCTGCCATGGAGACGAATCCCGTCGATACTTAGCAACCGGTCACCCGGCTTCACGGTTCCTTCCCTGGAGACAGAGAGAGTGGACAGTTTTCAGTGTCTACAGCAGCTCCCAAGGGACAAAACACCCTTCAGAACAGACAGAGAGGGCAGAGGTCACCCACCTGTCGGCTGGACCGCCTGGCCTGATGGTTGTTATGACGATCGGGCGTGACTTGTTCCTGTCTTCATGGGTTCCACCTGCAAACACACGTCATGTATTTATGTCTAACACACACACACACACACACACACACACACACACTGAGCTTGACTCACCTCTGATGACGAAGCCGAAGCTGTTTCCTTCTTTGTGAAGCGTGACTTCTACGTTCTTAAACATGACGCCTGAGCCCTGCACTGCTGCAACACACGACAGCACCAACACATCAACATCACCTCTGATCTCCACCACACTTAGTACACTCTCAGTACAGGGGTCGAGGAAGTATTCAGATCCTTTACTGAAGTAACTCACTGAAAATACTCCAGAACAAGTAAGGGTCCTGCATTTAAACCAATTATTAAGTAAACGCATGTACAGCTCAGTAAAATGTTAAAATGTTAGTGTTCTCCTGTCGTATCTGATGTTTATATTTACCAATATTTAAGTACCTTGAATACAGTACTCGAGTACATGTACTTAGTTACATTCCACCACAGCCCCGACTGTCTCTAGTACTACTACCTGGCAATACTTACAGACAGGTGGCAGTTCGTACTCGACCTCCAGGACGACCCGCTCCCCGACGTTCTTCAGCAGACTGATGATCTCATCGTGTCTGAACTTGGCCAGGTTGATGCCGTTAACGGCTCGGATGTAGTCGCCCACGTTCAGCTGGTCGCTCCTGGACAAGCAGTCAAAACGTCAGCTCTAAATTTTAAGTTAACTTTGTGAGAGACAAGCAGGGTGAGGCTCGACTCGAGCTGAGGCTGAAAAACTCCACAGAGTGGACGCTGGTGCTGGGTCTCTGTCATCTCTAGCCTCTAACCTGGGACTAGAAACAGGAGTGAACACATGTAGTTTGGGATCAGAGCCATGAGTAACATCAGAAAAGTTGGAGTGGATTCTAAAATGAACCAGCAGCCAGTGAAAGGAAGAGGCAATGTGGTCACGTCTCCTTTAATTCTTTTATCCTTGAGAGAGAAGAACTCAAGCAAGAATATGTAGTCTGCACAGGTCGAGATAAAAGCACTGATCCAGGTTAGCAGAGGATGATAAAGACACATTTTTAAGTGGATAAAACAGGACAGATGAATCACTTGGGCTGTTAAATCGGCCAAAAGCACATTACTGCATGCAGATATATCAGTATTGTAAAGAAATTCCAAAGATATGTTTGAAATAGTTGACAAAGTTTAGCTGGTTTCAAACCTCTACCAGTTGCTCCTGAGGGTTATGAAGCTCCACTAGATAATGGCTTTACCAGTTAAAGGGATGGTTTGGATCTTTTGAAGTTGGGTTGGGTGAGTTACTTATTCATAGTCAGTGTATTACCTACAGTAGATGGCGGTTGGCACGCCCACAGTTTGGAGAAGCAGCGTATTTTCACCGCCTTACTGTTCTGTCAGACAGCGATTTCCAACTGGGAATGAGCAGCTAGTAGCAAGAGGGAAACACAAACCTGACAGACACTGTAAAGATGAGCAACTGGGGAGACAAGGAATTGCGCACCCTCCTTGTCCTCGCAAACGAAGAGGCCATTAACCGTCAGATGACGGGGACGGTGAAGAACAGGCCGACTTACGAGAGAATCACCGAAGGACTGACCAGCCGCGGCTTCCCTCCCACGTCACTGTTTACGTCACACACTGAGCTACACGTTTTGTTACTTGCTCACGCCCCCCATTGCCCCGAAAAAGGCACATTCTGTATAAACAAAAGTAGGTAGGCGGCATTTTGCTGCACTCCCCGATTTTGTTTTTATACTGCCAATGCTGAAAAAAAACTGATTGGGCTTTCCTGCAAATTTGCACAACTCCTGTTTAAAAGGGCTTAAGATTATTTGGTAGTTAAACTTTGCGGCGTTGCCAATGACAGCAAACAAATTTAAATTAAATTAAATTAAATTCAATATTTACCCCTCAGACTTTTTCCTTTTGGATTTTGAATCCACAGCTATCCGAGCAAGGGAGACTCAAGACTACTGTAGCCATCACTGGTGATGTTTGTAGCGGAAACGGCGCCAGGCCACAGACGTATGATGCACATTTTAGTTGACGAAATGTAAAAACTTTTTTTTTTCATGAGACGTAGGAGTCACTTTAGGCCTACAACAATAAATGAAAATTAAAATGTTCCAACAAAATAACAGTTATTCATTTCCATATCAGTTTCTGTCAAAGCCACACGGGTCCACTGGAGACGGGCTAAAGAGTCATATACAGCCCCGGAGCCGCAGGTTGCTGACCCCTGCCCTAACTGGTTCTGAAGCAGTATCAGTTCCTATTACTGGTTTACCCATTAATCTAACTAGTTCTGAACCTTCACCAGTTCCTTTAAACAGTTTCTGAAGCCCGTTCTGGATCCAAGTTTCTCTATTTGTTCCTTTAAACAGTTTAAAACTCTGTAATTATAATGACATCCTGCTCAGTGTAAAACTTGCTTTAATAACATTTATATAAGAAGCAGATATGTGGGATTTAAATCAATCACTATCACATAAACAGACAGCTGCAATGTGATTTTAAAATGATAAAAATGTCTTTGCATTTCCGAGCTTATCTGCTGGAGCCAGAACACACAACAGAAATAGATCCAGTGCAGATTAAAACACAATAAAAAGAAAAACCAGAGACGACTGTTACCTGGCGGCGATGCCTCCCTGTCGCAGGTTTGAAACCTGGGGCTTCCCATCTTTGTCGATGCCGCCTGAGACCGTCAGCCCGAGCGTCGTCCCCTCCTTCTTCATCAGCTCCACCACCGAGCAGCCCCGAAACTCTTCTACATCACACAAGGACAGGTGGACTCTATCTGCCATAAAACCATTTTACTGCACTTCCACTTTTATTTCTTCCATCTGTCCCTCTGTTCTGTCTCTGCGCTCCGACTCCAGAGCTTCCTCCCCTCAGCAGACAGAAATAAAATAATAATCTGGGAAAAGAAGTGAAGTCATCCTCGATTCTGTCGTCCATCTATATTTTATCAAACGTCTGAAATATTTAACAGCGGCAGAGACGGATAGAGAGAGGGGAGATATTTCAGAGCGGACCTGCTACAATCTGATGTGAGCGGCCCTCAGGTGATGAAGCAGGAAGCACGATTTCATTAAAATGTTGTATTTTAATATTAACCAGGCAGACCGCCACCCTCTTTCGTTCAGACAGGATTAAGAAGCCTGATCTTTGCCAGTGACCATCACTGTCTTCTTCTCCTCCCTCATCTTCCTCCTCCAAAGAGGATTTACAGAGAGCGTCAGTGTCCTTTTCAACTTCCCTAAAACGTCAGCTCTGACTCTGACTCAGAAAATCCTCTGTTCTGATCAAATGTTAGATGAACCAGTTTCCTGCAGCAGCGGGGGAGAAACTTTCTGAAAGTGTAACTTCACAAAGTGTCATTTAACTTCAGACTGAGAGAGGCTGAGCTACAACAAAGCTTCTCTCTGAGGAAAAGAGCAGCATGATTTCAGACGTTACTATAAATGTGAAATAGATTCTCCTCAGACTAAATAAAGACTGTTTGTGTCTGCAGAGCGTCACGTCTGTCGGCACATTTCAACTCTACTACGAGGACCATCAGTCGGGTTTCTCTTTTGTTGGCACGGTTTCAAAGCTTGATCAGTTCCTGTTTGTAGCTCTGAAGCTCTGCAGCTTTCCTCTAACTGGGTCTAGACCTATACTGGTTCTACTAACTGGTTCTAAAGCTTACTAATCTCTTCTCACTACTGATTTAGTTTAGAGGCTCTAGCAGCAGCTCTAACTGGCTCCAAACCTTAACCAGTTCCTCACACTGGTTTTGAAGCTCTGCCAATTTCTACCTGATTCCAACACTCTACCACTTCCTCCAACTGGTTATAGACCATTACCAGTTCCTCCTACTGGTTCTGAATCTCCACTGAATCCTTAGAATGGTCTAAAGCTCTTCCAGTTCATCCAACTGGTTTTGGACTTCAACCAGTTTCTTTTAATGTTTAGAGCTTTCTATGAGTGTCTGGCTCCAAACCTCAAGCAGTTCTCTTAACTGGTTCTGAAGCTCCATCACTTCCTGTATGTAGCACGGAAGCTTTACAGCTTTCTTCAAACTGGCTCCAGACCTTCACCATTCCCGCTAACTGGTTCCAAAGCTCTACCACTTCATCCATCAACTGGTTCCAAAGCTCTACCACTTCATCCATCAACTGGTTCCAAAGCTCTACCACTTCATCCATCAACTGGTTCCAAAGCTCTACCACTTAATCCATTAACTGGTTCCAAAGCTCTACCACTTCATCCATCAACTGGTTCCAAAGCTCTACCACTTCATCCATCAACTGGTTCCAAAGCTCTACCACTTCATCCATTAACTGGTTCCAGAGCTCTACCACTTCATCCATCAACTGGTTCCAAAGCTCTACCACTTCATCCATCAACTGGTTCCAAAGCTTTACCACTTCATCCATCAACTGGTCCCAAAGCTCTAACACTTCATCCATCAACTGGTTCCAAAGCTCTACCACTTAATCCATTAACTGGTTCCAAAGCTCTAACACTTCATCCATCAACTGGTTCCAAAGCTCTACCACTCAATCCATTAACTGGTTCCAAAGCTCTACCACTTAATCCATTAACTGGTTCCAAAGCTCTAACACTTCATCCATCAACTGGTTCCAAAGCTCTACCACTTCATCCATCAACTGGTTCCAAAGCTTTACCACTTCATCCATCAACTGGTCCCAAAGCTCTAACACTTCATCCATCAACTGGTTCCAAAGCTCTACCACTTAATCCATTAACTGGTTCCAAAGCTCTAACACTTCATCCATCAACTGGTTCCAAAGCTCTACCACTCAATCCATTAACTGGTTCCAAAGCTCTACCACTTAATCCATTAACTGGTTCCAAAGCTCTAACACTTCATCCATCAACTGGTTCCAAAGCTCTACCACTTAATCCATTAACTGGTTCCAAAGCTCTAACACTTCATCCATCAACTGGTTCCAAAGCTCTACCACTTAATCCATTAACTGGTTCCAAAGCTCTACCACTTAATCCATTAACTGGTTCCAAAGCTCTACCAGTTAATCCATTAACTGGTTCCAAAGCTCTACCACTCAATCCATTAACTGGTTCCAAAGCTCTACCACTTAATCCATTAACTGGTTCCAAAGCTCTAACACTTCATCCATCAACTGGTTCCAAAGCTCTACCACTTAATCCATTAACTGGTTCCAAAGCTCTAACACTTCATCCATCAACTGGTTCCAAAGCTCTACCACTTAATCCATTAACTGGTTCCAAAGCTCTAACACTTCATCCATCAACTGGTTCCAAAGCTCTACCACTTAATCCATTAACTGGTTCCAAAGCTCTACCACTTCATCCATCAACTGGTTCCAAAGCTCTACCACTCAATCCATTAACTGGTTCCAGAGCTCTACCAGTCCATCAATCAACTGTTTTGACAGACAGTTTTGTTCTGAGCTGGACTTATTACAGGTAGAGTTTTAAACTGTTTCCTTGAGCTGGATTTAAACCTCTTCTTCTTCCTGTTAACACTTTGAAATCAATAAAGGTTCTGAACCAGTTAAAGGAAATGGTGAAACTTGAGATCCAGTTAGAGGAACTGTTACCAGATCCAGTGATGGAAGCTTCACAACTAGTTAAAGGAACTGGTGGAGCTTCAAATTCCAGTTGATGAAGGTTAAAAGCCACCGACACAAACTAGATCTGATCTTTAGGACCCTTCAAAGCAACTGGTACAGCTTCTGAACAAGTTAAAGGGTAATTTCCTATTTTCCCATGTTTTTGTGTCTAAGTGACTAATAGGAACAACAGTTTTTTAAATGTGTCCAGTGTTGAGAGAGAGCGCTGCACAGGTAACAGGTTGCAATAAAGCCACTTGGGGCATGTTCCCAACGTGGGTGTCCGTCCACTAACAGTGTTTGTTTTTGTCACTGACAGGCTCAGACTGTTATAGAGTGCGCCAGTAAACCCGGAACTCCGTTAGCGCTTTTAGCACTTACGGTTCTCTCGTCTAAAAGTCAATACGTTTTTTGAATGGGATTTTGGTAAAATGCCTCAAATAAGGTCTGTGGTTAACAAAAGCTTAAGTGAGTTTCAGGTTTTGTTCTACAACATAAAACACGTCAGTAAATACCCTACTTGTGAATTTTGAAGCTTTTACGTGTCGTAAAAAAGGCGGTTGCTAACAAGTTGCTCAATACGACTACAAACCCTGTCGGGGACATTAAACGTCATCACCCCCGAACAGGCGAGAGTGCTGGCAGTCCGCCATTACAGCTTCTTATTTAGCTTAAACAGTCCGATTTCCCCATTATACAATGTTTTTAAAATAAAGCGGCCGAAATCAGTTGAAAGCTTAGTGGCGGTGACGTCAAGAGTCATGCGACCGTGGAGTAGTCATGTGGACTACATGACTACTCTAACGTTAGCTTTTCACTTCTGGCGATCGCATTTAAGCTTCAAATGCGGTATGAAAGGTGTTCATATGTGAAGATTATCTCGCTGAACAAAACCTGTAAGTATCATAATCTTGTGTTAGCCACAGAGCTTATTTTCTGACATAATCCAAAACACAATGCAAAAATCACATTCACTTTCTCTTCTGGGAACCAGCACGATGCTAAACTTCCGGGTTTTGACGTCAGCCCTGGCACACTCTATTCTAAGTGATAACATTATGAAAGGATCCCTACAGCCTGTCAGTGGTTTTATTGCAACCTGTTTCTTCGCTGCAGACTGCAGCCTCTCTTTCAACACTGGACACATTTCAAAAACTGTTGTTCCCTTTAGTCACTTAGACACAAAAACATGGAAAACAGGGTCCAGGTTGGACAATACAAAAGTTACCCCCTATGTAGTTCAAAACCTCTGCTACTGCTCCTTCAAACTTTTTAATTGGCCCTGCAGGTTTACAGCTCCTTGTGCCAACACTTCTTATAATTGGTTTGAAAAATCCAACACTTCTTATCAGCTGTTCCCATTCCTCTTATGTTTATTAATCCCTGAAGAAACAGACGCTTGAAGGTTGTCCATCACTGTAACAGCTCTCTACTATATCTGACGGTGTTTGAACAGCTGACCCAGGTCACTGATGTAATGTTTACTTGTTGTCACAGAAATATTGGAAGATTGTGATTGCAGCAGTGTGATAGTTGTAAGTAGGCCACCAGCTCCAGGTGGGAGGAGATAAATTGCGACTGCAAGCATCTTCCTGCAGGTCACACTGATGGAAAACATCAGCTAACTGTTAGTGTGTGTTCTATTTTCAGAGCTGTTATCTTCATCAGTTATTGGCTCTGCTGGTGGAACCACACGGAGCAGAACCAACAGAGAGCAGAGACAGAGAGGAGCAGATAGGAGAGATCACAAAGAATAAAACAAAGTAGAACATAAGAGAATAATAAAAGCTCTGCGGGTTACCTGGTATACTCTGTCTCCTGATGGCCAGCGCTCCATCTGGAGGTCTCGACCCGGCAGAGTGTTTGGTGTACGGCCCCTCATCTGAAACACAAACAAACACATATTATTGTACCAGTTCTTTTAACCAGTTCTGATGCCAAACCATTTCCTGTTACTGGTTCCAAACCTCTTTCAGTTTCTAGTAATGGCTCTGAGCTCATCTAAGAAGTTCTGAAGCTTTACAAATTTCTCTTAACTGGTTTTGACGTGCAACTGGTTCTTGTCGTTCTCAAACTCCAGAACTAATTGGCTTCGAGGCTCTAGCAGTGGCTCTAACTGGCTCCAAACCTCCATCACATCCTTAAAATGGTACCGAGCTATTCCAGTTCTTTAAACTGGTTCCAAAGCTCTACTAATTTTTCAAACTGGTTTTGAAGCTTTACCAGTTTCTTTACTGGTTCTGAAGCTTTCCAGTTCCTGTATGTAGCTCTGAAGCACCATCTCTTCCTCTTACTAGTTCCAGACCTTTACCAGTTCCTTCAACTGGTTCCAAGCTTGACCAGTTCCACTAATTCCGAAGCTCCACCAGTTCCTGTTTGTAGCTCCACAGCTCTCTTCAACTGGATGAACTCTACCAGTTCATCCAATTGGTTTTGGACTTCTACCAGTTTTTTTTATACGTTAAGAGCTTTCAATGAGTGTCCATAACTGGCTCCAAACCTCAATCAGTTCTCTTAACTGGTTTTGACGCTCCACCAGTTCCTGTTTTTAGCTCTGAACCTTCACAGCTTTCTCCTTACTGGGTCCAAACCATTACCATTTTCGCTACCTGGTTCTGAAGCTCGACCCTGTCTTCTAACTGGCTCCAAATCTCAACCAGTTCCTTTAACTGGTTTTGAAGCTCTACTAGTTTCTCTAACTGGTTCTCAAACTCCACCACTCCTTCCAACTGGCTACAGACCAATTGGAATAAGTGGTTTCTGAACTTGGAGTTCCTTTCATTGGTTTAGAGGCTCAAGCAGTGACTCGTCAAACTTCAACCAGTTTTGTCAACTGGCTCAAACTCAAATTAACAATTAACATCATGACTTCTGTGTTAACAGACAAACCTCGACAGACAGAAACATCTACTCTTGTGTCCCATAATGCATCTGTACTCACCATCATCATCAGACACCGCAGAGCTTCCACCACAAAAATACATCTCAGATCTTATTTACAAACCACTGTGATCACTAAATTAGCACGTTAGCATCCCGTGCTTCAGATGCTTCTCGTTAGCCTCTAACAAAGCTGTGAAACCTGAAAACTGAATTTCAGTGACCAGAGTCTGGTTCTCAGTGTGAAGCTGCTGCTCGGAGGTCTGTACAGTCAGCCTGCTCTCATGAATAAAGAATCTACTGCCAGAGGGATGACCTCATCAGTACAGCGACCAATCCCTGTGGAGAACACTGTGGTCTATCTGAGTCTGGACCAATCTCAGCAGTCCATAGGGAGACCCCATGGTGATGTCATCACAGGGCTGAGAGGGCAGAGGCGGGGCTGATCCACGGACCATGACATCAGATCAATTTGGATGCATTTGTTTGATTGGACACAACTTCTAATTAGATGATTTATGTTGTTGGAAGTTACGAGAAGGGAAATGTGTGGTAATAAAATAAAGTCCACAGTTTCCCCAGTGAACTGTTGAGACCTCTTACACCTACTTTTAATGGTTCCTGGGAAAATAATAACTATAAACTGGATGAAAGTGCTCTCACCACACCAAACTCTACGGATTTAAAGGCTGAAAGAATTCAGAGGCTTTTTCATATGTTTTTCTATGAAAAGCAGTGCACCCAAATTTGTACACATCCCATATATTTTGAAAAGCTGCAATTATGTGACAAAAAATCGGACTTGTGTTCAGATCTGTGTGAACTTTGAGTGATTGTGAATAATGTTAAGGTACGTTCTCAACATGTTTCTTTTCCTATGCCTAATCATAGTACCTTTTATTGCCTAAACCTAACCTCCATGACTTTACGTTAATCACATGACTGTACATTAAGGACATAACGTCATTCATAGGGCACAAAAAAGTAGCATATCATACGACCTGTTGTGCATGCATATTTCGTGCGATATCATATGAACAATCATAGCAGTCACCCGCACAATGTCATCAGACTCACTTTCTTGTTTCTGGTTATAAAGACATAGACATGTGCGACTTGAATGTCTCACATTTACCAACAAAAAATACTGCTAAACATCACACAAGGCCATTCTCAGATGTTCTGCATGGGGGCAGATGTAAACTGTTTTGATTCAACAAGAACTTTCTAATAGGAAACACCCCAGCAGATCGGCTGAAACACGTCGACAACAAACGAGACAAGTCATCATGTCAGAGGCTGTTAAATGCAGATCTGAAATCCATGTGAGTTAGATTAAATATGCAGTGGTGACGTCAGTGTGGTACAAATCACAAACTGAGAACAGTGGAGTTTTATCCTCACTGGAACAAGTTGTCTTCAGTTTTTGATAAATTATTCAAAGAAATTGTCACTATTTTTGCATTTTCATTGCAAATAAAGGTCTAAGAACGTTGCAACATGCATCACAATTTTTAGAGAAGCTGTTGTGAAATCAGGCCTTTCGGCTTCAACAGTCCTGCCCCAAAAAAGTCCCCGAAATCCTTTAGAGACTCGTACAGAGAACCACTCAATTGCAAGTGCATTAGCTAACGTTATGCTGTGGACGTCAGGTGTCCGAAATAGAGCTGCAACTAAGGATATCTTTAACATTGATTAATCTGCTAATATTTTCACAATTAATCATTTAGTCTATTAAAAAAAAGTGAAGAATGCGAATCACAATTTCCCCAAAGTGACGTCTTCTTCTGTCCAACCAACAGTAAACCCAAAGACTCTTCATTTACTGTCATAAATGCAAAGCAAATTCTCAACCTGAAGTTGGGACGAGGAACTGTTGGACATTTTTGCTTTTAAAATGACTAAAACGATTATGCCAATGTCAAAACATTTAGGAATTTCTGTTCTTACGATCAACTTATCAATTAATCATGCGCTTCCTTCTGCAGAGCGGTGATGTATAAACAAACAAAATAGCAACCGCACCAACGTTTGTCTGGACTGGACTGATGACGAGGTGGAGTTGCTTTAGATTTACTGCAGCAACTCCACCTTGTCGTCGGTCCAGTCCAACCAAACGAACGTGTGTCTGGACCGACGACGAGGTGGAGTTGCTGCAGTAAATCTAAAGCAACTCCACCTTGTCGTCGGTCCAGTCCAACCAAACGAACGTGTGTCTGGACTGACGACGAGGTGGAGTTGCTGCAGTAAATCTACACTTTGCTGGGGAAGCGTTGATGAATTCAACAGGGTGAGCAGCACAATCAGAGGTCGGAAGTCTGCCATTGTTGTTGTGAGGTCGACTTTCTTGCACATGCAACTCAAGTTTACTATTTTCGGTTGAAATCTTTGTCGTATATACAGGACCTTAATTTTCGGTGGAATGTATTAAACAGGAGCATTCATGACAGTCTAGTTGTGAACGGTTTGAAAGTGCGTGTCTCGTGTTTTCGTTTTTTCATTTCTTCTCGGTGTGTGAAGACCATCATAGAGGATTCATCAAACCGTTAGGCGAGTGTCTCTGTGTGTAAATCAGCAGGAAGACGATCACTCTGAATCCTCCTGAATCAGCTTCATGTTTGATCTGCTCACAGTTCAGTGTTGAGTCTATTTCTGGTCTTCTGTTTGCTTCTATTTTATGTCGTTCTGCTCTATTCTAATCTGCTCTACATCTATTCTCCTCTGTTTGGTTCCAGCAGCTGAGCTCCCACACACACACACACACACACACACACACACACACACACACACACACAACCATAGCTAACTGAAGATGAAAGCGGAGCCTCCTCCACATGTAGGACAGCAGCATCTCTCTCTTGCAGCTACAGTACATACTGTATATACACACATATATATATAATACTATAGACTACACACTGTGGTCTGTTATATCGTGTATAAATAGTTCCTGTTACTGAGCGACAATTGTTTAAACAAGGTCACACTTTCAGCGGTGGAGGAAGAATTCAGACACTGCAGTGAAAGTGCGAATACAGCCTTGTGTAAATGTTTAAACACTCTGGAACAAGTAAAGGTCTATTATCATGAAAGTGTAGGTCAAGTATTAAAAGTATAAAAAGCTCCTAAATCGGTCGAGTTGTGGGAAAAATCACAGTATTTGCCGTCAGGACCCCGCCCCACTCTGGAGCGGTCTGCCCGAGAAAATCAGGTCGGCAGAGTCAGCGATCTCAAGTCTCTTCTTAAAACGGACTTTTATCAGTTGTTTTAAAAGTTGTTATTTTCGTGTCTTGTGTGTTTTAATTATTAACATGTAAATCACTTTGTAACTCATTTTTGAAATGTGCTTTATATTCTTCGTTTTAATGGATCGCATCTAACATGAGTTTAGATTTTCTGACGTTACGTGCTGCCTGCAGGTTTATCCAACACTCTGATGTGGTCTTGTTCCTCTACGTCCGATAGATTGATCACTTCCTGCTCTCAATCTGAATTTCGTGGGTCATAATGGTCAAGTGACTGCAAACAAGCTAACGGCTCAAGAACCAGATGTGCTGCGTTCAGTGTTTTTAGCCAAACGTTGAATGAATAAATAAAGACAAATAATAAATACACAGAATTCTGGGCTGTCAGACAAAAGTGTTGAATTTATAACTTCAATACCTTGAAGAATAGTGATGTTAGATGTGTTTGATATCACAGGGAAAATTGAGACTGAGAGCAAAAAGATTTATCCATCCATTTTCAACTGCTTAGCCGAGGCTGGGCTGTGAGGGCAGCGGGCCAGACGTCCCTCCTGGAGGACCCCAAGGAGTTCCCAGGCCAGATGAGATATATAATCCCTCCTGTGTGTTCTGGGTCTGCCCCGGGGCCTCCTACCAGTGGGACGTGCCTCTACGTTTCTCTTCCTAAACCAACCTCTGTAACTTTATGGCGATTACATAACTGTACATCAAGGATGAAAGGACATTTGTTGTGTCCAAATTCGTAGGATATCCAGTTTATGCTGGAGCGCACTCTGACACAAACTGGAGCTTTCATAAATTGGGAGCGCCAGAGCAGCGCACTCTCAGGGTGGCAGAGCGCACTCTGGACACTCTGTCTGTGGCGGCGGGCATACCACAATGAGGAAATACAATCTGCAGCTCGAGCAACAGCCCCAGAGCGAGTGAAAATCTGCTGGATGATGCGTTTCGCTGGCAAATGAGCAGGAAGATCTGTGCACATTATCATGACACAGAGCCGGTCTAACACTTCAACCTGCAAGTCTGGTGGTCGAGCTCCAGAGGAAGCTGAACGTGGAGGCCGGAGTCATGAAGAGAAAACACTTCCTCCTCTGCAGACAGCTGGTGTTTCACAGCCACGAGCTGAAATGTGTTTTTACTTGTATATTTAATATCCACTGAGAGTTAGTGTGACACAGCGATGATCCATTTTTAATTATCAGACTTTAATTAACAGGACAAACAAGTGTAAGTGTAAAAACTGTGAAAAAACTCACACTAAAAAAAACAGCAGCTAAAAAAAGAAAGAACAAAAACGGCAGCGCAAAGAACATCTTAAAATACGCCACATTTATATTTGTGAGGAATCAGAGTTCCATTTAACACGACTTTATACACCTACTGCTCCACATCTGAGGCTAATGTCCATTTATTTACTACATCTATCTATCTGATAAGTTTCTTTCCAGATTCAGATCATAAATATAAAATATAAACTAATAAATGGTGATGTATTATCACAGATGAATCCACCCAGCTGTATATAAAGTCATTAAAATGAGCTCTGTCTTCACCAGCTGCAACATTAAAGTGATGAACACATTAATGTATCAATAAATATAATCCAATAACATAATATATATTATTCTGAAATGGGCCAATCTGCATGATGAGCACTTTATCTTTTGATGCTAATATTTCTACACTTTAACTTGGGTAAGATTTTGAATGCACGTCTTTTACCTGCTACTTTTATTTAAAGGGATAGTGCACCCAAAAATGAAAATTCAGCCATTATCTACTCACCCATATGCCGAGGGAGGCTCAGGTGAAGTTTTAGAGTCCTCACATCACTTGCAGAGATCCAAGGGGAGAGGAGGTAGCAACACAACTCCACCTAATGGAGGCTGACGGCGCCCCAGATTCAAACGTCCAAAAACACATCATTGAAACCACAAAATATCTCCATACTGCTCGTCCGTAGTGATCCAAGTGTCCTGAAGCCCCGACATAAAAAGTTGTTTGGAAAAACCTCATTTGAACTCTGTTTTTAGCCTCATTGGAGCCTGTATCTCCACAAGTGATGTGAGGACTCTAAAACTTCACCTGAGCCTCCCTCGGCATATGGGTGAGTAGATAATGGCTGAATTTTCATTTCTGGGTGCACTATCCCTTTAACAACAAGAAATTAATGATATTAAAGTGTTTGATTAACTGTATGATTTTAAACTTGTGGGATGCCGTAGTTAGCCCGTTAGCTCCCACAGCTCATGCGTACAGCCCCGCCCACACCTCTTTGTTTCCTGTCCCACCTGCATCTGACGATCACAGATCACATATTAAACGTTTCCCATCTCTGAACAGCAGCTTCATGTAAAAAGGCCTGTGTGGAGTAAATGTGTGCAGATGAAAGACTGCTGCTGTGTGATGATGAAATGAAGCTCACATGTCTGACCGGAGGGAACATGGAGATGATCAGTTATTGGATTTATTTGGACTGGAACTAACACTTTTTCACTAACTAACGCTTAATTATCTCCCGCAGGAAGCCTGAAGGGACCGAACGTCATACAGTCGTGTGTGTTCATTCGTGCATCTGTCTGTCTGTCTGTCCAGAGCTAATCTTGCATACGACTCAAAGGTCCAGTGATCGAGCGCTTCCCAAATCTGTTTAACTCATATCTGTGCATGTGCGTGATCTCTCTCTCTCTGTGTCATAGTTTAGATCAGTAAATTTCACCCCAGTTGGTCGGACAGTCGTGGACCGTCTTCCCACACTGCATATTGTTTCCAGGAAGTTACAATATGTGACTAATATTTCACATTAAACTACATTATTCAAACACTCAAATTCAGAGTTTTATTGTGACTCTATGTGCCTTTGTAGATTTTAGTAAAGTAGCTTCAACATCAAACTCAATCAAACAGCAGCTAAACCTCCTCTTGAACCAGCCTGATGGGACGAACATGGAAAATATTAATATCTAGAAGAAGAATCTGCCTCTGCTTTACAAACAGCTGTCTGACCTTCAACGTCAGAGGTCACCTGAACCAAAACACACAGCGCTGCTCAGCTGGAGCCTCACAAGCACAAATACTGACTGTTAAAGAGTCACAAATAACAACAAGTGTTAGAGGAGGAGAATCTTTCAGTTGTGACGTTTATGTGTCAGCTGAAATGATCGGTTACTTTACAAAGGTTTAAAATCTAAATAGATCGGATTATACAGCATGCTTCATTGTTCTAGATTTCAGAAGGTGAAGTAGTTAGAGCAGCTCATACAACATTAAAATACAAACTAGTAAAGTGCCCTCAGTAGAGTTCACATCTCCACCAGGCAGCCGCTGAGCTGATCTCGTAACTCCAGCAGACTACACACACCTTGTCTGACTGAAACAGCCACAAATCCTTCATCCATGTTCATAACTGGACTTTAAACAGCCTGCAGACGACAAATGCAGGTCTACAAAATCAGACAGGCCGACCACTTTGCCTCTGAAAGACTCCCAGTGTGGTATGACAGAACGAAACCGCAGGTGCACCCGGTGGAATTGTCCCTCCCGGCTTCCTTACAGTCAACATGGTGGTGAAGATAACACAAACATTCATCTCATATAGTGTCTAACTTTAGTGGATCATATCTGGATGGAATTAATCTGCAGATGCTCCGGTTCAAAATGAGACCAAACTTTTCTACACGTGTTGTCGAGCCACGACGAAGGCCAAACGAGTCCTGCAACAGACGATATGTAAAGTATGTTGCTTTTACCTACGATGATTTCTGGAAAACTTGTGGCCCCAACTGGCCGTTTGGGGCTGGTGACGGTACAAAACAGTCAATAAAACAGGTTTTTCAACTGTAATAATTCACCGTGTCCACCAGTAAGCAGTCATAAATGTGTACATGAAATATTAGGCTGATTGGTCCAGTAGTTTGTGAGATCAGTTCGTCTGCCACACAACATCACAGATGTTATTCCAAGTTTCATTTTGGAGCTATTTTTGAACAATAATGGGATCAAACATCCAAACAATAGCCATTAAACGTCTCAGTGTTTGCTGGGAGCTTTTTTACGAAAGCAACAATAAAGACAGTGTTTATTTTGTTTTTAATGAGTAGCGGTAAATATTTTGGTTCAAAACAAAATGTGGTTACAATTTAGGATGAACATGATGATTGCTGACCCTTCACGAGCCCCCTCAGAGGCTGGACCCCAGAGAGCTTTCCCCTTGTTTCCCTTCTGATACTACTAGACCAATCAGCCTAATAGTTTGTGTGCAAATGTATGACTTTATGCGCAGGACCTCTGATGGTCGCAGTGAATCACAATATTTGAAAAACCTGTTTTAGTGAGTGGACTGCTACTTTGTACTTTTACTGTAGGGTTGCATGATCATATCGGCACGCCATCGGTATCGGCCGATATTGGTTTTGAAATGAACTCTAGAATCGGCTGACATGCTTTTTCTTATTTTGCACAATGAATGAATATTACATTCACTGAAAAGTGTTTCATGTCTCCATCTGCTGGGGCTGTCACAATAAGAGTATGTACGTATAATTCCACTACAGAAGAGACTTTATGATGTCCAAAATTAGGTGGGAAAAATGGGTATATATCGATATCTTTATTGGTTATCAGCCGAATTAGTTGTTACGTATCGGCATATTGGATATTGGCAAAAAGTCCAATATCGTGCATCCCTTTTTTACTCTAGATAGATAGATAGATAGATCTTTCCATGTCCACAAAGCCCTGGTAGAGCTCAGTGCAATTAAACAATTAAAAAAGGGGCAAATAAATATAAACTACAAACATTATTAAACACAAACAATTATAGAGACATAATCGATTCTACTGTAGCCTGATAAAATATGTATAGTGCAATAAAAGTACTGAGCTTGTGCTCCATCTCCAGTCAGTGCACACTGAGGGTTTGAGGGGACAGTGCAATAAATATGATAAAAAGTGAAAATGTCATCAACACATTAATGTACCAATAATTATAATCCAATAATATATATATATATATATATATATATATATATATATATTATTCTGACATGGGCCACTCTGCATGATGTGTACTTCTACTGCTGGTACTTTAAGAACATTTTGATGCTGATACTTTTGAAATAAGATTCTGAATCTAGGACTTTTACTTGGTTTTTACTACTGAACGTCTTCCACCTCTGGTACAGCAGTATTTTTACTGTGTGCTGCCTCAGAGTCAGGATACTTCGCTCACGATGCTTTACAGTGCTTCAGAAGGGAAAAACAAACACCTGAAGCTTCAGACTTCCAGAGGAACATTTCAGAAACATGAACACACACACACACACACACACACACACACACACAGTTTGGTGCGTGTGCCCTGGTTTCTCTGCTGTAAATACACACCATGAATATTACATTCATTAAAAGAAGATCCAGAGCTCTCTGTGTCTGCAGCAACCTGCAGCCATCGACTGAATGAATCCATCAGGAGATCATTTTCCACGCCACACACACACACACTTAAACACACATGCACGCTCACACACACACGCACACACACGCACACAGCTGGCTGTGCTCATAAACAACCAGCTCTCTCTTCTCAATGTCAGCAGTTTACGCCAAATGCCGCTAGACCACACGCACACACATATGTATGTTCCACATGCGAACATGCTAAGCCCTCCATCACATGCACACACACACACACACTCACACACACACTCTCTGTCTCTCTCCCAGTCTGTCTCTGTGTGTCTCTACCTTTGTTCACCCTGCGCAGGATCTGGCAGCGACATTTAAACGACACGGCGATCATGGTGAAGCCGAGCCGAGCGTCGCCTCCCCCCCCAGCGCCATGCAGATGCAGCCGCCACAAACTACACCTCCTCTTACTCCTTCTTCCTCCTCCTCCTCCTCCTCCTCTTCCTCAGTGAGTGACCGTGTGATGGACGACCTCCTTCAAACAGAAACCATCATGGAGACGCTTCCTGAGGCTCGGCTGACGAGGGACAGAGGGAGGGAGAGGAGAGGAGAGGAAGAGCGCTGCAGATGTGAAGCTCCTCCATGAAATGAGGCAGCGGAGGAGGGAGGGAGGGAGGGAGGGAGGAGGCAGAGTCTGCGCAGATGGGAGGATGAAGAGGAGGAGGAGGAGGAGTGGGTGATGGAAAGGCAGAGGGAGGAGGGAGGCTGCTGGTTTGTAATGTGTTTCTGTGCAGCTGGATGGATGGAGGGATGAAGGAAAGGAAGTGGAGATAAATGAAAGGATGATGTAATGAATAAGATGAAAGGATGAATGTAAAGAATTCATGAGGGTAACAAAAAAGAAGAGAGGAATCAGCCAGGGAAGGAGGAAAGAAGAGAGGAAACGAATCTGAGGGGGAGAAGGAAGGAGGAAATAAAAGAAATAAAAGGGGGAAAAGCAAAGGAAGAAAGGAAAGAAAGAAATTTAACAAAAGGGAGGGAGAAGGAAAAATAAAATTAAGGAAAGAAAGAAATCTGAAAGAAAGAAGGAAGGATGAATGTAGGAAAGAAATATCAAAAGAAGAAATAGAGGAAATATCAAGGAATAAAAGAAATACAAAAAGAAGAAATGAAAGGAGACAGAAGGAAGAGCAAAGGAAGGGTGGAGAGAAGAAAGGATGGTAGAAAATAAAAAGGAAGAGAGAAAGATGGAGAGAATGAAGGGAAGATGCAAAGGAAGGAAGGACAAAAGAAAATTAAAAAGAAAAAGGGAAAGATGGAGGGAATAAAGGGAAGAGGGAAAGAGCGAAAGGAAGGAAGGAAAAGCAAAGGAAGGAAGGATGGACAGAGAGATAGAAGGAAGTTCAAAAGAAAGATGGGAAAGATGGAGGGATGGAAGAGAAAAGTCAAAGGGAGGAAGGAAACAAAAGGAAAGGAGGAAATAAATGAGGAAAGAGCAAAGGATGAAATTAATTTTTAAAGGAAGGGGAAAGGATGAAGGGAAGATGTATTTGAGGAAGGAAGGAAAGAAGACAGAAAGGGATGGAGGGACAGAGTAAATGAAGGATGGAAGCAAAAGAAGGAAAGAAGAAGGGATGAAAGAATGAGGAAGAGAGTAAATAAAGAAAGGACAGAAGCAAAGGAAGGAAAGAAGAGAGAAAGGGATGGAGAAAGGATGAAAGGATGGAGGGACAGAGTAAATGAAGGAAGCAAAAGGAGGAAAGAAGAAGGGGGATGAAATAATGGAGGAAGGAGTAAATAAAAAAGGACAAAATCAAAGGAAGGAAAGAACAGAGAGAGAGGAAGGAACAAAATACAAAAGGATGGAGGGATTAAATTAAGGAAAGAAGTAGCAATGGAAGGAAAGACGAAAGAAAGGAAAGAAATACAAATGGGTGGAGGAAGGGGGGAAATAATGGAAGGAAGGAAGCAAAGGGAGGAAAGACAGAATGATGGAGGGAAGAAGTAATTAAAAGTTGGAAGGAAACAAAGAAAGAAAATAAGAAAGAAAAGGAGGGGGCAAAGGAGAGATGGAGGAAGAGTCAAGGAAGGAAAGAGAAATAAAAGAGGAGGAAAATAAAGGAAAGAGGCGAGGGAAGGAAGAAAGGAAGGAAGGATGATAGATGCAACTCAATACTACACCTCCACTTTGTAACGAAAACTAAACTATAAATCTGTGGTCTCCCCGTCCGAGCTGAGGTAACCCTGATGACATCACTATGACATCATCAGGGGTATTTATTTTGATGCAGAAGACTACAAACATGACGTATCATCTGAAAAATGGAAGTAGCTACATGCCCATTAGCCCACAGCGTCATTAACAGGCGGCGACGACGCTTAAAGCACGTTGGACGATTCTGATAGATCATTTTAAAGCCGATATCGGCTGATACCGATAACGTGCCGATATGATCGTGCAAAAGTATTACGTAGTAGGAAATAAAAATACTAGTAAAATATCTCAAAATCACACGTAGCTTTTTGGTGCTGGAGGAAGTAATTCTCAGTCTTTCCTCAACGAAAACTAGAAGCACTTACTCATTTCCACATTTAACGTTTTTTTAGGGGTAAAACGTCAGAATTATCTGCTGCAAAATGTACGAAAAGGTGAAAAAGTAAACATCGCACAGAATGTCCTCAGAGTGTTATTATTACATAAATCATCTCTGCCAGGCGTAAACCTGGAGAGGATTATGTATTTGGTTGTATTTAAGTTGTGTATCTGCCTGCAGCTGATCTCACAAACTACTGGACCAATCAGCCTAATATTTTGTGTACACATTTATGACCGTACGCTCAAAGACCTTTCAAGGTTGCGTTGATTCGTAATAGTTGAAAAACCTGTTTTACTGACTGTTTTATGGAGTATAACTTTTTTTGATAAACATAGTGCGACTACATTTTTAATAAATGTTAAACAGAGTGATAAAAAGAATAAGTGTGTTCTCTTATAGAGTCCTGCTGCGTTACAGTGAACCTGACTGGGCTGTAGTCCACTGACATTTGCTGCTGGATGTGTGAGGATTTTATTTCCTGACAGAGTCTGAACCAGTAAGAGAACAGCCGGTCTCTCATCTGTGCTGTCATTGGCTGGGACTGGAGGAAGGGGCGTGTCCTCGTCCAGCAGGTAGTGAAGTGGTCAGATAAGTGGGTCAGTGTCCCAGCAGCAGATTACATGGGATTACTGTGTGTGTGTGTGTGTGTGTGTGTGTGTGTTCAGTGTGGTAACAGTATTAACAGTGATGTTACCATAACTGCAGCAGAATGCAGGTCAACCTTCTGCACTCATATTAAACACAGCTCTATGTGTGCGTGCGTGCGTGTGTGTGCGTGCGTGTGTGTGTGTGTGTGTGTGTGTGTGTGTCGTCGCTGTGAGCACACTGACATGATGAAATGTGTAATTATATAACTGAGTTTTGGTTCAGAGGTGTTCTGACCTGTGCTGCCCCCTGCTGCTCACACAGGTTATCAGCTGCACTCTGAGCCCATCTCGCCCCCTGCTGGAGACAACATGGCAGCACAGCAGGACGACAGCAGGGCAGCACTCTCTCTTTATCTGTGTGTTTAAATGTGTGTGTGCTGCTGTATTTATTTTTAACTGCAGTTACGTCACCTCTCTGTTGAAGTACTGAAGAAAAGCAGGTTTCAGGGCAGATGTGAAGGCTCAGGATTTACCTCTGTGAATGAAACTGATTTACTGACCTGGAGTTCCTGGAACTTTATCAACTAACCACCACCGCTACTGTTAATACTACTTTTAGCACTGCTACTAGTAGTAGTAGTCACAGTAGTAGTACTACTACTACTGTGACTACTACTACTCCTGCTACTGTTAATACTACTACTAGTACTACAAAAACAACAAAACTAAAACTACGTTTAAATGAAAAACCTGACAGACGACAGCTACTGGCACAACAAATAATGGTACTCCTGCTGCTACTGGTACAATCACTACTACATCAGAACCAGCTAAAGGCAATGAGAACCAGAGGAACCAGAACCACCTAAAACCAGCTAGAACCCCAAAATCAGAACCAGCCAAACCCTGTAATAACCATGTAGGGCCAGAACCACTCAAAACCAGTCTAAACAAGAAGAACAGAACCAGCACAAACCATGTAGAACCTGAAACCACAACCTGCTAAAACCAGCTGGAACCCTAGAAATCATAGAAGAACCAGTCTTCACAAGGAAATCAGAACCTGCCATAAACATGTAGAACCACATAAATAAGAACCAGTCCAAGCCAAGTAGAGCCAGGAAGTCAGAACCAGCCTACACAAGGAAATCAGAACCAGCCAAAACCATGTGGAACCAGGAAATCCAAATCAGCCTAAAACATAGTAGAACCGCATAAATCAGAGTCAGCACAAACCACATGTAACCACAGAAACCAGAACCAGCTAAAACCAAGTAAAATGACAGAAATCAGAACTGGCCAAAACTATGTAGAACCAGAGAAACCAGAACCTGCCGACACCAGCTAGAACCCCAGAGATCAGAACCAGCCAAAGCTATGTAGAGCCAGGGAATCAGAACCAGCTAAAACCATGCAGAACCGCAGAAATCAGAACCACCTGAAACCTTGTAGAACCAGAGAAATCAGAACCAGACAAAGCTATGTAGAGCCAGGAAATCAGAACCAATGAAAACCATGTAGAACCAGAGAAATCAGAACCAGCTAAAACCATGTAGAACCAGAGTATTCAGAACCAGCTAAAACCTTGTAGAACCAGAGAAATCAGAACCAACTAAAACCTTGTAGAACCAGAGAAATCAGAACCAGCTAAAACCGTGTAGAATCAGAGAAATCAGAACCAACTGAAACCTTGTAGAACCAGAGAAATCAGAACCAACTAAAACCTTGTAGAACCAGAGAAATCAGAACCAGCTAAAACCGTGTAGAACCAGAGAAATCAGAACCAGCTAAAACCTTGTAGAACCAGAGAAATCAGAACCAACTAAAACCTTGTAGAACCAGAGAAATCAGAACCAGCTAAAACCTTGTAGAACCAGAGAAATCAGAACCAGCTAAAACCATGTAGAACCAGAGAAATCAGAACCAGCTAAAACCATGTAGAACCAGAGAAATCAGAACCAGCTAAAACCATGTAGAACCAGAGAAATCAGAACTAGCTAAAACCATGTAGAACCAGAGAAATCAGAACCAGCTAAAACCTTGTAGAACCAGAGAAATCAGAACCAGCTAAAACCATGTAGAACCAGAGAAATCAGAACCAGCTAAAACCATGTAGAACCAGAGAAATCAGAACCAGCTAAAACCATGTAGAACCAGAGAAATCAGAACCAGCTAAAACCATGTAGAACCAGAGAAATCAGAACTAGCTAAAACCATGTAGAACCAGAGAAATCAGAACCAGCTAAAACCTTGTAGAACCAGAGAAATCAGAACCAGCTAAAACCATGTAGAACCAGAGAAATCAGAACCAGCTAAAACCATGTAGAACCAGAGAAATCAGAACCAGCCAAAACCTTGTAGAACCAGAGAAATCAGAACCAACTAAAACCTTGTAGAACCAGAGAAATCAGAACCAGCTAAAACCTTGTAGAACCAGAGAAATCAGAACCAGCTAAAACCATGTAGAACCAGAGAAATCAGAACCAGCTAAAACCATGTAGAACCAGAGAAATCAGAACCAGCCAAAACCTTGTAGAACCAGAGAAATCAGAACCAACTAAAACCTTGTAGAACCAGAGAAATCAGAACCAGCTAAAACCTTGTAGAACCAGAGAAATCAGAACCAGCTAAAACCATGTAGAACCAGAGAAATCAGAACCAGCTAAAACCTTGTAGAACCAGAGAAATCAGAACCAACTAAAACTATGTGGAGCCAGGAACAAGAACCAGTGTTCCACAGCAGGTGTTTACAGGTGTCTCAGTTTATATGAATATTCTAATTAGAGTAATTAAATTACAATATTACATTTACAGCCAGAAAATAAAAGTAACCTGCAGTAAAGTCCTTCCACGTGTGCTGTTAACACCAGCAGGACTAAATACTTGTAATATAATATAAATACTTGTAATATAATATAAATACTTGTAATATAATCTAATCTCTTCCTGTTTACAGTCACACAGGTCTGACACTTGTCCCTGTGTGCACATCAGAGGTAATAATACTGTATAATGAGCAGACGAAGCCCGTCCTACTGCCGTCACATCAACCAGCACCCCCCCAAAACACACACACACACACACACACACACACACACACAACGGCTGCAGCTGTTACCATGGAAACAAGCTGATGAATAATTGAGGGGAAGAGAGCGACCCTGCACCGTACAAAGAGTGATTTTGAGAGATGAAAGAAGTGTTCTCACACACACACACACACACACTAATGCAAACACATGCACGCACAAACACACACACACACACACACACACACACACATTACAGGTTATCATCACAGCCTCCAGCATTTCAAAATAACCAAATCAGAGTATAACACTGACAGTGTGTGTGTGTGTGTGTGTGTGTGCATGTCAACACCCACCGCCCAAAGTTAAACACGTGGGTTTGAGTCACCGTGACATCTCCTTATGTAAGAGCACACACACACACACACACACACACACACACACACAGAGTGATGGTGATAATAACAGTGTTCCAGAGAAGAAGAAGAGGACGGATGTGTAAACCTTTAATTAGTGCTAACAGTCACAGTCAGACTGTCAGGTTCACGTGTGTGTGAGGAGCAGATGGGACGAACCCACAGATCTGTCATCAACACACCACAAACACTTCAGATCATCAGCTGGACTCAGACTCAGCTGTTGCCTTAGTTTAACTCTACTCGGACACAGTAGGGCTGGGCGGTATGACCTAAAATTCATATCACGGTATAAATCGAATCCCTTCACGGTAACGGTATATATCGCAGTATAAATTTAAGTGTAAAAGTTTTAATAGAAGTGTTTCTGAATGGGTTTTGTAGTCCCTTAGCAAAGCTAAATTGATAAAAAAAAAAACAACAACAACAAAAGCAAAGATATAATGTATTTTTAGAGCATTTATTGTGCAGAATGCAGATCTCAAAACTCAAAATTAAAACCCAGTACTCTATGGTGCAAAATGTCCCCTGGGATCTATATCAAAAGGTAATTTCATTTCCTTCTTTATGGAGTTTTTTGTGGAGCCCCTAGCATCACATAGGTTTACATTAACAAAGGTTTATGACAAACTTTCTTGCCGAAAACCAACTCCCGTGTGCACACGGCGAGAGAGGAGAGGGAGAGACGCTGTGCTGCTGCCAGAGGAGACACTGAATGAGTTCTCTCTGAGCGGTAAGTCGCTAAAAGAGTCTGAGAAGTCCGGAGCTGTTCATAAGACATTAACTCACTCACTCACAAGTTCTCCAGCAACACATGTTGCACGTGCTACGCTAAATCACGGACATGAACCAGCTCCTCTTGCTCCGCTGTCTCTGTGCTCGCAGCCATTTTCACACTGAGGCAGGTGCGATGACGTCATCGACGATAGGACGGTAGAGCGCAAATCTATATCATTTCTACCGTCTACCGCATATACCGTGCAGCCCTAGGACACAGACTTAGCTGTTTGTTAGGTTTAACTCTTTGCTCAGACTCAGCCGTTCATCAGGTTTAACTCTTTAGTCTGACAGCTGTTTGTTTAGTTTAACTCTACTCAGACTCGAACTCTGCTGTTCTTCATGTTTAACTCTTTAGTCTGACTCAGACTCAGTCATTCATTAGGTTCAACTCTTTAGTCTGACGCAGACTCAGCTGTTCGTCAGGTTTAACTCTACTTAGACTCGAACTTAGTGGTTTGTTGAGTTAAACTCTTTTCTCTGACTATGCTGATTTTCATGCTTAACTCTTTACTCAGACTCAGCTGTTCATTAGGTTTAACTCTTTAGTCTGACTCAGCTGTTCTTCATGTTTAAACGTTACTTAGACTCAGACTCAACTGTTTGTTGGGTTCAACTCTAAAGTCTGAGTCAGACTGAACTGTTAGTTAGGTTTAACTATTCAGTCAGGGCCACTTTTGTCAAAGAAAACTTTATTTCCATTTACAGTATTATATTTGGTGGTATGTTTCTTATGTTTGGGGCCTCCCTGCCCTTCCACACGCATAAAAGAAACCTGAGGCAGAGAGAGCAAACCTTTCTGCCCTTCCTCTCACCTTTGTGGAGAGCCTTAAGGCAGAGAGAGCGCACCTCTTTGCCCTTGCATGCGCATACAAGGAAAGCTTGAGACAGAGAGCACACCTCGCTGCCCTTCCATGCGCCTACGTGGAAAACCTAAGGCCAGGAGAGCAGCAGCAAAGACCCCCGGGAACAGAACAGAGCAGCATCAATGACAAACATTTATTTTTAAATCTAGTAACTTTCTTCTTCTCATTGTGTTCACACTGAATGATAAATGATCCCCTTGTTTTCTGCTTCAGCTTTTTCAGAGACAGCGTGACGCTCTCTGAATATTATCGTTTTACACCCTGTTTTTGACATATTAAGCAAACGATTCCACAGTTTTATCATGTCACATTTTTGCTCTATTTACCAAGGGATCCAACATGAATCACCCTGAGCAGCCAAAGCTACTTAACATTATTTGAATCCCCATATCCCTGAGGCATCATTTAATATACAAACAGTACTAGTACGAGTACCACTGGCGAGCAAGCAGGGCAGAAAACAGCCTTCCTCAGAGTCCGTCTCTCTCTGTCTCTGCAGCACTTTAAGTTTCCTCCATCAGCAGGTTGAATTCTTGGTTCAGTCAAGGAATTAGCAGGAAAAAGGAAGCAGTTGTTCTTTAATTTAGGAGAACTAATTAAACATCATATCCAAATAATGAGGGAAAGTGCTCTGAATCCCGAGACACCTGCAGATTAATTAAGGTGAACTTGTGCAGATTTGTGCTCCACTTTTTCCCTCTGTGGTTGTGCTCAGTGAAGAAGAAGAAGAAGAAGAAGAAGAAGAAGAAGAAGAAGAACACCGCCTCCAGACCAACACAATCCTGGCTCATGGCAGAGTGGAAAATGTGGGACTGAAGAGTCTCACACGTTCACACATGGTGACTATTAAAGGAACAGGTAGGTGTTGACGGTGCCGAGAGCACGAGGAAGTAAAGATCATATTTTCTGATCCAACCACAATCAGAACAAAAATTTGATTAATAAAAAAAAACAAATTGTTAAATGGGACAGATGACCCCCCCGCCCCCCCCGACTGCCTCTTTAATCTCCATCATGTGGAACACAGGACCAGTTATGCTAATGAAGTCCTTATTTAAAGCATTAATTAGCGGATTTTTCTAAGTCAACAAGCTTCACATAACACATGACTGCGGTGAAGCGCTCCGGTCTGAACTCTGTGCAACAGTCAACATCGTCTCACCTCATTCATGTGCAAATTTATGCATCATAATGTTTCAACATGTAATGAGATCAGCCAGCGTGCACATAGAGGGGAGAGAGGCAGCTGTCTGCTGCTACCAGGAGGGAGAGGCGACGAACAGGTGAGACACAGTGACATCACGGGTGGAGGCGGGGCCACAGGCTTCACAGTGACACCTCAAACCCATGACCTGTCACTGAGGTTAATAATACACTCATTTTATGTTCTGAACTGCAACTGTTTAATCTAAAATCATCAGTAATATCCTGGGAGGACATGTATGCATTTAGTATTTCTGAAAACAAGTGGCTATAAATAATCTGTCTAAATTAAACTGAAAAAACAAAATAATTGAGTGACTGTTGAGAGCATGACAAACAGATGACGCAGGCGTGGATGCTTCCAGCTGCCTCTGTGTCAGCTCCGCTAACTTGGTGCTAAATTTAGCTTCTTGTGTCTATTTTGCGAGTGTTGGTGGTGCGCTCTGCGGTCGGTGTTGGACGGTGGTGGCGTGAGACTGCTGGTCAGTCATCAGGACGAGGAAATCAACTCATCAGTCTGTAAACTTATGTTGGATACAGTGTTCTCTGTCTTCAGTCCTACACTGTGTGATGTTGGGCTGTCCCAGGTGAAAAATAATCAACGTGACGGAAACGTGGCGATATCTTTGGCCATGGCTCTAAAACAGTGGTCCTTCGTTGCACAGTCAGAGAGGTTCAAGGATGGCCGTTGTCCCAGTTGATCAAAGACAGCCTGGGATAAAATTCTGACAGTGACCATCTGTAGCCCTTTTAGATAGGAGTTGTGCAAATTTGCAGGAAAGCCCAATCAGTCTTTTTTCAGCATTGGCAGTATAAAAACAAAATCGGGGAGTGCAGCAAAATGCCGCCTGCCTACTTTTGTTTATACAGAATGTGCCTTTTTCGGGGCAATGGGGGGCGTGAGCAAGTAACAAAACGTGTAGCTCAGCGTGTGACGTGAACAGTGACGTGGGAGGGAAGCCGCTGCTAATCAGTCCTTCGGTGATTCTCTCATAAGTCGGCCCGTTCTTCACCGTCCCCGTCATCTGACGGTTAATGGCCTCTTCGTTTGCGAGGACAAGGAGGGCGCGCAATTCCTTGTCTCCCCAGTTGCTCATCTTTACAGTGTCTGTCAGGTTTGTGTTTCCCTCTTGCTACTAGCTGCTCGCTAATTCCTGCTATCAGCTGTTTCCTGTTTATCCACTGCCAGTGGCTCGCACGTGCGGCGTCATCAACAGCTCCTCCCACAAGTTATCAACAGCCCCTCCCACAAGTCATCAACAGCTCCTCCCACAAGTCTTCAACAGCTCCTCCTTTTGCCGAAGGCCGCCTTGGTCTGTTTAAACTAAAAGGGTTCCACCAATATGTCTACCCTACGAGGAGGAAAATTGGGCACCTCGGATCAACTCGCCAATCCGGCTCTGTGTGTCTAAACGCTCGCAGCTTGCCGGCAAAACGGCCCAACATTCACTGAAAATCTGTCAGTGTAAAAGGGGCTACTGTGTGACTGCTGTTACCACTTAGGTCTACTAACCAACCAACAGAAATGCAGCATGAACTGATACACTGGCACTAAACCCAAACAGACGAACAGCAGCTCGCTATGGTGGCAAAATGCTCTAAAAGAAATGTGTGTGATTCCAGCAAAGAGGAAAGCCTTGTGAAGCCTTGTGATGTGTCCTCCAGGTCGCGTAAAGAAGGACGAAGCATGGAAGGAAATAGAGGCGGAGCTACAGCTGCCAGGTGAGACACCTGCAGCTAGCAAACACACACACACACACACACACACACAGACACACATACCGCAGTATAGAGTGCCCACAGAACTTCAGGTTACTTTTGGGACATTTTAATAATATTTTTCATAAAAATCAAAAAAGGCTCACGCACACTGTCTCACTCTCTTATTTTCATTTTATTTAAGCAATGTTTCGGTCGATCAGGCTTTTTTTTTTTTTATGATTTTTATATATTTTGGGGTTGCACCCTCTCTCCTACCCACCTGCTGTTTTTGGGTGTGCTGAGATTTTTCCAATAATATTTTTCAGAAATTGTATTTGAATTTTTGGACATTTTATCAACATATTTTCAGATATTTTATCAGCATTTTTTCAGACTTTTTTGGGGGATTTTTTTTTTTTTGGATATTTTTCAGACTTCTTTTTTTTTTTTTTTTTTTTACAATTTATCAACATTTTTTAAATTAATGTCATTAATGTTCCCCTCCATGTTGTGCTTCACAATCGGAGAAGTAATAACCCGTGCAGCATCCTTGTGCACTCAGTATGTGAAGCTGTTGCATCGTACGTCAAAGCCTCAGTAGTTGCTGTCATCGTACAGTCTGCAGACATCAAACTTGATGTCATACCCGAGTTTATTAGATCCATGTTGCACAGTGTAGCTGCATGAAACTTACAGGATGACCAGAGCGGGCGCCCCATGTGCAAAGGCAATGTTGCCTCAGCAGCAGTGGGTTCGATTCCAGCCTGCAGCCCCTTGCTGCATATTATCCCTTCTCTCACAGAGGGCAGCTGTGGCTCAGAGGCAGAACAGGTCATCCACCAATCAGAAGATCAGTGGTTCAATCTTCATCTCCTCCAGTCTGTATGTCGAAGTATCCTTGACCGAGTGAACTGAACTCAGGTTGGTGTTCCATCAATCACCAGCTCTGGTTTGGTTGAAATTAACCCTTAACTCACCCAGTTAGATGTGAAAATACGCTGCCTCTATACGTGCTAACATTATTGTTTCTTTAAATGGAGTCTGGACCTGTGTCATCTCTGTAAATTACATTTTATAGTGTAGTAATCTTTGACATGTACATAGTTTCTGTGAATCGGCTGATTCTAAATTGCATCCTTGCGTCGTGACCTCTGACAGGAGGTCATGTTTTCAGTTCTGTTTGTTTGTTTGTCAGCAGGATGATGGAAAAACCTCTGGCTCACATTTCCTGAAGCTTAGTGGAAGGGTGCAGCGTGGGCTGAGGTACGACTCAATACATTTTCGTTAATACTGCGAGATGGGATGTTTGACTGCATTTATGTTACACTGCAAAATATTCCTGAAAATAAAATGCAAATCAGAGAGAATAACCTCTCTTTACCTCTGTCTCAATTTAAGACCTTTTTACCACCAGGCTGTTTGACAGCCGAACTATTTCCTATCTCTGCTTCACCAGACGTGACAGACAGGTGATGTTGCACTGTGGGTGATTTAGGTGACGCGTTTAATAGAGGAAGAACAATGTGTGGAATAAATAAGAGGATCTCTGGTTCTGCTGCATCAGGTTTAATCTGACGATGTCACAGGAGGGCCATAAAGAACTCTTATGTGTGATTAGTTGAGTGACAGAAAATTAACTGGCTGACAATTTTAATAATCTTAATTTCTTCATCTTAAATATGAGGATTTGCTGCTTTTCTCTGTGTACTCGAGTGCTGCAGGGATGGTCGGACGAAATAAGTAATTTGGAAACGACCGTGCAAAATTATATTGCAGACAAAATCTTAATTAAAGATGCTCGATGTGAGCGACAAACAACCAGGTTAAATAGGCCAAACCAGGCTAAAAAGAGAAACTGAAATCACACTGAGGACGGTATGAGGAGAGAGAGAGAGAGTGTGTGTGTGTGTGTGTGTGTGTGTGTGTCTGGGTTATCCAGTCAACCAGCCTTAAATTGCCTTCATATAGAATCACACGCTGTGCTTAACACACACACACACACACACACACACACACACACACAACCTCACTGCTAGCTAGCTGGTAGCTGCAAGAAATGTCTCTTGGCAGCTCGGCCCCACAAAGAATAGACAAAGGAATATCACAGTAACTTTTCACAAAGGAATAATACAGTTCAGTGTCAGTTAGCACCTGAACACACGCACGCTTTTTTTAACACACACACACACACACACACACACTCTTCCACAAAGATTCACAAAGGTGTTGGATTTACAATATTCGGGACCTTTCAGCAGCCAAACGTCTGCACAAATCTGGAGTGCGCTGCCATTCAGCTCACTCAGAAACATCTGAGGTACCAAAGTGAATCCTTTATCGTCTGCTCGCAGCTCGCAGCGCTCACAAACACTTTAATCAGTGTAAACAGTTTAGTGGAAGGCAAGTTCAAGTCCTGTTGGAGATTTCTCTCTGTGGAAGGAGACAGATGGAGACGTGTCGGAGCTGTGAACCAGAGTTCACCCACAAAAAAAAAACAAGCTGAAAATATATTTCTGTATCTCATATTAGCTCAGGAGACATCTGAGATTCAGACAGAACAGAAAACAAGCAGCGGAGGAATTTATACATTCATAGATGTGAGGGATGTGTCGAAAATACAGATAAATACTTTCAGACTTAGCCGCAGGCTGAGGTAGGTGAGGGAAAATCAATACAGCATAGTATCACGATACTTTGCGTGGCCATGTTGTGTCGATACACGGACGCCAAGTGTCGGTCATTAATTTTTGCAAATACACATTTTAATACAACTTTTGGTGCTAGAATAATAAAATCAGTTGCTTTTTCAGTCCATTAGATGGTGCTGATGTTTTGTCTCTCTAGCCCCTTTTACACTGCCAGATTTTCGGCGAATGTCTGCTTTGCCGGCAAGCTGCGAGCGTTTAGACACACAGAGCCGGACTGGCGAGTTGATCCGAGGTGCCCAATTTTCCGCCTCGTAGGGTAGACATATTGGTGGAACCCTTTTGGTTTAAACAGACCAAGGCGGCCTTCTGCAACGGGAGGGGCTGTTGATGACTTGTGGGAGGAGCTGTTGATGACTTGTGGGAGGAGCTGTTGAAGACTTGTGGGAGGAGCTGTTGATGACGCCGCACGTGCGAGCCACTGGCGGTGGATAAACAGGAAACAGCTGATAGCAGGAATTAGCGAGCAGCTAGTAGCAAGAGGGAAACACAAACCTGACAGACACTGTAAAGATGAGCAACTGGGGAGACAAGGAATTGCGCGCCCTCCTTGTCCTCGCAAACGAAGAGGCCATTAACCGTCAGATGACGGGGACGGTGAAGAACGGGCCGACTTACGAGAGAATCACCGAAGGACTGACCAGCCGCGGCTTCCCTCCCACGTCACTGTTTACGTCACACGCTGAGCTACACGTTTTGTTACTTGCTCACGCCCCCCATTGCCCCGAAAAAGGCACATTCTGTATAAACAAAAGTAGGTAGGCGGCATTTTGCTGCACTCCCCGATTTTGTTTTTATACTGCTAATGCTGAAAAAAGACTGATTGGACTTTCCTGCAAATTTGCACAACTCCTGTCTAAAAAGGGCTTCAGTCAGCGGCATTTGGCAGGAAGTTCATCAAAACAAAGATGGAGGCAGAAATCAGAAATGTGCCATCAGCGTTTAAATCAAACATCTGGACTCATTTTGGATTTTCTAACACAGAAGGAGGACTTGGATATGACACGTGTGATTTCAGCAGTGTCACCTCACGCCGCCATCCAGTGATAGCCGCTGACGGCCAAGCTAACGCTAAAAATCAACACTGGACACACTGAGCTCGACGAAAACTACCATCAGCTGTGAGAGAGCCAAGAAACCAACACAGTCCATCACCTACTGCATGTGCAAAGATCTGCGTTCGCACAGCGCTGTTCAATCAAAGGCTTTTGTTACACGCTAAACACACATTAACCTGGAGACCACTGTCTCAGGACACGTAAGTCACAGCCGAGCAAACACTGCAGACCTCCTGTAACAGACAACACTTCTAACATGTGTGTTGTCATTCAGTCAGCAGGATACCTGCATGTGAAGTGTTTGGCTCAGGTGCTTAATCTGTCCTTTCAGAGGGCATTAAATCTGCCCACAGTTCAGTCTGTCAGGTGTCTGCAGCTGGATGTAAAACTTTATCTTAGGAGGTAAAATGTATGTTGACGAAGTTTTCCTGCGGGGAAATAATTTGCAGTTGGAGAAAATGTGATAAATCACGATATATCGCAATATATTGTATCGCAATATTCACCATATCGCAATAACATCGTTTTGTGACCTACGTATTGTGATAATATCGTATCACGTGGCCTCTGACCGTTCTACCCACCTTAAGCCTTTGTTGCAGACCTAGTTGAGGCTTAGTTTCAATATTTTCAGATTATACCATATTATTAAAAGTTTATTTTCTCAACTACAACAAGGTATCGTTTCTCACCCGAGATTCTCTTTAGACTAAAATATGAAACATAATGATCTGATATCATGATTGTTTCATTAGCACAGAAGTGGAGTCTTGTTTCAGTGGCCGTGTCTAAAAGGCGGTACAAACAAGTCACAGGTACAAGACACGACATGTTGAGGAGAGACCACAACTCCCACTGAGCAACAAACACCTAATCTGAGAGCCTTACATTGTGCTGTGGCTGATGACAGGGTGAAGTTAAAGGCTGAGCTCTGCAGAGCTCACTGGATAAACTCAGTTCATGTAGGTCATCAGAGCTGCTGTCATATTGCAGAGTTTTGTGTCTGATTGCATCAACAAACACTGGATGGAAGATTTTCCACAGCAGGGGCAACAGGGGCTCATTTAGGGGGCTTCAATTAACCTGAAGCGAGCTAACTGCCTTGTGGTTGGGAACAGATGATGTCATCATAACAGCCCTGGTTGTTTTGTTAACCTCCACCTCTCTATTTTCATCTCTCAGCTCTCTGATGTCCTAAAATAACATCTGGAAGAGAAGCAGAACAAAAGCAGAATCACAGAGATAATAAACAACACGGCAGAGTCTGATTTGACTAAAGTGTAAAACAGCACCGAGCAGAACCAAACCGTCATCTGTAAAAGAGTCTGAATTAAGACTGAAGCCAGATAAATAATGCCAATCAAGAACAACATTCAAAACAGAATCAAACATCTGGGTCACAGTCCAGATGTTAACAGAGAGCAGGTGCAACTGAGACTGAAAACACAGTTGCAGCCGTCTCCTCTCAGGGTCGACACACACACTCATTCTGGAGCTTCTGACACAGTCCAGGTGATCAACACACACTTTAAACTATCTTCAAGTCAAGGACGTAAACAGTTAAACATTGATTGGTTAACTGCAGAGAATATTTTAGGTTAATTCTGCTACTCTTCAGTTCACTGCACAAAAACCACGTCTGGAGGGAGACAAAATCATACATTGAATTGACACCGTATTTACAGTGTAGGCTCTGCGTAGACGTATACCCTACGCTGTAGCCTGACGTGCACCTCCCCAGAAATGTCAATGCCCCCGGTCTGTCTGTCTCTTTCCCTCAGTGGAAACAAAGCCTTTATTTACTTTAATTTCACAGATAAGAAACAATAAATTGTTAATGATTGTGTGTGATTTATCCTGGCTTCATATGAGAAGAGGAAATCACTAGCTGCTAGGCTAATTTATACAGTGTAAAATGCCATAGGATTGTGCTAATAACGTTAGCATGTTGTATTTGTTTGAAAAACATGTTTAGTATAAGACAGTTGTTTTGTCAGTGAACCTTGTGAGCTGTAATGGAGCTGAATTTTGTAACGTTACCTTTGTTAAATGTTGCTGTTGTCCCTGGTTTCATATAAGAAGATGAAAACGCCGCTAGCCACCAGGCTAATTTGTACAATGTAAAATGCCATAGGTTTATGCTAACGTTATTAGCACAAGCCTATGGCATTTTACATTGTACAAATTAGCCTTACACAGCGGAGTTTTTGCCTTAATAGAAGTAAGCGAAAACTCCGCTAGCCACCAGGCTAATTTGTACAATGTAAAATTGGGCAGCTAAACAATCACTAAAATATGTTCCTGAAAACATTGGAGAGAGAAACAGGCAGTGCAGTGACAGAAACTTGATTCATCTTTGATCAGCGCTGCCTGGTTTGACAGTTTGACAGCAGCTCACGAGCCCTGACCGACATAAGTGACAGCTGCACTCAGCTCTGATTGGCTGTTTCCCTTCTCATGCTGTAAGGCCATTAGAGATGCTCCAATCAATAGAGTAGGCAGAGTTTTGTTTCACAGATTACGGGTCTCATTTAGTGCTGTGTGAATACAGTGATAGTAATGGCAAATATGAAGAGCTACTTCCACAAAAGTTACCAACTCCAGCTTTATCAGATGAAACCTGTGTAGAGTTTTCAGCCTCTCAGTGTGAGACAATCTACTTTTGTTGCTGTGAGGAGTCCTGCTGTCTGCTGACTCATGTAAATGCAGTGCACTTAACAACACTGGGTACCTCCCTACAGATTCTGTTTGGTACCAAAAAAGTAATGAAGATGGGGACACAGCTCCTGGACCAGAACCTGGAACAACACCAGAGCAAAAGCAGGAACTGTGACAGAACTAAAGGAATTAACTGGACCAGAATCTGAAGAAACAATCAGACCTGAAACAACACAGCAACTTACACCTGGAACTACAGAGTGTGTGTGCGCGTCTCAAACAAAAGATCTGACATGCTCAACTCAGGTGTCTTTAGAGAACAATGGGTGCCACCCGGAAATCACAAAATTAGCAAATGGCGTCATCAACACTCACAAATCGTCATATAACACTTTGATTCATGCACAGCAGCAGAAGGAGAGAGACATGTTTGAGCTCAAGGATTATATCATCGATCTTTGTAAGAACTAATCTGAGTTTTAGACGTTGAGAGTAAGGACATTTTGGTGGGTCCTCACTTTGAGGGATCACACTTGATTTTAAGCTTCAGGTTAGAACACTGTAGTGTATAGACATCACACTTTGGGGTCGCCAAGAAACCCCGTCTTCATGCCTCCTTTGCATTTTTACACAGGACCAAACAACAGTGGCTTCATGTCGCTCCAGTGTGTGGTTTTAGACAGCGTGCCGACATCCCGGGAGCAAATGAGGCGTGACGGGTGTGACGTGTAACGCAACTGCATCAGCCTCAAGTGTGACATATAACATGCTCACAAGCAGCGCTACACAAACGGTAACAATGGCAGAACGTCATGGCAACAACAATCATTTACCATCCCTGTTATATGGCGGCTGATCTCAATCAGTAAGTTTACATGCACGCAGTCGAGCTAATCTCATAGCTCGGCTAATCAGTCAAGTCGGACTTCTCATCTTGTCTGAGTATACACGCAGAAGAGAAAATCGAATTTCTGACCAAGTACGTCTGACTCCGCCTCGACAGGCAGCACTGTGTCCTTTTTAATATAGTGCGTATTGAACTAGTTCCGGTTCTTGTTCAGACACTTTTTAAAATAAATCTGCGTTTCGCGTTTTCCTTCCATCCATAAACTTCAAAATGTTTAGCTCCGTTAGCTGTCGGAGCATGAATGTAGTTTCATCGTCCGTCCAGAAGTGTGTCTTCTGCTTCTCGATCGCCATGGTGTTTGTTTGTTTGTTTTACCAGGAGTTACTGCACTACTGCTACGTCATCTCCTCCTTCTTCTGGGTGAAAGCACGTGAAAGAAAAAGTATGCGCCGAACGCTGAGTCCAGCTCCAGTCAGACTAAGTGGATACATGCAGCAATAGTTCAATTTTGAATCGAATTATCTAGGTGTGTTAGTCGAGCTACGGATAGTCCAATTTCTGTCGACTAAGCTGTTTCCATGCATTTAAAAGTCCGGTTTCAGTCGGACTAAGCCAATAATTCAATTTTCTCAAGCTGCACATAAACGTACTGAGTGATTTCCCAAGTTGTGCAGATTCCTTTTCTTTGAGTTAGCTGCTGACTGCTAGCAGCTGCTTTTTACTTCTCCCTCGATGGGTCGCAGGCATAACACATCATCAAAACATCACACCTGTGCACGTCCTGCTGGCTGTCCCATTTATACAGACATGGTTACTTCCGACGCTGGCTTAAAGGCACAAGAGACAACTGGAGGGTGTGATGTGCTGACAATGTGTTATTGGTGCTACCCATCAAGAGAGATTTAAAAAGCAGATGACAGCAGTTAGCAGCTACCTCAAAGAAGAAGAGCAGCTGAAAATGTCCATAAATTGGGAAAACAATGAGGTCCAGGAGCTCCTTACCCTCCGAGCAGAGGACGAGATCAGCTGCCATATAACAGGGACGGTAAATAATTGTTATTGATGCCACCGCTTCAACGCTGTTTCTACCTTTCGATGTCGGCTTAAAGGTGAAACAACTCTGCCCCCCCATTCCTCGATTGTACCTTTTATACAGAGCACAGCAGGACAGGACCATGGACGAGGGGGTGTGATGTTTTGACGACGTGTTATGCGTGCGACCCATCAAGAGAGATTTAAAAAGCAGCTGTTAGCAGTTAGCAGCTAACTCAAAGACGAACAGCAGCTGAAAATGTCCGCAACTGTGAAAACAAAGAGGTCCAGGAGCTCCTTACCCTCTGTGACGGCCCCTGGCCTGTCTTATGTTTTGCTTCTGTTTATTTGCTTCCCTCTCTGTCAGTTGCAGGTACGTGGGCGGGGTCATCAGGATAGTTGGAATCACCTGGGCCCGGTGCTTCCAGAATCTATATGGCTGCCTGGCCTGGCTGGCAGTTGCTCTCTTGCCATCATCCTTTGCTGTTGTTTCTTTGGTTTTCTTTTTAGGCATCCAACACTCTCACCTCACTACACCTTCCACCCATGCATGCACACCCCTTCACTACTGATTTCACTGATATCCACACCTTTCACTTTTGTTGCAATAAATCAATTATTGTTGGTATTTATCCTGCGTTCCCTCGCCTTTTTGTCTCGGCCTAAGAGCCAGGTCGTGACACCCTCCGAGCAGAGGACGGGATCAGTCGCCATATAACAGGGATGGTAAATGATTGTTATTGACATGCTAATGCCATTGTTATTGTTTGTAAAACGCTGCCGATTCATACGGTATATGTCACACTAGAGGCCGAAGCTGTTGTGTTACATGTAACGGCACTTTTGCCTTTAGGATGCCGGCATGCAATCTAAGATCACACACTGGAGCAACATGATTCTGCAGTTTCAAAGCTGTTTCTACCTTTCGATGTCGGCTTAAAGGCGAAACAACTCTGTCCCCCCATTCCTTGATTGTACCTAAATACAGAGTACAGCAGGACGGGACCATGGACGAGGACGACGTGTTGCAACCCATCGTAGGAGATTTCAAAGGCAGCTGTTAGCACTTAGCAGCTAACTCAAAGAAGATGAATGGCTGCAAATTGGGAAAACAAAGAGGTCCGGGAGCTCCTTACCCTCCGAGCAGAGGTCAAGATCACCCGAACGGTAAATGATTGTTATTGTTATGCTGTTGTTATTGTTTACAAAGTTCTACCGACACATATGTTGTGTGTCACACTGGAGGCAAACGCTGTTGTGTTACATGTCACGCCTGTTTTACTTCCAGGATGTTGACATGCTGTCTAACATGACACACTGTAGCGGCTCTTTAACGCCATTTCTGTGTAAAAAGGACTTAAAGGTTAAGATAAGGGTTGTTGTGAGGCACTTAGCTGTTAAGTTAAGTTAAGGGTAAGGGGTTTAGGGAGTGCATTATGTCAATGAGGGTCCTCACAGGTATATAAGTACAGAGTGGTGTGTGTGAGCGTGTTTGTGTCCCCACATTGTCAGCATTCCTTCCCACAGTCAACACTTCCTCCCCTGTTATTACCCACAAACCACCTGGCTGCCCCATCACCTGGATACCTGAGTGTGTGTGTGTGTGTGTGTGCTGTAACCGAGCAGTGCTTCGCTAACGACCTTCATCTATAATACAAGACCTTACACACACACACACACACACACACAGAGTCAGGGCTACTTCATAATCTGATGATAAGCTCCTTGCTCGCTCTCCTGCAGCAGCACAATAAAACAAAGCCTCGCTCGCCCTCTCCCTCACTGCCGCCAACCCCCCCCCCCCCCCAACCCCCCCCCCCCCCTCTCTCCAGTGTTTCTCTATGGGACTCACTCACTCAGTAGGTGTGTGTTGTACTTGCTGGTGTAGTAGTAAACGTCTTCGTAGCCTTCCTGGTAATCGTCATCCGCCCGGTACCTCCTCCCTCGCCTCCTCCTGCCCAGCAGGCGCAGCAGTGCCAGGAACCGCTCCATCACCACCACCACCACCCCCAGCAGGTCCGAACTGGGCCAACACTGGGCCAGTACTGGGCCAATACTGGGCCGGGCTAGGCTACAAGCTCACAGCAGTAACGACGGGAGCTAACGGAGAGCGTTATTCCACAGAGAGAGAAAGAGAGAGATCAGGTTTCCTCCTCGCTTCTAAACACACACACACATACACACCTTTGTATGTCACACACACACACACATGCATGCATACACACATTGGCTGGCTGGTAACACACACACGCAGACACACACACACACTCACTCACTCACATGCTCTTTGTATTCTCTGCTCTATCTGCAGCCTCCCTCTCCTCCTCTGTTCCCGTCTTCTTTCGGCTGTTGGTGCATCTAGTCGGGCTCAGCCAATCACAGGGCTCGCAGCTCACACACACACACACACACACACACACACACACACCACTCCTCCATCTCAGCACTCCATTGTGTGTGAATGTGTGTGTGTGCGCACACTGTAAATGTGCACTTGAAGAGTCAGCAGGGAGAAGAGGCAAGCTTCCTCCCTTCATTAGCTCCTAACATCCTCTGATGCATCCTTCATTCCTTTGTTATTTTTCCTTCTTTCCTTTGTTCCAATGCTTCCTTTTTCCTTCCTTCCTTCCTCTCTCTATCCATATTTGCTGTTTCCTTTCCTACCTTCCTCTCCTCCTCTTAATTCTCACACACTCACACACACATTCAGTGAGGGGGGAGGGGAGCGCTCTTCAGGCATCTGTGTGTGTGTGTGTGTGTGTGTGTGTGTGTGTGTGTGTGTGTGTGTGAATACCAGAGAGGGGTCTGTAACTGAACACTGGGAGGGAGGAGACGAAACTAGGAGAGGAAACAAGGAAAGGAGAAGGACAGAACACTAGGAAAGGAGAAAAGCTAGAAGGAGAGGAGGATGGAAGGAAAGGAGAGGAAAATACTGGGGAAGAGAGGAAATGAGGAGAAAAGAGGAAACTAGGAGAGGAAACAAGGAAAAGAGGGCAGGGAACTAGTAAAGGAGGAAGGACTAGGATGAGAGGATAATCAAAGCAAAGGGTAAGGAAAGGAGAGAAAATGAGGTAAGGAAATGAGGACAAGAGAGGACAGCAGAGGAAACAACGAGATGAGAACGGAAGGAAACTAGGAGAGGAAACAAGGAGAAGAGAAGGACAGGAAACTAGGAAAGGAGAAAAACTAGGAGAAGAGGATAATGATAGGAAAGGAGAGGAAAGGAAACCAGAAAAGGCAAGGAAACAAGGAGAGGAGACAAGGAGAAGAGAAGGACAGGAAACTAGGAAAGGAAAGAAAACTAAGCAAGGAGATTAAATGAGCGAAGAACACAAGGAGATGAGAATACAAAGAAACTAGGAGAGGAGACAAGGAGAAGAGAAGGATGGAAAAGGATTGAAACTAGGGAGATAAGAAGGAGAGGAAACTAGGAAAGGAAGACAACTAGGCGGACAAGAGAACATACGTAAAGGAAAGAAAACTAGGAAAGGAGATTAAATGAGGGAAGAACACAAGGAGATGAGAATGAAGGGAACCTAGTAGATGAAAGGAAACAAGGACATGATAATGATAAAAACTAGGAGAGGAAACAAGGAGAAGAGAAGGATGCAGGAGGAGAGTAGGATGAAAGGAAAGGAATAGAAAGAAAATGAAGAAAGGAGAGGAAACAAGGAGAGGAAATGAGGAGAGAAAATGACGAGAGGAAACAAGGAGAGGAGAAAGAAAGGAAACTAGGAGAGGAAACAAGGGAAAGAGGGCAGGGAACTAGTAAAGGAGGAACGACTAGGACAGAAAATGAGGCAAGGAAATGAGGACAAGAGAGGACAGCAGAGAAAACAAGAAGACGAGAATGAAAGGAAACTAGGAGAGGAAACAAGAAGAAGAGAAGGACAGGAAACTTGGAAAGGAGAAAAACTAGGAGAAGAGGATAATGAAAGGAAACTAGGAGAGGAGAAGGAAAGGAGACACGAGAATAAATGTAAAAGGAAAGGAAACTAGGAAAAGAGTCAATGAGGAGAGAAAACAAGGAGATGAGAATGAGAGGAAACTAGGAGAGGAAACAAGGAGAAGTGAAGGATGGAAAAGGAAAGGACGAAAAACTAGGAGAAAGAAAAGTAGTAGAAAGACAACAAAGAAAGGAGAGGAAACAAGGAGAGGAAATGAGGAGACAAAATGACGAGAGGAAACAAGGAGAGGAGAAGGGTTGGAAACTAAGAAAGGAGGAGAATGAACATAAGAGAGGAAACAAGGCAAGGAAACAAGGAGAGGAGAGGACATGGAACATAAAATGACAATGAAAGGAAACAAGGAGAGAAAACGAGGACAAGAGAAGGACAGGGGGGAGGAGGAAAAACACGGAGGAGAGGAGGATGAAGGGAAAGGAGAGGAAACGAGGAGATAAGAATGACAGGAATTTGGGTGAGGAGAGGTAACAAGGAGATGAGGATGAAAGGAAACTACATGAGGAAACAGGCGGGAGTAAGGACAGGAAACTAGGAGAGAAAACTATTAGGAGAAGAGAATAACAGTAAAGGAGAGAAAACAAGGTAAGGAAACAAGGAGAGGAGAGGAAACAAGGAGATGAGGATGAAAAGAAAGGAGGAGGGAAAAGGAAGAAAGGTAAGAAAAAGAAATGGATAAGAGAGGAAGTAGAGTAGAGGTGTCAGAAAAGGAGACCAGGAGAGGAGAGGATACTTAGGATGCTTTCCATTCAACTATTTCAGCTCCCTTTGCTCCTTCCTCATGTGACCCGGTCATCATCATCACTGAGGATGACGAGGAGTGAGGAAGCACAGGTGATTTTAACCCGTGTGGAAACACTTCCTCTCTGTTCTGGCTGTGAGGAGCTCAGGTGTGAGTGAAGGAAGCAAGGAGCCATGTTAGTCACATGTGAAGCATCCTAAGGAGGAGACGAGGGTCTGAGAGAGTGAGGGTCGCTCTGACACAAACCAAGAATGTGTGGTATGTAAACACCTGATCAGCTGTGTGTGTGTGTGTGTGTGTGTGCGTGTGTGTGTGTGTGTGTGTGTGCGTGTGTGTGGAGGGTCGTCAGCTCACGTTACAGCTACAGTCTGATGTTTCTAACCGCAGCAGCAGCAGCAGCAGCAGCAGAAGAAGAAGAAGAAGAAGAAGAAGAAGAAGAAGAAGAAGAAGAAGAAGAAGACGACGTGTTGATTAAATATGAATCTGGCACACTGAGGGAGCAGCTGTGACCCACTGACTCTGGCACACTGATGTCTCCTGAGATCATTAATCCACAAACTCAAAGGTCCTGGTTCAAACTATTAAGTTTATACACTTTAATTATTAATAATGATATTTATGAAAGTTTAACTGGGAGAATGTGACACCTGAAACTGAAGCCCCACTGCAGAGAAGACGTCTCACTCTGTGGGAAGGTGGAGAACCTACACACACTTTATTTTCAGCCTAATATATCTATTTATCTCTCTCTCTCTCTCTCTCTCTATATATATATATATATATATATATATATATATATATATATATAAAATTTTTGCAGGTGATTGTGATTTAATTAATTTAAGTTAATTTAATTCAATTTAATTAATTTAAATTAATTTGATTTAATTAAGCTGAATTTAAGTTAAATTAATTCAATTTGATTAATTTAATTTGTTTAATGTGGCTGAATTTAAGTTAATTTAATTAAGCTGAATTTAATTCAATTAATTAATTTAATTGAGCTGAAATCAATATAATTAAATTAAATTAAATTTAAAATCTTCTTTTAATTTTGAATGATCTCTTGACTTTATTCTTCCCTACCTCTTTTTAATTTTCTTGCAAAAATAATAACATTTTTTATGAGTCTTTAATTTAACACGAAAAATGCACATATACCAGCATGTTTAGAAACAGTTCGTCATGAATACTATTCAGTGTTAATGACAAAAAGGTTATTCTCCTTAATTTAATTTAATCTAATTTAATTCAATTCAATTTAATCTAATTTAGTTTAGTTTACTTTAATTTAATTTAATTTAATTTAAATTTACTTTATTTCATTTTTAATTCTATTTTTATAATATATATATATATATATATATATATATATATATATATATATATATATATATAGGTATAATATTATATATATATATATATATATTTTTTTTTTTTTAATTTAATTTTTTTAACTGATTTCAGGGATCTATTCATTTTATTATTCCCTACCTCTATTTAATTGAACTTTTTCTTGCAAGAACAACAATATTTTTTAACGTGTCTCTATTTTAACAGGGAAGATGCACGTTTATATTTAGACATAATATGGTCGTGTGACTGTCATTCTGTGTGGATGACAATAAGCTTATTCCCTTAATTTAATCTAATCTAATTTAATTCAATTTAATTTAATTGTAGTTTAACTGAACTGTATTTGGCTTAATTTAATTTAATTCACTTAATCTAATTTTATTTTATTGTAGTTTAATTTAACTGAACTGAATTTAGCTTAATTTAATCTAATTTTAATCTAATTTAACTTAATTTCAGGTATCTATTCATTTTATTCTGTGCTGATCTTTTGCTCTTTTCAACAAAAACAGAGGACACTAACCCATGACAAAACACAATCATTCTCCACAACACTAATATTATAAATAATAAAAATATTCCTGGGACACTCCGGAGGTTTTAGATTAAAGCACCAACACAGGACTGAGACCAGCAGCGACCTTTGTAGCATGTAATTCCAGATCTGTGTTGAAATATGAAATAGACTGAGAGTATAAACGGGGGATAAAGTTTCTAATCGAGACAAACAAATGTCCAAGATACATAAACAAAAGAGTCTGACTATAAATAAATATTACTGACAATAAGGCAGCACACAGTAATTTGTGGCGCGGCGGGGGTTTGCTGAGCCCAGTTAACTGCTGACCTGACCAACATGTCCGTGTCGACCCCACATGGGTTAGTGATAGACTGGCACAGTAATTTGGCTCCATCTGGGCATCATGTGGGCTGTTAATGAGGCCTCAGAGAGCTACAGACAGCCCCATGTGGTGCAATAATCTGCAGCCCCCCCAAAGACCCTCGTCTGATTATTGCACCACCCAAAGCCTAATTATCGTGTCGACTCGGGGGTTCATGATTGGGCGAAAGTGGAGCACAAGTGGAGACAAGAGTCGGTAATCGTCTCATCTGATGGAAGTTTCCTCCTCTGTGTGAATGTGTTGGTCCTGAATAGAGTTTGGTTGATTTGGGTCCAGTGTGCCAGCTTAAACTGGTTTGAACCGGCATTTGTCACTATGGCACAGCTCAGGCACCACAGGAAAATGTTGGCGTTATACATTTCAGCAAACCATGAATACGTTACAATTGTTTAAACATCATATCAGCGTTTCTAAAGTGACGTTGTATTAGAGCTGACTTTGTTATCAGGAGGTGGTGGATGGTGTGACACCGAGGAGAGACGCCTGCCAAGCTGCAGGACCAACAAACAACAAACTACCAACAATGCCAAAACCTGGGTGTTTTTTACCAAACCTTGATTTTCAGCAGGACATAACAGTGTTTTCCAGCAGCATCTGAGCCACCAACTCTGGACTTGTTTCAATGACACATCACAGCATTTGCCAGCAGTGATTAAGCCACTGAACACGAGTGTTTTCCACCAACCCATCCCGGCTGTGTGGCACCAAACATGAGTATTTTTAGGCCAAACACATGATCTTTTCCTGACCATGACCAAGGAGTATTTGTGTCTAAACCTGACCACACGTTAACAGCATTGATGAAAATGTTAAGTTGATCAATATTCGATATTGAATATCTAACTTTAATAACGATGGTTTGGAACAAGAAAAAGCTGACAGTCGATAAATCGTCTGATATCACTGCCCGACAGACTGTCGTTCTGTTGCTATGGGAGTAATTCTGTATTTTGGTAATACTCATATATTCTCAATGATTCATAAAACATAAAAAACAAAACTCAGACAAAGTCTTGTATATCAAACACTAGAGGGCTTTAATTTTGAAATGAGGGCTTTTATTTGTAACAGGAAGTGGCAGCATTCACTCAGTCACCGACTCAAGAGGCCCGGTTCCACTGAAGAAGTTCCTGGTACTATTTGGGGGGCAGGAACTACTACAGGAACATCCTCTCGCTCGGCCCTCTCAACCGCTGTGTCTCCACTGAGAGCGGAGTACGAGGAAGGTTCCTGTAAAGTTACCGGGCTCTGGATGTGACGGAATCATTGCGCGACCATTCTGACTGGGGCAACGTAGGGGCATAGGGATGCCGTTACCCGTTAGTGGTGTCTGTAATAACTCCGGTCACGGTCCGTGAAAAAAAATATTTTTTCCAGCGGATGTCTTAGTTACAACATGATTGAGCTAACTGGAGTAGTTTCATGTCGTATCCGACAACGGGAGGCTTTTAACAGATGACGTCCTGATGTTAGCTTTCCTGCTGCTGTTAGCTGTCCCTGTCAGCTGCAGCCACTCATGCTTTCTAGACATCGTGATTTCCCAAAATTGAATAAATACCACACATAGCAACACAAAACTGCTTTGCTAGCTCAATCATGTTGTAACTAAGATATCCGCTGGAAAAAAAAACTATTTTCACGGACCATTCATTGAGTTATTACAGACACCGCTAACAGCTAACGGTTAGCCTAGCTAAACTACGATAACCATGTTGTTATTTACAAAACGTCACATCCCGCCTTGAGTATATCCAATCAGCACGAAGTAAACCCCAAGCCCCAGCCAGGAGTTTCTCGGGGCCGTTCTGAGCACCGAGGCAGGGACTTGTTTAGCCCCTGTAAAAGATCCAGAACTCTGTCCTTCGGGGGTGGTTCCTGCAGTGGAGACACGCACCAACGGCCCCGGCCCCGTAAAATTACCCCGAAGTTCCTGCGGTGGAAACGGGCCTAAGGACTTCCTAGTGCTACAGTGCTGGACCAGCAGTCGCGGCCCAGCTAAAAACTTTATATAAATCCATGTTCAAATGAAGAACAGTAGGGCCCGACCGATTTATCGGGCAGCCAATTATAACCATTAGAGATATTATAGCCATTGATAATAAAATATTTGAAAATAGTAAAATGTTCTTCCTCCAATTTATATCTTTGTATTGAGTGTTTGAACTATATTTAAGCCATCAAAAGCAGGTATTTCGGGGGGTTTTAAATTGAAAAACATAAAAATTTAATCGGATTGGGGCGTCGGTGGCTTAGTGGATAGAGCAGGCGCCCCATGTACAAGGCTGTTGCCGCAGCGGCCCGGGTTCGAGTCTGGCCTGTGGCCCTTTGCTGCATGTCATCCCCCCTCTCTCTCTCCCCTCTTCACGCTTACCTGTCCTGTCCATTAAAGGCAAAAATGGCCAAAAAAAACATCTTAAAAAAATAAAAATTTAATCGGCTGATATATCGGTTATGTGATTTTTTTATTCCATAATATTGGAATCGGCATCGGCCCCAAAAAATCCATATCGGTCGGGCCCTAAAGAACAGTACGATGAGACGCAGACACACAGCAGAGGGGAGCTGCTTTCTCTGGATCTGAACCCACTGATCATTGAACACAACCCTCCCTCTTCAACTCCTCAGTGATGTACGTCTCCACATGACAACTGGAGGCTGCGCAGCCATTGGCAACTATCAGAGGCAAGTTTTGCCCATAAAGGTAGCTCGTAAAATGTCCGATTGGCGCCCAATTCGTTAACGTTATTGACGTAACGCCATTCCTGGGGTCGTAATTCGATGGATATCGTACAAACTGTTGTGTCTCAGTTCTCGTTGGATATCATGTGAACCATTCTTTAAGAAATATGTTGGTTAGGTGAATCAACCAAACTTTACAGCGCTTCACAGAAACCCCACTGCCACCTAGTGTTCTGGAGGTGTTACTGCACAGCAACATAGACAAACCACAGCACAAGTATAATGCTCACAAACGTGTAGGCCACTTGCGTAGGCTCTGAGTAGAGCTTACATACAACTATAAACCTTTACAATGGAGATCACTGTCTCCTGTTTCCTACTTTTTAACATGACCACAGGGTTATTATTGTAATTAGGATGAAGAAAGGTCCACAAACCTTCAGGGAGTAGTTATTTTTATGCATCATCCTAACCACACCTTAACCTTTGCAGCGTACGTTCAGAAAATCACTTACATGTGTCGTTCTCGAGGTAACGGACCAACAACATATTGTGTTGTCTAATTCAAAGGGTTTGTTGGCTGGTTTCTGTGTAGGATGATCTATTCTTTCGCTCACTGTATACTGTATGTTTCTCTCTTCTCTCCTGATCCATTCAGCCTGCCCAACTGAGCCTCCAATGGCAGCTCATCAAGCTCCCACATGGGGCACGTTGGCCGAGGAAATGAGAAATCGACAGTCTGTGGAGAGCAGACTGTGATCAGAACATTATGATCATGCACACAGGAGGATGAAGAACCAGGTCACTGAACGTCTCATCCCAAATGTAATCAGAGACACCACAAAGATAAAAACAGGTCAGATCTGTTGGTGCTTCTGAACAGAAAAAAGACACAACGCTCGCCAAGTTTTTAAATATCAGAACGGTGCAGAGCGCTGGTGTGTTCATCTCTCTGAGGATGATTTCACATCGAACCTGTTTGGTTCAAACTGGTGTGTTTTCCTTTTTATACTGTCTGGAGTAAAAGCCGCTCATCTAACTGGTGCTGTGAGTTTGTGGCCTGAAAGCAAACAGAGATCTTTGTGACAGCCGAGATGTGATTTTAAAGATCTAATATATAACTCTTCCACATTAAAGCAACTGGACCACAGTTACATATTGTTGAGTTGTACATTTAAATTATCCCAAATGTTTCCAACAAAGTTTAAACTCAGAGAAATCTGTAATCTTAATCAAGCTCATTTGGTCATCGTGGCTTCATATTGCCTTCACGCATACGCCATGGTTGTGGTTGTCTGACAGAAGTGGCCATTAATTCACTTATCCAGGTTTCAAGACACTTTTTTAAAGATTATGTTTGGGCATTTTTGGATTTGTTACACAGGAAAGTCGAGCACGAACTGGGGAAAGAGAGGGCAGGTTTGACATGCAGCAAATGGCTGGAGTTGGAATTGAACCCACAGCCGCTGTGGCAGGGACATAGCCTTTGAACATGGGCCATGAAGCCACATTTTTACAACACACTTTTTAGATCTTGGTCGTTTGTAACTACATCTTTTAACGTAAAGAGAAATTTTAGTCATTGGACGTCTGGATCTTAAGTTAACAGTGAAACAAGCTGAGTCTAAAGTCCTTTTTAAACAGGAGTTGTGCAAATTTGCAGGAAAGCCCAATCAGTGTTTTTTCAGCATTGGCAGTATAAAAACAAAATCGGGGAGTGCAGCAAAATGCCGCCTACCTACTTTTGTTTATACAGAATGTGCCTTTTTCGGGGCAATGGGGGGCGTGAGCAAGTAACAAAACGTGTAGCTCAGCGTGTGACATAAACAGTGACGTGGGAGGGAAGCCGCGGCTGGTCAGTCCTTCGGTGATTCTCTCGTAAATCGGCCCGTTCTTCACCGTCCCCGTCATCTGACGGTTAATGGCCTCTTCGTTTGCGAGGACAAGGAGGGCGCGCAATTCCTTGTCTCCCCAGTTGCTCATCTTTACAGTGTCTGTCAGGTTTGTGTTTCCCTCTTGCTACTAGCTGCTCGCTAATTCCTGCTATCAGCTGTTTCCTGTTTATCCACCGCCAGTGGGTCGCACGTGCGGCGTCATCAACAGCTCCTCCCACAAGTCATCAACAACCGGAACGCCGCCTTGGTCTGTTTAAACTAAAAGGGTTCCACCAATATGTCTACCCAACGAGGAGGAAAATTGGGCACCTCAGATCAACTCGCCAATCCGGCTCTGTGTGTCTAAACGCTCGCAGCTTGCCGGCAAAACGGCCCAACATTCGCCGAAAATCTGGCAGTGTAAAAGGGGCTACTGTCAGCAGATTTTAAACGTGAAACTGTTTTGTTTGGTGTTTTTACCGTTTCAAATCACCTGGGGTCTCATTTAAAAGACAATGCGTAGGATCTACACTAAAAGTATACGTACAGACAAAAGCCAAATACACCGTGTGCCAAAAAATATTAGACAATTTCTACAACCAGGTTTCCACCTCACCATCTGTATCGGCAATTTCTCATCTACGAAATGTTCGTAAGCATCAAGGGTCAAAGTTTCTCCCGTCAAGTGTGTTTGATCATGTTTGAGTGTGTGTGTGTGTGTGTGTGTGTGTGTGTGTGTGTGTGAATTTTCTGTCAGCATTTTTCCGTCTGTCAGGCTGCGAGGCATCGTGGGATACGAGAGCTGTCAGGACATGACAGGGGTCAGACATCAACACACACACACATGCTCACACACACACACACCATGACTGTCACACCCTGCAGACCAGCTGTCAGTCAGTGTGTCAGAGGTCAGAGGTCGGAGGGATTTACTGTGTATGTGTTTCCTGTCTGTTCATGGACACGTTTAATCTTACCTCAGGGCTGTGTGTGTGTGTGTGTGTGTGTGTGTTGAACCAGTTTACAGCCAGTGTCTGACACCATTGTAGCTGCGGGAAATCAAACAAACAGTCTCAGTGTTTGAACAGGTGAGCAGCATGAATAGATTTAATAAAACATCTTTTTCATGCATCACTTTCTGCTGATGTCGACCTCACTCTCTCTCTGTCATTTTCCCGACAGAAATTCCCAGGAAATCCAACTCTGGTGTGAACAGAAGCTGCTCCCAAGGAATGTGACAAAGAGCCCAAGGCGTCAAACTGGCTTCCACATTCTCCAGATCCCAAACTGAGAAAGATTTCACTGGTCGCTTCGTTGCAATAAAAAAAATTACAAAGGTGAAACTCTATCAGGAGCTGCACCTCGTCAAAGATCAAATATAGGCCTATATTAATGAAGGTCGACGAGGCCCTGGTGTCAGGACCAAAGGTTTCCCATCAGAACATTGGATTCACCAATTGACGTATTAACCATTCACACTGATTTTGGGTGAACTGTTCCTTTAATCTGTGCAGTAAAGTTCTATCAGCTTCAGTTTCAGCTCAGGTCAGCTACAGTAGAAGGGACTCTGCCTCCCTCACCTGTCAGACATCCCTGAGGGCTTCAACGCTCCACGATGGCTCACACTGACAGGACTGACAGGCGTGCAGATGGTCAAGTCACATTCACTGACACAGGCATAAAGAGAGAGAGAGAGAGAGAGAGTGTGTGTGTGTGTTTTGCTGCTAAAAATGACAGCGCAGGCTCATTTGCATATCACTCTCAGGCCTCTGCAGCTGTAACACGATTGGACGCCTCGTCAGTATGTGTGTGTGTGAGTGTGTGTGTGTGTGTATAATCTGATTCTCCATGCTTCTCTCACACACACACACACACACACACACACACACACACACTGTTTATCCTCTCACCCCCCCTGCTGGTCGCTCTACAGAACAGCAGCCACACACATTTCAGACACTTCAGAGATACAAGTCCTTCTTATAACTACCCATGATTCATTGGGGCAGACAGGCAGACAGGCAGACAGTGATTGATAAAGCCTGAGGGACAGCGAGACAGACAGACGGGCAGAGAGACCTAGAAACAAACTGAACAAAAGAGACGGAGGCAGAAAGAGAGGAGTGAATCTATGGTCTTAATGGACTGCTGAGTGACTGACCTTGATTCCTAATGGACACACACACACACACACACACACACACACACACACACATACTGCATTGACTTCCATTTATTCCCCGAGGGCTCGGCCCAACCTTAACCTCAACCCCAGAGAGAGACGGACAAACAGCTGGACAACAACTGAAGACAAACGGAGACACAAATGTGTCCTCAGAAACAGACCCATTGTCTCCAGCTCACTGATGCAGCGTCCACAAACTATTAACTGTCTATGGATAAGAAATAACAATCAATAATACAGAGGTTCAATTGAACAATCCTTAAGACATGTTTAATACCACATTAAATCCAATTAAATATCTGTTGTATGAATATGATGGAAACCCAGTAGGGACAATAAAGACTCAAATTACTTTATTTCTTGATTTGATTTGACATTTTTTTCAAAATAAATAAAAAGGTCATGAACACATGACACAAAACACATTTTAAATTAAAATACCACGGATAGCACAGTACAGCTAAATGTATAACTGATTATTTTATAAGTGCAAAAATTTATTTCCATAAATATCACATTATTTTGTCAGCACCTCTCGGAGATATAATTCCTAATCAATCATCAATTAATCATTTAGCACGGCCTGGACCTGGAGGAGCGAAGAAAATATGTGGAGGAATGTTTGGATTAATTCATTAAAAAATGACAGAAATATTTAAAGCTTTGTGAAGACTTTTTTCACAACTTTCACTGCCTCAGGAAAATCAAATAAAATCAATAAAATAAAAATAGGTTTAATTAATCAAAAAACTATCTGCAACTATTTTAATAATATTAATATTTTTTCAAGCAAAAACGGCAAACATACTCTTCTTCCTCCGTCTAAATTCTGAGGATTTGCTGCTTTTTCTTTTCTCAAAGCAAACAGAATATTTTAAATTTAAGTCCGCTGGTATCAGTTTGATAAATTATGACAGACGTTTTCTGAGCAAACAATAATAAATCGTAATATCTCTCACTAAAATGACTGTGACACTAATTATACTTGTTCTGTAACAGCGCAGGAACTCTGACATAATTAAAACACTAATTTTAAAACAATGGTTTAGAAGAGGGAAAGTAAAAAAGCAAAAAAAAAAAAAAAAGAATAGTTTTAAGGAACTGATTTATTGACTGGACGAGAAACAAGAATTAATCAGCATTTATATTAATTATTTTTTTATGTATCACAGTCATATTCTTATCAAACAAGACATCTGACGTCACATTGGGCTCTGAAGCTTTTTGACATTTAGAGCTGCAACAATTAATTGATTAGTTGTCAGCTATTAAATTAATCGCCATCTTAATTGATCGATTTATTGGTCTGAGTAATTTTTATAGAAAAAAAAGGTCTAAATTCTTTGATTCTAGCTTTTTAAATGTGAATATTTTCTGCTTTCTTTCCTCCAGTGATTCCTGACATTTTATGTATCTAACCACTAATTGATTTATGGAGAAATCAATCAATAGATTAATCAACAATGGAAATAATCATTAGCTGCAGCCATTATTCGATCTCTCTCTCGTCAGACTAAATGTCTATAAATGCTAAACCCAACAAACACCCTCTGTTCTCCAGCTGAAAGCTTCAGTGAGAAACATACCTTAAGACAATATATATATACACGACTGGAAATAAAGAATCAATATGGCTTCTGAAAACACGGAGCAGGCAACACGGAGGGAGTGTGAAGACGAGGGGACGGAGCTGGATGAAAAGGGACAAAAAGAAGCAGCCGTGAAACCCACCACCCGAAACTCAAACAAACTGTGTACTAATCCTAATCCTGAGGCCTCGCTCCACATGGATTAAAATAAACATGCTGCCCTTTGTCTGCCTGCAGCTCCAAGACTCAGACATTTACAGTGAGCAGAGAAATGCTCAGTTACCGTCTCCACTGACTAAAGCTCGCTGCCAGTAACCACAGAACAGACGAATATAGATGCACAAAAAGAGATTTCTTATATAGAGACGTTATAAAGACACAAGAAGACACACACTGTGTAGAATGTAGTACGTAGTTTAAAGTGGATCCTGCATGTGGGAGACAAACTAAGTGTAAAAGGTACAGTGTATTAATTATTAAATATAAATGTCACTCAGAATCATCTTCAAACATCTTCAAATTGCTTATTTTGGTATATAAAAAATAAATATTTAAGATCAAGTAACGTAGAGCCTGCGCTGTAGCCTGACGTGCACCTCCCCAGAAATGTAACTCCACAGTGTCACAGTGACGCAGACCTCCTGTCTGTCTCTGTAAGCTGAAACCATTTCCCTCAGTGGAAACAAAGCTTTGATTTACTTTAATTTCACAGATAAGAAACAATAAATTGTGAAGACAATAAAGCCTCCACAAAAATAACATTTTAAGTCTTGTGTTTGATTTATCCTGGCTTCATATGAGCAGAGGAAATCTCTGCTAGCTGATAGGCTAATTTATACAATGTAATAGTGTTGCACAGTATACCAGTACTAAAATAGTACCGCGGTACTAGAGTATTCCAAACGGTACTATACTGCATTTGGAAAATACCGGTACTTTGAAACTGATTCAATTCATTAATTTAGTTAATTTATTTTACTCATTTATGCACACAAACGCCCTTCTTGTTCCTATTGGAGCACAGATTGCACAAGTGGTGTGTATGACAACACCTGTATCAACATTTGCAGCTGGTGTACGTAAAACTTTTGAGCAACCAAACCGTGACGTCTGTACCGAGGTACTTACCGAACCATGATTTTTTGGTACCGTTACACCCCTACTATTTATTGTTCTAAAGGTTTGTATCCAAAAGGACTTTTCCTTAGGAAAAGTACCAAAAAGTATCGAAAAGTATCGAAATTCATATTGGTATGGGTACCGAAGCAAAGATTTTGGTATCGTGACAACACTACAATGTAAAATGCCATAGGATTGTGCTAATAACGTTAGCATGTTGTATTTGTTTGGAAAACATGTTTAGTATAAGACAGTTGTTTTGTCAGTGAACCTTGTGAGCTGTAATGGAGCTGAATTTTGTAACGTTACCTTTGTTAAATGTTGCTGTTGTCCATGGTTTCATATGAGTAGAGGAAAAGTCTGCTAGCTGATAAGCTCATTCATACAATGTAAAATGCCATAAGCTTGAGCTAATAACGTTAGCATGTTGTATTTGTTTGGAAAACGTTTTTAGTATAAGACAGTTGCTTTGTCGGTGAACCTTGTGAGCTGTAATGGAGCTGAATTATGTAACGTTACCTTTGTTAAATGTTGCTGTTGTCCCTGGCTTCATATGAGGAGAGAGAAAGTCTGCTAGCTGCAAGGCTAATTTATACAATGTAAAATGCCATAGGCTTGTGCTAATAACGTTAGCATGTTGTATTTGTGGGGAAAATGTGTCCAGATAAAGACAAGTGTTTGTCTGTGAATGCTGCGAGTTATAGTGAAGCTGATTGTGTTTGAAACTGTCTCTATTAAGCCATGTTTAATGTGTGTTTAATGTGTGTTTACTGTGTGTTTAATGAGTGTTTAGAATCAACTAAACTTCACAGCCCTTCACAGAAACCTCCACCCCTGACCAGTTAAGTACTTTTAGTCCTAGTAACTCGCTGCAGTGACCTCGGGGGAGACTGGAGGGTGGACACAATATTTTTAGAGCAACACTGTTGGGTTGTGATGGTATTTGGGACAGTGCCACGATCCACCAGACCCATGTGGAGCACAGTGCAGTCACCTGAAGCAAAATGAACCTACAGACCGACAAGTCGTGTATTTGCTTTTAGGAAAAGGACAGCCACTGACAGACGAGACAGATGAGATGGGGGACGACCTGCAACAAAGGGCTGAAGTTTGGAGTTGAGCCTGTGCCGCTGCAGAGGACCCAGCCTGTACATAGCTCCTGGGAAATGACGAGGAAGATCAGGGTAATCTTACATCCAGGAATATACGTTTGTCTTCATGCTCCACTGAGCATCATTACTCGGCGTGAAGGGGGCGGAGCCTTCAACACTTGATCCAGTTCTCTTTATACATCCATGAGCCTGGAGCTTCAGCCCGCAGCAGAGATGAGCGACAGAGGTGTCACTTCGCTCCACCTCCACATCTCCAGATCTTTTCTACTTCTGACAGACGTCACACAGCTCCCTCTGGAAACACCTCATATCACCTCTAACACACACGAGCAACCTTTAAAACCGACACACTTTCAGCTCCGCTCCGTTTACTTTAAAGCTTTTTCACAGAGTCAAGTGGAGTAGAAAACAATCTGCTATTAGCACATTTGCATAAAGTCCAAACTTCCTCCTCCTCCTCGTCGTGCTGCCGACTCTCTGAATAATAATGTCACATTTTGGTTGAGTGGCGTCCCGCCGCCGCCGCCGCCCGTCTTTGACGCCACATGTGTGAAGAACGAGCTTTAAAGTGGACTGTGAGTTAACCAAGGACAGCCTGCAGTGTGCCGCTAAAATACCCCCTCTGCTACTTTCCTCGCCCTCGGAGAGAAAAGAGTTATCTTAAGGCTGCAGCTGGCACAAACAAACACACAAACACAAACAAACACACTCAGACGTGTCTGTGAGCTTCTTAAGGACAATAATGGATAAAAACAGAACAGAGGAACGAGTGGAAACACTCTCTGCAGGTTTCAGTGTCAGACCAACTGTTAGAGACACACTGAGACATAATGTGTGTGTGTGTGTGTGTGTATATGTGTGTTAGTGTATTAATAAGTGTGTAAGTGCTTTGTGTGTCCATGCTGGGCTTATCCAAGTAGAAAATGAGTGTATGTGAATGATGCCAGCAGCTTGGCGGTCCACCTGGACGCTGCCCAGGGCTGTGCGTGTGCGTGTGTGTGTGTGTGTGTGTGTGTGTGTGTGTGTGTCAGGGTGTAACAGATGAAGGACAGTAAAAGCTGATCCCAGGTCTGTTTCCTGTTGACAGATTCAAGGTAAATTCTGTTGCTGTTTTTATATAACAATCTGGCTGTTTCTTTAGTTTCATCTCAGTCTCATCAGTCATGGTGATATTACACTCAGCAGCTGCAGCATGAAACTGATGAACACATGAATGCATCAATACTTATAATATATTATATAAATCATTTTGATGTGGGCCATTCTACGTCATGCATTATTTTAATGGTTATATTTTAAAGGTATATCATGCAAGATTTTCATAAAGGACTGAGATGACAGGGTTATGGTGCCCTGTTATGCTCTTATTTTGTCTTGTGTTATAAATCCAGTGCACCCCTTTTTACAGCGATGTGATTTGGTCCCTCCCTGAACCCTGTTTCCACTGAGCAGTACGGTTCAGTTCAGTTCATAGTTTCTGTCTCCACAGTGAAAGTTGTGGATGGTACCAACAGAAGCGTTCCTTAGCGTCCCCATGTTTGGTCCCCCCTCTGTTGGGGTACCTAGCACACAGATCTGGTACTAAAAGGTGGAGCTAGAAACCCTGCAGTCTGATTGGTCAGTAGAGGACGCTCACTCTGGTTTTATGTAACCTCTGTTCATACATCAGTAAACTACAACTATAAAATGAAAGAGAAAAAATAACTTCATTCACTGGGCCGACTGCCGGCAACTTTTTTTTTTTTTAAGATTTGTTTATTCAAAAAAAAATGTTCAGTACAGCATTGCTCATAGTAGAGTACAATACGAATCTCTTTTTTCTTTTTTATAACCCAACCAAAATATAATACATACTAACATATTATAGAGCAAATAAAAACCAGTATTAAACAGTATTATACATAAAAATATGAACATTCACATACACAAAACAACCCCCCCCCCCCCAAAAAAAGAAATACCCACTTAGGATCCAACTGACCACCCCAAATCCCCCCCGCCCCTCCCACACACGCACACACACACACACACACACTGGGGATGGACCTCGCGGCGACAGTAGTAATGCTCAACAGGAAGGCAGAATGAAGGATCAAGAAAACAAGTCAGCTAAAAAGAAAATGGGTACATAGTGGAAAACAAATGCTTGATGGGTTCAACTGGTAGGAAGCTGAGCTAGCTCGTTGAAATGATCTATGAAGGGCTGCCATATGTCATAGAATTTCTTACTTGAGCCTCTCAGTGTGTATTTTATTTTCTCAAGTTTCAAAAAGAACATGACATCATTAAGCCATTGGGCTGTGGAAGGGCTCTTGGCGGACTTCCAGTGTAGTAGTATTACGCGTCTAGCAAACAGGGAAGTGAATGCAATGATTTGTTTTTGTTTAGGGTTAAAAGCAACCTCAACAGAGGGGGTTCCAAAAATTGCTATAAGTGGACATGGTTGCAAAACAAAGTCAAGGACTTAAGACAAAGTGGTAAAAAAACTGCCCCAGTAAGCTTGGAGTGCCGGACACATATAAAACATATGGCTCAAGTCGCAAGGAGTTTGCTGGCATCTGCTGCATTTATCCTCCACCTCCGGATAGAGTCCGGAAAGCCTGGATTTGGAGAGATGGGTTCTGTGCAGTACTTTAAGTTGTATGAGGCTAAAGCGAGCACAGGACGTAGTAGAGTTTATTCTGTCCATAGCCTTGTCCCACCACACGTCACTGAATTCCATTCCCAACTCCTGTTCCCATTTCGTCCTAACTTTAGTAGGACGGACTGCCAGCAACTTTTAAGGTGGAACGTTAACTTGTAATGTTACTCAATGCATGAGTTGATGACGTGAATCCATCAGCACACCTTAAATTTCACTGTGACAACTTTGACCATCACTTTAGTTTTTATATGACACACACTTTTAGTAATGACTTTAAAAATATAGATTAATTTGGAGCGGATTATGTGAAGGTCATATATTCTAATCCTCACTTCCTGTGGGCTACAGCAACACTAAACCCCTGAGCTTGCCTGAGAAGGACTAAATGCACAAAGCTGCTATTTTTAAATATCCCATGGAGAGAGACTCTCACTGCAGCCTGTTCTATTTTGTTGTGAAAATGTGGGCGTGCAGCCTCGTTCTGTGGACGATAAACCAGGTGCAGACTTCCATCTGTGTCACCGCTGATGAGGAAATACAGCGAGTGCTGGACGGAGCAGTGAGTGATAACAACCCCGCCCACATTTAAGAGGACTGTCTGAACACACCGAGGGTCTAGGTACCACGTCTGAAGGGTTACTGCTGGTTCCAAAGGTGCTGGACTGAAAGGGTTTGGTGGAAAGTTATATTTGCATTTCATGCCAGTAATCCCAGTAGGGAAATGAATCTTGGTGACATGCAACAGGGCGTCTGCTCCAACTAGAGGCAGCAAACAGGTTTCCAAAAATACCAAATATTTCAGACTGAATGTGTTTATTAAAACATCTAAATCTGCTTTACATTTGATCTAAAATCTTTGAACACATTTTGATGCAGTACGGGACGTTACTACTACTTAACCCTCGCTGTGAATCTTTAACCACCACATGTTCACGTCATATTCAGGTGTCCACATACTTATGGCCGTGTAGGCAGCGCTGCAACAACGAGCCCAGTGTTACCTCTACACACACTTAAAACACACACACATTTAAATGGATGAAGTCAAGAGTGATACACACACACACACACACACACACACACACACACACACACAGTCAGCAGTTTGTTTCACAGAGTCATTGTGAGGGAGAGAGACATAGACACAAACACACACACACAGAGGAGAGAGAGAGAGTCTCTGGGTAAAATGTGTCAGAGACGATAGGGATAATACATTAAGCTGGATGTACACACACACACACACACACACACAGTCAGTCAGGTCTGCTTCAGTAATCCTGAGGACAAAGATGAGCAGAGTTCTGACATCAGCACCTCTTAAAGGACAGTGTGTGTGTGTGTGTGTTTGTGTGTGTGTGTGTGTTCAGAGTGAGAGGTTCGTGACGCTGTGTGTTACTGTGTGTCTTTGTGTGTGCGAGTGTGTGTTTGAGCTATTTTCTCTGCTTCAAACTCGAAAAGCTTAAAACGGTGGGATGATGTCATGCTGTGACACACACACACACACACACACACACACACACACACACACACACTCTGTCATCATTATCAAACACACAGTAACACACACACACATTTTAAACCATGCTCATGTGCGTCACCATCCATTTCAAAGACCTGATTTAAATTTGGTTCTTACTGTATTTTACACTCAGTGACCACTTTATTAGGAACACCTGCACACTCTATATGATATACAGTCTGCTCTTATGACGCCTGTATTCAACTGTATGTGTCAGCACTGTGGTTACACTTAGTCATGATGCCGTCTACATTATATTCAGAGGTGTTCCTAATATTCTGACCACCTCATTTATCTAAATGTGAAGGGCAACACATCAGAAAGCGTCCAGTTCAACATCTTTTCCTCTGACCTCAGTAATAAAGTCATTAAATGTACAGAGCTGTTATCATAGGCTGCATCAGACTGCACAGGTGTACCTAATAAAGTGGCTGCAGAGTGTGTTGAGAACTTGGTCACAAATGGATTAAAAAACAAACCCACCCTGGTCAAACACTGCACGGACGAAGGTGGTTTGTGAGGACGTTTTGTGGCGCTCCTGTCGAGCAGCCGACAGCAGAGGTCTGGCTCCAGCTCAGGCTCTCACTGTGGCCTGAAGGCAGACAGGTGCTGGGCCCTTCTGGACTTGCCAGGTAAGAAATCGGGGTCATGAACCTGACGTAGGCGTCATCAGCAGGCTGAAACACACTGCCTGTGTGTGTGTGTGTGTGTGTGTTTTCCTGGACAGGTTCCTGACGGAGCGTTTGGAAGCCTGGAGTTTGGGATCAGCTCCTCACGGGAGCCAGGAAATACTCAGACGGACAAATCTGTCGGAAGACGTGACTGATATTAATGACTTTATGTTACATTTGTTTACCTGCCTGATGCTCCCACTGTCATGACATTTTTACTTACTGAACTTTGGGATGAGAATTAATAGATTTTATTGATACCAGTGACATTATCAATGCTGCTTATCGGAAAGATTCTCCATCAATTCCCTTATTAATTCCTGATCAATATTTTGAGTGGGGGAAAAAAAATACAACCACAAGTTTTCAGCATCAACTGAACTATTTTATTATCTTTGAATCAAAGAGAGAATATTTGTACAGCATTCATTTCCATTTAAAAACATGCCGTTCTCTGAGTTTAAACCCAAAATATGTAGAAATATGTTTCAGTATATTTCTGAAAGCGCACACACGTGAGCGCGGTGCCCAGAGAGGCAGTCAGAGCTACAGGCTACAATGAGGCTAAAAACAGAGCTCAAATGAGGTTTTTCCAAACAGCTTTTTATGTCGGGGCTTCAGGACACTTGGATCACTACGGACGAGCAGTATGGAGATATTTTGTGGTTTCAATGATGTGTTTTTGGACGTTTGAATCTGGGGCGCCGTCAGCCTCCATTAGGTGGAGTTGTGTTGCTACCTCCTCTCCCCTTGGATCTCTGCAAGTGATGTGAGGACTCTAAAACTTCACCTGAGCCTCCCTCGCCATATGGGTGAGTAGATGATGGCTGAATTTACATTTTTGGGTGCACTGTCCCTTTGAGTACAGAACTTGATCTAATTCATGCGCTTCATGAACAGATCATGATCTGGAGCTGTTGTTAAGCCCAGAGTCCCTGTGTCCACTACATGATACTGTACTGTACTAACACATGTTACTATACAATAGCACACAGTGTCTCTTGTTATCTATTATTTACCTGTTATCTATTTTTACTCCCTGCCTGTGGCCGTCTGATCCGTCTTGTACTGTATTCTCTTCTTGAACAGCTGTGTTTCATGTTCCTCTGCGTGCCTCTGAGTCTTTAACATTTTAATATATTGTTATTTTCCAGGCGCCCTGCTGTGAAGCACTGTGACCACAGCAGAGCTGGAAGCTGAGCACCTGAGGATTATATCATTATCTCTCCAGGAGCACCGCAGACAGCTTTACAACACAACACTAAATCAACACCGCTATATTTTTTATAACAGCCTGTGGGGCTGAAAACATTTAACATCCTCACACTTAGACTGCATTATTGAACCGCGCTGTAAATCATGTTTTTAATCTCAATGACAGCGTCGCAATAGAGCTGAAACAATTAGTCCATCAAGAGAGAAATAATCACAGACTATATTGATAATTGATTAATCATTTCAGCTCTTTAATCAAACAAAAAGCCAATTATCATCTGATCCAAGCTTCTGAAAGGTGAGAACCTGCAGGTTTTCCTTCCTTGTAAACTGAATATCTGTAAGTTTGGACAAAACAAGACATCTGAAGACACCAGGAGACACTGAGACAAGAGAACGTATCCTTCATACTAAAACACTAACATTAAGCACGATAACACAATAACACTAAGAATTGAAGAGGGCTTGAAATTAGCAAGGCCATTAACGCTCACATTATGATGAAACACAGGTGGGACTGTGAGAAATAATGTGGTTGTAACCTTTAAGGAGCTAATTTGGCTAGCAAGCTAACAAAGCATTCCACATATGGATATTAATTAATTTCAGATACTGTGTTGGGTTTTTTAAATGCATTTTTTTATCATGCAGAAACAATAACACACTATTTCTCTCAAATTGTCTGGACATTAGAGAGTCTCATTATCGCCAGAATTCATCTGAATTTTAAAAAAAAAAAAAAACCTTTATTCATCCCTTGCAGGGTAATTAATCCTTTAACACCTTCCTCTGTTTGGCTTTTGTTCTGCCAGAATTTAAAAAAAATGGTCTATTTTTTACGGTTTGACCCTCATGATGAATTTGGACATTCATAGATTAAAGATTTATGACATTATTGATGTCATAAATCTTTCCCTAAAATCAAAAACACATATTTTACGTCTCACTTGTGGTGCTAATTATCAATCTAGAGCCCTTTGTACCCAGAGCACCGTCTTGACATTTTTACACAGAACCAAACAACAGTGTGTGATTATAGACAGCATGCCGACATCATGTCAGCAGAACTTTATAAACAACAACAGCAACGGCATAACATGGTAAAAATAATAATTTGCCCTCCCTGTTATATGGCGGCCATTGTTGCCTTCTTCTTTGAGTTAGCTGCTAACTGCTAACAGCTACTTTTTAAGGTCCCATTTACACGACAACGATTTCAACTGAAAACAGTAAACTTTAGCTGCGTTTTGGCCGATCGTTTAAATCGTTTTGGGTGCCTAAAAACGCAACGTTTTGAAAACAGGTTCCAGAGTGCAATTTTTTGGAAACAGCACCATCTCTGTTGTCATGTAAACTGTAAAAACGGAGACCTTTCGCACATGTTCATTACAGTTCCAGTCACGAGGCATGTGCGAGAAATAGAGTTGTACTGATACCAGAATCGGAAATGCCTCCGATACTGCCTAAAATGTGGTATCGGTTATGGGCAAGTACAGGCTATGACCAGTCCGATACCACGTGAAGCCTCACGTCATTACACACGCTACAGGCAAACGAAACAGAAACAGAGCGGAGTTTAAAAAGCATTCTACTGTAGCCTTTAAAATGTCTTTTTTACCAAATTGTGTGGCTGCACTTTAACCTGTGTCTTGATCTGTGTCAACACTGGATAATAATAATAATAAAAAAGTTTTATGGCATTCATTATGCCATACTATTATGTAATGTATTTTTTTACGCGCTGGTATCGGATCGGTACTCGGTATCAGCAGATACCTAAGGTTCAGGGATCGGAATCGGTATCAGGAAGGAAAAAGTGGTAGCGGTATCGGCATGATGCAAAAAGGGCTTGGATTGTTTCGGTGTGAGTTACTCAGTGTTGAAGATATCAGCCATAGAGAGGAACTATTTTCTCTCTAAGTATCCCCGCACAGAAGGACATGTGCATCCACTCATGGACGAGAGGCTCGGGCTCCTGACAGTGCAAGATGTTAATGGCATCCTCCTCGGCCGGGCTGTAAGGTTAGCTAGCTCAGTGATGCTAGGTGAGCTCACAGTAGATGCTTCTTTCTGCGTGGCGATGCAGTTGGCCGATATCGTTTGATAGAAAGAAAATAGTTCCTACTGTACATGAAATTGCTCGCAACAAGATCTGCCGATTATCTTGAGTGACCAGGTCATGATTTCTGGAAAGAGACATTGATGTTGAGTTTTTCAAATGTATTTTTTTGGCGCTTTGAGCACCACAAGCCGAGAGAAGGCAGACATCTCTACGGCCAAAATCTCCAACACTCAGCAACTCTCACCAAAACTATCCAGACTGATAAACAGCTCTACAGGTGAGAGGAAAAACATGTTTTTGATTTTAGGGTGAACTGTTCCTTTGGGGCTTCAGCTTTCGCACTTGAATTGTTGTTATGACACAAGAACGAGTGTAATCTTTTGATAAATATATTACATATTCATACTGCATGAAAGTTCATGATAGTGCTAGCTGCCTGTGGTCGGAAAGAACTTTATCATTAGGGAAACTGTTGGACAACAGTTGCAGTACAAAGCAGAGAGGAGTGCAAATAAAACTAAATATAGAAAAAATAAAGATTGCTATTAGGGTACAAACAAAGCGTACACGACAGGTTAAAAACAAAGGTGCAAATCTGCACACAGCGATTAAAGTAAACAAGTAGTGATCATAATAAAGAAAGGTTAATGGTAAGGTACAAATCTAAAACACGGCTGGTATTTAAAGTAAATTCCCACATTCATAAGCTTGTATCTGCAGCTGCACACCGCCACAGAAATGAGGAAGCATTTATCAATTTATCTCGCCAAGAAAAAGTCACACAAAAGCTGCCGCTTCCAGGAAACCCTTAGATACATCTTCTTATTTATCCATTAGGAAATCATCTTCCAAACAGAATGTAAGTGAGAGTTTTAAAAAGACTGGGAGCAGTCACATCTCTATCGTGTTCCTTTTAAAGTGGAGAACGTGTCCTGGTTCTGCGTCGGCAGTCATGTACAGTTTGTAGTGTTCAAACCTTTTAAATGTGAGCTAAAAATGGTTTGCTGAATCTGACACCACGTGTAAAAGGAGAATAACTACGCCGGGTGCAGTTTAGGTGAGTGATGACATGTCTGTTTTTGTTCATTCATCTGAGTCTTTCTGTCTCTCATTAGAGTCACATTTTAATACACGACGAGACAGAAAATACTGGCTTCATGAGTTATGTTTAAAATCTACTGCATGCTGGAAACGTCTCACACACGCTGGGTTATGTTCATCTTCAAGGATATCAGAGATCTGTCCACATCAGGCCTGAAACTATCGGCTATTTTCACACTTCATTTATTACAATGCTAATTATTTAATCAATTAATCAGCCTATAATGTCAATAAATGTTCTAAAGTCCACACTGACAGAATCAAGTGTCTTATTTTTCACTTTAATATCAATATAAACCAGCAAACATTCACATTTAGGTACTAAAACAAGATATTTTTTGGCATTTTAACTTGAAAAAATAAAAATAGTTGCTGAATTATTTTTGTTTTTTGACTAATTATTTAATGGATTTAATAAATTTCTAAATCTGAAACATTTTTGCTGAAAACAGTTTGTTTATTGGACTGGAAATGTGATCATCAATGTTAAAGCCTCAAATATAAAATTAATCATTATATATATATATATAGGAGAAACTAACTGGAGTTATTCCACTGTATCATAACGAGCATCAACACAACAAAAATATTATAGCCAAAGCACCACATTAGGGCTGCAGCTAATAACATATTAAATTATTTATAAATCTCACATTCTATTGATTAATTGTCTATACAATGAAAGAAAATAAATGCTTGTCACACTTTCCTTTAATCTCCTTAACACAGAGAAAGTGTCACATTTGAGAACTACAGAGTATTTGGCTTTGTGCTTGACAAATGACTTAGCCGGTGGCCAATTAAATTTCCTTTTTAGACTAATTAGCCTAACTGCACCAATGCAGTTTGTCTGTTGCTGCAGTTAATGAGGTGTTCCACACATTTGTATCATGTTGTCACAAATAGCTTTTATTTCAAGGGTTTTACCAATGTCTAAATCTGAACCACAGTAAGTCCATTTATCTCTGATAACAAGATAAATGTTGGGATTTAATGACCAAAGTAGAAGCCACAACTAACGTGGAAAATAACTGGGTTTACATTTAAATACTCTACTATATTATACTTCACCACAAACACTCACATCATCCCTCAGTGGTGGAAAATGCACTCAGATCTTTTTACCTTTTTACCACTAAAATTAGCACCTATGAAGGTTTTTTAAACACAGGAAAATTCGCTAAGAATAGACGATAGACTGCACTGCACCAGAGCCACAGCTCATCAAGTATCTCCGCTTTGTCAGTGGACTTTGGCGTCTAAATATGACACGTTAGGCGCCCTCCTGCATCTGCTGTTGTCAGTGTATGCTTGTTACATGCATTGTGTCTTCGCAAAACACTTTGTTTTTACGTTTAAAAAACACGCTCAACATTCTCACGGGAAGTGAACAGCAGGCTTCTGGGTTTAAGTCCGAGTTTGCTGGGTCATTCAGTCTCTCTCTCTCAAACTGCCGACTTAATTTGGATGGATGTTAACGTGCTGCGGATGGAATTTTTTGGCGACAGGTCATTGCATCACACCAGAAAAACACACCAATTAACGCATCCTCCCAAGTGCGAATTTGTGTCTCCCAGGTTAGCGAAGGCATGACCTGTCCGACTAAGCCCAGTTCACATTACACGATTTCCACCCTGATTTTGCGTCGTGGAGACTATCGTAATCTTTTGAGTCTTCATACCTGGCGACGTGTGTTTCTGTCAGCGGGAGTCTCGCCAACTGCGTTACGACCTGTGCGTACACACCACAAGATTTCTCCACCGAGCCCTCGCCGACAGAGCCCCGGATAACACGGTGACGTCACCAAACTTGGAGACGACACATCGTAAAGGCATGGATATTCTTTATTATCCTGGGTCCAAACACAACGCGCTCCCCGTGATCCTGTGGACGCCGCCATTATTGTTGTTGCTTGCCGGCCGGCTTGTCAGTGTTGCCAGGTCTTGGGAGAGAAACAAGCAACCAGGGCTATGGCAACAAGCCCAAAAGAAGCAACTATCATGCCTTTAAATAGCTTATTAGACGGATATATATAGAGGAAGGTGACGTTTAGAAACAAGCCCAAAGTCGCAGCTAATAAGCAGACCTGGCAACCATGCGGCTTGTCGTCCTCACATTTCTTCCCTCCTCCTGCGTGCTGACGTGGGACGTATCCCGCCTCTCATTGGCTGATGCTCTTTGTCAGTCGTGTCAGCCTTCTCCAATTCTCTACCATGCCAGATATCCAGTCCCAGTCACAGACGAGGGGGTGACTTGCTCGTAGGCTTGTTCACACATGAGGACTCGTCGTGGCAGATTATCTGCCGACTCACCTCCGACCCAAGGTGGCCCTCGTCCAAATCGCACTGTACAAATCCACCCATATATATTATATTATTGGATTATAATTATTGATGCATTCATGTGTTCATCACTTCAGTGTTGCAGCTGGTGAAGGTGGAGCTCATTTCAATTACTTCACCTATAATAATCATCATAATTGATTAATCTGAATTTGAACAGTAACTAATGTCGCAGCGGAGTAGAAGTATAAATCAGCCATTCAGTCCATCAGGACCAAAACCTCACACCACAAACTCACTCTCTTCCCGACAGCAGTGGGCCTCATCAACAAGGCCCAGGACCCCCACTGACCACCACCACCCCCTCCCCCACTGTCTCTATACATTAAAGCTCATCTTGGTCTATATTCTCTGCACATGAGACATATTTGCTCTGCTGTGAACTCTTGCACATCCCCTGACTCATATTCTAACACATCCTGCACAAACCTGCACAGCTCTCTTATGAAACAGCTTTATTACACATATTTGTTCTTTAAAGTCCCTTTAAAACATTTTTTTTATATTTTTATTGTAGAGACCAAAAACAGAAAATAAGGTTGTTTTTAGTGAGTCGTCACTGTGATTCCAGAAGCTTTTTAGCCAACAAACATGGGTGCGTTTTTAGCAGCCCGTCGCTTTGTTTCAAACGGGGATAGTGCCACAAAAAGCAGTTTGTTTTTACCGCGACATTGCTGCTTTTCCTACCAGGGTGGTGCCATAAAAAAGCAGTTATTTATTACTGGGACGTTGCTGCATTTCCCTCAGGTGTAGTGCCATGTAAAGCAGTTGTTTTTTTACCAAACCACTGGTGCATTTCCTGCCAGGATAGCAGCATGAAAAATTGTTTTTAACCGAGACGTCAGCGTGTTTCCTGCTAGGATAGTGCAAAAAAAAAAAAAGGTGATTGTTTATTAGCAGGTCAATGCTGCTTTTTCTGGAGGCACAGCGCCATAGAAAACAGTTGTTTTTGTTAACCAAACATTGGTGCATTTCCAGCCAGGATAGTACCACGAAAAAAATGGTTGCTTATTACCAGGACATGCATTTCCAGCAGGCAAAGTACCACAAAAAGCAGTTTTTAAGAGAGACATCACTGCCTTTCCAGCCAGGATAGTACCATGGAAAGCAGTTGTTTTTTACCAAGGCATTGGTGCATTATCTGCCGGGATAGTGCCATGAAAATGTGGTTGTTTAATAGCGGTTCTTTGGTGTGTTTCCTGCAGGTGTAGTGTCATGGAAAGCAGTTGTTTTTTACTGAGATATGGGTACATTATCAGCTGGGATAGTGCCACGAAAAAGTAGTTTTTAACCAAGACATCTGCATTTTCCTGCCAGGATAGTGCCATAAAAAGCAGTTGTTTATTACCAGGACGTTCCTGTGTGTCCTGCAGGTGTAGTGACATGGAAAGCAGTTGTTTTTTACCAAGACATTGGTGCATTTCCAGCCGAGGTAGTGCCACGAAAAGCAGTTGTTTATCACCGGCATGTTGCTGCGTTTCCTGCAGGTGTAGTACCATGGAAAGCAGTTGTTTTTTACCAAGACATTGGTGCATTATCTGCCGGGATAGTGCCATGAAAAGTAGTTTTTAACCAAGACATCACTGCATTTCCAGCCAGGATAGTGCCATAAAAATGTGGTTGTTTATTACCAGGACGTTGCTGTGTGTCCTGCAGGTGTAGTGTCATGGAAAGCAGTTGTTTTTTACTGAGATATGGGTACATTATCAGCTGGGATAGTGCCACGAAAAAGTAGTTTTTAACCAAGACATCTGCATTTTCCTGCCAGGATAGTGCCATAAAAAGCAGTTGTTTATTACCAGGACGTTCCTGTGTGTCCTGCAGGTGTAGTGACATGGAAAGCAGTTGTTTTTTACCAAGACATTGGTGCATTTCCAGCCGAGGTAGTGCCACGAAAAGCAGTTGTTTATCACCGGCATGTTGCTGCGTTTCCTGCAGGTGTAGTACCATGGAAAGCAGTTGTTTTTTACCAAGACATTGGTGCATTATCTGCCGGGATAGTGCCATGAAAAGTAGTTTTTAACCAAGACATCACTGCATTTCCAGCCAGGATAGTGCCATAAAAATGTGGTTGTTTATTACCAGGACGTTGCTGTGTGTCCTGCAGGTGTAGTGCCATGGACAACGGTTGTTTTTTACCAAGACACTGGTGCGTTTCCAGCCAGGATAGTGCCATGAAAAGCACTGCTATGTTGCTGCATGTCCTGCAGGGGTAGTGTCATGGAAAGCATTTGTTTTGTACTAAGACATCACTGCATTATCTGCCGGGATAGTGCCACAAAATGTGGTTTTTAACCAAGACATCACTGTGTTTCCTGCCAGGATAGTGCCATAAAAAAGTGGTTGTTTAATAGCAGATGGGTGCTGTGTTTCCTGCAGGTGTAGTGCCATGGAAAGCAGTTGTTTTTTACCATGGCATTGGTGCATTTCCAGCCAGGATAGTGCCACGAAAAGCAGTTAATGTCATGTTATTAAATGTTGCAGTACTTTGCCTTTCTTCTTATTTCCTCTTAATAATTATTGTATGTTTAATTCATGCACCAAAAACCAAAGCAAACTGCTTGTGATTACAAACCTACCCAGTATGTCTCATTCCTCCGCTGATGTCTCTCCATAATTTACCACAGAAAACTACATCAATAAGTGGGTTACTACGCCACACAATATTCCACTACACTTATGAACACACTCCAGCAGCACCCAGCTCTGTGTTGTCTCAATGGAGGGTGTTATGAAAACACTAATGGGTGCTGCTGTGTGCCGCCACCAAACGTTACAGTCACCGACTGTACCGGTGGTGTGAGAGTAGAGCCCGGTGAGCATTAACACCTCACCTGTCAATATTTAATCCACCCATCAGTCATTATGTACACACACACACACCTGACCCTGCAGCGTCACACAACCGGAGGGGTCACACGTTTCACCGTAACACCAGTAAACACCCGGTGAAGGTGGTCGTTACACATACACAAATACACACACACACACACACACACACGGGCAGACCCTCGGTTGACCAGAACCGACCGTCCGGTTAAACCGTAGTTAGCCTGTTAGCAGCCTCTGCTAACTTCGGTAACCGGTAACCTCTCTTAATGATAAACACGTTAGTGGGCTGTAACGTGAAATCACCGTAACGTCACTGTAACCTCACCCTTTGCGTCAGATTAACACGAGACAACACACACACACACACACATTCTCACACACACACACACACACACACACATTCACACGGTATCAGTTACCAACTTTCACTAATTTCAAGGCAGTCGCCGTCTGCGCGAGCTCAACCGGCGGCGCCAAACCACGCTGCACAGATTGCACCGGCGATAATTAGCACACGCGCTCACACACACACGCGCGCACACACACACAGGTATGCACTAAACCCACACACACACACACACACACACACACACACAGATAGAGGGACACACTCGCCGGTCGGTGTGAACCTGAGCGGGTCGGTCTGGTCCGGTCTTACCTCCCTCCTGGTCCGGTTGGAGACAGGCCGGGATGTTTTTCTTCCAGCCGGGCATGATGCACCTCAGGGCGGATAGGGAGTCCAGGGCGGCCCGCTAGCAGACACACACCACCAGCAGCAGCAGCGGGAGGAGCAGCGACAGCAACATGGCTAGTTAGCTTTAGCTTCAGCTGCTACACCTCCCCCTGCACTGAGAGCCGAGCCCTCTCTACCACGCTCTCTCTTTTTCAACCTCACGCGAACCCCCCCTCCTCTCTCTCTCTCTCTCCTTTTCTTCTCTTTGTCTATGTCTCTCGACCCCCTCCCCCCTCTGTAACTCTACCCCTCGAGCCTCGTTGTGGTCTCCGGAGGAGTGGGAGAGAGAGAGAGAGAGAGAGGGTGACGTGATGACCGTGAAGGCGCCCGCGAGGCAGACCCGGTACCGCTCGAACGTTACAACCCGAACCCCGCGTGCCTCGGGATTCTACCCCATCTGACAGGCTCGCGATTAATTTGCCCCCAGTATGCGCTCACACGCGTTAATTATCGCAGCCATTTAAGTGATTTGTCCGGTGAGCACGCGCCAGCAGTGAGCACGCGCCTCCCGCCTTCATTCATTCATAGAGGAGAGACGGAGCCAGTGAACAGAGAGACACTCTCCCGGCTAACAGCTCCTCCATCAGCCGATATAAGATGAACAGATATGGACACAGACACACAACTGACCGAAGGGAGAAACATATAAACACAGTCAGAGTGTAACCTTGTTGGTGACACAGCACTCTGTCACAGCCAATCACCACATACTCTGGGGAAAATACCCTTTAACAGGGGTGTCAAACATACGGCCCAGGGGCCAGAACCGACCCGCCAACGGGTCCAATTCAGCCCAATGGATGACCTTGCATCTAAAGCCCCGTTTACACCAAGCAGTCCGGTTTGGTTCAGTTCAGTTTGATACGCTTTAGCCCCGTCTCCACAGCACCTTTGGAACCAACAGTAACCCTTCAGACATGGTACCTAGACCCTCGGTCTGTTCAGACAGTCCCCTTATGGTGCGGACACACCAAACCGACATCAAAAATTTGAACACACTACACGGACTACATCCGACAGCCAAGTAGCACGTACGTTCTGCGCCTGCGTGAGAGAGAGCGGAGTGAGAGAGTGGTACATCCTGTCAGCCGAGGGGTTTCCTATCTGTGCAGCCCGGTGTTTCCTCCGCAGGCTCCACTTCACTCAGCTGCCCGATAAACCCGCTGCTTCTTCCCACTTTAACCTGAATAACAAACCAGGGCTCGGTGCTCCGGTTGGATCCAAACGGAGAGCCGGGGCTAGCTCAGAGACTAGCGGAGGCTAACTGGCTGTGCTTCCCTCCGGTCATGCTGCGGCTAACGCTCCGCTAGCCGCTCCCAGCTAGCTCCGGTTTGTTATTCAGGTTAAAGCGTGAAGAAGCAGCGGGTCTGTCGGGCAGCTGAGTGAAGTGGAGCCTGAGGAGGAAGCACCGGTTAGCCCCGGTTTCACTACAGGCAGATTCACTCGCTACAGGTGTGTATATATGTAGACATATATGGTACTCAAATTGTGCTAATGTATTTTGGCTGAGTGTGTGTGTGTCTGTGTGTGTGTGGGTGCGCGCGAGTGAGTGAATCTATATATGTATATGATTATATGTTTAAGTGTTATGATTACTGTATGTTTAATTGTTTTTAATCTTGATGTGGACTCTTGGAAGATTAGCCAATGGCTAAAAGAGATCCAAATAAAATCAAATCAAATCAAATCACTCGCTACAGGGGCGAGGAAATAAAACCTGAACAGCCAATCAGAGTGATCTCTCTCACCAACAAGCTCCGCCGCCGATTCAAAGTGCTCAATCAGCCGAAAAGCCGCCGACGCTGAAGTGCCGACGGTGCAGGACACACCGCAAACACCAGGCAGACAGATGCTCACTAGCCATGTTTCCATCAGCCTGTTTAGATGCTCATCTAGAAGTATCGCATCGGAAAATTATGATGGAAACGCCAAAATTCGAATTAAAATCCCCTGATTCACACAAACTAAAATTTGCTCGCTTTAGCTGGGTTTTGGTTGATTCGAAAAAATGTTGATTCGCAAAACAAGGGATGGAAACAGTTATGTTCGAATTAAGTCTGACGTAGCGCACCTCTCTCCATGGTGATATCCACACTCCGGGTCGGGAAGGCGGTAATGCATTTACAAGCTGGTTGCCAACCGCCAGAAAACGTAGAAGAAGAAGAATGCGAGACTTGTTTTGTTTCCGGTTCTGCGGAAAACTCGCGCAAGTTCGTAGTTTTCACCAAAGTCCGTACATTTAATGGAAACACAGGATTCGTATTTCTTTTAATGCGCATTTCCCAATGATTCAAATCACTTTTGGATGGAAACATAGCTACTGACGGCCCAACTTTGGTCGACGGCCGACTGTCGGCTTGGTGTGTCAGGGCCTTTAAATGTGGGCGGGGTTGTTGTCACTCACTGCTCCGTCCAGCACTCGCTGTATTTCCTCATCAGCGGTGACACAGATGGAAGTCTGCACCTGGTTTATCGTCCACAGAACGAGGCTGCACGCCCACATTTTCACAACAAAATAGAACAGGCTGCAGTGAGAGTCTCTCTCCATGGGATATTTAAAAATAGCAGCTTTGTGCATTTAGTCCTTCTCAGGCAAGCTCAGGGGTTTAGTGTTGCTGTAGCCCACAGGAAGTGAGGATTAGAATATATGACCTTCACATAATCCGCTCCAAATTAATCTATATTTTTAAAGTCATTACTAAAAGTGTGTGTCATATAAAAACTAAAGTGATGCTCAAAGTTGTCACAGTGAAATTTAAGGTGTGCTGATGGATTCACGTCATCAACTCATGCATTGAGTAACATTACAAGTTAACGTTCCACCTTAAAAGTTGCCGGCAGTCGGCCCAGTGAATGAAGTTATTTTTTTCTCTTTCATTTTATAGTTGTAGTTTACTGATGTATGAACAGAGGTTACATAAAACCAGAGTGACCGTCCTCTACTGACCAATCAGACTGCAGGGTTTCTAGCTCCACCTTTTAGTACCAGATCTGTGTGCTAGGTACCCCAACAGAGGGGGGACCAAACATGGGGACGCTAAGGAACGCTTCTGTTGGGACCATCCACAACTTTCACTGTGGAGACAGAAACTACGAACTGAACTGAACTGCTCGATGGAAACAGGGCTTTACCTAATATTTTTATGTTTTCACACAAATGAATATTCTTCAGGTCAGTTCAAACAACTTTTCATAATTACAGATTTTCCACAGTCCAATGACGAGTGTGCAAACTGAAAAGACTTCAAAGGACTTGGCTGAAAGCTGGAAGGTAAGCTATAGGCAGAGTGGACCTTGAGAAACAGCTCCTACCGGCACCTCTAAAGCTCACTAATTAACAAGAAGCCAGGTCCCCCAGCTGTCTTCATGCAGCTCAGTATTTACATACACTACAGAACACATGTAGATAATTATACCGCCTGTTTAAAGGAGCCATAGTGCTAACAGCAGTTCAGACTACATGCAGGTGAACAGTCAGGTGAGCATCAGGGGCTGGTTACACACAGCACTGCTTAAAGCTGTGCAGAGCCTTCACTGTTGTGAGCATTTATACTTGTGTGGTGGTGTGTCTGTGTCACTCTGCAGTTACACCTCCAAAACACTAGTCGGCATCAAGGTTTCTGTGAAGTGCTGTGAAGTTTAGTTGATTCAAAACACACATTAAACACACATTAAACACTCATTAAACACACATTTAACACACAGTAAACACTCATTAAACACACATTAAACACACAGTAAACACACATTAAACACACATTAAACATGGCTTAATAGAGACAGTTTCAAACACAAATCAGCTTCACTATAACTCGCAGCATTCACAGACAAACACTTGTCTTTATCTGGACACATTTTCCCCACAAATACAACATGCTAACGTTATTAGCACAAGCCTATGGCATTTTACATTGTATGAATTAGCCTAGCAGCTAGCAGACTTTTCCTCTACTCATATAAAACCAGGGACAACAGCAACATTTAACAAAGGTAACGTTACAAAATTTGGCTCCATTACAACTCACAAGGTTCACTGACAAAACAACTGTCTGATACTAAACACGTTTTCCAAACAAATACAACATGCTAACGTTATTAGCACAAGCCTAAGGCATTTTACATTGTATAAATTAGCCTAGCAGCTAGCAGACTTTTCCTCTGCTCATATGAAGCCAGGATAAATCACACACAAGACTTAAAATGCTATTTTAGTGGAGGCTTTATTGTCTTCACAATTTATTGTTTCTTATCTGTGAAATTAAAGTAATGGGAAATGGTTTCAGCTTACAAAAGTAGAGGTCTGTGTCGCCGCGAGGTAGGTATGGCATCGATTCAACACTAAAGTATAAATACCGCATTATTTTAAGATTTTCCCTGTAGTCCTAGGTTACCTCAAAATAAAATTGTTTGCACAAACCACCCTTAAGTCCTCTCCTTAGGGTTTCCTTAAAATGTTCACTTAAGTATTTCTGGTTTTCTGCTTGTCTTAGTCTTGTACTTCAGGAATCCTTCGACCGTTGCACAAAAAACCTTAGCAACCAAAGCAAGTTAAAAAAACAAAACAACTTAAGGTAGTTTATGGTGGCAAATATAAAAAACTAACACACCGTGAGAAGAGTGATCTGTGAAAGGAGAGCCCACTTTTAATTTTACACTTTAGATTTGACTGAATTAATTTTTGTTGCTTCCTGCTACAGTCGCTGTTTCCAAGTAATTTTGGGGATCAAAATTACTTTGTAGTTTGTGCTTTCTATGATTGTATTCCTCCAGAAGTTAAATTAGTTCATGTTTTTCTTTATCTAAGGAAAGGTGTTTAGGTGTTTTGTGCAGCTGATCCCAGACACTTAATCTCATGCACTCTAGTGAGATTTTATTCACCGATCTGTGTCGTCTAATTTTGTTTTGACAATCAGAGGATGTAAAAGCCAACAGTTTATCACAGTAAGTTTAGGATGATAGAGGACATTTAAAACCTATTGTTTGTTGTGTTGTTGTTGTTGTTGTTGTTGATAATGATAAACTATAATAACTAAATAAAGTGGTCCTGGTCCCCAGATTAAGAAACTCTCAGGTAGAAAGTTGGCAGTAAAAAGTAGTTTTCTCTTAAACTTTTCATAATAATAACACAAATTTATACACAAATGATCCACAGCGGTGTGTGTGTGTGTGTGTGTGTGTGTGTGTGTGTGTGTGTGTGTGTGTTTCAGCTCCAGCAGCGACAGAGATAAAACACATTAATACTAAATATACTGTGAAGACACATTTCAGATTCTGTCAATAACAATCTGCTTTGTGCTTTGTTACAGTAATGAACCCTGCAGACATATTAACCTGGAAACCACACACACACACACACACACACACACACACACACACACACAGGTATTTGAGGTCTGGTTCCTGCCCCGACTCGCCTCTGAGGAATTCAGCCCCCAGTCTCCACCCAGCTGTGGATTAAAGGGGAATTCTGCCAAATTTCACTCTTTCATGTTTCAGGTCAAAGCAGACGAACGTCACGGAACAACTTTACAGTACATGTGACTCACAGGAACATTTCTCTGTGTCAGGCTGCTGCAGCGTCTCACCTTTCTCCTGTTAGTTCTGATTCAGGATCATTTTTCTTGCTTTAATTAAACAATTAAAAAATTACAGAACAAGAAAGGGAACCAGTTAAACTCCTCAGCTCTCCTGAACAGTGGATGTCTTTATATTATATATACTAATATTTGTCACATTGTCTGGTCAATATTTTGGACATACACAAAATTGTTCAGCTCTGTCTGTCATTTTAAAAACATATATATATATATATATATATATATATATATATATATATATATATATATATCTACGTATTTCTATATTTTTTCATGTTTTCTGTTGTACATTTGTACGCCTCTGTGCCAGCGAGATTTGCAATATGTTTTCAGGTTGTCCATCTGTCCTTGTAAACTAGATATCTCAACAACGCCAAAAGTGAATTTCTACAAATTTGGCAAAAATGTTCACTTGGACAGAACGATGAAGTGACTCGATTTTGGTGGTCAAAGGTCAAATGTTACTGTGACCTTGTTGTTGTATTCTCCTGAATGTGATATCTGAAGAACACCTTAAGGGACTTTTTTTTTTCCTTTTTTTTTTTCAAATTTGGCACAAACGTACACTAGAACAGAATGAACTGGTAAGAACGTTGTGGTCAAAGGTCAGTGTGACCTCACAAAACATTTTTTTGGCCATAACTGAAGAATTCATTCACTAAACTTGACACAAATGTCTAACAAGATAAAATAATGAAGGTCAAAAGGTCAAAGGTCAGCTTGACTGTGACATCATCATGTTTTAACGTCATATCTCAGGAGCAGAAGGGGAGACATTTGGTCAGATACTGAATTGGTGACTCTAATCTTGAAACTGTGCTGATTGTATAGATCTTCAGTGTGTGAAGCATCCATGTTTTCACTGACATGGATGGAGACTGTCAGAGACACTGGACTGGTGGGCGGAGTCATACAGCCACAGGGTGGACTGGTGGGCGGAGTCATACAGCCACAGGGTGACTGGTGGGCGGAGTCACACAGCCACAGGGTGGACTGGTGGGCGGAGTCATACAACCACAGGGTGGACTGGTGGGCGGAGTCACACAGCCACAGGGTGGACTGGTGGGCGGAGTCTTACAACCACGGGGTGGGCTGGTGGGCGGAGTCATACAACTACTTTTCCCCCCCAAGCCACTGTGAACCAGATCATGAAGACAAACTCCTTGTATGTGGACAATAAATAAGTTATGATTACGATGAATAATCTGGATTTACAAAGTAACTAAAGTTATCAAATATCTGTAGCTATGAACGTCATCTGTCACTGTCATTTTGTGTAGTTTACAACTATAAGGACTGACATTTTATACTTTTTATATAAATGTATACAATAATTATATCATATTTCCTCACCACAGACGACCTGGTGTCCCATTTATTGTAGCTTCTTCGCTCGAGCAACTGCATCACGACATTATCTCCTGCACCTCCTGCAATATCTAGTTTGGGCATTTTACATTGAATTAGCCATTGAATCCATCCCCTCTAAGGGCTCACAGTATGACAGCACACATAGTACATATAAATACATGTATTTTGTGTGTCCGATCTGGATGTGATGTGATGTGTCTTAACATGTTTTGATAGTAGATTCGCACATCCAAACCAAAGACAAATTTCTGCCTTTTGCACAAAAAATTAGACAATAAAGACTTTATTCTATTCTATTACATAAACCCCTATATTATATATTTTATATCAGGGATGTGCTATAAGCCTCTGCAAGGTCTAAATATGTCCAAGGTTGTTTTTTTTTCTTGTTAATTGTTAACACTTGTTCGCACTAACACAATCCTCAACCTGTGATTTATGATTTTCCTTCCTCACTTATTTTTATTTATTTATTTTCCTCTCTCCTTTATTCATTTTTTAATTTATTTATTTATCTTTAAATTCATACTTTTAGGGTGTGGGCTGGGAGTGGATTATATTTGTTTTACACACTCACAGTTACACCGAGATCTTGTTCTGGTGTCCTTTTTTGTGTGTGTTTGTGGATGTATATATATACACATACTGGATGTCTTTGTTTATTGTTGTTAAAATCAATAATAAAAATACTGTTGGAAAACAAATACAATATTTCAGTCTGAGATGTAGTGAAGGAGAAGTGTAAATAAGTATAAAATAGAAATACACACACAGTACAAGTAGCTCAAAGTTGTACAGGTGAGTTTATTTAACCGGCACATTTCAGCAACACAGCAAATCAAAGTGCAAAAGAAACACATTATAAAAGGACATTTAAAATCAATCAGGGTTAAAGATGTCAAGTGTAAATGTTCTTAGTCACATTCCACCTCTGCACGTCACTATAAAGATTTCTTATTTGTCCTTGAGGGTGTAAAGTTTATTGTTTGTGTGTTCGTGTTTTCCAGTGGACTGGATCTGATGGTTTGACAGACGGTGAGAAAACAAAGCAAAACAACTGAATGGTGATAAACAGAAGAACAAAGTGGATCCAACCCACTGGATCTAAGTGTCTGACAGCACCAGTGATTAACTGACAGCCATCTCTCATCCCCATGGAGCTGCGCAGAGATGGGTGGAGGAGGGAGAGGAGGAAAAAGAAGCAGTGAAGTGGAAGGATGAGTCTCTGCAGGCGACGAGACAAAAAGCAGAGACTGACCTCGATATGGAGACAGACGGAGACAAACACATACAGTCAGAGACGCATGGGACTCATCCCTGCAGCCACATGGACTCAATTCACTTAATCGTTATTAATTATTGCTCTGAAATTAAGTTCATTACAGCCTTCAAACTGTGGGGGTGGAGTGTAACTAAGTACATTTACTCAAGGAGTGCAATGATGTCATCCGGAAATATAATATGCATTTATATAGAATGGGCTGTTCTGCATAAGGAATACTTTAATACTTCAAGGGTATTTTGATGCTAAAACTTTTGTACTTTTACTCACATTAAATATCAGAATACATCTTCCTCCGCTGGGCTCTGATCTCTCTCAGTCAGGACATCAGAGTTTAGTCGACCTGCCCTCAGTCGGCCATCAGAGCCTCAGAAAGGTCAAAACTCTGGTCGCTGCAGAGCTTTAAATCTGTTTGGAAACAATCTTGTTGAGACGTGTTTGTCCGGTTGGACTCTGCGTGAACTCTTGTCAATATTTGAGTGAGTGCAGCTTCGTCTGAGCTGCTGTTCGTCTTTTCTCAGGCTGTTCGGCTCAGTTTAACCTTTGTTCATCACAGTTGATACACCCCAGTACCTGAAGAGTTGGGGCGCTGTGTAAGTATGAACTTATTCTGGATTGACGCCTGAAACGTGTTCCAATACAGTTTGGACAGGAGCATGTTTGCGTCTGTGTTACATCACCTTTTCTTTTAGCAACACTCAGTAAGCATCTGGGACCTGAGGACACTGACTGTTTTCTTGATATCAGACGTCAGTGTCTCAACAGTCCGGGGTCTCTGTTGGCGTATTCTGTGCTTCATCATGTCCCACACATGTTCAGTGGGAGACAGGTGTGGACTAAAGACAGGTCAGTCTGGTACCTGCACTCTGTCACTACGGAGCCACGCTGTTAGAACACGTACAGGATGTGTCTCACTGTCTCGCTGGAATAATCAGGGATGTCCCTGAAAAAAGACGTCGTCTGGATGGCAGCATATGTTGCTCCAAAACCTGTATGTACCTCCATACCGTCACAGATCTGGCTTTGGACTTTGAGCTGGTAACAGTCTGGATGGTCCTTTTTCTCTTCAAGCAGGATTTATACTCCTGCATCATAACAAAGCTGTACCGGCTCTGTGTCGACACAGAGCTCAGCCGTAGCCTGACAATCACCTCCCCAAAACTGTAACTACACGTTGCAGACACACAGACCTCCTGTCTGTGTTTGTAAGCTTTGATTTACTTTAATTTCACAGATAAGAAACAATAAATTCTGAAGACAATAAAGCCTCCACACAAATAACATTTTAAGTCTTGTGTGTGATTTATCCTGGCTTCATATGAGCAGAGGAAATCTCTGCTAGCTGCTAGGCTAATTTATACAGTGTAAAATGCCATAGACTTGTGCTAATAACATTAGCGTGACAGTTGTTTTGTCAGTGAACCTTGTGAGCTGTAATGGAGCTGAATTTTGTAACGTTACCTTTGTTAAATGTTGCTGTTGTCCCTGGTTTCATATGAGTAAAAGAAAAGTCCGCTAGCTGCTAGGCTAATTTATACAATGTAAAATGCCATAGACTTGTGCTAAAAACATTAGCATGTTGTATTTGTGGGGAAAATGTGTCCAGATAAAGACAAGTGTTTATAGTGAAGCTGATTTGTGTACTTGTGTACAACGGTGTAGGCCGTGTGCGTAGCCTCTGCATAAATCTGACGCACGAGTATAAATCTGTGTGTAGCCCGGAGGACACAACGTCCACGATGGACTCGTCAGACCACAGGACACTTTTCCACTTTGTGTCAGTCCCTCTCAGACGAGCTCGGGCTCAGAGAAGTCGGCGCAGTTTCTGGATGGTGTTGATATCTGGCTTTTTAACTTTGCGTGGTGGAGTCTGGACTTATTTATAGATGCCACAATGAGCTGACAATGGTTTTCCAAAATATTCCTATTTACCAGTTTACCTGTGGAATGTTACAAACAGGTGTTGCAGCATCAAATTCAGAATGAGTGTAACGGAAAACAATAAAGTTTATCAGTTTGAACATCAAATATCTCGTCTCAGGACTGTATTCAGCTGAACATACCTCAAAGCAAATCACTGCATTCTGTTTGTATTCACATTTCACACAGCGTCCCAACTCTCCTGGAGTCAGCGAACGTTGTATATCATACACGTACAGATGGGCGACAAATGAAAGGAAAAAGCCAGATGCAGTGTCTCAGAATAGAGTCAGGCCACCAGGAGCCTCCAGAGCTGCTTCCTGCCAAGTCAGTGGAGCTCTGTTGGAGGGATGAACACTGTTCCTCCACAAGATCCTCCCTCAGTCAGAAACACAACCTTTATTTAATCAGGTAATCTCACTGAGATGGAGAGAGAACCAAGAGCAGCAGACAGAAACAAAATCAAACACAGCCAGACATAAGAAAAGCCTCAGAGACAGTCACAGACATCAATAAAAGATTTGATGAACTTTTATATGATATCATGTGGAGTTATGCAGATGGTGGTGGAGAGCATGATGATGCATGGTGGTTGGTGTGAAACTGGGTTGAGATCTGGTGACTGCAGAGGCCATGACATCTTCAAACTGACCAAGTCATTCAGTGAGCTCTGTGCAGACCAGTCGAGCTCTTCCACACCAAACTGGGACAAACACTTCTTGAAGCAGCTGGAGGCACTGTCATGTTGAAACAGGAAAAGAACGTTCCAGAACTGTTGAGGCGGAGTAGGTCTGAAGTTTCTGCAGCCAAGTCGCCAGAGGAAAATGTTTCATTGTGCTTTTCTGGACGGATATGTCACATTTGCACGTTTCCTATGGATCATATTAACTTCATGAGAGTAACGTAGAGTTTGAGCTTTCGTTGGGAGGAGCAGGGGATGGCGTGACAGGTACCTGCCAAGCTGCAGACCACCGAGACCAACACACCAAGTGGTGATGGTGAGGTTTGGTAATATCTGAGAGACAAGCCATGGTGAAGTTTGTGCCTAAACTTAACCACACATGACCCACAACATTGTTGAAACGTATCCACCACAAAATAACATAAAAATATATCATATCATTGGTTTGCAGAAACGATCAATGGCAACATTATTCCAGCGACTGAGCTGCAGCCTCCTGCTGCATCAAGATTTTTCAACACTGGAACTAAAAGACTGAAACCAGGAAAAACAGACCCAGATCTGGAAGAAGGTGGAGAAAGGTAAATGTACTAATACATCAAAGTGAAAATACTCCACAACAGATCAAACTTCTGCGTTCAAAATCCTACTTGACTTAAATTATCATCATCAAAATGTACTTAAAGTATCAAAAGTACTCGTTCTGCAGTAAAATTTCTCCAGTAACTGATGTATTATTATTAAAGTATTAGATAGTTAACAGTGAAGCACTGTTAAGTGCTTTTGTACATGTTTTTTAACATATTTTTTTATGTGTTTTTACATGTTTTTATGTGCTTTTTACGTTTTTTTATTAACCTTTTTGAGCATATTTTTATGTTTTTAACATATTTTTATACGTGTTTTTTTAACGTGTTTTTTTTTTACCTTTTTTTTTAAAAATTTAGTTTTCTGAATATGTTTAATGACTTTTTAACATATTTTCTAAGTGTTTTTTTAACATGTTTTTAACGCATTTTTATTTGTATGTTTTTAACGTATTTTTATACGTGTTTTTTTACGTTTTATTTTTTTTTAGTCTTCTTAACATATGTTTAATGAGTTTTTAACGTATTTTCTAAAAGTGTTTTTTTTTAACGTTTTTTAACATTTTTGTTTTTACGTTTTTAACATGTTTTTATACGTGTTTTTTAACATGGTATTTTTTTACGTTTTTTAATTTTTTAGTCTTCTTAACATATGTTTAATGAGTTTTTAATGTATTTTCTAAAAGTGTTTTTTAACATGTTTTTTTTAACGTATTTCTATTTTTATGTTTTTAACATGGCTTTTTTATGTTTTTTAATTTTTTTTAGTCTTCTTAACATATGTTTAATGAGTTTTTAACGTATTTTCTAAAAGTGTTTTTTTAACATGTTTTTTTAACATTTTTTTTTAATGTTTTTAACGCATTTTTATACGTGCTTTTTAACATGGTATTTTTTTACGTTTTTTAATTTTTTGGTCTTCTTAACATATGTTTAATGAGTTTTTAATGTATATTTCTAAAAGTGTTTTTTAAAATGTTTTTTTAACGTATTTTTAATTTTATAACGTATTTTTATACGTGTTTAACGTGTTTTTTTTACCTTTTTTATTTTTTTTAGTCTTCTCAACATATGTTTAATGAGTTTTTAATGTGTTTTTTTTTTTACCTTTTTAAATTTTTTTAGTCTTCTTAACATATGTTTTTAACCTATTTTCTAAAAGCTTTTTTTTTTTTTTTTTTTTACATGTTTTTTTTTACGTGTGTTTTTACGTGTCAGAGCAGCATGTTACTGTTGTGGCTGCTGCAGGTGGAGCCAGTTTAAACCATTTTATATACAGTTAGCTGGTTTAGACCAGCGGTTCCCAATGTACGGGTCGGGCCCCTCCAAAGGGTCACCAGATAAATCTGAGGGGTCGTCACATGATTAATGAGAGTGAAGAAGAAGACGAAGAAGAAGAAAATACACCGATCAGCCAAAACATTAAAACCACAGACAGGTGAAGTGAATAACATTGATCATCTTCATCTCCATCAACACTATAGGACCCTCCCAAAGGTCCTGTGTTCATACCTTGACAGGTCAGAGCCAAGTCCAGTCCAAGGAGACCCCACCATGGATCGGGGGTACCTCTGGGGTACCAGCATGTCCCTCAGATGTTCGATCAGATTGGGATCTGGGCTATTTGAAGGCCAGGTCGACACTTTGAGCTCTTTGTCCCGTTCATCGGGTCATTCATACAGCTCCTGGACCTCTGGAATGAGACAAAGAGTCTGAATTAGATGCTGTTGTTGTTTTGTTTTTTTGTCAGAGGTCACAAACCTGTGTCATTTTTGGCAATGCTACATTTACTGAGCTCATCACGTTTATGATGCAAACTTTCAATTTGTAAAATAACTAAAGCTGCCAGATAAATGTAGTGGAGCAGAAAGAGGAAGTCTCACGAAATGAAAAGAACAAGTACCTAAAAAATCCGACTTAAAGCTCCAGTGTGGAGCATTTATGGGATATATCGGCAGAAATGGAATATAGTCTGTTTTCTTTAGTGTATAATCAGCTGAAAATAAGAATCGTTGTGTTCTTGTTACCTCAGAATGAGCTGTTTATATCTACACAGGGAGCATCACCATGTTGCACCGCCATGTTTCTACAGTAGCCCAGAACGGACAAACAAAGATAGAGACACTCATGTTTTTATGTTTTTGCATCAGCAGTACAGTACTTGAGTAGTGAGTAAAGTATTAGCATCAAATCTGAAGTATTTATACAGTTATTTAAATGTAGTTAAAAGACAGTTTGCAGATATATGATGATGACATGATTATAACGGTATATATAACACCTCACTTTCACATCAAAATTCACCTCCTTCATCGACATTACCATACTGACTACCATCTTCATCATCATCCCAATCATCAGCAACACGAGCGTCTTCCTCTTCATCATCGTCTTCATTATTTTCATCCTCTCCTCATCATGGGTTCATCACCAGCACTTAGCCGCAGCTTAGAACAGAATGAGATGAATCTTTATTCATAACACCTTCATCATATATTTTATTATTATCCTCATTTTCTTCTTCATCATCATCCTCATCATCACCACCACAATCATAATCACGATCATTTCCTGTGAGACATCTGAAGAGGACTGAGAGTGTGTGTGTGTGTGTGTGTGTGTGTGTGTGTTTGAGATGCAGCTGGAGCCTCATTTCATAGATTACTGTCAAACGCTGTCAATGCATTAACACACACACACACACACACACACACACACGCACACACACAAATCACAGCATGCATATGTCAGTGGCTGCATTATGTGTCAACAGAGAGAGAGCGCCTGGGGGTTTGTAAACATCCCACTCAACTGATCTGTGACTCATCCCGCACACACACACACACACACACACACACACAGACACACACACTTTGAATGCATTCATCCAGCATGAATAAACAACTACAACATCCTGAATATCCTGAATGTCTCTGCTGCATGTATGAAATGACTGTGTCCTCCTGTGTGTGTGTGTGTGTGTGTGGGTGATTCATTATTAAGCAGAGGATAATGTGCTCGATATAGCCCTAAACACACACACACACACACACACACACACACACAGATGTAGCCGTAGAGAGCTCTGTACAGTTGTGTTTGATTCAGTCTCTCTCACTTTACTTCATCAGTAAACAGGAAGTGGTTTCTCACTGAGGAGTTTCTTTTCAACAGACACACCTGCTGCAGGTGATTCACATCAGGAGGAGACGATCCAATCAAACAAAGTCATCCAAAGAGCTTCATCAAAGAGCCAAAACAGATGCACAGGTGTCGCCAGGCTCGCCCTCGATGTGTGCCCCGTGTCAGACGCAGTTTAACGCCTCTATCGTCATTAACAGGCTGAGATCGTGGAACAGAAAGAGGAGGGGAGGTCTGATGTTTGGGTGCAAATGGTGAGGAAGCTCTGGAGTTTCAGGAGGAGGTCAGGTTTCTGCTGGAGGGACAGAAGATGGAAATGTATGCAGGGTGAAAACTGCAATCCTTCGGTACTTGTACTTAGCATTTCATGAGACTTTATATTGGTACTCCACCACATCTCAGAGGCAGATGTTCTACGTTGTACTACACAACATTTATGTGACGACTTTAGTGAGTAATCTTAGAATGCCACAGTGTAGAAATACTCTCAGTAAAGTGAAGGTACAAATGTATGAATATCAAAATATATTGTACTTCAGATAATCCGTAGTTATAATATTCATTTCCACAGTTATGCAGACGACATGCAACTTTATGTTCTGCTGTCTGGTCTCTCTCATGTCATGACCTGTCTCTCAGATATTAAGTTGTGGATGTCACAAAACTTCTTCCAGCTCAGTGAGTGTGTTTACGTGGACAGTTTAATTCACTTTTCATTCGCAATTAAAGTTCATTCCTATTAACAGTGATCTTGTAAACACCTAATTCAGAATGAAAACGGCCAATGTGATTGAAAATTCAATCCGATGTAAGGGGCTGGAATATTCCGTTTCTAATTCCGAATGAAAGAATTTCTCACACTTGTATACACTCATTCCTCTTTAAGTTCATTCCCGTCTTTCTGCACATGCTCGTTTCCTTGCCCTTCTGGCACCATGACGTATATAGTGCGCATAGCAACGGGCTGAGATAGAGCAGTCGGACTAGTTGCACTCACCGGTTTCCATTCTCCACAGCACGGTCTTCTGTCTCCCTTCTTCGATCTTCTATCTCTCTTCTCCTCCTCAACAGACAAAGCATTAGCAGAACAAGGTTGTTGTCGTACTGCTGCTTCAAGAATATAAGCAAAACAAGCCTGAAAAAGGCACTAAGAACGGCGTCGTCAAGCATCTTGTTATCCGGAGCAAGGACTACAGTGTTTTCTTCCGGTAAACGTAAACACGTAACATCCGCCCCGCCCCCTATCCAATCAGAAACCTTCCCTGCCACAAACCTTGCGCAGACCCGAATAAAGGCGATTAAACTGATCTCTGTGTAAACCCTCATTGGGAATGAATATTTCTCATGTAAACTACCTGGAAAGACTTTAATTCAGAATGATTTCATTCAGATTTATTTAATTCTGAATGAGAAGCCATCATGTAACCGCACCCAGTAAGTCCAAATCTGACATCCTTCTTTTTAGCCCCCCAAAATGGTCCTGGTCTCACTCCAAAGTCATTGTAATCAGGCGCTCAGGCAGTGACTTGCGGTGTCAGAAACCACCCAAACAAAGGTGTCCTTTAATGTCGACATGACCCTTTGCCGGTTGCCGTTATAGTTTAACGGTGGTTCATGGCATCAGGGGGAAACGCAGCGGGACAAGGACGAAAGTTAAGGTGGCGTAAGTCCAACTGGGGGCGGCACGGTGGTGTGGTGGTTAGCACTGTCGCCTCACAGCAAGAGGGTTGCCGGTTCGATTCCGGGCGTGGGAGCCCTTCTGTGCGGAGTTTGCATGTTCTCCCCGTGTCAGTGTGGGTTCTCTCCGGGCACTCCGGCTTCCTCCCACAGTCCAAAGACATGCAGGTTAATTGGTGACTCTAAATTGTCCGTAGGTGTGAATGTGAGTGTGAATGGTTGTCCCTTCAAACAGCCCTGCGATAGTCTGGCGACCTGTCCAGGGTGAACCCTGCCTCTCGCCCGATGTCAGCTGGGATAGGCTCCAGCCCCCCGTGACCCTCAAGAGGATGAAGCGGTTAGAAGATGGATGAATGAATGAATGAAGTCCAACTGGGGCGGAGCATTGGTGTATGGGTCCAACACGACTTTCACCCGAAGAGAGCGGTGTTCATGTCCGGTAAGATTCTAAAGCCAAACCCTGTTCTTTTTTCATAAACCACGTGTGTGGTGTTGAAGGAAAAAAAACGTCAATTTGTGGTCTTGTACTGACTTAGTGCTTTTATTTTGAAATAGACTGTATGCAAACTGTACATTTCCTGTGAAAACAGAAGTGTATTTTGAAAACAGACAATGCATGTAACAGGCTGAAGTTGACACGGTGTCCCAGAACGTCAACAACCAACACACCCAGGGTACCTTGGACGTCATATGTGGACGTGGAAAGTCCATGACCAAACGTGGACATGTGACGAGGTCACAGTGAGGATGAGTTGGTTATGGCTTGTCTCTCAGATATTACAGTTTTTCTCCATTGGTTTGGCTCATTTCTTGAAACAGAAATTACATTCTCAAAATAACATGGACAAACCTCCAAACCACTTGGCAGTTGTTCACAACAGAATTGAATTTCTCATTCATGTCTTAGTACATGTCTCAATGTCTCAGTACATCTTTGCAAATGATTAAGTACAGGTAGCCTACAGTTAGCACAGTTTCCAAGTGAATAGATTTTGTTGATCTAAACTGATTGTTGATTCTCAGTCTAATGGTTGTTGTCTCCAAAACATGTCAGCATCATTTCATTGTATAAGTTATCACATGCACAATAGTCTGTTCAATTGTCAAAATTAGTCAAGAACATAATACCATGAATACCATATATGAATTTCTTGGAACATTTGATAAATTGATTAACTGACAGTCAGGTGAAACTAGAACTTGACTAACGAAGGAGGGGCCACGGTGGATGTCCCAGGCCAGAGTGGGGGCAATATAACTATGTGTGCTGCCATTTCTGAGAATGGTGTGGCCACTCACATCCCCAGTCTTGGCCCATACAATACACAGAAGCTCCTCATCTTCTTGGACCGCCTTTATTCTGATTTGATCCCTGAAAATGAGAGAGGTCTCGTAGGGCCTCACCTACCAAACTATGTCAGTGTGTGGGACAATGTGAATTTCCACCAGGGCCTGGTTCACTACTCATCCAAGGATGGTCATGGTGTTCCTACCACCTTACTCTCCTTTCCTCAATCCTATTGAGGAGTTTTTCTCCGCTTGGAGCTGGAGAGTGTATGAGCATCAGGCTCAAAATCAGAGGTCCCTGCTCCATGCAATGGACACTGTGTGTGAAGATATTACAGGGGATCAGTGTAGGGGATGGTTGCGACATGCACGCCGTTTCTTCCCTCATTGCATCGCAAGGGAGAATATACGCTGTGATGTGGACAAGAATCTGTGGCCAGACAGACAGCAACGTGTGGATGGCCAGGAGGGTGAGGACGGTGGCCAGTGAAGAAGTGTTAGTTGTGAAACTCCAGCTTTATTTACAGCACTGTAGGCTACATATAATTTTCCTTGTTTTTTGTTTATGTGTTTATATTACAGTATATTATGCTGTATACATTTTCTTTTTACTAAGTTTAAGTGACTTTATGTGTGTGAATACAAATGGTTACAATTTCCTTGGCAGTATGAGTGCAATGTGTGATGTCAAACCTTGGAGGCTACTCTTACTGTAAAATCCTATTTTTTTTTTTTTTTTTTTTTTTCAGTTTTATACACAATTGTATTCTGTTAGCTAGACAAAAAAAACTAGCACAGTAACCATTGTCAATGAAGGACTGGGCTAAGACTGAGAGGTGGACATGAGGGATATTTCAATGGTCCTCTAACATAGTGACAAAACATCTAAACATTTTGACTTGCAGTGCTTACACAATGCCAAAGGGACGATGCATTTTGGTGGCACTGACTATTTATATGAGAAAGGAATTTAGTTTTGACACATGAGTGAACTGTTTTGGGAGAGATATGAGCTCTTGCAGGTGAACCATGGTGTTGTGCTGAACTGTAAGACTGTTTTGCCAAATGATCTTACAGTTTTGAGAATGTAATTTCTTTTTCAAGAAATGAGCCAAACCAATGGAGAAAAACTGTACCTGCTGGATGTCACAAAACTTCATCTGGCTCAGTGAGTCCAAATCCGAAGTCCTTGTTTTGGCCCCCAAACCCCGACCTCTGACTTAGGAAAGAAGCTCGGGAGCCTGTCCTCCAATATGAAGCACTCAGAGCTCAGAGTCAAAGATGCTGGCTGAGTAGTTCAAACGGTCTCTGCTGTATGTGGACACACAAGTCTACATTACTTTGGTGTTTCAGTTCCAGTGACATAAAATCTGCAGCAGTGTTCCTCCAGTGCTGAGTATCTCTCACAGTTTTGCAGCTTCACTGCTGAAAAGATTTGTTAAGCTTTGCTCCGAGCAAATGATCCTCAAGGTCAACTTCAAACTGACACAGTGAATCTGTTGAAGACGCTCTGCCTCTGCACCGTCTGCCTTTTCATTTATAAAACCATTATGGAACACAATAAACGTGGCACACATGTTCAGACCAGACTGACTCTCCTGTGATGTCAGAAAATTATGTAAGAAATCCGTCCTGTCAGTTAATCTGCTATTTGTTTTCTTTTTTAATCAACTAATTGTTTTGTCTGTGAAATATCAGAAACAGAAGGGTTAGTCCAAAATACACAGATAATTAGTTTATTATGGCAAACAACAACAAAACAGACAGAGACGGAACAACTGTTTGTAACTCTTTTGTATTTTGAACTTGTGTTCATATGAACCCTGGTAATTTAGTAATTATTGTGGTGACATGCTGGAAATGCAGATGGAAAGTAACGAAATGTGGTAAAAAAGTGTGTGAAGAATTAGGTAAACACCATTAAAAACAAACAAAAATCAAAACCAACAAACAAAAAACAAAAACAAAACATGATTCAGGATATCTGTTTTTTAATTAATCTATTATTATTATTATTATTATTGTTGTTATGTTTGTAATATAGAGTTAATATAGGAAACCATTCAGTTTGTTAGAGATTTAAAAAACAAACTAAACCAAAAAACAAACAAACAAAACAACACAAAACAACACAAAAAACAAGAACAACAAAAAAACATGATTTACGAAAATAATAAATATATTGGAGATAAGTGTTTTTTCTTTTAAATTAATCCTTTGTATAAGGTTATTTTTTGTTCCTTGACAAATACATAAAATAATATTAATAATAATAATAATTATATTATTAATATTGTTATTATGTTTTGTAATATAGAGTTAATATAGGAAACCAGCCAGTTTGTTGGAGATTTAAGAAAACAAAACAAAACAAAATAAAAAAAAACAAAAACACAAAACAATAATAACAAAAAACATGATTTACGAAAAAAAAAATTGAGATAACAGGTTTTTTTTTTAAATTAATCTTTAATGTAAGGTTATTTTTTGTTCCTTGACAAATAAATAAATAAATAAATATTATTATTTTGATATGGAGTAAATTCCAATGGGGAAATAATAATAACAATAAAAAAAGATTAAGGAAAACAATTAAAAACGGGAATTGTTTTTAAACTAATGTTTTGTAAAATATCTATTTTTGTTCCCTGCCCAATACATCTAATAAAAAAATTAATAAACATATAAATAAAGAATAATTTGAATAATTATAATGTCAGAGATTCAAAACAACAACAAACAAACATGATTTAGGAAAATAATTAAAAAACATAATAACAATAATAATAATAATAATAATAATAATAATAATAATAATAGAGATTAAAAAATTTTAAAAAAGCGTGTGAAAAAAACTCTCCGACTCTGACCTTCGACCCCGCAGCGTCCATGCTGCTAACCCCGCCCCTCTGCAGAGAGAACGGGAGCCCCATTCAAACAAACCAAACTCCGCGCCCCGGGATGCGACAGTCGCTGTAGCAAGAGAGAAAGGCGGCAGCAGCAGCAGACACACACACACACACACACACATACACACACACACTTTACCTCCAGGAACCTGACGACCAGCACCGTGAGACAGACTGCCAGAGACAAGACAGACACACGGACAGTCTCTCACACACTGAGCGCTAGCAGGAGGCTAACAGCTAACAGCACCCGACATGGCGAGCGCCTCGTACCACATCTCCAACCTGCTGGAGAAAATGACCTCCAGCGACAAGGATTTCAGGTAAACTCACACCCCGGCACAGAGACCTGTCTGCGGGGCTCACGTTATGACCTCAGCCCGCTCCTTCCTCCATGTTAGACACGGAGCTAACGGCTGCTCAGCCAGGCCTGCGGGCTGTCATGCTAACAGCTAGCCTGCCACCTGTCTGATCATCGTCACATCGCTAGCCAGCTAGTTAGCTAACAGTGTTCGTTAGCGTTTGATTTGACAACCTCTCCAGCTACAGCGGTGCTAGCTGGTTAGCAAGCTAACACGGTGCAAGTGATGCTAACCTGACAACTGACTCGCAGGTTAACAGCGCCAGTTAGCAGTTAGCTTGCCTGTTAGCCGGCTAGCACACTAACTTCTGTCATACCGCAAGCTAGCGTGATGTCAGCTATCGTTTTGTGTGTGAATTCTCAACGGTGCGTGTCTGTGGATTTAAATGAGCAGTTAGCATGGGAGCTAACTGGTCCCAGTTGGAGTGAGGAGCAGACCAGTGGTGGTGGTACGTTGGTGTGTCGTGTGGGCTAACGAGCTCTGATGCTCTGGGGGTGTGGTGGTAGCATTGGTGTCTCAGGTAAGATCATGTAAACAGACTGGGATGCAGCGGTGTTCAATAAAGTACTGATGGCACCCAGTGAGAGTACTCTGTTACAAGTACAAGTACTGCATTAAAACGTCCCTGCAGTGACAGTGTGTTAGTGTGATGTAGTTAAAGTACTCAAAGTATAAAACTGACCCCTGTGACTGCTGAAGGTGTGAGGCCCCTGAAATGATCTTATCACCATTATAGGTCAGATACAACACTCTCAGCTGGACACCAACATGCTCACACACTCATGTTTGGTTGAATTTAGGTTGTGACGTCAGGTGATCCCAACATCAGTTTGATGTAGAGCAGTGACAACCGATGATGTCACTGTTTTGTTGGGCTTACGTTGTGTATTTAAGAAACCAAAACTGGCTGATGCAGAATTCGTCTGCAAAAATATAAAAATGTCAACACATACAAAAGTGTTGTGAATCACCAGAAGCCCCACGATATTATCACTACACTTGAGTCACGATATAATAACACTGCGATTGTGTTGTGACATGTTGAATATTGCGCTAAAATACATCCCTGAAGGAAAACTTTGTCAGCAACTGTTTCATATACTAAGATAAAGTTTTCAGTCTGTTCATCTCACTACAGTCATTTTTATTGCATTAAATGTACCCAGGGAACTGAAAAAATAAGATGTTATTATTCTAGTAGGCTACCAAAAGTTTCATTAGTATCTGCAGTGTCAAATATATATATATAATTAAAATAATCAATACTTGGTGCCCGTGTATATCTACGATATTGAAAATAAAACTGCAGCTGGTCGGAGAATCTCCCGTTTATATTAGTTGTTGTCAAAGAGGAGAATTTTTACACAAACTTCAATTAAAAAAAATGGTTTCGAGTCTCAGTTACAGTAATAATAAATCATTTATTCAACCCCTCCTTTAAAGGTCATTCTGACTGATGATTAAAGTTGTGTAATACTGTGAGACTGCAATATTTTCTGAAACAGTTATCGTACTGTGAAAAGCTGACACCGTTGCAGCCCTAGTGTCGTAACATGATGCTGCTGCACACACACATCACAGCACTGTGCTGTAAAGAAGGTGGACCTCTAACTTTGGTGGACCTGATTTTCAGTCCAACTTAAATCATATCATAATATCATATTGACGTTCAGTGCCAGCGGGGTTATTTTGCAGATATGAAATGTTTGCGATATGCTGAGTGTTACAGCAACATATATTACGCTTTATTACCTTTTCTCAACTGTAAATGATGTCCCCACTCCCCAAAGGAAAACTTTGGCTCATTACATAAAACAGATGCTGACAGTGTTCAGTGTGTTTACCTCACCTCATTGTTATTGCAGCAGCGTGTATCCAGCTGACTGAACAAGCAGTTAGTTTTGTTATTTTAGTAGCTACCAAAAGTTAAATTTGTGTTTGCCATGTTTATGATTTATATAATAAAAAAAATATCTTCTTTGTATACAGTTATATCTGATCTCATTAGATGACTCTGACTCGTGCATTAATGTAAAACCAGGATTTTACTGTTGGAGCTGGAGTTGAGGCGGAGCTCAGTTTGAACTATTAACTAGGGGCATCTAAGGTACCTCACGATTCGATTCGATTATTGATTCAGGGTGCTGAGATTACAACGATTATCAATGCTTTTTTCCCATACAGGATAGATTTTTTTTCTCAGTCAGTGGCTAAAAATAATATCAATTAAATCAAGTAAACAAAATATTTACTTCCATCTTTTATTTACAAATGGAAACACTCACATTTTCCAGGGAAATAAAGTGCACTCTTCAAAAATGAAGATAACACACACATATTCTCTCTCTCACACACTAGCTGTGTTCGAAATCCCTCCCTATCACGGATATAGTGCACTATATAGTGTGTTCGCCATTTTGTCGTGTTGTTCGAATTCTCCGCGGTTAATTTCATTCACTATATGGTGGACTATAAAATACCCACAATGCACAGCAAATGTGAGTGAACAAACGATGTACCCTACATTTACTCCCGTATACCACAATGCAGTGCGGTTGTCTTTTGCCACAAGAGAAGAAGAAAGGCGCAACAAGCCAATAGTTTGCTTATATTAGCTAGCATGTTAGCTTAGATTTTTTTAGGCTATTTACCAGTTGACGTTGGCGAATCAACAAAAGGCGCCTTAAACGCCAAAGATAAGTTTGTCTTCGCCTCCGTCTTTGCCTGAGGAGCAGGACTTGGGTCAGCAGCATCCAAACAATCACCGGAATCATTATTTTAATACACAAAAAGAAAAGAAACGAATAGGATGCTAGCCGGTAACATTAGCTCACGAGCTAACAATAGCCACTTAGCTCGCACAAGCCAGGTAGCTTGTAGCTCGTGCACTATCGTGGGCTATTACAGCTCACAATGCAGACACACAACTGTAGCTGACAAAACCAAACGTCCACAACATTGACATTTCAACAATTTATTGACAAAAATTACAACCACCATACAGTTCGATCATCCTCTAAGCGCCCGGTTTGTTTACATGATGCTCGGCACGTCCACTTGCGTCACAGGAGTATGCGGTGCAGCTACTGACGCAACAGCGTTCAGAAAATTTCAGTTCGTGTCCGAAATCTCGTTCAGTCGTTCCCCATGTAGTGCACTATATAGTAAACACGAAATAGGGAATAGTGAGTGAGTGGACGGTTTTGAACACAGCTACTCTCTCTCTCTCTCTCTCTCTCTCTCTCTCTCTCTCTCTCTCTCTCTCTCTCTCTCGTTTAGAGTGGGTAATTTTTTTCGTGTAAACGTGTACACAGGTTTCACCGCTGGGTGGTGCTATTGCATTATACCAGTAAAGCCCAAGTTAGCTGAATACCAACTGAACGGGCCATTTAACCAACGCGGCGTGTTAACAGAACGGAGCTCATAGGCTACTGACCTGTTGCCAAACCCGGTCTCACGCCATTTCTTGTCACATTCACAGTTGTTACCGGCCGGCCCTTCACTTTAAGACAGTGGCCGTGTGAAGCGGCGTATAGAGTGTACGGACGGGAACGCACCGTGAAACTATTACTGTTCATGCTGCGGGTGGTTGCAGTCTGTTTACAGTGTTTAGCTCCAGTTACAGCATAGTCTCTGTGAGAAGGCCCTGCGTTATGTTATGTTTTCCTGCTGTAGAGGAGAAATAAATGTGCTTCTGCACGGACGTCAGTTCTGCATCCTCATTCTTCAAGCAGAGTTGGTCTGGACTCCTAGAGCTAGTTACAGCAACAAGCCAAGCTGTAAAGATAATCTACAGAAAACCAGTGTCTCCCAGCTATGGTTCGGAGCGCCAGACTGGAGAAGGTAACACAGTCTATCACAGTTAGTCAGCAATTAGTATTCATTACATTATTACTAACATATTAGAATAGGGCTGTCACGTGACAGTTTCTGAAAATCATAATTCATCGCTGAATTTCAGAAGTTAATTGGGATTAATCACATTTTTAGCGCACATTTGAAATTCCATTTCTTTGCATTTTAAAGCAGTTTTGACGTCCATATTAACGAGGTGAAGCAATTCTTACCAGAGTGTTTTGGTGAGGAATCAAATCAATGCAACTTTGTTCCCCCTGACAGTAAGACATGACTGGTCACTACATGCCAACCTGAGGACGTCCCTTAGACCCGAGTATTGACTCCTCTGCAGTCAGTCTCCACCCATTTAGAAAGCGCTGTAGTTAACAACTTTCCTCCACAGGTCTGTGGCGATTCCCACACTACAGAATAGTGCTTTGCCGTCTCTGGCGATGTGGTTGCCCACTGATATCAGTCTGATTAGCTGCACCTGCTAGATTTGCTTCATTCACCAGCCAAAAAGCTATGGTAATTTTTTGAGTGGCTTGTAGATTTTGTAAACCACCAACTGCAGTGGCAGAGGGACAAAAAAGTTCATTTCCCACGCTGCATCTGGGAGTTTTTTGAAGTGAAAGGAGACGTCCAAGAGCCCAGTGGTGACTTATCTTCCATCACAGCTGTGGCAGCTTGGCTACAAGTGAGGGTGTGTCGAAGAGACAAAATAGCAGCACGCAATTAACTCGATTAACAAAAAATAATGTTATTTTCACACGTTAATGCAGACAGCTCTAATTACAGTTATTACGACTTCAACCATCAAAACAGTTTCACATTAATTTCCTGTCAATCCACTAATTGATGAATGGACTAATAGTTTCAGCAGGACGTGTATTAACTGTTCATAACAAAATGTTTTTATATGCAAAAATCTTCATTTGCAAAGTCACTGAAGACAAATGTAGAGCAGTAAGAAGAACAATATGTCTCTCTGAGATGTGGTGGAGTAAAAGTATGAAGTGGCACGAGAAGAAAATACTTAAGTAAAGTACAAGTACTAAGCACAGTACTTGAGTAAATGTACATGGTGACACTCCACTGATGTGATGATGATGATTATGATGATGATGATGTCAGTGTACCAGCTGTGATTTATCTGGTGTGTTTGTATGTCGACGGGTTAAAGAAATGTGTTGTGTGGTTTTACCTTCTTTCTGCGCTCTGTTATTGAATATAGATCAGGTTTGTCTGGTTTATCAATATCAGTTGATGTCAGTGATTAATATACATGTGGGAATTGAAGCGATTAATCAAGTGACAGAAAATTAGTTGACAAAGATTTTGATAATCTTGTTTTAATATGACTTTATAGATTGTTTGGTGCGGACTAGGCTTATCACGACACCAGAGAATTTCCATGATTCTCGATACTCATTCGATACCACGATAAAAATCAAAAAACAGAAACTCACTCACCTTGAATTCTTTAAACAAGTCAGGGTGCCTGTCTTTTAAGTGTGTAGCCAGGTTTGAAGTGTTTCCTGTTTTGGTCTGGAAACTTCGGAGGCACCGTTTGCACACTGGTTTTTGCAAGTTTACAATTACTCCACATTCATCTGCCTCAAATGCAAAATATGTCCACACACGACTCTGACTGCCTGACTTTTGGACAAGCCGAGGTGTTGTGGCTCCAGCAGCACTTGTTAGAGCTTAGATTCTCTGCCCGAGCCCAAACCTGACCCGACCTTAATTTCCCCCCCTTGACGGCGCCACTGGCCGCGCACATGTGAGTGATCAACGGTGCAACACGATGCTGGTATATGACAGCAAAAAGACGGGGACCTTGACACTTAAGAGGCACATGACGAAGGCTTGCCATGGAAAGAAAGACGAGAGTCAGCCTTCAATGTCCACATTCGTATCCTTAAAAAAAATGTCGCATTTAAATCAGGCTCGTAATTACAGTTAAAGGGACGGGACGGGCTCGGACAGAACATGTACGGGCTCGGGTGGAGTCGGGCTGGATTTTTTGGGCCCAATCTAAGCTCTGGCACTTGTAGAAGCCATTGTTTCTAGCAAAGATGATGGAGAACAGGCTTCTTCTTTGGCGCTAGTCCTTGGCACAGACTGACGCGCGTATACTGCCCCCGTCAGTTCCAAAAGGAATCGTCACGGCCCGCTGAGGGCAAAGTTATATCCGGTACTTACGGTACTGAAAAAAAAAAACAAACAGGTACCGATGTATATTTTTGCGTGTTGGCATCGACTTCGTACCGAAGTATCGGTTCTCATGACAACACTAGTCTTAAGTCTAAATCTAGGCTTTAGTTTGTTTTGGAGACAGACCTGAAGCAATCAACAAATTAACTATCACTTAAAGTAATCTATTAAGCATCAATGCCAAATATTCTCTGGCCACATTTCGAGCTGCTATCATTAATCAATTAGTACTTAACTATTTTTTCGATCGCCAACTAATCTGATGATCAAATAATCAATTTGAGTAATTTTTTAAAAAAAGGAAAAATCTAAATTCTGTGATTCCAGCTTCTTGAAGAAGTGTTTCACTGCTGGAAAGATGGCTGTTTAATTAAACTAGGACGTCCCTGCAGCAGAAAGATGCAAATACTTTCGAAAATTGATGCTTTTGCTCAAGAGGGAGAAAACCTACAACTACCAGAATGCACTACACTGCATCAGACCTATAAACACTCCCTCTGGTGGGTGAAGTAATGGTGCGTTCCATATAGATCTTACCGCTAGTAAGACGGTAGGAAAGACAGGAAGCTGCGCAAAATTATGCAGCGACACAACATGACACGCCTCTTTGAGGCGGTTCTACCAGTAGCAGTCTCATACAAACTCAGACGACTACAAGTTTCGAAAGACTGACGAAAGCAAAGATGGCTGCGCCCCATATTTACCATTAGTGGCTCTGCTCTTTACTATTATTTATACTGTTTAGCAAATTTGAGTCGTCTTTTTAAGAACTCGTACACATCATAATGCCTTATGGGAGTGCTTTATGATGTGTTGTTGTACGTGGAATGTCTTGTATGTGTTGTTTATCCGTTGGTGTTGGTGAAAGTAGCTTGCAGTGTTGCTAATAATAAAAGCTCCACTACTATAGCGACAACTGCTTTCTTGGAGGCATCTATCTTTGTTTAGGTCGTAAATGGTACAGACGCAAAAGGGGATGCATATCTCCAATTTAAACAGGAAGTTACGACATTTTACGACATCTTGAGTCTCACTGCTCGTAGTAGTGTAAATGGATCACAGCATAAGGCGAACACCTTCGTTTAAAGAAATGGCGGCTGGCTGACGAGAAACAATCTCACTACGGTTAAACAGTAAACTAAAATATGTTTCTAAAAACATTGTAGGTGAGAAATCGACAACACAACAACAATCTAATTTTTTTCAGCCTCCGTTTTTGCTGTGCAGGAAACAATATGGCGCCCACTTCCTGTTCACAAGCTCTCGCTATTACAGCTAAACAGGGCACTAAAATATGTTTATAAAGCAACACAGTAACGTAATCTTGATTTTTATTTGATCAGCTCTGTCTAGTTTTACTGTTTGATCGTATTTTTAAGAAAGTTTAAGAAAAACAGCGGGTCTGTCTCTTGATCCACGACTATACGCTTTGTGTCCGCGGTGGCTCGCGATACAAGAATGTGGAAGCACGGGCTGTAGTTGGAGGAACAGCCCGAGAGCCAGCGAAGAAGGGCGAGGTGGAGGGAAGGTTACACAGTTCATTTATCACATACTACCCACAATGTTTTGATACAAAGCTGGTTGAAAATCAGCGAGGTATCCCTTTAAATGTGAATATCTTCTGGTTTCTTCCTCCGTGACAGTAAACTCAATATCTTTGGGTTGTGGACAAAACAGGACATTAGAGGACGTCATGTTGGGCTGTGGGAAACAAGACCAAACAACCAATCAGTTAGTTGAGAAAATAATCAACAGATTAATAAACAATTGAAATAATCATTAGTTGCAGTTCCTCAGAAATCATGTTGCTGTTTTTTCTGTCTTTGTGGTGAATATTTTGGCATTTTTGGGAGATTTTTGTTGGTTTTCAGGATATTGTGATTGTGAGAAATTGTGTTTTTGTCATTATTGTTCTTTGCTTTTACACACCAGGCGATGAATGGACAGATTATGTGATATCACTACTACTGACAAGTTTGCATTCAGCTGTTATATTGATATTTTTCTTCTGTCCATCAATAATAACTCTTCCATTTCTTCGACGTCCTCACATCGTCTCGAGACGTCCCTATCGAACCACAATGGCGCAACTGCACTCTAAATATTGAGTTAGTGTGTTGTATTCTGATATTAGAAAACAGCCTCATCAATATTCCCCCCATCGCTCCTCGCCTGGCCTCGGTGTCAGCGTGTTCCTCGTGAATATAGAAATGAGTATTAAAGCGGAGGTAAAGGATCAGACGATTTAGTCCCTCGCAACCGTTTAACAGATAAAATTCAGAGCCAAGCAGCCTCTTGTGAAAAGCTTCTCGAGGACAATCACAGCCACCGTTGGCAGCACAACTAATCAGTTTCATCACATGTGACAGCAGCACTCTCAGTACGAGATATCCGTGAAATTGTGAGACTTGTCAGTGTTTCGCTCCCGTCGCTGCTGACCCTGTAGAAGAAGAGAGTCGCTTCAGTCCTGATCTGAGTGCTTTAATACTGCAGATACTCGGCAGGAGAGATAATTACACTCTCCTTTTAGGTGATACGTCCCCGCTGCTGAATTCACACCATCTTTCAGCTGTCAAACACGTCCAAATTACTTCTCTAATTTGAGTGTGTGCAGGCAGCGGAGGAAAATACAAACATTGGGTTGAATGTGGTCTCAGAGGATATGACTCTTTATTAAAGGTCTCAGAGCTGCAGCAAAATATTTGATCAAGACATTAATATCATCATCCTGCAGGTGATCTGAAACAGATTAAATGTCATCTTGAACATAAGCTTCACCGTCCTGTGGACAGAAGTCTCTCTGACCCTGTGTGTAAACGCTCTTTAGGTGGAGGTCAGTACGTGGGCACGAAACACTTAATATGTTGGTTCACTGAAAGCTAATAGCATAAAAGTAGCTGCAGTAAGTGGAGTCATATTTCAAGCTCTCAGACTGCGTCCGAGAGGCTCCACTAATCAAATGCATCAGTCGATAGCTGCTGTATGATTTCATTAATTAATTGTATGTTGCGTTATCGTCACTGCACGTTTTAATCGTTCTTCTCTGCGCGGCCAAAACCTAAACAAGATGGCAGCGTCCTGTAAAGTGTTGTCAAAGAGGAGAACAGCAGCATCAAAGACCTGAAGGTGGCTGAAGGATTTTATTTCTTAGCTTCCTGAAATCATCTTCCAGATTTGTTGATGCACAGAACAGAAAAGCTTCATCTTCAGCCGAACAGAGGAAACTAAATTCCTTTTCAGGACATTTAATATATTTAATTTCCCCTCTCGTCATCATTGATGTAGTTTTGTTCACACTGTCACTGAGGGGAAATTGATTTCTGTTTCCTGGCTTCCTCCACTTCTTTCTTTACATTGTGGTTTGCTAAACGTTGTGTGCAGTGCTTCCTGGTGGACGTCATACCCCCAAATTTAATAATAGAAATACACAAGAAACACATCAGAGTCCTGCAGTGGTCCATGTTTAAGAAACCTACACCTGCCCGTACCTGTAAAGCTCAGTACCAGAACCAACCAGTTACCCGTCATTATGTCTAAAGTAGAGCCTGACCGATATGGATTTTTTGGGGCCGATGAAGATTCTGATATTATGGAATAAAAAAATCAGATATGTCGGCTGATTAAATTTTTACGTTTTTCAATTAAAAAACCCCGAAATACCTGCTTTTGATGGCTTAAATATAGTTCAAACACTCGTTACAAAGATATAAATTGAAGGAAGAACATTTTACTTTTTTCAAATACTTTTATTATCAGAAATTGTGTGGAACAAGCAGCATATGAACAATTTGAGCACAAAATAAATCAAAAATATGATGTGCAGAAAGGCAGTAAACCTCTGGGAAATAAAATAATCATGCAAAGTCTGTATGAATTAAGACATTCACATGTATGTTCACAGCACCAGAGTTCTTCTTATTATTGCCAATTTAACAGAGGTAGGTTATAGTGCAAAAAGTAACACAAAGACATCATTTCTAAGTAAAACAACATATTCCCTGCATTTTATTAGTGATGAAAATATAAGTGTTAACATTATTCTCTAATGGCTATAATGGCCCTAGTCTAAACACCCTGACACACCAAGCCGACGGTCGGCCGTCGACTAAAGTCGGGCCATCAGTGAGCGTCTGTCAGCCTAGTTTTTGCAGTGTGTCACGCACCGTCGGCACTTCGGCAGCGGCGGCTTTTCAGCCGATTGAGCATGTTGAATCAGTGGCGGAGCTTGTCGGTGAGAGAGATCACTCTGACTGGCTGTTCAGGTTTTATTTCCTCGCCCCTGTAGCGAGTGAATCTGCCTGTAGTGAAACCGGGGCTAACCGGTGCTTCCTCCTCAGGCTCCACTTCACTCAGCTGCCCCACAGACCCGCTGCTTCTTCACACTTTAACCTGAATAACAAACCGGAGCTAGCTGGGAGCGGCTAGCGGAGCATTAGCCGCAGCATGACCGGAGGGAAGCACAGCCAGTTAGCCTCCGCTAGTCTCTGAGCTAGCCCCGGCTCTCCGTTTGGATCCAACCGGAGCACCGAGCCCTGGTTTGTTATTCAGGTTAAAGTGGGAAGAAGCAGCGGGTTTATCGGGCAGCTGAGTGAAGTGGAGCCTGCGGAGGAAACACCGGGACCGTCTGGATGTAATAGTCCGTGGAGGTGCTGCGGTGCTCGGCTGCACAGATAGGAAACCCCTCGGCTGACAGGATGTACCACTCTCTCACTCTGCTCTCTCTCACGCAGGCGCAGAACGTACGTCCTACTTGGCCGTCGGATGTAGTCCGTGTAGTGTGTTCAAATGCAACTGACACAGGGCGACGTGAGGCGACGTAGATGACCCAACAGTTGGCTTTCGTCGCCGCTAGTTCTTTGATGTCAATTTGGTGTGTCCGCACCTTTAGTCAAAGCTGCAACTGTTAATTTAAGTCCTGCGACCCGACCTGCACCTGTGATTAATTACACACAGTCTACAGTCGCTCACATTAAGCTGGGTTCTCCGTTCGTGAGTAACAAAGTCAAGTTTGATGAATTATTTGATTGAGTAATTAATTTCTGTTTCTCTCTCCAGGTTTATGGCCACTAACGACCTGATGACGGAGCTACAAAAAGATTCAATCAAACTGGACGACGACAGCGAGAGGAAGGTCAGTTCATACTGGTTCAAACCAGTTTAAAATTGTTTGATCTCTTTGTTAACAACCAGTCAGGTTGACTCAGTGAGAGTTTTGTATTGATTGATTGATTGATGTATTGGTCGACAGGTGGTGAGGATGATTCTCAAACTGTTGGAAGACAAGAACGGAGAGGTTCAGAATCTGGCCGTCAAATGGTGAAAACACAGTTTTGTATTTATATAAATTTGTGTTACCGCCTCACTGTGCGTCTCGTTAACTGTGGATGCGTTTGTTTTCTTCAGCCTGGGGCCCCTGGTCAGTAAGGTGAAGGAGTACCAGGTGGAGACGATCGTGGACACTCTGTGCACCAACATGCTGTCGGACAAAGAACAGCTCCGAGACATTTCCTCCATCGGACTCAAAACTGTCATCGGAGAGTTACCGCCTGCCTCCAGTGGTACAAACACAACAAATGCTACCTGCTACTGTTAGAATATTACAGCTCGCCTCCGGTGCTCGTTAGTGATACTGATGTTGTCACCTCGTTAGTTTAGAGTTGGTTTAGAGTTAAAAAAGACAAATTCCTGGATGATGAACACCTGACTGTGTCTTTCAGGCTCTGCTCTGGCTGCCAGTGTTTGTAAGAAGATAACGGGCCGACTGACGAGCGCCATCGCCAAACAGGAAGACGTGTCTGTCCAGCTGGAGGCGCTCGACATCATGGCTGACATGCTCTGCAGGTACATTTCCTGTCTGTCTGTCTGTCTGTCTGTCCATTACATCATTGTCTATAGAATAAGGTTTAATGTTCGGTGTCAAATTTTCAGAATTATTTATTATGAATTATTATAAATCTTAAAGACAACAACTGGTGCTTTAGATATAGAAAAATCAACGTGAAGCCTGGCTCTCTGCTCCGTCTGAGGTTCCTGTGTTTGACTGGTAGAAAGCTGCTAATTTGTAGTTAATCAAAATAACACTGCTGATGAAGGCAGAGGCATCGTGCTGTTTTTAGGGTGCCGTCTGATAACAGCAGCATTTACAAGGATTATCATGATTCTTCACATCCAAGATTGGATTCAGTTTTGTATTTTAACTTTATTTTTCAGCACTATGCCATAAAGACAGTGGCGGCTGCTGGTCTTTCAAACAGGGGAAGCTCACTTTAAGTTTACATCATAAAACTTACTGTAGCGAAGCAGTAACTTATAAAAGGAACATTTAACTGAAGCCATTTTTCAACCACACTCATGCCATAGAACCACAGCAACACACCAGGGGTTAAAGTTCTCCGGCACAGCGCCGGATTTCCGGCGTGGCGAAGTTTCTGTCCGGCACGGGCAGAAGTGCTCTACAGTGCGAGTGTTTCACTCACATTTGCCCCTAAATATATATATATGTGCGAACCGGGAAAATGATTTAGGCGCACAGTGTGTGAGTAAACACAACCTACTGTTTACCGTAATCGGCATCGGACGTTTTTCATCAGTAATCGATCAAATAAATGTATTATAAAACTCGCTCCTTTGGCTCTGACACAGCCGTCTCCCTCCCTGCCGCAGTCCCCACTGCACTGGGCTTTGTAACAATGTCCCGCCTACAGCCCCCTCTGATTGGTTACACGGCACAAGTGATAGCCAATCAACACTGACGCCTGTGCATGCTTTCACATCATGTCACATTGAGACACAGAGCACAGATGGAGTGGGAGAGGCTCCGGTAAGCCAGCGGTAATTTTGAAGGTAAGGTAACAGAAACCGGACAGAAATGAAAATTGCAATAAAAATCCTCTATGCTGAGGTTTTAAAGTCACCACCACAACGTTATATGATCCATGTCAATGATGACATGCTTGCCCAGAGGCAAAATTTCGACGTAACTGCCTGTTTAATTCACATCAAGCGCAATACAATTTTGCAAACAGCCTAAATAATTTAGCTTCTAATAATAAATAGCACCAAGGCAAAAAAGAGATGCAGGAGCTATAAGTCAAAAAGTCTGGTCACCACTGAAAGTTTAATCTTTATTTATAAACTCATTATGCTATAAAAGTTTAATCTGAAAAGTAACGACTAAAGCTATAATCTTTTTGTTCGTTTTGATCATAAACACGTTCCTTTGCAACACATACATTTCTATTTCTTCATTTTGTGACCGCAACACCAAGCCCCCCCCCCCCCCGCTCCGGAAAAGATTTCAGGCACACAAATCTTCCGTGCTCCACATTTCAGGCACAAAATTTTTTCTTGCTTTAACCCCTGAACAGACACCTCAGACATTTTCAGATGGGTTTAACAGTGAAAATGAGCTATATCACTTATGGAAATAAGGAACTCCGGACAGCACTCTGTCAGAAGACTCCACTCGCCGATGCTGGTGTGTATTTCCAAAGCATGTCAGTCACAAAGGGGTTCAGCCTTTTAGACAGTTCCTCCAATCATCATGCGTACACCGAGCGTCCTCTCCCGCCTATGAAATTTTAAGGGAAGTTCAGCCTCCCTTGTTGTCTCAGAGCAATCGCCCCTGCTTAAAGACCAACAGATCGTTGGTTTACGATGTTTCCTGTAATTTACATTTATAAACGTCTTTAAATTTTAACATAACTGTCATGTTATTTAATTGTACCACACTAAGGCCACATGGTCACATTTAAATAATGTATTTGAGTTGTAATAAATTACAGTAACCTATTTCACCGTCAGCTGCACAAACCGTTAAACACAAATTCAAAAAGAGTCAAATATATCCTGCTGTATTTGGTGGCGTATGGTGCCTATGTGTAGAGGAGTTTTTCCTGTCAATAACATGTTCGTTGTACACATAACTTAGGGGAAGGTAAATTGTTGCCCTGCCACTGATTTAAATGAAGCAGGAGAATTTTATAAGTCAGTTATTTTCTCTGATACCAGCTCAGTGGCCTTGTGGTAGAGTGTCCGCCCTGAGACTGGGAGGTCGTGGGTTCGATCCCCGGCCGGGTCATACCAAAGACTATAAAAATGGGACCCATTGCCTCCCTGCTTGGCACTCAGCATCAGGGGTTGGAATTGGGGGGTTAGATCACCACATGATTCCCGAGCGCGGCACCGCTGCTGCTCACCGCTCCCTCAGGGGATGGGTCAAATGCGGAGAACAAATTTCACACATTCAGGTGTGTGACAGTCAGTGGAACTTTACCTTTACCTTTACCTTTACCTGTCATCTGCGACTGTGTCTCAAAATGCAGCTGCAGGCTAACAGTAAGCTTCACTGTGTTGTCTTTGAAGTGTTGCTGCACATTAATAATAATACCAATAAAAAGTACGAGCATTTAAAGGGAAAGTTTTCTTACTAAAGTATGTTTTAATCAATGGTTTCAAAATGAGAAATGTGCTAGCAGGCCTGTTCTTCCTCCGGCAGAGAACTCCAGAGCCTCAGGGCCTCGATGGCAAAAGCCCGGTGACATTCAGTTACCAGCCTTAACCGAGGGACGACTAGTGAGGGCAGGCTTGAGGCTCTCAGGTCACGACTGGGAGCGTAGATAGTCAGAAGCTCTGCGATTTCAAAGGATGAAATCAAAAGTTAATGTCGATTTACAGCCCTAGTGTTTATGTTGATGATGATGGTGTTGTTGAGTCTGACTCTATATAATAAAACGTGTATTAAGCTGCAGCTCTGCTCCATGTGATGATGTGGTTCTTGTAGTTTTGTGTTGAATCAAATGGACTACAGTTAACGTTCCTCCTGTGCGTCTCTCTGCAGACAGGGAGGTCTGCTGGTGAATTTCCATCCCTCCATCCTCAGCTGTCTGCTCCCTCAGCTCACCTCCCCCAGACTGGCTGTCAGAAAGGTACAGCTCCCCTTCGTCTCGCTGCCCTCCATCACCTCAGGAGCCAGTGTGTATCTCCATCATGTCGTCATGTTCCTGTGTTGTTGTGTGCCTGTTTCAGAGGACCATCATGGCTCTGGGTCACCTGGTCATGTCCTGTGGCAATCTGGTCTTCATTGATCTGATCGAGCACCTTCTGACTGAGCTGGGGAGGAACGACAACATGTCGACCACCAGGACGTACATCCAGTGCACGGCCGCCATCAGCAGACAGGCGGGACACAGGATCGGTGAGTCTGACGAGACCAAAATATATCTGGACATAAAAAGTATTTAATCCAGGACGTCTTTTTACAAACTGTCTCTGATCTGCTGTCTGTTTCTTTTAGGCGAGTATCTGGAGAAGATCATTCCTCTGGTAGTGAAGTTTTGTAACGTTGACGATGACGAGCTCAGAGAGTACTGCATCCAGGCCTTTGAGTCCTTCGTCAGGAGGTAACACACGCAGTAACACTGCTAACGCACCTTTATACACTCATTGTTCTTGCTTTAACTTGTATTTGCTGCTTCAGGTGTCCTAAAGAAGTTTACCCCCATGTTCCCACGGTCATCTCCATCTGCCTGCGCTACCTGACCTACGACCCCAACTACAACTTTGACGATGAAGACGAGGACGACAACGCCATGGACGCTGAGCAGAACGACGAAGACTACCAAGGTACTGACTTAAAAGAAGCCGTGTGTGACTAAAGTTTCATCCAACACGCACAGTGAGGAGCTGATCGATCGAATATGTTCTCGGGATCTTGAACTTTAAAAAACAGTCTTCAGGTTGTAGTTCTCCACCCTGTGACGTTGGGTGATGACAGCCGGTCTCTCTGTGTGTCCAGGCAGCGACGATGAGTACAGCGATGATGACGACATGAGCTGGAAGGTCCGACGGGCGGCCGCCAAGTGTCTGGACGCCGTCGTTTCAACTCGTCATGAGATGCTGCCAGAGTTTTATCGTTCCGTCTCTCCTGCACTCGTCTGTCGCTTCAAGGTACCGTCACACTCTGCTCACTGCTTCATCACCTCCTTCATCACCTCCTCTCCTCTCTCTACACGATATGTAGATTGTTGCACATAATGTAGATTAAAAGTTCACAAGTAAAAGTTCTACCCAGAAACTCATAGCCTTACACTGTGAGTATCATGTGCTGATATTAGCCCAACAAGGTGTGAGTCAGTCGCACTGTGGCGAGTGCAAATGAAACTCTGGAGCTGGACAACCTACCTGCAGTTTCCCCGTCAGCTGAGTTGTGTAGAACAGCGGAATCAACGGTGTAGAGGACGAGGTCAGTGTGTCAGCGTTGCATCACTGTGTGTAGAAACGTATTCGGTGGCATCACCCAGACGTGTCAATCATCACGATGAAGAGGAAACAAACCAAACTTTCTTTAATCATGAAGCGCAGCGTTACTGTACAGCTCTCTGTATGAACGACACTGCAGACTGAAGTCTCTACTCAGTGGACGTCTGACTCATATGAAGCATCTAATGCGTCAGTGGCTCTGCTTCACATACGTCTGGTTTATGAGATGTTTGTATCGTCACTGTCATATTTATAAACTATGATGATCTGGTCACGTCTCACACCTTCCTCCTTTCCTTGCAGTTCTCAGTTCCATCCCATAACTACGGTTACTGACATCAGAACGTCACTTCAGTGTAGCGGATTGTGATGTTTATTACAGCGTCAGTAAATTCTGTTGCCTGATGTTTGACACGCAGCTCCAGTCTGTTCGTCTTTGCCCATCAGAGGCACAGCAGCCTTCAGGGTTGATCGTGACGTCTTAAGGTCCTGACACACCAAGCCGACGGTCGGCTGTCGACCAAAGTCGGGCCATCAGTGAGCGTCTGTCAGCCTAGTTTTTGTGGTGTGTCCCGTACCGTCGGCACTTCGGCGTCAGCAGCTTTTCGGCAGATTGAGCAGGTTGAATCGGCGGCGGAGCTTGTTGGTGAGAGAGATCACTGATTGGCTGTTCAGGTTTTATTTCCTCGCCCCTGTAGCGAAACCGGGGCTAACCGGTGCTTCCTCCTCAGGCTCCACTTCACTCAGCTGCCCCACAGACCCGCTGCTTCTTCACGCTTTAACCTGAATAACAAACCGGAGCTAGCTGGGAGCGGCTAGTGGAGCGTTAGCCGCAGCGTGACCGGAGGGAAGCACAGCCAGTTAGCCTCCGCTAGTCTCTGAGCTAGCCCCGGCTCTCCGTTTGGATCCAACCGGAGCACCGAGCCCTGGTTTGTTATTCAGGTTAAAGTGGGAAGAAGCAGCAGGTTTATCGGGCAGCTGAGTGAAGTGGAGCCTGCGAAGGAAACACCGGGACCGTCTGGATGTAATAGTCCGTGGAGGTGCTGCGGTGCTCGGCTGCACAGATAGGAAACCCCTCGGCTGACAGGATGTACCACTCTCTCACTCCGCTCTCTCTCACGCAGGCGCAGAACGTACGTGCTACTTGGCCGTCGGATGTAGTCCGTGTAGTGTGTTCAAATGCGACTGGCACAGGGCGACGTGAGGCGACGTAGACGACGCACCAGTTGGCTTTCGTCGCCGCTAGTTCTTTGATGTCGGTTTGGTGTGTCCGCACCTTTAAGTCCAGTTCAGACCAAAGATTTGTGACGAGACAAAACCGTTTAAGAACGTTGCAGAGAACAGTTAAAGCGGTGTGAACTGGCCAGTCTGAGCTCGACTCAAGCTGGCTGATGGTGTCACCTGACACTCAGCTGGTCAAATGGCCGGCAGCTGGTTTTAAAGCACGTCACCTGTTTCAACAGCCAATCAGCTTGTAGTGAAGTCTGCGGGTCAAGTCAAAATGACCACAGATGGCGTGTTGGCTTGCTGCAGCAGGTGCTCCGTCCCTGCCGAGCCCTCTGTTTCTGTCCGCACGGTGTGCCGGTGTCAGACGGTGGGTCGCTGCTGCTGCTGGCTGTATGTGCTTATGCCCCGCCCACACACACACATTCTCATTGACTGATGAATTGGTGCTGGTTATTTATATTACTGTGGCGTATTGATTATGAATACGAATATAAAGAAGCGTTTGAAATGTTCCTGATTTTTTTATAATGAAAACAGTTTCCCCAGAGTTGCTTGAGGACAAAATGTTCCCTCAGTCTCCAGCGGGAGGATTCTGTCTGTCTGTGACACCTGTTTAACGGTCTGTTCAAATAAATAAAATTGTATCCTGATGCATTTGGGTTTTTTCCCGACTCCTCTGGCGTATGTAATCCATACACTTTAATCTGACTGGAGCTGCCTGTGTGTGTGTGTGTGTGTGTGTGTGTGTGTGTGTGTGTGCGTATGTGTGTAGGAGAGGGAGGAGAATGTGAAGGCGGATGTTTTCCACGCCTACCTGTCGCTGCTTAAACAGACCCGACCGGCTCAGAGCTGGTTGGCTGATCCAGACGCCATGGAGCAGGGAGACACGCCGCTCACCATGCTGCAGAGCCAGGTGATGTTTGAAGACGTCCACTTGGATTTGGGAAGAATTTCAGACACTTTGTCAGATTAATTGTTCATAAAAATAATCTCTGGAGCCCTAAATTATTCAGAGCAGTATTTCTCTGTGAGTCAGACTGAAGTTTCTTGCAGTGTTGTCTTTGTGCAGTAGATGTCACTGTTGTTTTCAGTTGGCTATTTCCTGTTGTCATGGTGACAGGAAACCCTCAACAGCATCCGGCACCGTCGGCCACAGAGAGCATGTGGTGGCGGTGGCGGTGGTTTCCTCTCTCGCTCACTGTACTCATGTCTCTCGTCCTGCGCAGGTCCCCATGATAGTGAAAGCTCTTCACAAGCAGCTGAAGGAGAAAAGTGTCAAAACTCGTCAGTGTTGTTTCAACATGTTGACTGAGCTGGTGAACGTCCTCCCAGGAGCCCTGACCTCCCACATTCCAGTACTAATACCAGGTAATGCTTCACAGCCATTAGAAGTACAAGTACTACGACTACTATCTTGTCTGTGCCTCTCAGCTCTGAGCCGACTGGTTCCTGCCAAACCAGAGGTGACAATATTTTGGATTCTGTCCTCGTGAATTATAGAAATCAGTTGAAATAAGAGCATCAGTGTGTGATTTCAGACGGCATGTCAGCATCCTGGAAACAAGAGGCGTGACATGTAACACAACAGCTTTGGCCTCTTGTGTGACATATACCGTACGCATCAAACAACAACAATGACATCACATGTCAATAACAATCATTTAGCGTCCCTGTTATGTGGCGGCTGATCTCGTCCTCTGCTCGGAGGGTAATCAGCTCCTGGACCTCATTGTTTTCCCAGTTTGTGGACATATTTGGTCGCTGTTGTTCTTTGAGTTAGCTGCTAACTGCTTCTAGCTGCTTTTTAAATCTCCCAGCGTTGGGTCGCACACATAAAACGTCATCAAAAGGTCACATCCTGTCCTGCCGGCTGTCCCTTTGACACAGAGGTCATTTCAGTGCTGTCGTATCAGTAACGGCAGTATCTTTGTGTTTCAGGTATCATCTTCTCTCTGAACGATAAGTCGAGCAGCTCCAACCTAAAAATCGACGCCTTGGCCTGCCTCCACGTCATCATGGTCACACACCCCGCTCACGCCTTCCACGCTCACGTCCCCGCCCTCGTCCCGCCCGTGGTGGCGTGCGTGGGAGACCCCTTTTACAAGATCACCTCCGAGGCTCTGCTCGTCACTCAGCAGCTCGTCAAGGTGGGAGTCGAACCTGCAACCTCCGTAACCTCTTGAGCCTCTTTATGTGAAGCAGCTGATTCTACTCCTGTTCCTCCCCTCCAGGTGATCCGACCTCTGGACAGCCAATCAGAGGGCTCCGACAGCTTCGACCCCTCCCCCTACATCAACGACCTGTTCACCTGTACAATCAAACGCCTGAAAGCCGCTGACATCGACCAGGAAGTGAAAGAGCGAGCCATCTCCTGCATGGGACAGATCATCTGCAACCTAGGTAACCACCGTCTGCCCGTCACAGCGCTGTGATGACGCAGCTTCGTGTTTTTATGACTCACGTTCTCACGTTCCCGTGTGGTTGTGTAGGTGACCGGCTGCCCGCTGAACTTCCTGGAACGTTGCTGATCTTCTTAGAGCGCCTCAAGAATGAGATCACCAGACTCACGACGGTGAAAGGTAAGCCCCGCCCTGATCTCAGCAGCCTTTTGGTAATTTTCCGGCGGCTCTGATGTCTCTGCGGCGTTATGAAACGGCACCGTCTGTGTGTTTGTGTTCGGCTCCAGAGGCTTCAGTTCTCTCTGTTCTTTCCCTCCAGTCTTCCCTTGTTCTCTCGTCTCTGTGCGTTCTGTAAAGCAGATACATGAAGCCGCGGGGTAGCCATTTATTTTTCACACAACTCATGCACCACCTCAGGCTGATTTGTGTCTTTAAAATCTAATTTGTGTACAATCATGCTGTCTCTGAAACTCACCTCAGGTCCTATCTGGATAAAACTGTGCGACACGTCTGTGTGCTTTATGTTCAGATCTCACAACACGTTGATAATAATATTAAATATAAATGAACAGTATGAACAGAGGCTGTGTGTGTGTGTGTGTGTGTTTTATTGTACGGTGAGGGTTGTAGCTGTGAGTGAAGACACAGCAGGTGTCGACTGTTACGTCAAAGTGAGTTTTAATAAACATTGTTGATGACACGGCCTTTTATTTTTAATTGTGGCGGCAGGAATGTGAAACGCTGATTCATGGATATAAAAATAAAAAGACTGTCTTAAATTAGACTCTCCAGAGGTTTTCTGTCATGAAGAGTTTGAAGTGGAGTTATTTTCTACCGCAGTCCTGATTGTGTTTGTTTTGCAGCTCTGACACTGATTGCCGGCTCTCCGCTGAAAATTGACCTGAGGCCGGTTCTCCCCGACGCCGTTCCCATCCTCGCCTCCTTCCTCCGCAAGAACCAGCGAGCCCTGAAGCTCTGCACGCTGGCTGCTCTGGACATCCTGCTCAGAAACTACAGGTAACACACACACACACGTCGCACACTTGTCACTCAGAGCCGTCAGCTCCGCCCACTCCCCTCTGTCAGTAACACCATGTGAATGTGTCTGTGCTTCAGCTCTGCGGTGACGCCCGTCATGGTGGACGCCGTGCTGGCTGAGCTGCCTCCTCTCATCTCGGAGAGCGACATGCACGTGTCACAGATGGCGCTGAGCTTCCTGTCCACGCTGGCGGTGACTCACCCGTCCTCACTGGGTCAACTGAGCGGAGGGAACATCCTGCAGCAGCTCATCGCACTGGTTCGATCCCCGCTGCTGCAGGGTGGAGCGCTCGCCGCCATGCTGGACTTCTACCAGGTACAGAGTCACAGTGTGTCAGAGAACAGACAGACCTGTTGATGAAAACAGCCTGAGACTTTAATGTGTGTGTGTGTGTGTGTGTGTGTGTGTGTTCAGGCTCTGGTGGCCACGGAGACTCCTGGTCTTGGTTACATGGACCTGCTGAGGATGCTGACGGGTCCCGTTTACTCCCAGAGCGCTGCTCTGCCTCACAAACAGGCCTACTGCTCCATCGCCAAGTGTGTCGCCGCTCTGACCCGAGCCTGTCCCAACGAGGGACCTGCTGTGGTCGGACAGTTCATCCAGGTGAACTTTAGAGCGGCAACGATTCAACGAGCAGAAAATTCATCTGCAACTATTTAATAATCGGAATAATCTTTTTTTTTTTCCTAGAGCAGGTTTAAATAAAGTTTTTGTTTGTTGTCCCTGACTGACAGGATGTGAAGAACAGCCGCTCCACAGACTCCATCAGACTGCTCGCTCTGCTCTCATTGGGCGAGGTGGGACACCATGTGGACCTGAGCAGCCAACCAGAGCTGAAGACAGTCATCCTGGACGCTTTCTCCTCCTCCAGTGAAGAGGTAACACCTGCCTGTCTGACCAGGAAGTGCCTTTCACATCCTGGACTTTTCACATTAAAAGTTCGTATCAGAGATGTCACTGTGCGATTTAGGATTGTGAAAATCATATTTTATTTACCAAACAAATTATGGATGAATAATTGCCGAGGTGACTTCAGTCTCGAGGGGTTTTGTGCCACAACAGAAGGAATCACAACAACTGCTACCAAATCCTAGTTTAGTTACATGCTGGTCGACATTAACCTGCCTCTCTCTGCCTCAGGTGAAGTCAGCGGCCTCCTATGCGCTCGGCAGTATCGCCGTGGGGAATCTTCCAGAGTACCTGCCCTTCGTCCTGCAGGAGATCTCCTCCTCTAAGAGACAGTACCTGCTGCTGCACTCGCTCAAAGAGATCATCAGTGAGAAGAGCAGCTCAGATACTTTGTGGATAAATCTGTGTGTGTGTGTCTTCTTTGGCTTTAACGTGTGTGCGTGTGTGTGTCTGTGTGCAGGTTCGGCGTCGGTGTCCGGACTGAAGCCGTACGTGGAGTCAGTTTGGTCTCTGCTGCTCAAACACTGCGAGTGTCAGGAGGAAGGAACCAGGAACGTGGTGGCCGAGTGTCTCGGCAAACTGACGCTCATCGACCCTGAAACCCTGCTGCCCCGCCTCAAAGGATACCTGCTGTCAGGTAATCAGTACTCTGATCAGGTACCAATAAACCCTGCTCTCAGGTAATCAATACTCTGATCAGGTACCAATAAACCCTGCTGTCAGGTAATCAATACTCTGATCAGGTACCAATAAACCTTGCTGTCAGGTAATCAATACTCTGATCAGCTACCAATAAACCCTGCTGTCAGGTAATCAATAATAAGATAACCTCTCTCAGGAATTAACACGATTTACGAGATCAGTAAGTATCTGTTAATCTTTATATTGGCACCAAACTAATTGATTGAATTGATTTGCATTGATTTGATCAGTTATTGAATGAATAATCAATAACCATGATCCTCTTGTGTGTTGTCAGCTGATCAAAGGCAGTTTATCATCAGCTGATCGATCAATAAGCCCTATTGATTGTTAAACAGTGACTCTTTAGCTGTAATGAAGATAAAAACCTCCGACCAATAGGAGCATTTAACATTATGCTAAGCCCCGCCCCTCTGCTCCTCTGAGCCAATCAGACTGTCTCTGTCTCCTCAGCCTGAATCTCATTGGTTTACAGGGTCAGAATAAACCAGTAGTTGTAGATGAAACAGCTGCTGACGCTGTCATCTGATGATTGATTTCACATATTGATTCATTGATTACTGATCTGTGTGTGTGTGTTTATATGAAGGTTCATCGTACGCCCGGAGCTCCGTGGTAACAGCGGTAAAGTTCACCATCTCCGACCAGCCACAGCCCATCGACCCGCTGCTGAAGAACTGCATAGGTGAACATTTATTTTATTGATCTCTCACCAAGTGATGAGTTAATCAGGAACATTTTAATTGGTTTAGCGATTATTTCAGTCAGGGTGCAGCTCTGATCTCTGAATCACTGATTCTCCTCAGGTGATTTCCTGAAGACGCTGGAGGACCCGGACCTGAACGTGCGTCGTGTTGCCTTGGTAACGTTTAACTCTGCGGCCCACAACAAACCCAGTCTGATCCGAGAGCTGCTGGACTCAGTTTTACCACAGCTGTACAACGAGACCAAAGTCAGGAAGGAGCTGATCAGAGAGGTCCGAACACGTCACTGAGACACGTCAGCAGGTCCAGGTGTTGGTTCTGTTTTGATCGGCACGTGTGTGACCCTGTGTGTGTGTGTGTGTGTGCAGGTGGAGATGGGTCCGTTCAAACACACAGTGGATGACGGGTTGGACTTGAGGAAGGCTGCGTTCGAGTGCATGTACACTCTGCTGGACAGCTGCCTGGACCGACTCGACATTTTCACCTTTCTCAACCACGTAGAGGACGGCCTCAAGGACCACTACGACATCAAGGTCTCACTGCACCACGACGCAACACACGACACGACACACCATGACACGACACACCATGAGATGACACACCACAACACACCATGACACGACACACCATGACACGACACGACACACCACGACACGACACACCACGACACGACACACCATGACACGACACACCACGACACGACACACCACGACACGACACACCACGACACGACACACCATGACACGACACACCATGACAGGACACCCCACGACACGACACACCACGACACGACACACCATGACACGACACACCATGACACGACACACCATGACAGGACACACCACGACACGACACACCATGACACGACACACCATGACACGACACACCACGACACGACACACCATGACAGGACACACCACAACACGACACCATGACACGCCACGCCACGCCACGACACACCACGACAAACCACAACACGACACTCAACAACAAACCACGACACGACACAGCATGACACGACACACCACGACACGACACGACACACCATGACACGTCACACCACGACATGACACACCATGACACGACACACCACGACACGACACTCCACGACAAACCATGACACACCACGACACGACACACCATGACACGACACGCCACGACACGACACACCATGACACGCCACGCCACGACACGCCATGACACGACAAACCGCGACACGACACACCACGACACACCACGACACTCTACGACAAACCGTGACACACCACGACACACCACGACACACCGTGACACACCACGACACACCACGACAAACCACGACACACCACGACAAACCGCGACACTCTACGACAAACCACGACACACCACGACACTCTACGACACTCCACGACACTCTACGGCACTCCACGACACACCACAACACTCTACGACACTCTACGACACTCTACGACACTCCACGACACACCACGACACGACAAACCATGACACGACACGACACACCATGACACACCACGACACGCCACACCACACCACGACATGACACATCACGACACTCTACGACAAACCGCGACACACCACGACAAACCATGGCACTCTACGACAAACCACGACACTCTACGACACACCACGACAAACCACGACACTCTACGACAAACCATGACACACCACGACACTCTACGACACTCCACGACACACCACGACACTCTACGACACTCTACGACACTCCACGACATGACACACCACGACACGCCACACCATGACACGCCACACCATGACACGCCACACCACGACACGCCACACCATGACACGACACACCACGACACGACACGCCACACCACGACACTCCACGACATGACACACCACGACACGCCACGACACTCTATGACAAACCGCGACACACCACGACAAACCACGACACACCATGACACTCTACGACACACCACGACACACCATGACACTCTACGACAAACCACGACACACCACGACACTCTACGACACACCACGACACTCCACGACACACCACTCCACGACACTCTACGACACACCACGACACACCACGACACTCTACGACACTCCACGACACTCTACGACACACCACGACACACCACGACACTCTACGACAAACCACGACACACCACGACACTCCACGACACTCTACGACACTCCACGACACACCACTCCACGACACTCTACGACAAACCACGACACTCTACGACACTCCACGACACTCCACGACGCACCACGACACTCCACGACACACCACTCCACGACACTCTACGACAAACCACGACACACCACGACACTCTACGACACACCACGACACTCTACGACACACCACGACACTCCACGACACACCACGACACTCCACGACATGACAAACCACGCTATACCACAACACAACACAACACAACACAACACCACACCACACATGATACACCACGACACTTCATGACACGACAAACCAAGACACTCCACGACATGACAAACCACGCTATACCACAACACAACACAACACAACACAACACAACTATTTCTAGTCGTAGGAGCAGCATTACTGATGTCGGGCCTTTTTACTGATTTTAAATATGAGGAATTTTCAGCTGACACAAACGTCATCAAAACAAAGACCAGTGTTCAGAATGTCTTTTCATTATTGATTAATCTATTGATTATTTTCTTTATTGAATTGTTTTGTCTATTAAATGTTAAACTTTAATTTACTTTGTTTTATTTCACCCAAACGTGTTCAGTTTGCTTTGAGAACATAAGTTCAGAGCAGTGTAGCTCTGCTGCTGCTTCAGTGAGACCTGGGTCCTTCCAGTTTCAGAAGTATTGATTATAATGGAGGAAAGATGGATGCAACACTTTGAATCGATACAAACATCTATCAGAGCACAGACTGGCTGTTGCAGAGCATCAGGGCTGATTGGTTCATTATTGTTTCATCTATTGATTAGTGTCTGGATTCATTAATGAATTGTTCTGTCTGTCAGGTGGCAGAAATGAACCGTCAGTGTCTTTAACTTTGTTTTATCTCAAAGAGAGACTTATGTTTTTGGACCGTCTTAGACCATGTGAACGACATGTATGCACTCTGACAATGGCCGTGTTTCCCCAGTAAGTGTTAACGTCCTGTTGTTTTCAGATGCTGACGTTCCTGATGCTGGCCAGGCTGTCGTCTCTGTGTCCCAGTGCTGTCCTGCAGAGACTGGACAGACTGGTGGAACCACTGAGAGCCACCTGCACCACCAAGGTACACACACACTACACGCTTCACACACATGCTGCACCAGTATCACATGTCAGTCGTGGAGTGGAACCACCCAGCCTGTGAAACAGTTATAAAGCTGCGCTCAGACTGCAGAGTTTTGAGTTATCTCCTCTTCACCCTCCAGACAGTCTGGTCTGAGACGTTCAATGCCGATGTTTTGTCCAGATTATCAGGTCATGTGAGCGATTTACAGATCCAGTCTGAAACCTCCTGAACTGCCTGGACTGCTGTCTGACGGCTCTGTAGCACCCACTAGTGGCGGGCAGCTGCATGAAATTTAAGCGGCATTGTACGTGAATAAAACACAAATTGGTTTAACCGGCTAATATTTCTGGTGCCGACTAGTGAGGGGGCGGATGTTTAATGGGTTACACGTCTAATCACACTCGTCCCTAGATCTGAGTTCTTCCACGGCCATTTCCATGTGAATTAACTCATTCCTGTCCGGTAACAACCGTAACGATTTCAGGAGACTAAATATGAAAATAAAAAATAATAAATTTGTGGTCAGTCGAGTAAAAGCGTCTCCTCTCCGCAGGTGAAGGCGAACTCGGTGAAGCAGGAGTTCGAGAAGCAGGACGAGCTGAAGCGGTCGGCGATGCGAGCCGTTGTGGCGCTGCTGACGATCCCCGAGGCGGAGAAGTCGCCGCTGATGTCGGAGTTCCAGTCCCAGATCTCGTCCAATCAGGAGCTGGCGGCCATCTTCGACTCCATCCAGAGGGACTCCAGCTCCGCCAACATGGAGTCCATGGACACCAGCTAAAGAGACGGACAGACAGATTCCCCACGATGCAACACGGCACCACCCCCAGCTGCTGGAGCGCTAACCCCGCAGCATGTTTCCATGACAACAGGACACAGACACACACATACACATATACACATACACACACACTCGTAGTGTCACACCCTCTCTTAGCGATCGATCGTTCCATGATGCATTGCACTGAAATCAGCTGTTGGAAAAGAAAGGACGGAGACTGATGTACGGCGAACACACACGGACAAAAAGGACAAAAACAAAGAACAAAAAAAAAAAATTTCCATTTGAGGCTTGGAAGCTCCTCCCACTTCCTGTTTGTTTTTCCTAGAGAGCTCATCTGATTGGCTGGCCTCTCTGTTCATCATCATTCTTCTCTTTTTGTTTTACTTTTTTTTCTTTTCGTTATTCCAGAAAGTTCCACAGGTACTGTAACCTGATTGGCCGCTGCTGAGTGACTGACAGTTGGCGTGTTATCAAAACTGACCAATGGCGAAACGGCCTGAATTGCCTGAGGCTGTGGTGACCAATGGGAGAAGGGCTCGCTCTGTTTTTTTGCGAATGACGTAGGCAACCAATAGGATGCTTGGGGGGGTGACGACGGGTGGGCGGGGTTTTACTGTTTGTGGACCAATCAGCTTCTTTGTTTTCCCCTGATTCAATAGACCCGCCCTCGCTCCCTTCGCTCCTCTGAAGGGAAGAGGAGAGATCATTGGACCAGGTCCAACCTGACCAGGCGTGATTGGACCGGCTGTTGCCATGGTAACGCAGTGTGTAACACAAAGTAACAATGTTCTGATCGTTCTGTTTGTTGTTCCAGTCAGTCAGTCGGCCCCCCCCCACACACACACACACACAAACTGGTTCCAGCCGGTTCAGTCTGGTCAGGACTGGTTTCATTAACTGTGCTGTTCTCTGGTTTGTTCTGGTGAAACTGGATCCAGTCTGGTTCGATCCAGTTCAGTCCAGTCTGGTCAGGACAATCCACTGTTGTTTATCGCCCAAGAAAAATAAAAAAGGTCCATTTCTGCCTGCCTTCATCCTGCGCCTCTGTCTTATTTCCTCTGACGTTAGCTTACAGCTTCTCAGATGGTTCAGCTCCTTCTCCGAGTCATAACTCAAATCTGAACACACACGCACGTTTAGACTTCACGTTTAGACGTCCATAAATCATCTTAGAAATCATAAAAACAGAGGCTGCAGGACCTGCCTGAGAGTCTGCACGTTTTTAGGTTTCCTTCAGTTTCACAGTGAAGCAGTGACGATCTCTGTGCGTCCACGGACACGCTGCACACAGGAGCTGCTAACAGATGATTCGTCACACAAAATGTCAACAATAGCTCACAACTCTGTAAATATTAGCATGTTAGCGTGCTGCTGTTAGCATTAAATTCATTAGAACTGCCTCCGAGCTGCAAACCTCATCACACACTGTTCTTTGTACCTTTAGGAGGTGCCGCAGCTGCCTTTAAAAGGACGTACTGTTGCATGAAGTATACACACAGTATAGACCCTGAACTTTGACCCTCTGCTCATCTGTCCGTTACCTTACAAGTGAAAAAAATCCTTAATTCATAGTTGTAAAATATGTTGAGACTCAAAGAGACTTTATGACATGACCAAACTGAAACACAGTATAGCCACAAACATTTATGAAACATGTTAAATACATATTAAACGTATAGACTCGCTTCAAAATGTCCCCAAAGTATCAAAAGGGAGTACTTAGTATGCAGAAAAATTACTCTTATGATATTATAAATACTATCACTGGTTAATTTCTCCTGATGCTTTAACATTTCATCATCGCATTTGGAGTTGGAAGTAATTTTTTACAGTTTATTTTATATAAAAAATATTTGAAGTTTTTTAAATTGCTAAAGTAGTGTGTGATGGTGATATTTAAATACCTCAGACTCTACTCAAGTGCAGTAGTTGAGTAAACGTACTCAGTTAACTCGAGGTTCATCAGACAGAAACATGAAGACTTGTTCTGTCTGCAGTAGCTGAAGTACGACTCGCAGCAGCAGAGGGAGCCAGACGCAGCACTTCACACTGCAGCAATACACACTCTGAGCGAGGAAGAGTCTTTGCCCTGAGTTTAGACTCCCAGGCTGTCATATTTACCTGACAGTCTAAAGTCAGGGTCCACTGAGCACAGAGAGCTGATCTACAGACACACACAGCTAAGAACTGAAACAACTTCCTGTCCAGAGTATGAAGCTCGGCTCTGATTGGCTGTTGTAATGAGGCAGAAACTCGTTAGAGCAGCAAACAAAATGAGTGACGCTCACTGCTCTGGTCTCCTAGCAACAGCTGAACTGATGAGTTTGTATTGCGGCCTGGCTGATCATTGACATGCTGATGATTCGTCCTCTCTGATGTTTTCTGCCCTGATGGAGCGACGCCGTGAACCTCGGAGAGTCGACATCACTGAACCTCTGAAAACAACAATATTTATAGGTTTATAAGTTCATTTCACTGATACATTATTTTAATTAAGTGAGGTTTTGAATGCAGGACAGTTACTGGTTGAATATTTTCACAGTGCGGTGTGTTCGTACTGTCACTGCAGCAGAGGATCAGTTTCACCAGAATGTGTTCAGCAGTCATAAGTAGTGTTAAAACAAGAGGGAGCCTTTTTCTGTTTTCCATGTTTTTGTGTCTAATGCCGGGTTCACACTACATGATATCAGCCTGACGCAGGGTCGTATGGTGTCGGCTCGGATCGTAAACGACAGCGAGTATCGTACGCGATAATCCATCGTTTCATCTGGTGTAGTGTGTCACAGTAGACGACAACTGACGGCACGTCTGGGACGCCTCATGACGTTCCAACAGAAAGTCTAGCATGTTTGATTTTCTTTTTGGCTTACACGACTTCTCCCGTCACAGTCGTCACTTTGACCAATAGGAACACAGAGTGATCTGCTGCCGTGGAAACTGTAGGACAACAACAGCCCAGCCTTTCAGATATTTCCTGTAGGGACGTTAGCACACAGAGTGAAAACCTGCTGAGTACTGCCATTAGCATCAAGCTAGCAAAGACTGTTCTTTCTTCATAATGGAGGATATAAAAGAAATCAAACTCACAGATAGTGTCTGGGCCTCAACACTTCCTGTTTCTGTTTCAAATTTAAAGCCTCATCATTTCAGCTGAGAGAATCCCTTCAGTTTCTTAAAAGGCTTTTATTGTGAAACATTTGCAGGAACTGGTTGTGGAGGATTCAGTGACTTGTATGTTTGCGTACGGTGCTTCAAATGTAGCTCCGCCCATCTGCTGGCGCTTTTTACATTACTACAATAACATTTCAGCTGACACATGAACAGACAGTAGCTATGTTTCCATCCAAAAGTGATTTGAATCATTGGGAAATGCGCATTAAAAGAAATACGAATCCTGTGTGTTTCCATTAAATGTACGGACTTTGGTGAAAACTACGAACTTGCGCGAGTTTTCCGCAGAACCGGAAACAAAACAAGTCTCGCATTCTTCTTCTTCTACGTTTTCTGGCGGTTGGCAACCAGCTTGTAAATGCATTACCGCCTTCCCGACCCGGAGTGTGGATATCACCATGGAGAGAGGTGCGCTACGTCAGACTTAATTCGAACATAACTGTTTCCATCCCCCGTTTTGCGGATCAACATTTTTTCGAATCAACCAAAACCCGGCTAAAGCGAGCGAATTTTAGTTTGTGTGAATCAGGATTTTAATTTGAATTTTGGCGTTTCCATCATAATTTTCCAATGTGATATTTCTAGATGCGCATCTAAACAGGCTGATGGAAACATGGCTAATGACTGAAATAATCGTGTAATGTGACATAGTGACTGTGGGAACAGACAGAAATGTGGTGTAGTGTGAACCAGGTATAAGAGGCAGAAGTGATGGAGACACTGTTTTTTGAAACTGGTCCAGTACTGAGAGAGAGGCTGCTGCTGTAATGTAACCACTCTGTTCACACCGTCACTAACAGTGTTTGTTAGTGTAAGTGTCTGACACATTATAAAGAGTATCCCTTTTGGACTTTTCTCTGTTTGTCATGGTCACGCTGAAGGAGAAGTCTCATTGTGAAATCTTGTGAGGGATGACTTGCTGCAGGAAGACAACAGTGAAACCATTAGTGAGAGTCAGAGGGAGGAGTATGGGTGTTCAGTCAAAATGTGTTTCTCTCCTGTTACACCGTAGCATCCCTCTGTGGTTATGGTTTGGGCTGAAGGTTTGGTTCAGGGGCAAACACACATATGAACAGGGATCAGTCCTCAACACAACACCAGGAGGAGTTTATTGTGTTGTAGTGCAGTAGACACATCCTACGCTTATCTTAAAGATTTTCAGTGTCATGGCTGAATAGATTTCGACAATGTGAAAAAGATTTCAGAACAAGACTTCCCCTTTAACAAGACTTGGTAACACCCTGTAAGAAACAGACTGGAACAAGGCGACAAGTAAAGAAAACGTGTCGCTTCTCTGTCGGGATCCTCTCCATAGTGATGTCACAGACTTAAAACAGCACTTTGAGTGGACGGACACTGACTTGCACACTCGACCAGTTTCAGAAATTGTGAGTGACTGAGACACAAAATCAGTTACTCTTTAAAGGGATAGTGCACCCAAAAATGAAAATTCAAACATCCAAAAACACATAATTGAAACCACAAAATATCTCCATACTGCACACTACGGACGAGCAGTATGGAGATATTTTGTGGTTTCAATGATGTGTTTTTGGACGTTTGAATCTGGGGCGCCGTCAGCCTCCATTAGGTGGAGTTGTGTTGCTACCTCCTCTCCCCTTGGATCTCTGCAAGTGATGTGAGGACTCTAAAACTTCACCTGAGCCTCCCTCGGCATATGGGTGAGTAGATAATGGCTGAATTTTCAGTTTTGGGTGCACTATCCCTTTAAAGGAGAAGTACTCATAGAACTTAAATTAAATACCCACACAGGGTGCAAAATGAACTTTATTAACTTACTGGTCAAGGTGGCTGGTAGATGGAAAAAAAAAACTCATGGAGACATTAATCCAAATAAATGACATATATATCCAGGCTACATCCTGCTGGTGCAGGTTTCATTGAAGAGGCCCCGCCCTCACTTCTAGCAAATAGTGTGCAAAGCATTGTGGGGATTTTCCACACATGCATCCTCAAAAAGTCTCCAAAGGAAGGAGTCAGTCTACGGTGAAATTCAGAAGGATCCTTGACATTAGAATGGTCCTGCAGCGAGGTTCAACGATGCAGCCTCGTCTGAGGATCCTTCCTTGACTTTGAGAAACACCTTCTATCTTCAGCCAGTGTTTGGTTTGTCTGTTCTGGGCTACTGTAGAAACATGGCGGTGCAACATGGTGATCTCTGTAGACGAGGACCTGCTCCCTTTGTAGATATAAATGTGTCGTTCTAACACCGGAGCTTTAGGTTTGCATTAAAACACATTCAAAGAAATATTTATTTTTATTTTTTTTTTTTTTTAAAGATATTTTTATGGGCATGTTTTGCCTTTAATTGACAGGACGGTGAAGTGTGAAAGGGGGAGAGAGAGAGGGAGAGACATGCAGCAAAGGGCCACAGGCCGGAGTCGAACCCGTGCCCTGCACACGGGGCGCCCGCTCCACCACCAAGCCACCGGCGCCCCAAAGTAATATTTATTTGTGAAATGAATTTGACATGGAAATTAATATATATATATATATATATATATATATATATATATATATATCCAGGCTGTCTAAATATCATCACTCTGAGTATTTATAGATCAGATAACTTTCACACCCTGATTTTTGCAGAAGTATCATGTACTTTGACTTAACACACACACACACACACACACACACACACAGGAAGTGTGTGCCAGTGAAAGGGAAGCTGGCTGGGCGGGGGGGCAACTCTATTCTTGGTGACTCCTTCCTGTTTGGGTGTGGCTTCACAACACTGTATCTCTGACTGTAGTAAACACTGTGTGTGTGTGTGTGTGTGTGTGTGTGTGTGTCTGTGTGGAGGCGTGTTCTCGTCAACACGCTCCGACATGCTCCACTGCGCTCTGACTCTGCAGTAACACACCAGTTCTGTAGTTTCAGGGTGTAGTTTTCTTCGGTCAGTTTGACCTTTGACCTCCACTGTGCGCGGACAGGAAAAAAGACTAATGACATCGCATGACATCAGCAGAAGCAGAAACACATTACATGATCACATGACCGTTTTTTGACACCAGCTGAGACGAGTGAGACGTTCAGACGTGGTCGTATGAAGTCATTTGTTTGAAGAAGTAACCAGACTCACTTTATTAACGCATGTAAAACCTCCCATTCTAATGAGCGTGATATCTCAAGAACGCCTGAGGAAAACTTTTAAATTTGGCACAAACGTCCATGTGGATTGAAAAAAAAAGAATTTTGTGATTGAAGGTCAAAGGTCAGTGTGACCTCACAAAACACATTTTTGGCCATAACTGAAGAATTCATTCACTAATTCTGACCAAACTTGACACAAATGTCTAACAGTATAAAATAATGAAGGTCAAAAGGTCAAAGGTCAGCTTGACTGTGACATCATCATGTTTTAACGTCATATCTCAGGAACAGAAGGGGAGACATTTGGTCAGATACTGAATTGGTGACTCTAATCTTGAAACTGTGCTGATTGTATAGATCTTCTGTGTGTGAAGCATCCATGTTTTCACTGACATGGATGGAGACTGTCAGAGACACTGGACTGGTGGGCGGAGTCATACAACCACAGGGTGGACTGGTGGGCGGAGTCATACAACCAGGGGATGGTAATTCTTGTATTTCACAGATAAGAAACAATAAATTGTGGAGACAATAAAGCCTCCACACAGCAGCATCTTAATTCTCAAGTGCAATTTTTATCCTGGCTTCATATGGGTAGAGAAAAACTCTGCTAGCTGCTAGGCTAATTTGTACAATGTAAAATGCCATAGGCTTGTGCTAATAACGTTAGCATGTTGTATTTGTGGGGAAAATGTGTCCAGATAAAGACAAGTGTTTGTCTGTGAATGCTGCGAGTTATAGTGAAGCTGATTTGTGTTTGAAACTGTCTTTACTGAGTCATGTCAATCAACTAAACTTTACCGCCAACTAGTGTTTTGGAGGTGTAACTGCAGAGTGACACAGACACAAATGCTCACAACAGTGTAGGCCACGGCACATAGACTCTGCGTAGAGCCAAAGCACAACTATAAATCCACCTTTATTGAGCAGGAGAAAGAGTGACTGATTCATATTTTCCAGCCTGAGCCCCCCCCCACAGGTCGCACTGGAGATCGCTCTGACACGAGCAATGGCGGTGAAGGCTCTGGCTCGTCTCCATAACAACTGCAGCACATCAAAGGGTTTTAAAGAGTTTATTTAGCAACACATAAAGGAACACAGAGATACGTGGTTTTCCCTGGACAGGAAGTAACTAAAGCTGTCAGATGTAACGCAGTAAAAAGTACAGCATTCACCTCAGAGGTGGAGGAAGAGGAGACAGTTACACTGAGTGGAAATACTCGAGTACAGGTTCCTTCAGTTTGTGCTAAAGTAGGCTACAGTAACATGTGACGTCATGTTTCACACCTCTTTCAGTTTATTTAATTTCATTCCGGTGCAAATAGAAACCACAGAAGAAGAAGCATCTCTGTGGTGTTTCTGCTCTGCAGGAAGCGGGAAGCAGCTGAGAGCGAGGCTGAAACGTCACAAGAAGTAGAAAAAAAAAGAGCAGCTGAGCCAAAATGTGACGAAGTTAGAGCGACACCGGAAGTTACTGAAAACTGTCTTCAAAATAAAAGCATAACATTAATGACTGACCAGAATTGACAGTTTATTGTGTGTGTGATACACAGTGAAGTTTCTGTTTCATTTTATGGTTTCATTATTATTATTATTATTATTATTATTATTATTATTATTATTATTTTGCATTTTAGTCTACTTGCTGTGAGCCTTTATTCTGAAACACTAAGGTGGAGGTTCTGCTGTTTATTGCATATTTATTTAGCATAAATATATTTTTGTGACTTTCTTTCTTAAGCATTTTAACAGTAATTATCTTACTTCCCTCTTCTTTTTTTAAACTCTGTAATATATTAAAACTGTAATATATAAAATTAAAATACATATATATCATAATACAATAAAAAATACCATGAATGTAAAAGCCTGCCCTCCCCTTTATATTTTCAAACATACCGATTTTAAAACATACTTTACTGTAAAAAAAAAAAAATTGTAAATTGGCAAAACTATTAGGCTGTTTAGACGTTTAATTTCTATATCATCTGTTTTGCAGAGATTTTTGTTCTAATTATGTTTTGTTCTTTTCCTTACATTTGATTTATTTTTAATTTTTAATATTATGAAATATATTTTCTCCATCTTTTGTAATTAAAATCTGGAATGCACATGCACACCCTCCATGTGCTCAATATATTCAATAAAGTTTGGGGAAAAATCTGCCTGTCAAATAACTGATTTGTTTGTTATTAGATAATAATAATAATAATAATAATAATAATAATAATAATAATTTTATTACTTTTATTATTATTGACTCATTTTGTCGTTATGAGCATTGCATTTTAGTCACTTTATTCATCTTGATGTAGCAATTTTATTTTATCTTTTTATTTATCTATTATAATATTTAATTTTTATTTTTTTAATAATAATGACAATAATAATTTTTATTCTATTTAATGTCTTTTTGTTTTTGTCTTGTGCTGCTTGATATTTGAATTTCCCCTCTGGGGGATCAGTAAAGTATATCTTATCTTATCTTAATGTTAAAAATGTTTTGTGGCTTTATTTTTGTTCTTTTATTTTGAAAGAGTTGACCGGAAACGTCGGCGTTTACCGCGTCGAGCTTGACGTCAGCGCGCAGCGGCGGCAGGAGGGAGCGGCTCTGGTCGAGCGACATAGACAGAGAGTGGAGGTGAGAGTGAGAGAGAAAGCGGCGGAGCGGACGGGTGGATGACTGTGAGTACCGCTTCCTTTCTCTCGTTTCTCTCTTTTCCTCCTTTTTCTCCTCTTTCTTCCCTCCATCATGTACACGGACCTGTTCCGGGCCGGACCGGGACGGGGGCGGTGGGGTGGTGCCGGTGGTGGAGGGGGGGGGACAGGCCGGTGCCGAGCCGAGCTGGGCTGGGTTTGCGGAAGCGACCGGCGGACAGACGGACGGACAGAGAGGCAGACAGACAGGAGCTCCCGTTAACGATAAAACTGTTGATATTAAGGACAGACAGACAAACAGACAGACGGGCGAAGGAACAACATGGCGGCTGTTTGTCTGTCCGTCTTCACGCCCTGTAAGATCTGCGCGTGCCAGCTTGTCTCCGGCTCCTCCGGCAGGCAGCGGGGCCTGCCGCCAGAGGTGGCCCGGGGGGGAGCGTTCTGAGGCGGCCACAGAGCTTGCGGAACTCCCGCTGCTCTGCCGGAGAAATAAGAGAGGAAGTAACTTATTGCAGACTGCGGAGCTGAGGAGTTTGGAGGAACCTGTCTGTCTGCCTGCATGTCTGTCTACCTGTCTGTCTGACTGTAGTGTAGAGACAAGGCTTGGTTTTATTCCTCTGCTGTTGTACTGTCAGCAGCAAACACACACACACACACACACACACTTGAGTATTGACAGGCCCCACCTAGTTCTGGTTGACTCAGGGATCTGTCTGTGTGTGTGTGTGTGTGTGTGTGTGTGTGTGTGTGTGTATGTGTGTCCATCTTTCTCCTCCACCAACTTTACTTTAGTAGATTAACATCATGCTGCATTCGGGGCCTGTTGGAAAAAGCACAACTACACACTCAGTGCACCAAAAATATACAAATACATGGTGTGAGATAGATCTGAGGCTGGTGATCGATCAATATAATATTGATACTGTGAGGTGAGACTGTTCTTGATCGTTTAACAGAAGGAAACATGACTCCTCTTTGTATTGAATCTCTTGGTTGTTTGAAGTCTAAAAAGATGTGAGCACAGAAAACCTGTTTGATCGTACGGAGATAGATTTGTGTCAACATCACTGGAACAGCCTGTGTGTACATGTGTCATCTGTAAATACAAAACTTACACAAATACAAAAAAAGATTTGTAAATGCACAGAAATATTTCAAACAGAAAACAGAAATGCAAATACACAAATAAATTTCAAAAATAATTTGCGAAAAAAGCAAATCTGCAAGTGTAAAACTGTAAATGTTGGGAGAATATTCGTAAATGTTTTTCATTAATTTGTAAATTAATTTAGTGTATTCACAGATTTTTTTACTTGTGTATTAGCAGATCTGTTTTACATTTGCGAAATAGTTTTTGGAGAAATATTTTTTCGCATTTGTTGAAGGTGTTCTAACACACGAATTATTGATTTTCTTTGTGTAAATTTTCCCTGAATGCACCAATAATCATCTGAAAAAATGGTTCCCAACCTTTTTAGCTTCTGACTCCTTTAAACGAAGCTGTGTCTATTATTAATTGGCAACTTCTGTGATTGTCAATTGAACTTTTAGTTGTTTTTGAAGCAAAATTACCAAAAAATCTATGAGTTCAGCTTCTTAAATGTGAGAATTTGTTGCTGTAAATGATTAGACGTTACCTTGGACTCAAAGGGGCCTCAATCGGCAGATGAATTTATAACGACAATCATCACCAGTCGCAGCCTTAATAAAAACATTTTGATGATAAAAAGCTCTTATAAGAATACCCTTCATCACTGGTTGTTACGTAAGAAAGATTTTTGTGGCAGCATTTTTAATTTCAATGATTTCTAGAGGCGTCAGAGTCTTAAATAAAAGCAGAAATTTGTGCAGCAGAAAGGTTTCGGCTCAGATTGTTATCTTACGTCATTGACATTTGGATGTAGAACATACAGTCTCACTTCATTCATATGTGTCAGTGTTAAGTTACCTTGTCTAATAGCTCATCAATATCAGCCTTATAACCACATGGTTGAGATTTAGGTGATGTTGCAGGTGTGGACAAAATAACAGGAACATTGGTACAGTTGGAGGCAGTATCTCAGCTCTGTGTTAAATTCTACATCAGTAGAGCTTTAAATGTTCAGATCTAGAACCCATGGTGGTCTGAAGGATCTACAACCCACGGTACTCTGAAGGATCTAGAACGCATGGTTGTCTGAGGGATCTAGAATCCATTGTAGTCTGAAGGATCTAGAACCCATGGTGTTCTGAATGATCTAGAAACCATGGCAGTCTGAGGGGTCCAGAACCCATAGTTGTCTGAGGGATCTAGAACCCATTGTAGTCTGAAGGGTCTAGAACCCATAGTGTTCTGAATGATCTAGAGGCCATGGTAGTCTGAGGGGTCCAGAACCCATGGTGGTCTGAAGGATCTAGAACCTATGGGGGTCTGAAGGATCTAGAACCCATGGTGGTCTGAAGGATATATAACCCATGGTGGTCTAAAGGATCTAGAATGCATGGTTGTCTGAGGGATCTAGAATCCATTGTAGTCTGAAGGGTCTAGAACCCATGGTGGTCTGAAGGATCAAGAACCCATGGTGGTCTTTAGGATCTAGAATGCATGGTGGTCTGAAGGATCTAGAACCCATGGTGGTCTGAAGGATCTAGAACGCATGGTTGTCTGAGGGATCTAGAATCCATTGTAGTCTGGAGGATCTAGAACCCATGGTGGTCTGAAGGATCTAGAACCCATGGTGGTCTGAAGGATATATAACCCATGGTGGTCTAAAGGATCTAGAACGCATGGTTGTCTGAAGGATCTAGAATCCATTGTAGTCTGCAGGATCTAGAACCCATGGTGGTCTGAAGGATCTAGAACCCCTTGTAGTCTGAAGGATCTAGAACCCATGGTGGTCTGAAGGATCTAGAACCCATGGTGGTCTGAAGGATCTAGAACCCCTTGTAGTCTGAAGGATCTAGAGGCCATTGTAGTCTGAAGGATCTAGAACCCATTGTAGTCTGAAGGATCTAGAACCCATTGTAGTCTGAAGGATCTAGAATGCATGGTGGTCTGAAGGATCTAGAACCCCTTGTAGTCTGAAGGATCTAGAGGCCATTGTAGTCTGAAGGATCTAGAACCAATTGTAGTCTGAAGGATCTAGAACCCATTGTAGTCTGAAGGATCTAGAATGCATGGTTGTTTGAAGGATCCTTTTAAGCCATCACTTCTGGTGTTGTATGATATTAACAGTATATTATTCAGGTATACAGAAAATGAATCAGTTATAAGTTATGTCCATGTCCATTTTGTTCCCAAAATCTCTGGTTCTAGTGTCTGAAATGTGAATATTTTGTGTTTCTATTTGTCCACTGTGATGATAAACTGCATATTTCTGGTTTCAGACTGTTGGACAAACAAAATCAGATAGTAGAAAGAAATGTGATGGACATTTATCACTATTTTATGGCATTTTAGACAAAGTGATCGACCAGTTGGACAGCTGATGAATGAAATCAATAATATTTGTAGACATATACAGCTGTTATTTTGGGCATCAGTTGAACCAGAAACAGCTCTGAAATCACCATCACCAGACCCACCAGACTCCATTTAAATAAACAGTCATTTTATCATCATTAAACACACTCGACAGAAACAAAATTAAACTCACAGAAACCATCTTGGTTCATCTTTCCACTGTTCCAACAACCACCAGCTCTGGTTTGGTGTAAATTAACCTTTAACTCGCCAGTCAGATGTGACAACATGCTGCCTCTATACACACTAACATGACTGTTTAAATGGAGTCTGGTGGGTTTGGTGACAGTGATTTCAGGACTGTTTCTGGATCTTACTCTCTAACACACAGCTCTATCTCTGTAGGGATCCTTTCATAATGTTGTCAGACACTTATTAGAATAACAATCTGAGCCTGTCAGTGACAAAAAGTCAGTTTCCCGTCAAATATGATGAGCAAAACCAGCACATCTTCACATCTAAGAAGCTGGAACCAGAGAATATTTTGGCATTTTTGCTTTTAAATAACTGAACCTATAAACTGATGATCAGAGTAGCTGCAGATGCAGATTAATTTTCCACTACAACTATTGACTAATCATGTTCTGCATGTATGTTATTTGCTTATTATCCAGGTGTTACTTGCTGAGACGTTTGAGGGTTATAAAACAGTTTATCAAAACCTTTTTATCCATGAATGTTCAGTGACCTTGAGGTGTCATTTTCATGATCTGACATCTGAACTGTTGTTTGTTGGATTCATCTGAAACTTCTGAGTATCCTGTTTGTTGTAATATGTTGCTCACAGTGTGAAAACCACAAAGATTTTATCAGCAAACTGCAGTTTGAAGAGGTGGTCTCAGTCCGGCTCCAAAGGAACTCTGGTGCGGTTGGTTTGTGGTGAGAAGGTGTTCCGACCTGGATGTGAAGCAACTGCAGTCACATGACACATTGTTTGGGTTAAACATGAGCATGTTACAGTCCTGGAGGATTATTAATGTGCACCTCCTCCTGTACTGCCTTAATATGCACATTCAGCACATCCAATGCATCAAAACATTGTTTTCTAGTTGGAGCCGCGCCTCGTTTTCAAACTGTATGCTTTGACTAAAATGAACAATGACAGCAATATAGTCCACGATGAGCAGCGCTAAAATCAACCTGCGTAGTTGTCCCTCCATTGTGACATTAGAAAGTGTCACATTTATCTTGCAAGTGTACTCTTCTTCAACGTTTGCTTTACTTCCTGGATTTTTCCCACATGGAAATTCTGACCAATCAAGAGCAGCTTTCTCACACAGGGCATTTGATCTGGTCCTCTTGTAAATGCTGCCGTGAGAACACGAACCAACTCTAGGCAATTATACAACTTTGGAACAACATGAGTCCCTGACTCAGACCAGAGGAGACGACTCTAGGGCTGATAGCAGCCTTAGAGACTCAGGAGGTGGTGGAGACCAAACACAGAGAGAGAATACTGGACCAACATTCATCATGTGACACAAACACAAAGATGAATCATCAAACTGTTTGCTAACACATCAGCAGTAACAGTTTAATAAGGCGATGATGTGTGGGTGTGACCACAAACATCACCTGATGCAGATTTAAATGTCTTTATTCCATGTTTTTACTCTGACTGTGTGTCACGTTGAAACGTGAGGGGAAAATCCAGACTCAGGTTTGGGAGTCATAATTTACCTTCTCTTCACCGGCCTCGCCTGCTGCCTCAGTTTGTGACTTCCTGCGATTCCCTGAACTCGCCTGGACTTGTTGCATCAAATAGAAAGGAGACGGAGTGAGGCGGGCGGCGTTCACACCTCCAGGCACTAAAAATCCACCTCTGCTGATGCGTTCACAGACACCCGAACAGATAACACTCCACCCAGTTGCTTCATGCATGACAACGACACTAGTCCCACCCATGGCGCTCATTGGATCGTTTTTTTTTTATTGTAACCGAGACGCCGCCGTTTGATGTCGTGATGACACACGAATCGGTCAACTCGGTGGAGTGGGCGGATTCAAAGGGCTGGAGCCGGGCAAGATGAAACAGGGAATTCTGGGTAAAATAACACACTGGAAAAATGGCTGTTAGAGGGAGAGAGCTGTTAATGTTTGGTCCTGACACCACCTGCTTCACCACACACACACACACACACACACTTATCTCATCACCATGGTAACCTCAGCAGACCCTTATTAACAGATTCAAGAAGCTCTGACTGCGTGTGTGTGTGTGTGTGTGTGTGATGTTGCTTCTTGTTGCTGCAACGACAAACACACGATGAGGCATGACTGGTATGCAAACACACACACACACACACACACACACATATATGAGGGTGCATAGTAACAGTAACCAGGAAGGATTCCACAGTTGTGACATCACCACCAGCTGTGGGTGATCATGTGACCTCTCTCTGTTTTCATGAAGGCGCCCAGATGCATGCTGGGTAATCGTGACCTCCCAGAGAGAAGGGAGAAAGTCTCCATCTGTGTGTGTGTGTGTGCGTGTGTGTGCGTGTGCGTGTGTTTGTGTGTAACTGATGGTTTTACAGCTCCAGGTGTGTTGTCGTAATGCTGCTCTGTGATTGGCTGCTGGGAAATGTAACCTCTCTCTCTCTCTCTCTCTGTCTGTCTGTCTGTCTGTCTGTCTGTCTGTCTGTCTGTGTGTGTGTGTGTGTGTGTGTTCCTCTCGCCCAGCAGACAGACAGTCAGGATGCGTGAATACAAACTGGTTGTTTTAGGATCAGGAGGAGTCGGCAAGTCAGCTCTGGTGAGTCATTAAACACACCTCGCTGTTTCTACTAAAGCAGAACTGTCAACGTTGCGACAGCGGATGTTGCTCCGCCCACACAAACACCGTCACACACCAAGTTCACCCCCTCACAGCCATGGCAGCAGGACAGTGCACCATGTCTCGCCATAAAAACGTGACAGAGACCTCAAGGCGTCGACCCGGCCTCAAGAATCTGTGGGACGTTCCAGTACCACAGAGGTACGCCTCATCCCCTTGGGGCGGACTTGGCTTTGACCTGTCGTGGCATCGACCGTGTGGAGTAGGGTGTCCTGTGGCGTCTGGCACCAGGGCACCAGTGGCAGATCCTTTGAGTCCTGTGTGTTGTGAGGAGAGGTACCAACACATCTACAGATGCTCGATCAGACTGGGATCTGAGGAATTTGGAGGCCAAGTCGACGCCTTGAGCTCTTTGCCACAGTCCTGTCACAGAGAGAGTAACACCGCACTTTAAGAGGTGTATAACTGTGTGTGAGGCTTCAAACCCAAACTCACCTGATGATGATGATGATGATGATGAAAATGCATCAAATCAAATCTGAGTTTCATTTGTTGCAACATTCAGAATTTTTTCACTCAAAGTTCTGCAGATGAAAACGGATGCAGACTGATGTCACTGTGTTTCTCTGTGAATCATCCTCAGTGTTTCCATCTCACACACACACACACACACACACACACACACACAGTGTCACTACAATGAAGTGCTTTACTCCAGATGATATAATGGAGATGTGTCAGTGTGTCACATTAATTCCATTCTAATGACTTCCAATGGAGAACAGAACAGAGCTCCATTAACACCACTGCCCTACTTCTCTTTATCTCACTGCCTGTCTGTCTCTCTGCCTGTCTGTGTGTCTCCAGACTGTCCAGTTTGTTCAGGGAATCTTTGTGGAGAAATACGACCCAACGATAGAGGATTCCTACAGGAAGGTAAGACGGCTTCAGCCCGTCTGTCTCTGCTGTCGGTCTGTGTGAGTGGTGTGAGACAGTTCATATCCACTGTGGGACGGAGCAAGGGTTGTCTGAATGTTAGCTGCTAACCATCCCACAACGTAACGCCACAGAAAAGAGGAAGAAGACAAAGAAGCAGAAAGATGAGAAGATCAAAACAAGACAGGAGAAAGAAAAGAAAATTATCAGGATAAGAAGAAGCAAAATGTAAATGAAGAGAAGAAGAAAACTCAAGAAAAGTCGAGAAACAGGAAAATATGAAAGAGGGAAAAATAGATAAAAGAATAGAAAAATTAATCATGATGATTGTTCGTCAAAACTTAGATTTGTTGAGTCAAAATATTGAGTTGAAAGGTAAAAACTATGAGACAAGAAGTTAAAATAACGTGATACAGGAAGTAAAAATCAAATGTAATAAGTCAGGAGATAAGTTCCAATGATAAGATAAGAAAGTAAAAATTACGAGACAGAAAGTGAAAACAGGTGATATGGGATATAAAAATTAAAGATAATAAATCAAAATTAGGAGGTAAGTTAGAATTATGAGATAAAAGTCAAAGTTATGAGATAATAAATTAAAATATGGTAAAACAGGAATAAAAAAATTATAGATAATAAGTCAAAATTATGTGAAAGTAAGTCATAAATATTAAATAACTTAAAATGAGGAGGAAAAAAAACAACTGTGAGATAGTTAATTAAAATATGGTGATACAGGAAGTAGAAATTGAAGATAAGACAAAATGAGATAGTTTACATCATGAGATAATAAAATAAGGTGATACGGGAAGTAAAAATTGCAGATAAAAAAAATCTAAATTAGGAGAAAATAAGTCATAAATATTAAATAATAAATCAAAATTGGGAGATAAGTTACAATAATAAGATAAAAAGTCAATATTATTAGACTAATAAATTAAAAACATGGTAAAACAGGAATTAAAAATTAAAGATAATAAATCAAAAATATGTAAAAGTAAGTCAAAAAATATTAAATAAAAACTCAAAAGGAGAAAATAAATCATGAATATTAAATAATAAATTAAATTAAGTTACAATTATGACATAAAAAAGTCAAAATTATTAGACAAATTAAAATGAGATGATATGGGATGTAAAAATTGAAGATAAGTCAAAAATGGGAGAAAATAAATTATGAATAATAAATTATACATCAAAAGTAAGAGAAAATAATTAATATTAAATAAGTCAAAATGAGGAGACAAGTTCCAATGATAAGATAAGAAAGTAAAAATTACAAGACAGTACGTGAAAAAAGATGATATGGGAAATAAAAATTGAAGATAAAGACTCAAAATTAGAAGATAATAAATCATGAATATTAAATAATACATCAAAATGAGGAGATAAGTTACAATTATGAGATAGTTAATAAAAAATATGGTAAAACTGGAATTAAAAATTGAAGACAATAAGTCAAAATTATGAGAAAATAAATAATAAATATTAATAATAACTAAAAAAAAATAGGAGATAAGTTACAATTATGAGATAAACAGTAATTAATATTAAATATATGAGATAATAAATTAAAATAAGGTTTTACAGGAAGTACAAAGTGAAGACAGAAAATCAAAATTAGGAGAAAATAAATCATGAATATTAAATGATAAATCAAAATGAGGAGATAAGTTGCAATAATGAGAGAAAAAGTCAAAATTATTAGACAATAAATTAAAAACATGGTAAAACAGGAATTAAAAATTAAAGATAATAAATCAAAAATATGTAAAAGTAAGTCAAAAAATATTAAATAAAAACTCAAAAGGAGAAAATAAATCATGAATATTAAATAATAAATCAAAATTAGGAGTTAAGTTACAATTATGACATAAAAAGTCAAAATTATGAGATAATAAATTAAAATATGGTAAAACTGGAATTAAAAATTGAAGATAAGTCAAAATTATGTGAAAATAAATAATAAATATTAAATAATAACTAAAAAATAGGAGATAAGTTGCAATTATGAGATAAAAAGTAAATTACGAGATAATGAATTAAAATATGGCGATACAGGAAATAAAAATTGAAAATAATACGTCAAACTCAGGAGAAAATAATCAGGAATAATAGATTATAAGTCAATAATTTTCACTGATGATCACTTTGTTTATTTCTCTAAAACTTCTTGTCTCATTTTTTTGACCGACGTGTTTTTAAGTCATGAGTAACTTTGATATGAAACAAGAATATAGCTGCAGAGGAGCAGGGCGTTCATGTGTCTCCTCAGCACGTCCAGTGTGAACACTTCCTGTTCCTTCAGTCTCACTCGCTTGTCTCCACCCGTCCTGTTCAGGGCAGGCTCGTCACAGCAGCACTATCAGCGCGCCTCACTCCACCCGTCTGAGACCACAGATGGAAATGAAATGTGTTTTAATGCTGTCGATGGGTCTCACCCAACAAACATCCGTCACGACAGAAACCACATCTCACCGAAGTGTCTGTAAACTGATGCAGAAACATGAGGGCCGCATAAACAAACAAACATAATAAAGTCTGCTGTAGTTTAACTTTATATTGTGGGTCAGAACAGACAGAGAGGCGTGCAGGCTTACGTACTGCAAAATCCGACAGCGTACAGTCGAACATCCTGGTACGTTAGCTAATCATCAGTAATCACAGAGTCCAGCTGAGGCTGATGTGAATGTCATAACTTCTGCAGGTGTTTGGTCATAAACCAAAGTACTGGACTGTTACAACCCAGTATGTGTCTAGGGGTAAGGGAAGCAACATAAAACCAAACAATGAAGTGAATAAGGCAAGCTGCCATTTATTTATTCACAAAATAAACAATACAAGCTACGCTTTATAAAAAAAGCAGTACAGAAAAGAAAAACACGCTCGCAGGCTCAGCAACACAACCTGGAAATCGGGCTTCACAAAAGGAGCCTCGGCGGTAAATTACATTTAAACAAATTCAGGGAAGGGCGGCAGGTGACGGCAAACCATAAAACAATCAAAACAAAACTCTGATCTGTCACCAACAAAATAAACACCCCAACTAACTAACGGGGTGGAAGGCCACCCAGAATAACAAAACTTAAACAAATCTGTCTGTCTGCTCTATGACTTACCTCACAAACAAAACAACACTCAAACCGACACCCATAAAGCTAGTGTACCATACATCAAACAATCTACGTGCGTGTGTGCAAAGGAGATGTGGCTAGGCTACAAGGCTAAATCCTAAAGCCCATAGATTCCCAAATACAACAACAACGAACAGATTATAGCAGCTGAAAACACAAACCGAGCGAGGCGGACTGCTCAGGTTAAATCACAGCCACGATTGCTCTTGACTTCGTGCAGCCTTTAAAGGTTCGGACGAGGGGCCGTCGAAGCGGTGATTGGCCGGAACCGATGGCGACATCGAGGGGGCCGGCCGACCAGAAAGCGAGGGAACACTGAACAGCAGCAGAGGAGAGTGGGCTGGAGGCGGGGTCCGCCGGGGATTCCCTCCAGAAGAGCAGACAATTAGACACACACGTAAATGATTGACAAGTGCTGGCCGAATAATTCCCATAATGACATGCACAGCACATTAAACACAGAAAATAAATGTACTAAGGTCCAGAGACCGTAACATGGACACATGAACATGTCGACTTGATGATGACGACGAAAAGCCAGACGGAGAGGAACACGAGTGATGAACCACATCTCAGTCCATCCGGTCGCTGTTGAGATGTTTTAGTGAGGTGGAACTTTGTGGAATAGTTTTGTTGAAGAACTGAGGACTCACTGTCTCTACGTCTCTGTCTGTTTGCAGCAAGTCGAGGTCGATGGACAGCAGTGTATGTTGGAGATCCTGGACACAGCAGGAACAGTAAGATCTGTCTGTCTGTCTGTCTGTCTGTCTGTCTGTCTGTACCCTTGGACAGTTTGTGACTTTCTTCCTTATCTATACCTCCCTTTATAAAACCAGGAAGAACAGACATAAAAGGACACTAAATTCTACAGTGTCCACATACTTTTGGCCATATAGCGTATTAGTCCGTCTCCCTGACGACCTGTGTGTGTGTGTGTGTGTGTGTGTGTGTGTGTGTGTGTGTGTGTGTGTGCGTGTGCAGGAGCAGTTCACGGCGATGAGAGACCTGTACATGAAGAACGGTCAGGGCTTCGCTCTGGTTTACTCCATCACGGCTCAGTCGACCTTCAACGACCTTCAGGACCTCCGAGAGCAGATCCTCAGAGTGAAGGACACCGAGGACGTAAGACACACTCACACACACTTAAACACACTAGAAACACCTGGCAACATAGAGAGCTGAGGTCATGATGTCATTTCCTGTTGAGCCTCTGTTCCACAAGCTTCTATCAGAGTCCTGCACAGGTCAATGTTTGGAAACCCACACCCATGATCAAACCCACCCAGGCTCCCGTCCCTCACATTAAGCTGGGCTTAAACTCCGTGTAGGCTGCCACCTCATCCTCGGGCTGCAAAGTTTCATGGCTGAAGTCCTCCACGTTGGTGACCAATGTGACCACGGGGTCAAAGGTTACACTTGTGTCACTGACTTTCAAAATAAAAGGAACTGTCAGAATATTACACAGATACTGCACAGCTTTTTACTGGGTTTTATTCTGAAAAATAAAAAACATTTATTTTTGTTCTCACCCACTGCCTGCCGGTGAGTTCATTTTTACCCGTGCCCTTGACTTTATATGTACATGAATATTTTTACCCGTGACATAGCTTTTTGAGGGTTTCCTGTAGATACCTGACCTGCTGCAGGACTCTGGCTTCCATTACTCAACACAGTCTCTTATTCAGCATTTCTTTTAAGAGATGTGATAAAATTGTGAGATAAAGAGTCAAAATTAGGAAATTTAAGCCAAAATTTTGAGAAATAAAAATAAAAATATGGGAATAAGTAAAAATTAGGTGACAAAAATAAGGAATAAAATAATGAAATAATTAATTTTGTGCTAAGTAAAAATTATTGAATACAAAGTAAAAATGTGGAGATACATTAAAATGAGGAGATTAAAAATAGAAAATCATTAAAAATAATAAATAGAAAAGAAAATATGAAATAATGTCTGTTATTAAATAATTAGTCAAATTTTGGGATAAGTCAAAATAAATAAGTAAAAATATAGAGTTTAATCAAAATTAGGAGATTAAAAATAAGACGTAAGTTCAAGTGATTAAATAATTAAAGATTATGAGATAAAGTCGATGTTATTGAATAATTTGTCAGGTTTTGGGATAAGCCAGACTATTAAATAAGCTCCTTGGCTTGTGGGAAATGAAGTTTATTTTAAGTGCACTTTTTGAAATATGAAGCATGTTCCTCGAGGTTTTTATTTTTAATTTTTTCATAACAAACAAATCAGGTCCACTGCAGAAGCGAAAGTGAAAACTTTTGCGATTTTACTTAAACTGCGAAAAACGACAAGCTCTTCAGCAGAGTTGTTAGCGTCATGGTAAGTTTATATCCATAAACCTCACCAGCGTTCTCTTCTTTTAATATTTACAACGTTGTATCTCTGATGTCCAAAAACATCCACAGTCGTCTTTGTCCTGCTGTTGTTGCAGACGTGTGTGTAATGTAGCTGCTGCAGGTGAAGGGCTTGGTGTTCGTTAAAGGCCACTCAAACACAGGAATATCAAATAAACAATATATTACATCGACATCTTTATCCAAACATATGAAGCAGCCACACGACACACAGCTGAGAAAGTCTCTTGAATGAGGTTTTCTTACTTCTGTAACAGAACCTGGAAGTCCTGGTTTCACCACAGCTCACAAACTACATCTACAAAGATGATACAGTAAAATCAACATCTCTTAAAAACAGGGCTGTTGTATTAGACTGCGTTAGTATTAGCTAGGTGTTCCTAATAAACTGGCAGCTTAGTGTAGATTTACCTTTGTGCTGCTCTCTGTTGTTTCATAACGTCAGACAGGGAGCAGGAGGAGACGGCTCTGAGTGATGAATCAAGTTAAGTGACACCGAAAGTCTTGTGACTCCAGCGCCGCACTTCACGTTTTCTAATCCCATCAAGCTTGTAACGTCCGGCTGTAATACTTGTGCTGTAAAGCTAAAGATCTGGTACAATTATTTTTGCTCAATTCTTTGATTTGTCATTTAAATTACTGTCTATAAAATGAAAACAAATGAAAAAGGTAAAACACGTCCATTAAAATGTCCTCGAGCTGAAGATAAGATCCATGAACTGCTTGTTTTGTCCAAACAACAATCCACTGATGTTTAAATTAAGATCTCACATTAGACAAGATGCAGCCAAACAATGTTTTGGCACTTTCGCTTCATCAATGACTTAAATGATAAATGGATGAAGTGTTGTTGATGTTTGATTGTTGACCAGTTGTTTCAGCACTAGAGTTTAAGTAGAGATGGTGGAGATGAAGCTTTTCTTGATTGAGTCAGAGGGATCTGTACGGTGTAAATGGTGACATCTGCTGGACAAATCCTGGTACTGCATTTTTCTTTGAAACCTCACCATTGAGCACTGAATCAAAATTGAAGTGGAGCCACATGTGTTGTACGTGGAAGTGACCACAGCTCCACATTTACACATTATGGAATCACCTCGCTGCAGTGCTCTTAATTTGAAAGGTCAATATTTAATCGCTGACTTTATCGTATTCTCAACACATTAAAGACGCAGACTTCAAGGAAGACATCACCCACAAAATGATCATTTGTCTTTCAGTTACTCACCACGTGTGTTACATGAAATTCATGAGGAACACTTTTCACACATGCCTTTATGGTAAAGTAAGAATTCAAAAACTGAGAAAATTCTCTCAAAGTTGTCTGAGAGTCTGTTGACGATGTTTATGCCTGTTCGCTGGTGAGAGATGTGGCCGGAGGCATTATGTGTAGGGGATGTTCATCCATCTGTCCCATCCTTGTTAACACAATATCTGTATCTCAAGAACGCCTCAAGGGAATTTCTTCAAAATGTGCACAAACGTCCACTTGGAGTCAACAATTAACTGATAAGTTTTTGGTGGTCAAAGGTCAAGGTCACTGTGATCTTGTCTGGCTCATTCTTAAGAACGTAATATCTCAAGAACACCTTAAGGAAATTTGTTTCTGAGTCATAACTCGGGAACAGAGGGGGAGACATTTGGTCAGATACTGAATTAGTGAGACTAGTTTGCAGTAATTCTAGTTTGATTCGTTTTGCTCTTGTTAAACATGGACGCCTATGACTTCAAGCGTTTTCTCAGTTTCTGAAGTCGTCAATTCGGATTGTGAATATAAATATGAAAACTCGATGTGACGTTGCAGGTTCCCATGATCCTGGTTGGAAATAAGTGTGACCTGGAGGTGGAGCGTGTGGTGGCCAAAGAGTCAGGCATCGGCCTTGCCCGCCAGTGGAACTCCTGCGCCTTCCTTGAGACTTCGGCCAAGAGCAAGATCAACGTCAATGAGGTGACCACACGCACACTTTATGTACATATACATTAGAGGTCTTTACATTCAGTTGCTCTTACGAACCGACACCCAACCCAGGAGCCGAGTTGTGCCAGGTCCAAATTATGTTCACTTTGGGTTTCGGTTGTGTTGTCTCAGGTTTGTGTGTTAGTATATCAAATAGGTCTGTAACCAACTCAGGAAAATCTTGGTCGACTGAAATCCTACTTACTCTTCAACCATTCGATTGGTCAATGGGGGAAAAAATTCGGACGTTATCTCTAGATTAGCTAAATCGGCCACAGTGCACTGAGTGTGCTCAACCACGTGTACACAGTGCTCCACATGCCAGCTGTGTGACGAGGCGCTGCACATTTGCTGTTTTTTCTGGTCATCGAGAGTTGAAATATGTCCACGTTTTGGTGAGTCACTGCAGTCGTTTGTCACTGTCACTTTTTACCCAGTGGTCCAATTACAGTGAAGAAGGGGCGGGACAAGTAATACAAAGATCAACAGTCATTTCAACAACAATGGAGGCGAAATTAATACCAATGACCATGTAGACCAGCGAGTCCGTCCTCTCTCCTATGTGCTTCAGCCTTCCCTTCATCCTGAGCAAGAACTTTTATCTTGTGCTGACATTTTTACTTTTGCAAATATTCTCTATCATAGCAACCAGATGCAACCAAAGTGTCTCAGCTGAATAAACGCCGAGCCTCCAATGTGGCATTTTCAGCCGGGAAAAAAAATACTTTGGTGGACACACAGCCTAATGGAATTAACACAACGCACCGTCTGACCAATGACAATGTGGTCGGAAAAAGTTTTTTTTCTTAACTTTCGATATTCAGCCCAAAATACTGATGTGGTGTGTGTTTGTGTGTGCAGATCTTCTATGACCTTGTGCGACAGATTAACAGGAAGAGTCCAGTTCAAGGGAAAACTCGCAAAAAGTCCAACTGTCAACTTCTCTAATGACAGGTAAGTCTTTATAGACATCCAGAAGACCCTGAAAAGACTTACGAAGGAGACTAAAGCCTGATCTGGTCAGTATCGACAGACTGAGACAAGATTCCTTATGAGATTATTTCTCATCCTGCTCGTCTACACACCAAAGTCTAGAAACACAACGTATGTCGGCAGTATTCTTGAGAATTCTTCTCTTCTCTCTTTCCAGTTTTCTCCTTACCTGACCGACAACCAACCAACCAATCACAGGACATCTTCCAGCTGGCCACGCCCCTTTAACACAGCCATGTCATCATCAACATCAGCCACCTCTGACCTCTGTTCCCGTGACAACCACATCTCCCATTCCCTCACCATACAGTCTCAGAGACTGTTGCCTTGGAAACATTAAAACCAAACATCAAAAGACTGCAGTGGCGGCAATGATGATGATGATGATAATGATGAAGATAAGGATTCTGCTGTTGCAGGAATGGGGGCTGTCCAAACTACGGTTCCCATCATGCTCTCTGCTAGGCCATTTTGTGCTGGGGAGTGGCTTCTTGCTTTTACTTTTAAATGTTTCTTTCCTTTCTTTATCTTTTACTTATTTTCCAGCAGCCCCGAGTCATTCACACGCAATTTGACCACTTTACTGTCAGCCATGTTGTTGCCACAGTGATGTCACGGCTAACACGGCTGACTCTGTGTGTGTGTGTGGCTCTGGTTTAACCTGTGGATCATTACAGTGATTATTATTACGGTGGTTATTATTATGATTCTGTGTGAAAAGATATAAAAGTCATTTAATGTTTTTGTTTTTTTGATTTTTGGGTTCGGGGGCGGGGGGTTAGGGAGTGCAGCAGGTCACGCAGGTCAGCTCACCTTGTTCCTAACTTTGAGCTAACTTAAGTTAGCTGACAGCTATGGGAGTGAATTGGCAAACTTACTATCCAAATTCGCTATTTGTACGGTGACAGCCTTATTAGCATGTTATTAGAGACGGTTAATGTGGACACATAGCTGTGTGCGATGCATTCAAAGTACAGTGAGCTTTCTGTGGTGTTAGCATTACCAGTATATCCCCAAAGAAACTGATGTTAGCTCTTGGCCACCGGCTAGTTCTTAGTCCCTGTTGCAGATGAAATGCTTTGGCATTGTTAGGAGGGAATGCTAACTATGCTAACACACTTTTTGTGTATGCTACTTTTAGCTTTGGGCTAGCTTGTTAGCCTAGCAGCTTGTAAAATGCATTAGAAATATTGTGAACAAATTATGCTACTTGTGTGGTGTTAGCTTTGCCCCCAAATATTTTGATGGTAGCTATTAGCTAAGGGCTAGCTCCTAGTCGTGTGAGCAAAAGAAATGCTGTGACGTTTTTGGGAGGGAATGCTAACTTTGCTAACACATGTTTATGTATTCATAGCTTTGGGCTACTTTGTTAGCCAAGCAGCTAGTTAAAGACTTTCTTAGCATTGTCAGCAACAACACCTCTACAGTGCTGAATGTGGGATGTTAGCATTAATAGCATATTCTCAGATTGATGGTAGTTTTAGGCCATGGCTAGTTCCTAGTCCTAGTAGCAAATGAAATGCTTTGGTATTGTTAGGAAGGAATGCTTACTATGCTAACACTCTTTTTGTGTACTAATGGCATTGGGCTATTTGTTAGCCTACATTTTAAACATTGTGAACAAATTAGGCTGCGTGTGTGGTGTTAGCATTATTAGGATATCCCCAAAGAAGTTGATGGTAGCTGTTGGCCAAGGGCTAGCTCCTAGTCTCAGTTGCAAATGAAATTGTTAAGAGGAAATGCTAACTATGCTAACACACTGTTTGTGCACTTATAGCCATGGGCTATCTTGTTAGCCCAGCAGCTAGTAAAATACATTCAAAACATTGTGAGCGACAACACTTTAGCATTATTAGCCCACGCTAAAGAAACTGATGGTATCTTCACAAATAGGATGATGGTTGCTGTGAGTTAGCGTGTCAGCTAGCTGAGAGCTAGCTTGTAAATAAGGAACAGCTTACAGTGCCAAACAGGCTGTTTGTAAACAGTGTTGAGTTTCAAAACATCACAGATGAATAACAACGCCACAATATCAAAGAAACAAATAAACAACAGTAGCTGCGAGCTAACTTGTTACTTTAGCAGCACGGTGAGCTGACCCTTGACCTGCTGCTCAGGGCGGACATGTTGCCTTTAGACAGCAGACTCACACTGGTCCAGTACCTTCTTCATGTGAGTGTGTGTGTGTGTGTGTGTGTGTGTGTTTGTTTGTTTGTTAGTGTGTGTGAGCTGCATAACAACTATGAACCACGCCAGTTTCTGTGATGACCTTTTTGGCCCGGGGGGGGGGGGGTTTGAGTTATATTATTGAGCAGGGCAGCCAGCAGCTGTTGTTTCTGTATTATTAACCACATTATTACCTGCTTATTAATGTTATTAACACATCTCGGGGGGAGCACTGAATTATCTGTCCTTTCACTGATGGGCATATATTAAAGTATTCAGCTCTGGAGGACCAACGGTGGCCTCAGAAAGTTCGAGCTGGTCCATTGGGTCACATGTTTCATGCTAAGGGACTGTTCTTTACCTGTCAGTGGAGGGGGTGGCTGGGGTGTGACTTCGTTTTTGTTTGTTTGTTTTTATTTATTTATTTTGACCCTCCCCGAAGCTTCATAAGAATGAAGTGATTTTGATGAAATATCACTATTTTAAGCTCAGATTGTTTTTTGTTTATTTTCAGAAGCGTTTGTCGCACGTGATTTGTCCAAGGACTGTCAGAAATGTGAAAATCCGTTGATAGTTTTTGTTTTTACAGTTTCTGGCGGTGATGAATGGTTTTATTTTGGCACTTTTCTTTAAAATAAATACAGAACACAACTATTTAAAGTTGTTTGCCCCTCCCCTCAGCCCAAATGAAAAACTTAAGTCCCTCCCCAGTGCTTAACAAGATATTTGACATGCCCCCGCCCCTCATAAATAACGAACAGTCCCTAAAACTTTAGCTCTCCGGGTTGAGTGTTAGCAGCTTAAAGCTAACATGCTAAAGTGTTAGCCACTGACACCTGGATTTTGGAGTCTTTATTCCCATCAGTGAAAGAAGAAAGTTGGCCTAAAATCTCTGAGACGTATTTCCTTTGAGGAGGTTGGGCTTAAAGCGGAAGCCCCGCCCCTGTGCATTAGTGGGCGTGGCCTGTGAAGCAGCAGCCACAGAAAGCCTTTGAATATCTGTCTTTGTCTGAAATGTGAGAGTGGTCATCTTACAGATACAGTATGTTGGACCAGTGACCTCTGTGAGTACTGCTGTGCACAGTGTAGTACTATCGGGAGTACCGCGGTACAGTGTGGTACTGCTGTCAGTATTCTGGTTCTCCTGCAGTACGTTCAGTCATGTAGCATGTTGATGTTTCTGTCAGTACTCAGTCTGACCTCCAGGAGGTGCTGCGACAGTTTGCATGCCAAGCAGAAGCTTCCAGGTGAAAGGTCTGTTTGCGGCTGTGGTGAGGCATTCCTGGCGTGATTAAAACATGTAGTATAAATATTGCCATCAGCTCAGTGGCCGATGCAGCACCTGGATGATGTGCTTGCCAGTCAGATCAACACCTGCCGCAGCTGCAGACAGATCTTTCTGGCTTCCACAGTAACACAGACTGTGGTGGCATTCGTCATTTCGTGTGACTTCTTGGGCTGTAACGGTTGACTGCTTTGGCTAAACTCTTCTAGTGATTATGTAGTTTTGTCTTAAACGTTTGGCAGATCTAAAGGCCTCAGCATGCTTCAGAAGAAGTTGAATGATGTGTTTTCTAAAGGCAAAAGTTTTCTTTCTTTCTTTCTAGACACTTGGCATTGAGTAAGAAGTTAAAAACTTGGCATCAGATGCTTTCGTTTGAAGCATACAGAGGCCTTAAAGGGATGGTTAGGATTTTTTGAAGTGGGGTTTTATGAGATACTTATCCATAGTCAGTGTATTACATGCAGTAGATGCTCATTAACAGTTTGGAGAAGCAGGCTGGAGTACTGACACAGGATCTAAGCAGTGAGCTGCTGTGGATGGGGGCCACAGCAAAATATATTTTAGCCACCTAAAAAAAATCTATCACAGATTAAGTGTACGCTATACTGAGATTATTTTCACCACTTTACCTTCTGTCAGACAGCCCGTTCCAATTGGGAAGCCGTTGCTTTTTATTTCCATGTATGCTCTCTCCAAAGCCACCAAACTCCATTCCCTAAAACTGTAATTTTAGCTTGCAGAACACAGGAGCTGCTGCTCCACCGCTGCCTCGATCAGGTAGTTAGTTTGTGTTATTGTGTGACCTCGGTGAGTCCAAATTGACCCTTTTAAACCCCAATAACACTAACTAACTGTTCGAGGCAGCAGTACACCAGAAGCTCACATGCAGTGATGTTGAATCACTGTTTTTCTCAAAGGAGTCTGGCTTTGAAGAGGGTGATATAACAGCTTCAGTTCCCCATCGAAAGTTGCTGTCTGATGGTAAGGTTAAGCAGTGAAAATACTCTAAGTATAGAGTATATTAAAACTGATTTTGATTGTTTTATTTGGGACTTTTTTAGGGAGTTGAAATATGTTTTATTGCTGACCCCGACATAGCCGTACATTACTTAGCTTTGGTTGTACTCCTGCTGCTTCTCCAAACTGGGGGCGTGCCGACGGACATCTACTTATCTACTAATACACTGGCTACAGATAAGTACCTCATACTGCCCCACTCTAAAAAATCGTAACTATCCTGTGAACGTCCATGATAAACTGAGGCATATTTGTTCACTTTGTATAGAGCTAGGCTAGCAGTTTCCCTCTGCTTCCAGTCTTTGTGCTAAGCTAGGCTAAACACATCTTGGACCTGTGTCTGTACTTAAACTGATTATGATCTTCTGTAAAAACGGCTCCTACACTGAATAGAAGTTGCACCGAAATGACGACTGCAGCCTCAGCCAAAATGCAAACTGAAACGATTCATTTAAAGAAGAAATTATTTTACATTACTGAAATAAATCTGCTTCTTTTTTCTCTGTATGGCATGATGACCAGTGAAATGTAAAAGGAACCAGTTCAGCCAGCGCACGTGTCAGGTTAAATTTCCACTTTGCTGAATCATCAGGGTTCGGCAGTCGTTGGGGTTTAAAACTGGTATGAACGTTGGTGCGAACTGGTTTCTTCCAGTACAGAAACCCACAGCAGCAGCGGGAGGTAGGGGAGGGGGGGGGAGGGGGGGTGAAGCCAAATGTAAAGTAAAAACTAAAAAGCCTTAAATGAATAAAGTGGTGCAATTTTGTAACAGCAACCTGTGATGTGGAGTCATTCTGGATTAGACAGACGGATAGAAACACACTTCTGTGCAGAGAAACAACAAAAGAGCAGAAACTATATAGAAGATACACTCAACTAATCTTTAAACACAACACTTGTTTTTGCTCCCATTTTTCACAGGTTTAAGTTAAAGATCTCAGAATTTTTTCATGCACTCAACAGATTTCTATCTCTAAGTTTGATCATAAATATGTTAAAATCTGTGTGAGCAGCTCTCCTTTCCAAGATAATCCATCCACCTGACAGATGTAGCTGATTAAACAGCGTCATAACTTCACAGATGTGCTGCAGAATGGTCACAACAACAGGACAATCTGAAATGTGATGTTTGATCACAACACAATGACACAGGTGAAGCCTGTTGTTAACATGCTGACTGCAGGAATGTTGACCAGAACTGAATGAAAAATGTCACAGCATAGCATGTTGTTCAAAATCACGAAAATGCGTCTCAAAATGGCATGTCGTCCAAAATCATGAAAAAATGTCATAGTATAGCGTGTTGACCAAAAAAAGTGACAGTATAGTATGTCGTCCAAAATCATGAAAAAAACATCATGGTATAGCATATCATCCGAACTCATGAAAAAATGTCATTGTATACTATGTTGTCCGAAATCACAAAAAATCGTCATAGTATAGTATGTTGTCCAAAATCATGGAAAAAAGTCATAGTATAGCGTGTTGACCAAAAAAAGTGACAGTATAGTATGTCGTTCAAAATCATCAAAAAACGTCATAGTATAGCATATCGTGCGAAATCATGAAAAAACGTCATAGTATAGTATGTCTTCTAAAATCACGAAAAAACATCATAGTATAGCATGTCGTCCAAAATCATGAAAAAAACATCATAGTATAGCATATCATCCGAACTCATGAAGAAATGTCATAGTATACTATGTCGTCCGAAATCACAAAAAATCGTCATAATATAGCGTGTTGTCCAAAATCGTGAAAAACGTCATAGCATAGAATGTCGTCTGAAATCATGAAAAAAAACGTCATAGTATAGTATGTCATCCACAATGATGAAAAAATGTCTTAGTATAGTATGTTGTCTGAAATCATGACAAAAATGTCATAATATAGCATGTCGTCCAAAATCATCAAAAAAAGTCATAGTATATAGCATGTCGTCCAAAATCATCAAAAAACGTCATAGTATAGCATGTCGTCCGAAATCGTGAGAAAACGTCAGAGTATAGCATGTCGTCCGAAATCGTGAGAAAACGTCAGAGTATAGCATGTCGTCCGAAATCGTGAGAAAACGTCAGAGTATAGCATGTCGTCCAAAATCATGGAAAAAAAAAGTCATAGTATAGTGTGTCGTCCAAAATCATAAAAATACGTCATAGTATAGCATGTCGTCCGAAATCATGAGAAAACGTCAAAGTATTGCATGTCGTCCGAAATCATGAAAAAATTTCATAGTATAGCATGTCATCCAAAATCATCAAAAAAACTCATAGTATAGCATGTTGTCCAAAATCATCAAAAAAAGTCATAGTATAGCATGTCGTCCGAAATCATGAGAAAACGTCAGAGTATAGCGTGTTGTCCAAAATCATGAAAAAACGTCATAGTATAGCGTGTCGTCCGAAATCATGAGAAAACGTCATAGTATAGTGTGTCGTCCGAAATCATGAGAAAACGTCAGAGTATAGCATGTCGTCCGAAATCATCAAAAAACGTCATAGTATAGCATGTCGTCCAAAATCATCAAGAAACGTCATAGTATAGCGTGTCGTCCGAAATCATGAGAAAACGTCATAGTATAGCATGTCGTCCGAAATCATGAGAAAACGTCAGAGTATAGCATGTCGTCCAAAATCATCAAAAAACGTCATAGTATAGCATGTCGTCCAAAATCATCAAAAAACGTCATGGTATAGCATGTCATCTGAAATCATGAAAAAATTTCATAGTATAGCATGTCGTCCAAAATCATCAAAAAACGTCATAGTATAGCATGTCGTCCGAAATCATGAGAAAACGTCATAGTATAGCATGTCGTCCGAAATCATGAGAAAACGTCAGAGTATAGCATGTCGTCCAAAATCATCAAAAAACGTCATGGTATAGCATGTCGTGTGAAATCATGAAAATAAGTCATAGTATAGCATGTCATCCGAAATCATGAGAAAACGTCATAGTATAGCATGTCGTCCAAAATCATGAAAAAAAAATCATAGTATAGCATGTCGTCCGAAATCATGAGAAAACGTCAGAGTATAGCATGTCGTCCAAAATCATCAAGAAACGTCATAGTATAGCACGTCGTCCAAAATCATGAAAAAACGTCATATGTCGTCCGAAATCATGAGAAAACGTCATAGTATAGCATGTCGTCCGAAATCATCAAAAAACGTCATGGTATAGCATGTCGTGTGAAATCATGAAAATAAGTCATAGTATAGCATGTCATCTGAAATCATGAAAAAATTTCATAGTATAGCATGTCGTCCAAAATCATGAAAAAACGTCATAGTATAGCATGTCGTCCAAAATCATCAAGAAACGTCATAGTATAGCGTGTCGTCCGAAATCATGAGAAAACGTCATAGTATAGCATGTTGTCCGAAATCATGAGAAAACGTCAGAGTATAGCATGTCGTCCAAAATCATCAAAAAACGTCATGGTATAGCATGTCGTGTGAAATCATGAAAATAAGTCATAGTATAGCATGTCATCTGAAATCATGAAAAAATTTCATAGTATAGCATGTCGTCCAAAATCATCAAAAAACGTCATAGTATAGCATGTCGTCCGAAATCATGAGAAAACGTCATAGTATAGCATGTCGTCCGAAATCATGAGAAAACGTCAGAGTATAGCATGTCGTCCAAAATCATCAAGAAACGTCATAGTATAGCACGTCGTCCAAAATCATGAAAAAACGTCATATGTCGTCCGAAATCATGAGAAAACGTCATAGTATAGCATGTCGTCCAAAATCATGAAAAAACGTCATAGTATAGCATGTCGTCCGAAATCATGAAAAAAATGCATATGCATATGTATGCATAATAAAAATTCTAAAAAAAATGTCATCGTGCAGTACGTGAAATAAGTAGATGAGTATGTTGAATAAACTATAGTCACAATACAGTCCCTCAGAATATAAATAAAGATAATAATGACGAGATACTCATGACAAGTTTGACATTGTTTCTCTCAGTTTTTATTTCCCTTCCTCAATCATGTGACACTTGATGTCCCCAAACTAGTTCGGTGACAAAAAAATGATCCTTACAGTTTTCAACCAGTGTATGTAAAAAATGCAACAGAAACAACATTCAGAGTGCAAAGACAAAGAAGTTTTGCTCCAAAAGATTAGCTCACCTGTACACTTTAATAAAATAATCAAAAGTTGATAAGTAATATAACAATGTGGTGTAACATTAAATTCAAGGTGTCATGCTTTCTCATGGCTATGTCATTCTTTTACTGTATCTTGTATTTCTGAAAGGTTTACAGAGTTATGTTAGAACAAACACGCACACACCATAACTTTAACTTCCTGAGGATTACCTTGTAATATTTTCCAAAAATGGCGACAGACATGACAGACAGCTGCAGCAGCGTTTGGACAAAGAAAAAAAGTGGAAGCCCATTTCTGCATCTAACAAAAAATAATGCCTGCAGAAATACCAAGACAACTATGATTTAGTACTTCATTATACGTTTAGGCACCTTTCACATAACTTAACTTTTTTTTTTTTTTTTTACAGTAATGGAGGCCCATACATATTAAGCCCCAGACAACAGTCATTTTCCTAAATTTTGTTCCTTGAGGCCACAGTGTGAACTGTCCACAGCATAAACACACGTCCATACAATGAGTTAAGGTACACAAGTGGGAAATCCACTTGTTGAAAAACAATTTTATTCATTTAGTTAATTAAAATTACACTAATTTGTTAATTTTTCACATGCAGAAATTCTCATGTTTACCTAAAATATGTATATAGTTTTTTGTCAGTACTCAGACATCAGGCCGTGTATTATCTGTATTAATGACATTTAATTTCAACCAAAATATCAGTGTATTCCTCCACAGTAAAAGCATAGGTTACAGTAGCACTGAGGTTACATGGGTCATGTGGGCACTGCTGATTGGCTGTTGCCAGGCAGCGAGGGGGTGTGATCACAAGTGCGTGTTCAGGCGGTGGTGGCAGGGGTGACGCCCTCCTTCCTGCCGATCTGACAGTAGAGGATCATGGCAAAGACCATGCCGAAAATCTGTCGAGGGAAAGAGAGGAAACACTTCAGATAACCAAACCCTAAACGCAGACATGATACTTAAAAAATATATAAAATTTAGTTTTATTTTGTCCTGTAAATCATCGAATCTGGTCAAACATTTATTATATTTTGCCTTTAGTTGAAACACCTCAATTGGAAATATAATTAATTGCTAAGACTTTGCAATGATCTCCTTTTAAGAGTCTAGCAACGTAGCTCGGCAGGTTTCTTTCTGACTTTGCTTCTCTTGGGAAGTTCTGTTCAGGAAGATTTAATATTAATGTGGTGCACCCCATGGTTTGATCCTGGGCCCACTTGTTTTCCTAATTAGGTTTGATTATCCACAAACGAGGCACCTGCCTCTATTACTACCAGTGGTGGTAGAGGTACTTACAAGTTAAGTTAAAGTAGAAAAGTATTAGCAACACAATATACTTAAAGTACCAATATTACTTATTATGCTGAACGGCCTGTTTCAGAATAATAAATAAATAATAATATATTACTGGATTATAGTTAATGATGTATTCATTTGTTTATAACTTTAATGTTGCAGCTGGTTAAAGTGGAGTTCATTTTAAATATTTTTATAGACTGCTAGGTCACTTAATCTGTATTAATATATCATGATTTAATGTATATTTTGTATTCATAATCTGAATTTGCAAAATAACTAAAGTTATCAAATCCTTGTAGTGCACTAAAAAGTACAATGTGTCTCTCTGAGATGTAGTGGCTTACAAGTATAAAATGGAAACAGTCAAGTAGTTTTGTGTATTTTTAATCTTTTATAAAACATATTGTAGTTCTGTTTGTTAATGTCAAAGGCTGTTTAATATAAACATGGTTTTATTATATATCACATCGTCATTCACTGACGCTCTGTAGGACGAATCTTAACTATCTGTATGTCTAGCAGCAGTTTCTGGTGAGAAATTTAAGCGTGTGTTTTTGTGTGTGTGCTCACCAGCAGGATGGCGATGGCAAAGGCGATACCCAGCACCACCTCCATGTGTTTCTCCATCAGCTTGATGACTTGGGTGGAGCAGGGCTGCAGGAGGAAACCAGGACATCATCATGCTCTTCATCACACGGCTGTATGTTTTGACCAACTACTGATATTTTCCCTGAGTACTGTAACTGAACATATTGTGCTCTGGTCTCACCGTGCTGTAGTGGGTGCCGGGGGTGCAGGCTGCTACGGTGGTGTTGCAGAGGCAGGAGTCGGGAACCTTGTCCCAGTCCGACGGTCCATTTATGAGACCACAACACTGCAGCTGGAAGGAAAATACAACAACACATGAGGGTCAACTGTCAGCTCATTAACTGTTCATTAATCACCTCTAAACTTCCTTCAGTCTGCAGTTATAAAAAGCAGGCTGGACCCAAAATACTGACACACTGGAGCTTTAATTCATTCCAGAGCCAAAATAAATATTAACCTGCAACCATCTGGATCATCAATCTTACATTTGTTTTACAGCACAAATGCCAAAAAGCAACTCAAGTTAGTATTAGTTACTTGAGTTGATTAGTAGTATTAGTATAGTATGTCAAAACATGTCACGAAAAATGTCATGGTATAGTATATAAAAAATATTTTTAAAAATCCATGGTAAAGTATGTCAAACATGTAATAAGTATGTCAAAAAATGTGATCAAAGACATCATAGTATAGGATGGTGACGCATGTGCGCCCCCTAGTGGGTCTCCATCCACAAAGCAGGTATCAAGTTTTTCAAATATATGTGTCATAAATGTAAACTAATCTGTGGAAACAAATCAGAATCACTTGTCATGCACGCTGATTGTTCATGAGGGTTAGGGTTTATGTACTGTAATTGTAATTTTGATAAATAATTGTCACTAATTGCTGATTTTTACCCTCAAATAACAAATCATTCCTCATTTGTATATTTTCCACCAGCTGGTTATCAATAATTTTATCTTTCATAGAAATTTAATAAAGTTTTTCCTCTCTGGTAACGTGTGTGTGTGTGTGTGTTCTTTAATTTCTTTATGAAGAGTAAATTGACTTTAAGAGTGACGACATGGTATGCAAGGTGTGTGTGTGTGTGTGTGTGTGTGTGTGTGTTACCTCCGCCTGCAGTGCCTCCAGGTCTTCCCTCACGCTCTGCGGTTGGCTTGACAGTGGAAGGAACTTTTCCAGACGCTCCTTCATCCAGTCCTTCACCTGCACACAAACAAATAAACATCAAGTCTGACACTACCGACAAACTTACAAGACTGCACGTGACTCAAGGACGCTGTGACTTCCTGTTGTACCTTTTTTTCATTCACGGCTGCCACAATGCCCGCCGCCAGCAGGAGAATGAAGATGATGAGGAGGCTGATGAAGAACTGAGGGAACAGAGGCGAAAAAGAAAAGCAGCATATAATCATGTTGAGATGATAATTATGTTTATGAAAATGATCTCTGAACATATGACTGAGCTGAGGTTTCAAACATCAACAGCTGCAAATGTCACAAACATTTAAAGTCACAGTATGGTTTGCTCTATAAATGTCATTGAGATGTCATCGTAAAGTATGTCATGACAGTTTCAGTAAAAACCAGTGTGTCTGTCTTACAAATTTCATCTCAAAGTCATAGTGCAGTTTATTAAAAAAAAATTATTATAGAAGTCATTGTATAGTATGTCGTTAAAACATAATGTAAAAATAAATCATTATTGTTTAGTATTTAGTATAGTATGTCCTATTTATTTCATAGCACAGAATGCCCTTAAAAGTTTATTTAAAAGTCACAGCAAAGCTATCAATAACCTGAAAGTCATGGTACTACTGTAGTATTTACTATTTTTTTTGTTTAAAAGTCATTCTATAGTACGAGCTAAAAACAAATCATCAAAAAAACACCATAATAGAGTATGTCATAAAGATTTGATCAAAAAGTTATAGTATGTTCTGAAAATTTAAAACACTCACAGTATAGTACGTCATTAAAAAATGTAGGAAAAAGTCATCATATATTATGTCCCGAACTTCTCATTTAAAAAGTCATAGTGTAGTTTGTCCTAAAACTTTCATGCAAAACTTTGTAGTAAAAAGCCATTGTATAGTGTGATCTAAAAAAATAATGTAAAAAAATATATAGTATAGTTTGTCCTAAGAATTTAATGTAAAAAAAAGTCAAAGTAAAGTATGTCCTTTATATTTCAATATACCAATGCCCTTAAAGGGATAGTGCACCAAAAATGTAAATTCAGCCATTATCTACTCACCCATATGTCGAGGGAGGCTCAGGTGAAGTTTTAGAGTCCTCACATCACTTGTGGAGATCCAAGGGGAGAGGAGGTAGCAACACAACTCCACCTAATGGAGGCTGACGGCGCCCCAGATTCAAACGTCCAAAAACACATCATTGAAACCACAAAATATCTCCATACTGCTCGTCCGTAGTGATCCAAGTGTCCTGAAGCCCCGACATAAAAAGTTGTTTGGAAAAACCTCATTTGAACTCTGTTTTTAGCCTCATTGTAGCCTGTAGCTCTGACTGCCTCTTTGGGCACCGCGCTCACGTGTGTGCGCTTGCACAAAACACTTGGATCACTACGGACGAGCAGTATGGAGATATTTTGTGGTTTCAATGATGTGTTTTTGGACGTTTGAATCTGGGGCGCCGTCAGCCTCCATTAGGTGGAGTTGTGTTGCTACCTCCTCTCCCCTTGGATCTCTGCAAGTGATGTGAGGACTCTAAAACTTTTCATTTTTGAGTGCACTATCCTTTTAAAAGTTTATCTAAAAATCATAGCAAAGTATGTCATAAAATGTAATCTAAAATTCATAGTATTGTATTTTTCTAAAGATTTTATTGAAAAGTCATAAAATAATCATAGTGAAGTCTGTCCTAAAATAACTCATAATATCAAATGCCCTTAAAATTTCTTTGAAAAATCATAACAAAGTCATGGAATAAAATTCATAAAATTTCATTAAAAATCAATAGTATGTGTGAAATTTCACTGATATAGCAAGTCATACAAAATCATTTAAAAGTCACTGTACAGTGTGTCAAACAAAATTCATCAAAGTAAAAATAAAATCCTAGAATACTTCAGCATTAAAAAGTACACTGATCAAAAATATAAACGCAACACTTTTGTTTTTGCTCCCATTTTTCGTGAGCTGGACTCAAAGATCTAAAACTTTTTCTACAAACACAAAAGACCATTTCCCTTGAATATTGTTCACAAAACTGTCTAAATCTGTGTTAGTGAGCACTTCTCCTTTGCCGAGATAATCCATCCCACCTCACAGGTGTGGCATATCAAGATGCTGATTAGACAGCATGATTATTGCACAGGTGTGCCTTAGGCTGGCCACAATAAAAGGCCACTCTGAAATGTGCAGTTTTATCACACAACACAATGCCAGAGATGTCGCAAGTTTTGAGGGAGCGTGCAATTGGCATGCTGACTGCAGGAATGTCCACCAGAGCTGTTGCCTGTGAATTGAATGTTCATTTCTCTACCATAAGCCGTCTCCAAAGGCGTTTCAGACAATTTGGCAGTACATCCAACCGGCCTCACAACCGCAGACCACGTGTAACCGCACCAGCCCAGGACTTCCACATCCAGCATGTTCACCTCCAAGATCGTCTGAGACCAGCCACCTGGACAGCTGCTGCAACAATCGGTTTGCATAACCAAAGAATTTCTGCACAAACTGTCAGAAACCGTCTCAGGGAAGCTCATCTGCATGCTCGTCGTCCTCATCGGGGTCTCGGCCTGACTGCAGTTCATCGTCGTAACCGACTTGAGTGGGCAAACGCTCACATTCGATGGCGTCTGGCACGTTGAAGAGGTGTTCTCTTCACGGATGAATCCTGGTTTTCACTGTTCAGGGCAGATGGCAGACAGCGTGTGTGGCGTCGTGTGGGTGAGCGATTTGCTGATGTCAATGTTGTGGATCGAGTGGCCCATGGTAGCGGTGGGGTTATGGTATGGGCAGGCGTATGTTATGGACAACGAACACAGGTGCATTTTATTGATGGCATTTTGAATGCACGGAGATACAGTGACGAGATCCTGAGGCCCATTGTTGTGCCATTCATCCACGACCATCACCTCATGTTGCAGCATGATAATGCACGGCCCCATGTTGCAAGGATCTGTACACAAGTCCTGGAAGCTGAAAACATCCCAGTTCTTGCATGGCCAGCATACTCACCGGACATGTCACCCATTGAGCATGTTTGGGATGCTCTGGATCGGCGTATACGACAGCGTGTTCCAGTTCCTGCCAATATCCAGCAACTTCGCACAGCCATTGAAGAGGAGTGGACCAGCATTCCACAGGCCACAATCAACAACCTGATCAACTATGCGAAGGAGATGTGTTGCACTATGTGAGGCAAATGGTGGTCACACCAGATACTGACTGGTTTTCTGACCCCCCCAGACCCCACCAGTGAAGCAAAACTGCACATTTCAGAGTGGCCTTTTATTGTGGCCAGCCTAAGGCACACCTGTGCAATAATCATGCTGTCTAATCAGCATCTTGATATGCCACACCTGTGAGGTGGGATGGATTATCTCGGCAAAGGAGAAGTGCTCACTAACACAGATTTAGACAGATTTGTGAACAATATTTGAGGGAAATGGTCTTTTGTGTGTATAGAAAATGTTTTAGATCTTTGAGTCCAGCTCACGAAAAATGGGAGCAAAAACAAAAGTGTTGTGTTTATATTTTTGTTCAGTGTAATTAACAAGTCACGGTAACTGTAACAGTAAAGTTTGGCATGTGGTGAGAACAACATGCTGAGTCCCACCAGCAGCAGCATGCAGCGGTTCTCTCTGATGGCTCCACAGCAGCCCAGGAAGCCCAGCACCATGATGATGACCCCGATGGCGATCATCAGGTCGACGCCCGGAAGAGACTCATTTGTGATCTGGTGGGAGACAGTGAGTCAGTACGTCACACCGCTGACAACAGAGAGATAGATTAATATGAACACTTGTGACCGGCTCTAAGAGTTTTACTGCCAACATCTCTGTAATTGCTGCTCATATGAAAATAAATAACTTGAGACTTGAGGAGGTGAAAACTTTGACTCAGGTGTGAAAGAAGGAACAATAAAGATTCATCTGCGTTAATGTTGATGTGGTGTCTCACCTCGTTTCCATCCTTGTGCACTTTCAGGTAGATGGAGACGCCCAGGATGATGCACCCACTGATCTGCAGGAAAACAGAGACATCTCATGTAAATACAAAATGTGCAACAGGTGTTTTTTGTGTTGAGATTCTGGCGCCACCTAGTGGAGAAAACCTGCAGCAACTCAAACCTCACAGTCAGATTTACACACAGCACGTCTCAAAACCTGACAGGCAGACGAGGCTGAAATTTACTGAGTAGACTTGTGATTCCTTGAGGATGAGCGCCTTTCCTGTAGTGCCACTGTCAGGACAAAAAGAGACGTGTTCTGGAGCTGTGATTCTGACATCATGAACGACAAAGTGCCGCTTTAACAGCCTCCGCTCTTCCACCTTTGGACCGCAACCCAACTCGTGGTCCAAAGGTGGGTCGTGGGCTCATTCTGAATGGATCAGATCAGAGTCTCTTTGAGTCTGTTTAGTTTCCACTGTGTGTTTAGTCTGGTCTGATGTGTCTCATTCTTGGTGTCTGTCAGTTAATGCCTAGTTCATTCTGTCGACCTCTTTAAAGGTCCTGCAACTTTAATTCTGTTGCCTTCAGTTATGTACCTTGTAAAATCTATTTTTTGGGGGGAAAATACGGCCACCTTTTTTTAACTTAAATCTGTGTTCTTTGTGTTTTGACTGCTCGGTCCACGACAGAGCTGCACGGAGCTAAAGTTAAGTGAGCTAGCAACAGCGTATGACAAAATAACGTGGTTAAGTAATTTATTCACTTTAGGGAAAGTGGTGCCTGTGATGGCTTCTGATTTTGCAATGTTACATGAAGCACACGATGGACTTCAGATCCCTCTCGGATCGTGCTATCCCGTCGTTGTACACCCTCGGAGCGTAACTGTTATGACACACCCACTTTTCAATCATCAAATGAAACTGTCCCAACGTTATATCCCGCCCATCTATCCTGTTTCACTCGGAAACACGTCACAAAACTGAAGCTAGATGTTCTCGAAATGCGGTTTCATCTGGACTGGTGAATCCAGATTTGAATCGAGGGGCGGATACACAAATTTGATTTTGTTGAAGGAACTCTTTGCTGAATTCAAGGTGCATGAACTGTTTGCACACGGTTCTCAACATGGAGGTGGCTGAGCTGGCGGCTAGCAGCTAACGGTGCTAGCTCCATAAACAATGCTAAAAAATGGCAACAGTGCTGACAGAGCTAACAGTGTTAACCAGGGGAGAACTGGTGGGTGAGTGCTACACTTTGGAAACAATACTGTCCCAATATTAGGGTTAATCTCCATATGACGGCAGTCATGAGCTAACCAGCGGGAACCAGGGAGCAGGAATTGACCCGCCAATTTTCCGACTGCTGGATGACCCACTCTGCCTCCTCAGCTGCAGGACTTTGTCAGGTTTCCCATGACTCCAGGAATGAATTCCACATACAGAACCTTTGAATTTGAACATGCACACAGCTTTCACATCAGACGTCACAGGCAAACGCAGAGGTGGCTGATCCAGTACGGTGGCAGCTAGAAGTGCAGTGTTAACAATGACCATCCAGTGGGATGGTAGTGGTAGTGCTCACCAGTGGGGACGCCATTACTCCACTATATCTCTACACAGACAGTCGTGGTTTGCTGTTCTGAATGCTGCAGCTTCAACACTATGAGACATCTGGCCTCGGTGGAGGTCTGCATCTTCAGGTTGATTTATCTTTAGCTGACAATAAATCAAACTGGAGCAGAGACAGAACAGCAGCTGATCCTCAGAGTCAGCGATCTGGATCTTCAGCTCTTTGGTGGGCGGGGCTCTCCACTGATGAGTGACATGTATTATTCAACACTCAACACAATTAGCCAACGCAAACACAGGACTGTGAGTGATTATGTGCCATCAATATTTCATCTTCAGAGCTGTGTGCAGCACAGAGCAGGGGGGGCACCTGGAGGAAACCCACGCTGACACAGGGAGAACATGTCGGAGCACCTGGAGGAAACATGCAAACTCCACAGAAGGGAGCTCCTCCACCTCAGAACCAGGAAGGTTCCTGGCAATGCTGCCCACTGCACCACTGTGCCACCTATTCTCCATTGCAATCGGTTTAATATGACATCAGTGGTTCACATTGACTTCATTCATGCGTTCATCTCTCTGTGACTCTGTACAATATTTTTAGACCATAAATAAACTCTAAATGGATGATTCATTCGACTTCTGAATGAACGGAAACAGACATGACAAACACAAAGAGGACATGACCACTGTGCTTACAATGTCAGCAAACACACACACACACACACACACACACACACACACACACACACACACTTGTAGTGCCACCACACCCTGACCTTATTCAGGAGGCTGAACAACAAACAACAGCATGTCCAGGATTTAATGAGTCACACCTAAACATACACCTGACCAGTGAAACCAGAGCCTCGTCAGTCTGGTGATTTATCGTCTGACCAATCAGACAAAACCTCAGCTCAGTGTCACGTCAGTGCTTCAGCAGTGGGAGGTGAAAGACTCGGATATTTTACTGAAATTAAAGCAAGAATGTGACATTTTCACTTCTACTGAAGTGATGGCTAATACACCACATTCTTAAAATATTCTGTTATAAGTTAAAGCCCTGAAATCAAAAGGTGACTTTGTTCAGAGATATTATCAGCAAACTGCACTTAAAGTCCTCATCATGCAGGACGGCTCCTTTATTACAGAATATGATACATTTCTGGTGTTTTACTGATGAATAAACGAGTTCCTTAAAACATTCCTGTCGAGACAGGACGATTTCTCGGCCTGAGGTGTCACTGCCTGTGGCTTTCTCAAGAACCGCTCATACAAACAACTTCACACTGCGTTTCCTTCGGTCCTGAACACACCTGTCATGACAGAGTTGGTTTTCAGCAATGCTACAGTATGAGAGTGTGTCTCAAATCACATACCTCTGCACTAAATACTTTATCATTTGAGAGCACAAGTGTGTTCACACTGCATAGTATGGAAAAATGATCCAAAAGTGTGGGCTGACGGACACTTCTCACCCTCAACAGTCGCCATAGCTACGTCACAAACTTGACTTGATCACAAACCTGAGCTGGCTGCACTGAACACCGCGCCGTTATACAGATGTAAGTTCTAGATCTTTTTTGCACTAAGCACCAAAACTGTTGTTGAATAGAAGCCGTCACTAATGGAAGTATGCAATTTGAGACACATTCCCCCAAATGGATCCCTTACAGACTCGTTGACTCAAGCCCTAAGCCCTTACAGACCTAGGACCAATTCCATTTCTTCCCCTTAGCCCTTGTCTTGGCCAAGACAAGACATTCACGTGAGGGGAGGTGGTGTCCCAATTTGGAGAGGTTAAGAGCTAACCTGACGGAGAATTGGGACACCACTTCCCCTCACGTGAACGTGCAAAACCAAGTTTAGTAAAAATCCATATGGCGGTTAGGCCTAGATAAGAAATGAGCTCTCTAGCGCCCCCATTTTGTTTGATGGGGTCAATAATGGAGGGGTCCCCTCAGATTATGTGTGGTCATATGCCTACAAAGTTGCGTGGTGATGGGTGAAACCCTTGAGATGTTATACACCTTTATGTGATGAGCCACGCCCTCCGCAATATTCATTGCCTTATAGAAGCTCAGTTTTAGTAAGTTTTCCAACTTTTGCCAAGAGGGAACTTTAGATATTGGTCCCTAGATTATGTTCACCCAGTTTCATGCAGATCGCTCAAACTTCCTAGGAAGAGATCCATTTGAAGTGTTTTTCAAAAAATTCAAAATGGCGGAAAATCTATATAAGCGGAAGTTATGGGTTCTTGAGGCAAATGTGTTCCTCATGAGGAGAGGCATCTCTGTGCAAAGTTTCATGTCTCTACGACATACGGGGCATGAGATATGCCCATTCAAAGTTTGACATTTCAATGGGTTGCTATAGCGCCCCCCTTTGGCCAATTGATGTAATATTGCTTCATTGGCATCCTCCCATGACCCTCTACCACTGTGCCAAATTTCACATGGATTGACCAAGTCAGTGAGGAGAAAAACATGGAACACACACACACACACACACAGAGTTTTCGTCATTATATGGTAAGATAACATAAATAAAAGTGTGAGAGGAATCAGATGAACGGTTGTAGAGAAAATCAAAGGGCACAGACAGAAACTCTTCCACTTTAGTGTCAGAGAGTTTCGGGTGTTGTAGGAACGACAGCTCAGGTTGTTTGAATGACAAACACGAAGCTGCTGGTGGAAACACTGCCTGAGGAACAAACCTCCATCAGTCTGCTCACACTGGGTCTGATGTCGAGACGTCGGCCCTCATGAAATAAAACCTTTGAAGTTAACGAAACTGCTCCAGCTGCTCAGGATCCTTCTGATTTTACCACATATTTAAAAGACGACCTCTTTATCTTTGTCTGTAGATTTATTTCATTGTACTGATGATACATTCCTACTTTGACTGAAGGAACATGTTTAATGCAGGACTTTGACTGTGTGGTTTTCAGTTACTGGATGTGAGACTCTACAGTGAAGGAGTGATTTCCTGCTTATCACCGGGAAAAAAACCCACCCCATACAAAGCTGGTGTTTACTTTTAAAGCTGGTTGCCAACAGTTGCAGGCGGGTCCCAAAAAACCACACAAACACTGAATGAAAAGCGTCTGCACAGAGCTGTGGATCTTTGTTATCACCTAAACATCTGCAGAGCGACTAAAACTTGAGTCACAGTAACATGAACTCACACAGAGAGAGAGAAACCTGCAGAGCAACATAACAGGTCTGACACACTAACACACCCTCTGAGCTCGCAGCGGCACGTCGACTCTGAACCAAGAGCTGACGGAAGGATCACAAACTTACAACTGATCAGAACAAAGCTGACTGGGGGCAAAGTTATTCAGATGAATATTTATAAGACTGAAGTTAAAAGGATAGCTTGGGTCCAACCGGTCTCCCTCTGAAGTCGTTGAATACTGGCACTTGGTCAGCGACTTCCAGTGTCAGACACCAACGAAGAAAGCCGTCCTTTCACGTCGGCATGATATGCAGCCGGTTGCTATTATTGTTTTAACAAGGTCAGAGTGAGGTGTTGCTTGGATCATTTGGTTGTATGAAGTTCTTGTCCAAACAGTACATGTCAAGTCGGCACGTCCCCAACTTGGAGAAGCTAAACAAAGTCCTGTTGTGGACAGGTGCAGCAGCTAAATGTAAAATCAATATGAGATCAACTGTACACTATATTTAGAGCATTTTCAAGAAACTGCAAGAAACTGACATTGATTTTTTTAGACAGCTAAAATACATTTTGCCGCTGCCCCCTGTTTCACTTCTGTGTCAGTGCTCCAGTCTGCTTCTCCAAACTGGTGTGCTGACTGACATCTACTGTGTGTAACTGACCTGTGGCTAAGTCCCGCCCTCAACGCGATGAGCCAATCACAGTGCGTATAGCCATTCCCATACACTGGGACATTCTCTGCCTGGACGTCCATTGAAATGCATTACACAAAGTCAGTTTGTTCGGTTTTATGAGCTTTTTCTGAGATTTGAAGTTTAAAAATGGTCAAACGGTGTGCATGGGGTACATGCAACTCTGACACAAGGTATCCTGAGAGGCTGGGCGACCACGTGTATTTTTACACTTTAAACCACATCTCAACCGAGAAAAGTGTCTCCTTTGGATAAAGTTGTGTGGTAACGTTAGACCACAACATCAACTCAACGTGAATAAGATTAACAATGATGTCTACATCTGTTCTAAGGTAAGTCAACATTGTGTTTGAGGCAACATATTGTCACTTTGCTGGAAAGAAATATAAAGTTATCTTTAACATCTCTAGCTAACGTTAGCTAAAGTTAGCCTAACGTTAGCTCCTAGCTGCGTTGTTCATCATGTCACCTTGTTTGCTGGGAGTTCATTAGCCTATTTTGTTCTAGTTTTGTACTTTGGTGATCGTACATCATTGTTAGCTGTTGTCCAAAGGGCTCTAGTTAAGCTAACGTTAACTTCTGGAGCTTAGCTTCATTAACTTATCTGTAATGGCAGAGATAACAAAGGTTGGCAAACGTTATGCTGAATGATTCAGTGTAAATACTGTAGCACCAAACTAACGGAGAGACACTCTTGGTAAAGATGGTAAAAAGGCCGTTATCCTTTTCTCATATTCTGAGCCAAAAACCTTAACTTCAGTGGCACTTTAACTTGTTGTCTTTGATGGTGACGGCAACGAGATGCGGTTCACAAGCGTACACTGTGACCTGTAAATTTTGGCTTGTAATTTAAGCTTTTCATCGACCTTCTCAACAATAAAATGATGAATATATCCCTCCAATGCGTAGTTTAGGCCCTTTTGGTTACTTCTCAATGACATCTGATCGTTATGTCTCCAAAAATCATCAGTTGCCTCCTGTGAAATGCCGTGTACTGTGACACCTGCCATAGCGCCGCTCACTGAATGTTGATAGTTTGTCTGAGTGAGTGGAGGGGGGCGTGGCTTAGCCATAGGTCAATACTCTGACGATGGATATGAACCTCAATCAACCCCACTTCAAATGATCCAAACTGTCCCTTTAATACTTTTTAATGATAGTTAATCAGGATTAAAGTATCTTCTTCCTGTCTATTAACTTACGCCCATTGTTTGTTCTGTCTTGTGTCTAAATCAGACAATATAAATATGTTTGTCACGTTTGGATCTGGATTCTCATCCTTTCATTCATGTTGTTGAGGTCACGATTGTCAACCACACACCAATTATTTCTCAGTCTTGAGTATTAAGTAACAAATATTGTGATAATCATAATAATTAAAGGGCGCTCATGTTGTCAGTTAAACCAGAGAGTGGGCGACTCGTTCCTCAGCTGTGACTCACTTGCAGCAGAGAACACAGTGGTAATAAGTCGTTGTGTAACATACACACACTGATCTGCTGGATTTGTTGTAAATCCATCAGAGTATCATTATGTCATAACCACACACACACAAACACACACAAGCCCACTGAGCCTGTCAGAGACAACCCACAGGGTCCGGGGCCCCTGACGTCTCTGTGGCTGTAAGTTCAGACAGACACTGTCTCTATCAGGCTGAGCTGCTGATGATCGGCAGTCCTCTGCTTTACTGAGACACCAACCTGACTGAAATACATGATGATGAAAAACATGGCAGCTATTCTGGAAATGTCTTTCTCTTCGATTATCAACCAAAATCAGTATAGAAATATATTTAGAGTAGAGACGTAGATCCTTTACTCAAGTTACGACCCAATGGCCAGAAAAATGTTGGTTTCTGTAAATATTTCTTAAGTTTCAACAACACTATGGTTAACTTGTGTTAGATTTGGGCACAAATAACACTTGGTTATGGTTGGAAAAGATCAGGTTATGGCTTTGGTCCTGTTTCTACGACAACGATTGGAACCGAAAACGGTAAACTTTAGTTTTGGCCAATCGTTAACATGACAGCAGCGTTTTGGGTGCCTGAAAACACAACATTTTGAAAACGGGTTCCAGAGTGCAATTTTTTGGAAACAGTACTGTCTCCATTGTCATGTACATTTGCATTAAACAGTTTGTCTGAAAACGGAGACTTTTCGCACATGCGCATCATAGATGCATGCGAGAAAGTCGACCATCACAACAATGGCGGACTCCCAAGCTCTGTTTGCTGAATTTATCAATGCTTCTCCAGCAAAGTGTAGATTTACTGTAGCAACTCCACCTCATCGTCCATCCAGACAAACGTTCGTGTGGTTGCCATTTTGTTTGTCTATACATCACCGCTCTGTAGAAGGATGTGCAGGTGTTGTTTCATTACAAAGTCACACCGCCCACTACTGGCCTGGCATGTATACTACAGCGTTTTTGGTCATTTTTGTGCATCCATGTGCACGACCATTGTTATCAAAATGTTGTCGTCTGAATGCAGAACTGTTTTCAGAGCGATAATGAGAAATGATTCGGTTTTCAGTGGATCATTTTCATGTAAAAACTAAAAATACCCGGTCCTGGGGGAACTATCCTGGCAGAGAACACAGTAATGTCTCGGTAAAAATGGCACTATCCTTGGTGGAAAAACAGCGACAGGTGTCTCCCCTGGGTGTTATGTCATCCTCCACCTCCACATGACAAAGTCAGCTCATATACTAAGTCACTTTAGAAATGTGCAATGTAACGTACTTGTGGCTCTCAGAAACATAACAGCATTTTTGTTTGGCGACTGGATGGTGTGTAAAAGTAGAAATATCATGGTCTAAAAGTCCTGAATGTACATGTGCTCCTTTATATTGTTCAAGACTGATGACCATGTCAGAGCCTTTTTATGTTGTAGTTCATCAACATGGAGCAAAAGTTTAATGTACTTTGTATAGTACTGGTATATTAGTAGTCAGCTGTGGTACTACGTCTCATTATATACGCATATCATATGTTTTTTAATGTAAAAAGTGATGATTTGCTGCAGAGCTGCAACACGTTTTCTTTCTGTCTGGATTGTCCTCTTCCTGTGCAAGAATGGTCCCTGAAAGCAGCATCTATTATTCATGGAGTATATGAGCACTCTGCTAAAAGGCGTTAATGTACAGAGACAGAGCCGCACATAATTGTTTATATCTCTACTGTCGTGCAAGCCGTGAAAGCACTGCTGTTTGAAAAGATGTCGACATGTTTGTAGAAGTTCGTCTGTAAAGCCACAGAAAGCGCCGCAGATGGACTGAGAGGTCTCAAGATGCCAAGAGGAACCAGTGAGAGCCAATTATTCAGTTGCACTGTACGTAAATACAGTTCAGAAGTTTGTAATGTCCTGAAAGTAAGTGTCAGATGTGTGAGAGGATTGCTTTAAATGTCTGAATGGACTTTGATGCATTTAGTTCGTAGAAAAGTCCTCTTTACAAACAGATGTTGTTTTTTTAATACATGGAGAATATGACACTGTTCGATGGTTCAACCAGACTGACAACTGAGAGAGACAAAGATCCTGCTGAGCAACAGCTGAATAAGAACAAAGAAATCAACAGGCACTGGCAAAACAAACAAATATTAACAGGTTCCTGTTTCACTGTCAAGCCTCTAACAAGCTGGAATTAATGTTAACACAGCTCCTCTTCAAACTTCACAATAGAAACACGCTTCATCACACCCCTCTGCGTGTGCTATCAACACCAAAGACACCCTTTAGCATTTTCTGTCTCCAAGGTTAACCTTGGACAAACACTTGATCAGCGGCCCTACATGTCAAACTATGATGCTCTGGGTACCCTCCAGCATCAATTTTGGATGCTTGGGGCGGCGTGTAAATTTAAGTTTGTAATATGTAGTGTGCCTTTTTTGAAGTAAACTGCCGTTTTTACAGGACCCGGTGCATCTCATATTGTTGCTAAGGAGCACCTTGATGTGTCAGTATCTGCTGCCGAAGGCCACTGACCACGTGTTTGTATTTGAGGAGTTAGGGATGAGATTGGGGTGCCCCATGCATTCTCATGCTACGTCGTCAGATGTTGCCGCTTTGTCAGTGGCCTTTTATGTCTACATATTACGCACTAGGTATCCTTCTGTGTCTGCTGTTAACATTCCTAGATGTTGCTACCAACAGCAGGTTTAGGCAACAAAAGCACTTGGTTAGGTTTGGCTCTACAAGAAGAAAACGCCAGCTTCCCTGGTGAAAGTCCGGAATTTGTTGACCTATCCACCACCCCTCCCACCTGCCTGCCCTATACGGACTTTCCTGCTTCTTATATTACATCGTTATTGGCAGTGTTTCAACCTGACACCATCCAACATGCATATCATGCTGCCGTGGCAGGTGCCGTATGGCCAACCACACTGCCAAAAGTTCCATCTGGCTGCGTCACCAACTGATGGCAGGCTATCATACCACCAGGACAGGTGGCTTTTGGTGTCAGGTGTTCGATGCTAAAACCACTGACAAAGCAGCGGTATTTGATGACTTCGGAATGAGACCGGGCTGGCCATGTGAAACCAAAAAAAAACCTCAACATAATTTACATATGGTCATAGTGCACTGACATGACGTGTTTATGTCACATTACGTAACAAACGTCGTAACTTTAACGCAAAAAATCTTTTCTTTTTTTTTTTTTAAAGCTAATCAAGAAGTTTTGTAGCCTGAACCTAACCACAACTGTTCCACAGCATTAACCATGTGTAACAACGTGTTCAGCTGTGCGTCACATAGAGACACTAAGGGGTAGCCTTTGTGTTGCTGTCAGACGCCGAGGGGTACAAAAAGCTTCAGTATTTGACAACCTGGGAATGAGAATGGGGAGGGAGTTCCAGATGGTCCCCAGAAAAATGGGGAATATTTTATTTTCACTATTCAATTCACTACAGAAGAACAGAAGTACTAGTAATAGTCCCTCTATAGTGAGGCGATCTGACCAATCAGTTTGTGATAAAAGCACCAAATTTGGTATATTGGTATATTTGGTATACATAGCTTAAAATATACAGAAGACATCTGGATATCAGGGCATCACAGAGTAAAAAAAGAGTCAAAAACAAACAAAAAACAACTGTATTTTAGGTGACCACCATCTTGGAAATATGCAAATGAGGGGTAAAGTACACCAAGCTTTCTTTTGTGGTTCATGTGGTTCAAAAGTTACAATTTAAATGGTTTTCAGGTGGCGGCCATTTTGGATTTTGCCGCCATGATCGCCTCAATATCCAGATGTCTTCTAAATACAGTATCTTAAGCTATATTTGAACCAAATCTGGTGCTTTTATCACAAACTGAACGATTGTCTTGATTTCATGAGCAGTGCCGCATCACGACTACTCTTGTCTCAGGCTTTACTTCCTGTAGGATCATCTCCTCAACTGTGGCTGACAACTAAAGAATTCTGGTCTTAATCCCATCTAACAGATGGAGGTCCCTGAAGTGAAATCTTACCAGTGGGGGTCTGTTAACTAATCTGTATCAGTTCAGGGGTTCTTTACATGCAGAATACTGAGAGCCACTGATCAAGGGTCGGCACAGAAAGCAAGTTATGGACACTTTAAACCTCTTCACTGATCACTGATGCTTTTCTGGACTGAAAAACAAAGTCAGAATCCAAGTTGACACAGTATTCTCCCCTGTCAGGAGACACTGGGGCCACTAAATGGATGTTTGACTCCAGAGATCATTAAAGTCGTGTGTCGAAGCATCATTAGCAACTAAAAGCTGCTGCAGAGCCACAAGTTAAAAACTTTACAGTAAATGAATCCTGCCGCACCCTCGCCATCATCCCATCATCATTAGGTAAACACATCATGTCCACCACGTCCCACTGAGTGGGTAGAATCAGGTTAACATCGATTTAACGTCGTTTCTGGGAACTTTAGAGAAGGACTGAAATAACCTCAGCAGGCAGCAGAAGTGATGCAGGTTTATTTTAAACACAGAGCTGAAGCTGGACTTTGGATTTAAGATGATTTCTTACAGAAAACCAAGAAGGACGACTTCCATTTTTCTAAGTTATTAATCCTAATTTAAGTAAAGAGAGCTGAGCCTCAGGAGAGCAGCAACAGGATGAGAAACCAATGAACCATAGCAAACACAAAACAATCTAACTTCTGCTGATGTGTCCACATGTGCTGATGACAGAATATTTTATATAACACTACAACGTGCAAAGTGAGGACTTAGCAGAACGTCAAAAGAGTCCATGGGCCACTCTTCAGCAGTGACACCAGCTTTTTGTCTTGTTCTGTACAAAGCAGTGATACACCCTGATATTCTTCATTCGGGTGGTCAGATGGAGTCACTGTAGATCTTGTGGTGGGACTTCAAAACCAAGATCCATCACTGAATATCAGGAGTTCTAACTATGTCAATTAAGAGTTAAGGAATGACACACTGATAAACTTACTTGGTTTCTCAGTTTACAATTATTAGATATCTGATGGGCAGAGGCTGAAACCAACACATTCTCACTCTGACCTCGTCACATATTGACATTTTACAGGCTTCTTGTTACTTTACGTTCAGCTCTGCGTTGTCATGGACACGTTGTACACGAACCAACAGTCTGAAGGTTGGTGTGGAGAAATGTGTCCACAAGAAACGTCCACATTTCTGCTCGGAGAGAGAAACAAACTGACTTTTAAACTTTATGAAGACTTGGATATTAGCAGGTTTTGAATATGCACAAATATTCCAATCCTGCTGGGATCGTGCCACAAAAATGTTGTTTTTTCCTGAGACATCACTGAGTTTCCTGCCAGGCTTCTACCGCCTAAAGCAGGTATTTTAATTTAAAACAGGATTTTTTTCCTCACCATAATCAAGTAGTATTTGTCCCTGAACCTGCTCATGTTAACCACAGGGTCGTTGAAAGGTAAATAGATGTAAAGTTTCAACACAGCCACTTCATAAAAATGTCCTTTTCCAACATTCTCTGGCAATGGTTTTAATTTTTCCTCTTCAATAGCCCTTTTAAACAGGAGTTGTGCAAATTTGCAGGAAAGCCCAATCAGTGTTTTTTCAGCATTGGCAGTATAAAAACAAAATCGGGGAGTGCAGCAAAATGCCGCCTACCTACTTTTGTTTATACAGAATGTGCCTTTTTCGGGGCAATGGGGGGCGTGAGCAAGTAACAAAACGTGTAGCTCAGCGTGTGACGTAAACAGTGACGTGGGAGGGAAGCCGCCGCTGGTCAGTCCTTCGGCGATTCTCTCGTAAGTCGGCCCGTTCTTCACCGTCCCCGTCATCTGACGGTTAATGGCCTCTTCGTTTGCGAGGACAAGGAGGGCGCGCAATTCCTTGTCTCCCCAGTTGCTCATCTTTACAGTGTCTGTCAGGTTTGTGTTTCCCTCTTGCTACTAGCTGCTCGCTAATTCCTGCTATCAGCTGTTTCCTGTTTATCCACTGCCAGTGGCTCGCACATGCAGCATCATCAACAGCTCCTCCCACAAGTCATCAACAGCTCCTCCCACAAGTCTTCAACAGCTCCTCCCACAAGTCATCAACAGCTCCTCCCACAAGTCATCAACAGCTCCTCCCACAAGTCATCAACAGCCCCTCCCGTTGCAGAAGGCCGCCTCAGTCTTTTTAAACCAAAAGGGTTCCGCCAATATGTCTACCCTACGAGGAGGAAAATTGGGCACCTCGGATCAACTCGCCAATCCGGCTCTGTGTGTCTAAACGCTTGCAGCTTGCCGGCAAAACGGCCCAACATTAGCCGAAAATCTGGCAGTGTAAAAGGGGCTAAAAACTTTATAGAAAATATAGTGTAGAAAGACAATCTGAGAGATACTTTGATTGACTAGTGTTTCAGCTGTTAGCTCGTAGTGTTTCACCAACCAGCCCTGTGAGCAGTCAATGTCACCATGACACATGGATTAATTCACAGTGCCACTCTCTGGTGTGACGAGGCCTGTAGATGATCCGACAAGCACTCCTTTTGAAGCATATCAAGGTCTTTAGCTTAGCTTAGCACGCAAACTGGAAGTAAGTGGAAACTGCTGGTCTAAATCCGTCCTAAACAATATAGTGACATAAAAAATAAACGTTCCTACAGCTCCAGAGTCATTTGATTGATAATCTTTTGAGCGGTTGTTGTTCCCGCGCTACCTGCTGATAAAACCACCACATCTGGTTTGATGAGCCGCCTCCTCCTTTAAGAATAATACCATGTGCATTTCTACAGCACTGTTACAACAAACCTACAACAAGTACAGTCAGGTTTGTGTGCAGCAACTTATTCCATTATGTCTGAGTTGAGCTATAGATTAACCAACATGGACCATTAAGTTTTAATGGGAAACTCCCAGCGGAGAATGTGAGGAAATACACGACTGTGAAGCAACGGCTGTGGTTTCTGTCCAACTTGTTTCCAGCGTTTACATGCAACATTTAAAATTTAATCACGGGCTGAGGAGTAACATGAGGCTGCAGATGTCAGACATGATGATGGGAGGCTGAGCGCTGAGCCACGCCCTGAAACTGAGCAGACGTTTGTTTGTGGAGGGAGAGGCAGGGAGATAATGGAGAGCCCACACAACCTGTTCTACGCTACTGACGGGTTGACTGAGAAAGTACAAAGCACTGGGAAGCCAATGGTGGTCACACCAGAGCTGCTACACACTAACAACTGAAACATGTAAACTTAACACAAAAGTTAAAAAGGCTCAAACGAGGAAACACCTACTCGACTAAAACAGGTACAGAGAGAGAAATGAGAAATGTGTGTAAAAGAGAAAGAGGAAAGATCAAATATAAAACACCTGTTAAACACCTGATCAACTTACAAACAAGTTAAAATGGTTGAAAAGAGGCAAATAAACAATATTAATAAACCACTGTTTCAATACAAAGTCACATATTAGCTTTAAAGCCCAGTGTAACACACCCACTGACTGAACAACTGAAGAGAGGAAACTCCTCCAGTGACAAACTAAATCAACCTGTGACTCAGAAACTCTTTGAAACAAGATCAATATGATTTAAACATCATCTATAAAAATGAGATGAAACGTGAACACTTGTCCAAAACAACTCCTGTGAGTCAAAGTCTTCAAAAGTTTGACATCATTTTTAAAAACATGTTAAATGACTTCAGTTTTGTTTCTCAGACTCACCCAGAACAGAAGGTTGAAGAAGAAGAGAAGGTATTTGATGCATCTGTTCACAGCCATGGCTCGTATTCGTCTTCACTCCGTCCTCCTCAGCAGCTCCTCACTTCAGGACTCACTGCCTTCAACTGACACAAGCTCCCACAGACCAGCCTGCTCTACCTGTTTCCTCTCACTGAGGGTGCGTCCCTTTAGTCCTTCCTCCTTTCCTTTCCTTCCCTGTACCCTTGTGTTCTTTCTCTACCTGCTCCTCTCCTTCTCTGCGTCCTTTGTTTATTCCCTACCTCTTCTTTTATGGCCAAAGGCACAAGCAAACTAGAGGACCATTCTTGTAATTCCAGCAGATGTGCCGCAGCATGCTTCAGAAGTGTCCCTTAAACTAATAAGAATACACACCTTGTCTGTTTTTGACAGAGCTGCTAGCCTAATTCATAAAAACTATTAACAGCCATAACTCTTTGATCCATGTCGTTTATAACTTGACTTTAAACAGTGTTTAGTTTGTCTGAAGGCAACAGAGCAACAAAGAGGAAACCAACAACAGTTAAAACTGACAGTTTTAATTGTTGATTAAAACAAAGGCTAAATCAGACAGGAAAACGCTTCATGTCCAAAACACAAACTCAAAACGAAACCAGGGGGTATTCCATCAAGCAGGCTAAAGGCAAATCCAGGCTTAAATGGCCAAGTCTGGTTAATGTGAGCCAGAGTTCTGTTCCATCAAAGTGGCTAAGATTAGCCTCACATCGGTAACCATGGTAACCATGGTTCTGGCTAAGCCTGATACATCGAGCTAAACTCCGGTTTCTGTTCCATCAACCTGAGCCACACCTCTGTTCCATCAAGGTGGTTAACCTGAATCCCAGCCTAGTAACCATGGTAACTTATGCTGCCAGGCAATCCTGGTGTGTAGCAGGATTAAGGTGAGGATTAGCTCCATCTATGATCAACACATGTTCAATAGACAAGAACAGACACCTAAAAGACAGTTCTGCCAGTGTTTTACACACTCACAACTGTCATGTAATGACAAAATAATATGTAGATCATAAAATATATAACATCATTAATAAAAAAAAATAACTATTAAAAAACAAATTAAAATGTAATAATAAGATAACTAAAAAAAACCCACTTACAACAGTAAAGCCAAAATCAATTTAATAAAAACAAAACTGAGGCATTAAAAAAAAAGATTGTACATGAATATGTGAGTGCCCCCCCATCCCCACCCCACTGTGTTTCCAATTGGCTAGCAAATTCACAGCCAATTAAGGTCAACTGACAACGGCCAGAGAAGGAGAGGGACACACCCAGAGAGACACAGAGACAGAGCAAGAGAGAGTAAATTAGGAAATAATGGCATGCCCCTTCATCGAGGATCCTGTTGATGAGGAGGCCCACATTGTGCAGAGGGCCTTCCAACCACCACCAGCCCCAAGGGTCTTCCAGGACAGGACCAACCCATTGATACAGACAGACTCCTATCTGTGGGAGAGGTACCAGTTCAGCAGGCAGAGCATAGTGTATCTATGCAGTTTGCTGGAACCACACACTATAAAGGTCACACGCTGCAGCCAGTCTCTGACCACTGTGCAGTCAGTCTGTACTGCACTGAGGTTCTTTGCTAGCGGTACATTCCTGTATAGTGGTGGTGATGCTGAGAGGCTAAGTAAGGCAACTGTTTGCAGAGAGGTAAAAAAGGTGTATTTTCTATTCATTTTGATTATTTCTAGCATCACCATACATCATGCATAGGGCTTGATTTGTTCACATTAACATATGGTTATCTTTTATATTTATGAATTAACCATGACACAAAGCAACCACATTAAAATGGGACACACACCATTGTGGTCTGTCTGTTCCTCATCCTATAGCACATTCCATACATTTAAGGGGATTTTCCTTATTTTGATATAATAAGAGATAGAGCTCACAGTTGACTCCCAAATGATGAGAAATAGATCACTGATTCACTATCACCTGCATTCACTTCATAGTTTTCCTCATCTCCACTGAACTGATGGATTTGCTAAATGGAATTTTCTACAATCAATAGATAAATGTCGTGATTATTTCCTATAAACTGATCATTTCAGAAATGTCATAATCTACAATCAATGATGTGATAAATGTGATGACTGACTTAAAACAGTTTGATTAAATGCATCATCTGAACTTTACATCAGCAGATAAATGTGATAAACAGTCTATCACTAATATTAATTTACACATTTGGTGAATTTCATTAGGCAGACTTGAATTGTTAGATTTAATAGGTGTTCTTATCGACATATATTTTGTCCCTTTGATGTGGGATTTATAGAACATGATATTATGCTGAAATGCTGAATTTTCTTTGTCACTTGCGCATTAAGCCTGTCGGCAATATTCCGCCACGCCACCTGCCTTTCTTTATTAATCGCTGCATTATTGCCTTTTTCTTAATTATGTCCTTATAGTCCTCATACACTTCCATAAGGAGCGTTTGCTCCGCCGTAGAAAAAGCCTCCGCTCGCTCCTTTCCTTTGCTTTTTGACATTTTGCAACATTTTCGGCGCTCGACTAGTTTGGGCTTTTTATTTTCCCTGGGTGCGTGCATGAGTTGAGGCTTAACAGGTGAGGCTTGAATTAGCGTCAGTTGGAGCCAGCTGATTTCACTTGATGGAACGGGTTGGAGCTAGATTGGGAGTTGGCGTTTAGTCAAACTTCAAGATTACACCTTAGTCTGGATATTCTTAGCTACGTTGATGGAATACCCCCCAGGTCTCAGCTGCACTCAGTAGAATTGTCCCTCCCGGCTGCCTTACAGTCAAGATGGCGGCGAAAATTACAAAAAATTAGGACTTATTCGTCTCGTATTGTACCTAACTTTAGTGCGTCATAACGTATCAGATATGGAATTAATCTGCAGATGCCCCAGTTCAAAATGAGACCAAACTTTTCTGCAGATGTCAGCTTTTGAGCCACGACGGAGCCAAAATGTGTCCTGCAACAGACGGTAAGGCTCGTTGTTTCCAGCCAAAATGATTTCTGGAAAACTTGTCGCCCTGACCAGTGGGTTAAGAGGAGTGAGGAATCATCAGTCAGCGACGGTATCAAACAGTCAGAACAACATGTGTTTCAACATTTATGAATTGCAGGTGTCCCACTTATAAAGGCAATGTCCTTGCTGCAGCGGCCGCGGGTTCGATTCCAGCCGGTGGCCCTTTGCTGCACGTCATCCCCTCTCTCTTTCCTCCTTTCACGCTTTGATTGTCTTCTCTAAAAAAGCCAATAAATAAATCAAAAATAGGAATCACCCCAACCATGACAGGTCCTTGAGCATACACTCATATATGTGCACACAAAATATTAGGCTGACTGGTCCAGCAGTTTGCCAGATTAGCTACAAACACACAGATACACACACTCACAGCGATAATAATAAAGCAGGAAGGAGTCCACAGGCTTTAAAAACCAAATCTGAAAATCTCTCTTGTCTCTTTAAACAATCTATAACTCATTGTCTTAAGTGCATTTAGCAAGTGTCACACTCCACTTTGCTAGCTCAACAGTCCATAATCTGAGTGCAAAGTAAAGTGCAAGCAGCAAAGGGGTTGTATTTAGTCCCTTAATTGATCGTAGGTATGTTTTGGGCGTCACATGAATTCGAACAATCAGTGTCATCTCCCATTTCCTTTAAAAGCATTCTCTGCTATCTACACAGTGGGTTTGGCAAATATGTAGCAGCATGCAGCGCGTAATGCAGTCAGAGCAGTGATGTCTCTGCAGAACATATCGTGGGAAATTTAAGCAGCAAAACTAAAAACTAGTTTTAAACTTAACAGAAGAAACAGAACTAAACTTTTAGCTTCTGTAATGATTAATGAAGTTACGCTGCTCCTTGTGTGTAAATGTGCACAGCGTCTCTTAATGTGGAGTCTGACAGCGTCTCTGCAGCTCTGCTCTGATCTCTGCTACGTTCACATTTTACAGAATGTCACTGCAGTTAGAATCAGACCTAAAAATTGTAGTTTTAAACTTGACAGAGGTAACAGAACTTGTAGCCTCTGTAATGATTAATGAAGTGATGCTGTTCCTTGTGTGTAAATGTGCACGGCATCTTTCTTAATGTGGAGTCTGACAGCAGCTCTGTTCTGATCTCTGCTACATTCACATTTTACATAATGTTATTCATATTTTCCTCATTAATGAAGAATTATTTCACCCATCCACACGTCCCTGTGTGTGTAACAAGCAGAGTGTAATCTTGTTGTGAACCCGCCTTCAAAGGCACATCTTACTATCTGAATACTGCGCCCTTTAAATTGCTGGACAATACAGTGCCATTCAGACTTTAGACCAGCATTTTGTTGGTCAATGGCGCAATCACTTCCTGCTGCCTCAAAATAGCAATTTACCAACAATTAGACCGACAGGCACAGATGTGCTGCTTTGTGCCAGGTAAGAAATATGGCTCTTTATCTGTAAAGTTTTGTTTTAGCGAGACAACCCTACATATTTGATGTTATTGTCCAAATGGCTGTTGATTGGCTCAAGAGAATTGTCTTAGAGAAATACTTCACCCATCAAACTATTAAAATATCAGTTAGTGGTGCTGTGTTACCTCGAACTCATCAGGAAAACTTTGTTTTTCTAGCATACCTGCATGGATAATGGTATACATATTAATTTACTGACTGATTATGTATCACGTTTAACAACAAAAATATATCAAAATATCTGTTTACAAATGCTCACATAAAGTGAAACTTATCTACATTCTCTTTAGAGCCAGACTTCCATACTAAGGTTTTTAGGAAAAATATATGTTTGGGAAGTACTAAGCTTATACGACTGGATAAATGAGACTTAGATTATTCTGCATGAGTCATGTGAGAGTTTGTTAACGGATGTTTTGATATCGTTTTGCTGTTAATGAACGTGGACCCCAATTAATCAACAAATTAAAGTTCGCTGTTTTCTGTGGAGGCATGCGAAAAAAACAAACTAGCGTAATTTACAAACGGTCATTTTGAAGGTACTAGGAAGGAAATATTCCTTTAAAAAAAATGGCAGAGCATGTAATCTGTTAAATTATTTCAAGACATAAAAATACTCAAAATACAACACAGAGGATATTTTCATCCTGAATGGTGGAGGAAGTGTTTTAGAGCAGTGGTTGGTCGTGGTCCAAAAGTGGCTCACTGGCCCATTCTGAATGGACTGCAAGTTTTTAAAAAACATTATTTATTTCTAAGTGAATTTCCACCTTTTATTTTAATGTTTTTTAGTGCTGTTTCCGGGTTAGGAGAGAGTGACTAACAGTCAGCTGCTTGACAGACACAGCCAGCTACTACATGTGTGACGCTGGTGTATCACATTTTGTGGATCTTGAACTAATGACTGAGGAGAAAACTGGACCGTACCGGCTGGACCAGTTGGGGACCACTGTTCTAGATCCTTTACTTGAGTAAAAGAACGAATACCACACAGTAAAAATACTCTGTTACAAGTCCTGCATGGAAAATGTTCCTTAAGTAAATGTATGAGTATAATCAGTAAAGTGTAGTTAAAGTTTTAAAAGTATCAAACTGTGACTGATATATTATTATATCTGGACACAAGTTCAAAACACTTTACTTGTTATTCAAAGTGAATTTTTTTTTGTTCATGTTTCTTGAGTGTGAACAACTACAAACAAGTCTGACATAATCTCACATGTCAGCATGTCCGTTAGCATGATATTAGCTCTATTTTGCAGGGTGATGCATGTTTTTAAAATGGCAGGAGTGGGGTGATTTGAGCCAAAAGGCACTTGTGATTTTTATCAAAGTATTATTTTACTGTAATATTACGTTGCATTCGTAACACTGAACTGATGTCATTTTATATAACGTTAATTTTAGACCTAAAAGCATCACTCCACGTGTCTATAAAACAGTGACTATGATTGTTCAGAAGATGACCTGAGTGATGTGATGATGATGATGATGGTGACAAGAATCTGTCTGCTACAACTACACTGGATCTCTGAAGTCTGAGAGCTCCGAAGTCTTGGGGGTACTGCAGATGGAAAGCCCGTCTTCACACTCAAAGACAATGGTGAAGGACTGAGAGCTGATGCGCTCAAGAGACTACTGAAACCGGAAAAACTCGGTGTTGCAGCCAGACGGGAGCAGATGTTCATATTCCCCTGCAGCACTGACAGGTGGGATGTTGAGTATGAGACCAGATCTGTGAGAATTACAGGAATTTGTTCTTCATTTTGAACGCGTTTGGAAAATTTTGGCTTTGTTGAAGGAATCTGGCCTCTGAGGTTGGACTTTATCTTTAAATTAAAACTTCAAGAAGTTATTTAGTATTGGTTTCGGCTTGTTTTGTACGAGGTAAACAGGTTTCATTTTACCTTAACATAATCGGTGGAGCAGTTTACACCCTTAAAAATCACCAGAAGTAAAAACTGGCTCAACTCGCCCCGCTCCCCTCGGTTAAATATCAAACTGTAAGATAAGAATTACGACACTATGATCACTTTAAGCTGATCACAGACTACGAATGTGCTCTCGTCACAGAAAACGTACATATCATATTTTAATGTGTCACATAAAAACATGCAACGACGCTTCACATAAAACAGCATCAACACAGGAAGTGCTCTGAATCACATACTTCTTCTTTTTACGTTCAGTACTGCAGCTGCCCTTAAAAAGTACGTACTGATCCATGCAGTATGTGCACAATCAGAGCACGCTACTGTCTCATAACATCACACCCTGAACTTTGACCATCCTGCTTTCATATCCGTCACCTTGGAGATAAAACAAACAGCATGCACTTTCAAGTTCACCAGAGACGGAGTCAGTCAATGTGACGTATCATCTGCTGTGCAGAGGATTGTGGTCAGAGGAGCCAGTAAAGCAGTACATGTAGAACATCCTGGTATTTTACTACATTGAACACACAGTGTCCTCGCACACACTAAATCTTTTCCTAACAGACCCTACAGTATGTTGGTGTGGGGACGGGAATGCACAGATTATGTCATGGTCATTTAAGGTACAGTTAGTGAAATATCACCATCTTGTGGCAGCTGTCCAAAACTACAACACAGTCAGAAGACACTCCTCTTCCTCCTCTTCCTCTTAATCCTCCTCCTTGACAGTCCCCTCCCTTTTTTAATGAATTACAAATGTTTCTCCTCACCACCACTCAGCAAACAGAGCTGAGACTACGTGAGGACGATGTTCAGTGTTTCCACCCAACATCTCATCTGACACTGGTAAGCTCCCAGTCCAGCTGGGTAATACTTAACTTTTACTTCAGCTGAGTGTTTGTCCAACTGCTGACTATCAAATGGCAGTTCTGTTTGCTCTTCTTCCACAACATTTTTGAGTTTGGAGTGGAGTTAGCTTCTTATCAGTGTATTGCTTTAAGTACGTCGGCTGATGTTATTTGGATTTGAAAAGGAGAAAAGAAAAAAGAAGGTTTTATGTCAGTGTTGTTTGGGACAGCTGGAGACCACACATTGCTCGCTGTGTTTTCCCCGGGCATTGTGCCACAAAAAAAACGGTATTTTAAGCCACAATATATTTTTTTTCCAAACCACGACCAAGTGTTTTTGTACCTAAACCCAAATCAAGTTAACCACAGTGTAACATATCTGCTACATAATACGGTACAAATATAACAGATCCGTGGTTTGCAGAAACATATGACAAAAAACTAAAATAATCAATAAACAGCTGTTTTCTGTGGACTGTTGCATGCTTATGTTGTTGAGTAACGTTGTGTTCAAGGCTTTTTTACTTACTGAGGTCAATGCAAACATCAGCATGACTTAGAATGGGCTATTCTCACTTCTGGAACAGAGCTGTCAGTTTTAGTTTCATTTCAGCGCTCTAATCCTCTCATTAAGGTTTTTCTTCTGTCTTGAATCAGCACTCAGATGTTAGTATGTGCAGCGAAAGTGGTTTTGCTTGTTGAAATCATTCATGGTATTCACACTGGACCTGAAGAGATCCCAGTTTAAAGTGTTTCTATTGTAAAAGTCACGTTTTATGCCTCTGCGCGGTGATATCTGTGGCTGGAGGCGTTATGTTTTCAGGTTGGGCATCATACGTACGTCCTATCCTTGCGAACATGATATTTCAAGAACACTTCAAGGGAATTTCTTCAAATTCGGCACAAATGTCCACTTGAACTCAATGATGAACTGATTAGATTTTGGTGGTCAAAGGTCAAAAGACAAGGTCACTGTGACCTTGTCTTTCTCATTCTCGTGAAATCTCATCAACGTCTTGAGGGAATTTCCTCAAATTTGACACAAACGTTCACGTCAACTCAACAATAAACTGACTGAAATTCAATGGTCAAAGGTCAAGGTCAGTGTGACCTTGCATCTGCCTCATTCTCTTGAACACGATATCTTAAGAACACCTGGTGGGAATTTCTTGAAATTTGACACAAACGTCCACGTGGACGGAACAATAAACTGATTAGAATTGTGTGGTCAAAGGTCAAAGGTCACTGTGACCTCACTAAACTTGTTTTTGGCCAGAACCCAAGAATTCATCGACTAATTATGACAGAACTTGACACAAATGTCTAACAGGATAAAAAAAAATGAAGGTCAAAAGGTCAAAGGTCAGCTTGACTGTGACATCATCATGTTTTAACGTCATATCTCAGGAACAGAAGGGGAGACATTTGGTCAGATACTGAATTGGTGACTCTAATCCTCATCAAGTATTTGTTGATGTTAATGACTGGTTTGTAAACTGTCTATGAGTATTAATAAAATTATAAAGTATAAGACTTTGTTAAATAGTTCATGAATACTGGGTAGTGCATTTACAAGCATTGTAACTTTAAAATGACCATCTAAATACTGTTTCTAGATGGTTTACAAACAAATTATGAACCATTAACAAATTCCTAATATAGTATTTAATGTTAACAATAAACTATTAAAGATGTGACGCTGTCCTTGAAGCTTTAAGCACCCTGTATGTATCAGCCACTCTCCCTCTCCCCTGTGCGAGCTCTTGGGTGTGATGTCACCAGAGGCTTCAGGTTATCGTGGCCAGTGTCCTCTTCCTGTTCCTGACTCTGCTCTGTAACCAAGCAACAGGTAGTCTGCCACCTGCTTCCTGCCTGCTGGATTTGTTTATTTGGACTGATATCTAGTTACCACACTGTTAGCCTGTTCTGACCACAGTCTCTTTACTTCCACCTGCTCTGCCTGCACACATCTGCGCTGTGGGTCCTTCAGCTTGTTGTCTTTTGTGTTGGAGCTGTGACAGTTTGGGGTCAATTTTAAGTAAATCAAACAGTTTATCATTATCGGTAATGATATCAGGTTTGAAAATCTAACAACAGTCGGCTGTCGACTCCAAGCACAGTCATTATGTTTCCATGCACGGTGAAGTGGAGCTACAGTCCCAGCTGGACGAGGACATCTAACTGGCCTACTGTCCTTGTCCCAGTACACAAGCACGGGAGGGGAATCCATTTATTGAGCCAAGTATGTGCGACTCCTCTACGATAGGTGGAGATATGCCCCCTTTCAGCTTGTTAGTATTGGACCTTTTTCCTGTTGACCTATTACGTCACAGACCAAACAATGGACAAACAAGTTAGCTACGGTTAGCTAGCAGCTAACTGCTACCATGGTGGACAACTTTACAGCTCTGTACATTTGGTCCGTCCAAAAAGTCACGGCTCTGGATGTAGATTTCTCCATGTTGTTACCGGCTTCTTCTTCTCTTACACATTTAATGCTATTGGACTTCCGGGTCAAAGCCCGGGGCGGAAACTGTGGAGCATGCTCAGAGCGTCTCGGCCAGTTCGGGTCTGATTGACTGTATACATGCAGGAGTCACATGATCTGGGTGTGTTAGTCCCACTGTGACACATTCACTGCAGGACCATTTCACTCACACTGACACAATGAATTGATTTCCTCAATGTCATGTTAACACACTGACTGTATTAACTACAGTAGATGGCGGTCGTCACGCCCCCAGTTTGGAGAAACAGGCAGCAGTACAGTCATGGAAGCTCAGCAATGTACTGCCATGGACGGGGTCAGCAACAAAATATATTTAGCCACCAAAAAAAAATCAATATCAGTTAAAGTGTATGCTATATTAAGAATATTTTCACATCTTGCTGCAGACTGCATGTTACTATGGGGAAGCTTTTAACGGCCTCAGTTCCCAGTCACTGCTCTCGTCAAAGTCACCAGACTCTATTGAGAAAAACAGTAACTTTAGCCTGCTGGACACAGGAGCTGCTGGTCTACCACCTCTTAAATCAGTTGTTTAGTTTGTGTTATTGTGTGACTCTTATGAATCTGAAATAACCCTTTTAAACCCCAAAGTCACACAATAACACAAACACAGTTACTGATGGAGGCAGCGGTAGACCAGCAGCTCCTGTGGTCAGAGATGTTAAATTATTGTTTTTCTCAATGCAGTCTGACTCATAAGCTAAACAATTTTGGGAACTGAAACTGTTACATCACCCTCTTTAAAGCCAGACTCCAGCCTGCCGACTGACATCAACTGTAAAAGATCTGAACTATCCCTTTAATGTCTCTATTAGTATGTAGCAGGAAGTACAGCTCATAGGTCGGTCTGCTCTGATGTCATACTGACGTTTTTTTCTTTAGGTCGGGAAGGTTTGAGGATTTGACTTTCAAACACGAGGGGTTGAGAAGGAGCAGCGTGTGTCATCTGGAAGAGTTTAACAGGTAAGATTACTTTCAGGAAATGTGAATAAAGAATTATGGTGTACTCATGCAGAACATACCTAGACGTGATAAATGTGTTGAATTTTGAATATCCATTAATGGATAAGTATGTGCAGTAGAGATGTGATCTGAACTGTTGTTAGATTTAATCACAAACATTTGTCCTGGGTGAGATAGGGCGTGTCTGAACTAGCCTCACAGTACTATTTAAAAGCAGGGAGGTTTTCTTTTCTTTTTATTCAGTCTTGGTACAAAACCACATGAACACTGGTGATTCGAAACAACTGAGATCGTTTTTAATCCCTCCAGAGACTTATTTTGTCAGTTAAAAGAGTATTTCAGTGCTGGAAAGATGGCCTTTTGATAAAACTAGGATGTCTCTGCAGCAGAAAGATCTAAATACTTCTGACACTGGTGCTACATGACCAGAGAAAACAGAGAAAATGGATGCTTCTGCTCAAGAGGGAGAAAACCTACAACTACCAGAATGCACTGCGCTGCACCAGACCAATAAATGCTTCTGCTGGTGGGCGATGTAATGAAAAAGCAATGCAGTCACATAATCTTGATCTATATTCGATCAACACTGCCTGGTTTTACTGTTTGATCAGTATTCAGTCTGAGTCTGAGAGAAACGGGGCGGGTCTGTCTCTTGATCCACTCCTATACTCTTTGTGTCCGCGGTGGCGGGCAAGACAAGGATGTGGAAGTATAGGCTGTTATTTGAGCAACAGCCCAAGAACCAGGGAAACATAATTCACGCCATGGACCATCATCCAGACGAAGCTCCTTGACCAAATGGTGGTACTCCCTGTGATTTCTTTTCTCTGAGGGTCTCATGTACCCACCAGATCTCTATTGTCCTTGTGTCCAATTTACTTTTTTGAAACAGCTTCTCACCTTCAATCAAGGCAAGTGCTCACTGCTTGTGCATTTTTTTAATGCAGAGTTTAAGGTACAAATTTAGGAGTTTACTTCACAGGAACATAGCAATTAAGCTAAGGAAAGGTGATTCAGTGGTTGCCAGCAACGACTTAAAAAAGATGCAGAAAGGTGCTCTGTCTGATTGAAGCAGGCTTCAGTAAAAAAAGGCAGTGTGGTGCACCTCGCGTTCTGCAACCTGAAAAATGCCCTTCATCTGATCCAGGTTAAGTTCCTGTGACTCCGAGGTTAGTGGAGCTATTCGGTCAAATACGGGTCTTTGATGATCCCATTAGAAAATATAATATCTGTGTTCGTTGTTTCACCAGAAAACCACAATGGCAACCCCTGAAGATCTTTGGAACACTCTGCAGCACCTGAAAGGTGAAGAGTTCAAGCAGTTCAAGTGGCTCCTGAAGCAAAATGACATCTGTAAAGGTTTTTCAGCCATCTCAGAGGCCAAGCTGGAAGAGGCAGACAGGCAGGACGTGGTGGATCTGATGGTGCAAAAATATAAGCTTCCTGGAGCTTTGGAGATAACCATGAAGATTTTAGAAAAGATCAGCAGGAATGACCTGGTTCAGCGTTTGTCACACACCAGTTCAACACCAAAAGGTAGGCAGAGGGAAGGTAAAAATATAAAGATCTGAGAAGTTTTACATGTATCTTATCAATGATTATATTCATTAGATATTATGTATAGTTCTTAAACAGTAATTAAGTTTTAATTTAAATCAAAGATGGCCCAAACTGATCCAAAGCATTCACATATTTTAATGGGCTGAATCTGACAAAATACAACCAGGCAAAACCTGATCCTTTTCTTTACTGAATGTACTGTGTTTTGTTCTCCTCAGCCCGCTCTCTGCAGCCGATGTCTTCACTCAGCCAAAGATCATTTCTGAGGGAAGAAGCTTCACTCTGTAACACCACTGTACAACCGACAGTGGACTGAGTGTTTCTGTAGTTCCCAGAAAAGTCCTCTCTTTAGCAGACTGTGTCACATCAATTTCATGAGTCATATTCATATTAAATCAATAACGGAAGCTCATAAACATTTTGAACCATGACGGGTCAATCATTTTCCAAACCACTGTAGATGAAACCCCGCCCACTCCCACATGACAAAAGCAAGCTGCCAGACATCAAGGCCTGATGATTGGCTGCCAGCCTACTGCTAGCCGGCACCCTTGAAAGACACTGCTGCTAGCTAGTTAGCTTACCCTCCCGGCAGTCCCTCAATCTCATTCCCCGCCGACGGGAGACTACAAAGCTGGCAGGAGAACGTTTGCTGATCCGGCAGGGGGCGGTCCTGGTATTACACCCCAGACCCCAGGGTTTCTGCTGGTTGAGTTCAAGTTGCTGCAGCCACTGAATTTCCGTCATCTACAGTGGCTTGGAAAATAGTGATATGAGAAGTTCAAGGAAAACTTAACTGATTTTAAACCAGCTCTGTCATCACAGTATGGACAGGGTGTGCTTGGCTTCCTCCGGTGCCACGAAAGCTCCACATGACGATGAGAGCTGGTTAAAAATTGGAAATAAATTTCCCTTTAACTGCTGAAACAACTCCAATATAGCTAGCTACCGCCAGTAAAAACATATAGACACAGCAGAGGTATACACATGTAAACAAGACATAATTCATAAGAGAGGTAGAGGGACGTCGAAACCAAACGTCCTGCCTCTAAGGAGAGAGATGAAAGGGGTAAGATTTCCTCAGTGTTTTTTGGCAAAGGTGTTCAAAGCCATTGATGAACTCAAGCTGCTTCACATGGCAGCCATTATATGAATATAAGAAGTGGATGTGGTTTCATCCAAAGTGGGTGGAGAAAACAATAGATGCCACAAGGACATCCAGTATTTGGATTATCATGGAAAAATAAGGCTGGCCAAATTTATTAGTCTTCAGCCGTTTTTTCAATGTATTTGATACATATTTTATCTACATTTAAGTGAATACAAGTATTGTATCAGACAATATTAAAAAAGGACTTGGATCACTGCCATAAGAAGTTGACTGGGACGTCCCAAATTAAAATACCAATTGACACAGTAAACAACAGTTCTGTAAGACTGACCAGATGTGTTTGTGTTCTTCCTTGTTTTAGACCTCAAGAACCACAACACCGTTCCTTTTAACTGTGATTATGAAAGGAAGAAGGCCAAGCTGGTGGAGATGAAGGCTGAAATCAAGCTGATGATCCAGGAGAGACAGATGAAGATCTTGGAGATCAATCGCTCAGCAGAATTCAGCAGTAAATCTGCAGACAGTCATATTGAAGACAGTATGCAGGTGTTTGCCGTTTTGCAGCAGTCTGTTGAGAGAAGTTTGGCTAATCTCATCGAGGCAATTGAAGAAAAGCACAAAAAGACACAGAAACAGGCCCAAGGATTCATCCGAGAGCTGGAGAAGGAAATCTCTGTGCTGACAAAGAGAGACGCTGAGATGGACCAGCTCTCACGCATTGAAGACCACCCTAACTTCCTGCAAAGCTTATCGTCCCTGAATGCAATTCCAGCCACCAAGAGCTGGACAGAAGTCAGTGTCACTCCACCATCATATGGGGGAAGTGTGGGCACAGCTATGAATCAGCTGGAGGAAATACTCAAGAAAGAGAAGGAGAAATTGTTTGCCAAGGCCAAGCTGAAGAGGGTCCAGCAGTATGCAAAGGATGTGACTCTAGATCCTGATACAGCAAATTCCCACCTAATTTTGTCTGACGATGGGAAACAAGTTTACTGTGGTGATGTATCACAAAACCTTCCAGACAACCCAGAAAGATTTAATCCTGGTGTAAATGTCTTAGGAAAGCAAAGTTTCTCTTCAGGAAGATTTTACTATGAGGTGCAGGTTAAAGGAAAGACTTCCTGGGATTTAGGTGTCGTCAGAGAGTCGATCAATAGGAAGGGGTCGATCACAGCAAGCCCCAAGAACGGCTACTGGACGATATGTTTAAGGGAAGGAGATAAGTACATAGCCTCTGCTGTCCATCTCAGTGTAAAACATCAGCCGAAGAAAGTAGGAGTGTTTGTGGATTATGAGAAGGGCTCAGTCTCGTTTTTTGATGTAGATTCTGCTGATCTTATCCACAGCCTTACTGACTGTTCCTTCACTGAGAAACTCTTCCCATTCTTCAGTCCCAGTCGTCATTGTGATGGCAAAAACGCCACCCCTCTGATCATCTGTCCTGTTAATTACACGGGTTAGATTTGATCAATCATCAGAGGGTTTCATCATAACCGTAGCCACAAAAAGTTACTCTGTGGCCAGCAAATATCCCCTGTAAGAGCACCCCCTGTGACCACTGAATTTAATCACGTCTCTCTTGAGAAAGAGTGTGTCTCAAATCGTATTTTTTTTTTTTTTTTTAAAAAAGCGAATAGCAAATGGACAGTAGTAGCCTGGTTCCAGACCATAGACCCCGCCCACTCAACTGAGTAGGCTTGCATCTCTGGTCTGGCATACTTCAATGAATTTGCAATTTATCTCGTCCAAAAGATGGAAGGACCAATGAACGCCGGGGGTCTAGCGATTAGCCAATCAGCGCCACGCTGATGTCAAGCTGTACGCCGGTGGGTAACTGGTGAGGATAGCAACAATGGCGACCGCTACAGATCCTACAGACCACATTAATGATGCTATCGAGGTATTTCGCCACTACTCGCGTTAATGGAGGACCAAATTAAGGAAGCTGCTAAACTGGATTTAACAGCGATGCAGCTGGGCGTGCACGACGACGGAGACATTTTAAACGTGCAATGCTCACTTGCTTTCGGCACCCCCAAGGCATGTATACTAATGACGTCAGATTCTGGGTGAGTCGTTGATCTCTACTGATTGGTTAGGGAAAAATCAAATTCCCTCCCCCTTGTAAATCACCTTCAATGGAAGCCATGTCAGACTGAAGGTTCTGGGAGCTTCAGTCTGACACTCAGGCTAGGATGGTAGAGCATTATCGCCAATATTTGACTGCAACGATAAAGGCTTTGGGGGTGAGGGCCAATATCTTTGGCAGACCTGGTGAAGCCAGCGGACATCCCAACCAAGTCTTTCTCTTCCGTGTGCCGGCCATTATGGCGAATCTCTGTTAACACATATTGGGATGTGAATGCTGATACATTTTTAAAAAGCTAACTCCACGATAGCTGATCAGTTCTGAGATTGCATTTCGGCTAATGTGTTCTGCCTCTGGACTGCTTACCTGCCGTTCAAATGTGATTGATCAATAATACTTGGACTACAAACGGACTACCGAGACACCTTATGGAAACCAGAACACTTTCAATACTAAAATCTTGTTCAGTTGCCCACAGATCCCTCCTTAGGTTACAGTTTCACAAACATTGCGATTCATTTGCTCCTTTTAGATCAACATTCTACGAGAACAGCGAACAGTACTTGACGCCAGCTAGCCAGGACTCGAGACTAATGGCATCCCGTTGTCCCGCTGATGAGGGAGGGTGTGTTTAAGTTGAACAGAAATCTTCCCTGGATCCAGGACATAAGTACTTTTTGTATATATGTTTAAGGCTGCTGTGAAACTGCTCAAAGTGCAAAAAAGAAGATAAAAAGTGAGTAAAAACAGCAAACATTTCAGTCTTTAAGCACCGATGATAGTGACGACTGAAACGTTTGCTGTTTTTACTCACTTTTTATCACTGTTTTTTCACTTTGAGCACCTTTTTTGTGCACAGATGTCTTAAATAAACAGAATATTTTTACATTGGTGTGCAGGAATCTCCTCTGCCATCCTTTCTTGTATGCATGTGTAATGATCGCTTAGCCAGTGACAAACTGAGTGACTATAATGAAGCGTGTCTTCATGCTGTTATCACTGGGAGAAGAGTAGTTAGCTGTTAGCAGCAGATGGGCAGCAGGGTTTGGTGGTGTTTGGCTGAGCTAACAGCTAATGGAGTGAAACACAGCATGACTGAGAGCTTCTGGTCAGATGAAAGGGTTTATAATTATGATGATTTCTGCCTGGTTATTTTATTAACTTGTTTTTGTATATTACTGCTTTGCTTGATTTTTTTATGAATGGATACATCGTTCTTGTTTTTTTTAGTAGCATATTTTTACAGTGTTTTGTAAGGTGTCCTTGGGTGCTCTGAAAAGCACCTATAAATAAAAAGCATTATTATTAATAAACAGTGAAGCTCAGTTTAATGTGACAGCAAGACAAGTTTACTGTAAGTAAATGTTAATGTTAGTGAAGTACTTCAGCTGTGTGCAGTTTGGAGGCAACATTAAAGGTACTTTGAGTTTGGAGTTAGACACTTTGAGTTAGCGTATCTCACCAAACTTCTGCCAGAGATAAAAGTAAGTAACCAGATACATTTACTCGATTCTGTACTTAAGTACACTACTGAGGTACTCTGACAATAAGAAGTTTATGTAGCTGTTATAGATTATTAAGTGTTTTACATAAAATCAATGCAAAACAATCAGAAACAGAAGTTTAATTAAATATAATCAAAATCAATCCTGTATCTTTTTGCACGCCTTTTTTTTTTTTTTGAAAAGCTTGCAAAACAAACATGATTATCTATTTAGAAAAAGAGAGAGAGATGACAGGTCGCTCTGTGAAATCAAATGTAGATCAAAGTAGAAAACGAGGAAAGAAGAATTAAAAAGCTTTTATTGTAGCGGCTAAATCATTAAAAGAGCCAACATGTTTCAACCACTGCAGGTCTTCATCAGGGCTTTAAAACACTTTTTTTATTTTATTTTATTAACTAGTTATTTTCTAATTATTTTGCATTTGTTTCACATGTCATGTCATTATCTGGGTCATGTGATGGGCTCCAATTGGTTCCTGATACAGGTGGGGCCACACCTGTATAGTAGCTTTTTAAGGCTAGGCTTTTTAATATTTCCTTCCTCATTTTTATATTTTTGGAGTATCTTACTTGCCTTACTGTGTATCCCATATTTATCTATTTCCTTAACATTGTGTTTTTATTATGCAGCTAAAAATAAAGATCATATTAATGAAGTGAAAGACTGAACTAAGAGACTGTGAGAAAACAGAAGTTTACAACAATATTTTATTCTGGTGATGTCTTGTCATTTATTGGAGTATCACAGTTAAGAAAGGCGGTGTTTAGTTGTGTTAAATTTCCTTTTCTGTAGGCTTTTACATATGTTTACATTTAGGTAATCAGAAATGTTCTTTGGCCACCAAATTTAGGGGCTTGGTTGCCCGTGAGGCCAGTGCTTGAAGATATTGGCGTATATCCCTGATCATAATCTACAATTTATGAAACATCACAAATTGCAGCCTAAAGCAATTGTGAGGTTCATTCAATTAGTTCATAATTTGATAATGTTAAACAAGAATGTAGGAGGTGAGGGAAACACCCCCAAACTGTCAGATAATGTATTGGGGTTTGGGTGTAGTACCAGTATATGGCCACTAGATGGTGCCACTTTTTTACAGGTGTGTCCGTGCTGCATTGATCAGCAGCCGGCTGCAGTTATTTCTCTGGAGGAAGGAGCTGATATGTGCATATGATGAATACTGTCAAATAAACAAACAATGTTAAAAACTCTTCCTTTTTGTCTGTTGACTTTCTGAGTTAGCAACTGTTACAGAAACAATGCTCAACCTCAAAGGAACTAAAATCTTCATTCATGAGGACTACACTGACTCAGTCAGGCAAAAAAGGAAAGAACTCACGACGAAGTTGAGAGCAGCACGAGAGAGAGGAGACATTGTCTTCCTCAGACATGATAAACTGGTCATCCACCCTCGCAGCAGCACTCCCAAGCCGTCTAGAGACACTTAATGGCATGACTGATCAGGGATTCTCTCTCAGATCTCTGTCTCACATCCTATGGCTGAAACCGGACAAAGAACTAAAAATTGCACATGTAAACATAAATAGCATCAGGAACAAATTACATGAAACATCTGAAATTCTCTATAATGATAATATACAAATACTAGCAATATCTGAAACACACTAAGAGATTTGAAGACAGTGCTTTAAACATCAAGGATTACAACATATACAGAAGAGACAGGTGTCGCATTCTTCATTCAAGAATGCATACCTACAAAAATTAGAGAAGACTTGATGAACTCTGAAATTGAAGTACTTTGCTGCAAATACATGTGCCTCATCTAAAACCAATGTTAATAGCCTGCTGCTACAGACTGCCAAGAGCCAACACTATGTACTCAGATCAAATATGTCAGATGGTAGACTATATCAGTGTTATGGGTCAGGAAATATATTTCACTGGTGGATTTAATATTGACTGGTTCGCTCAAAACTGTTCACAAAAAAAACAAACTGTTAAGTACTACTACTACTAAATCCACAAGGACATGTCTTAGAAATGATGGCACCAAGAGCTCAACATGTATTGACCCCATTTTCACAAATGCTCCTGAAAAAAATGTCTCACAACTTTTTCAGTGCCTATTGGCTGCAGTGATCATAACATGGTAGCGGTCGTAAGGACGGCAAAAATTCCAAAAACTGGACCCAAAATAGTTTTAAAAAGATCATATAAAATGTTTAAAGCTCAATGTTTAACAGAAGAGGTGAAGAACATAAGCTGGGAGGAATTCTAAAAGAATGTAACCCAAACGAAGCTCTGAACAAATTTGAAGAATTTCTAACGCTGGCAGTTGACAGACACACTTCTCTCAGAAAACTTACAATTAAAAACACCAGTACACCCTGGTTAGATCACGAAACCAAAGAGCACATGAAAAGAAAAAAAGAGATCAAGCAAAGAAAACTGCAATACTAACGGGATATGAGTATTGAATAATTTAATAACAGACTTTCAACACGCATATCGTAAGGGTCACTTCACAACATCAGCTCTAACTCAACTGACAGACGACTGGCTAAGGGAAATAGATAAAAATAAACTAGTTGGTGCTGTTATGCCGGATTTCTCACCAGCATTTGACCATATTGACCATAACTTGAAAAAAGTAAAGTAAAAGTACAGTTTTACATCAAACATTAACACAGCATTATTCTGACTGAAGCAATCCCAGTAACGCAAGATTTATAAATGTTGATCCCATCTTGTATCAACGTTACCAGATCACCACGAGATTATATAGTGGGACAATCACTCAGCAGCACAAATACTGTTGCAATGTTTTCTTTCTTGGAATTACATGGTGGGGTCATGTTGTGTTCAAGAGCCGTACGCGTGAGTATTCACAACTGCATTAAGTTCTCTTTGCATTGATCTTGTACTAAAGAATGAGTCTGTTACATTAAGGGAGCAATGTATTATGGGTTCATTAAAGTGTAAATGTTGAAGTTTCTTCATGTCTGTCTACAGTATGTCTGCTACAGCTAGACCAAAATATAACCTGAAGGCCTGGTTAACAGTGAACAGGTGTTTTCAGATGAGATGCGTTTCGTTTGTACAGAGGAAATACATTTCTGATGTAAAGCAGCTCAAAACTATATCAAAACATCAATTTACAAACTCTCACACAACTCGTGCAGAATAATCCAAGTCTCATTTATCCAGTCTAAAGCTCAGTACTCCGTACCTTACAAATTAAAACTGAACTTAAAGTAAAACCTATTCTCTCTCCAAAGCCAGGTTCCAGTATCAAGGTTTGCTTGTGTTTGTGAAGTACTGAGCATACGGCTGGATAAGTGAGACTTGGATTATTCTGCTAGAGTTGTGTGTTTTCAAATGGATCTTTTGATATAGTTTTTGTTAAACTTGGTCAATCAGTAAATCAATATGTTGGTCGTTTTTCCATGGAGGAATACCAGAACATTTTCTTTCCAAATTCAAGGTAACACGGCGTGACTAATTTGTTTACAAATGCTCAATTTGAGGGTGAAGTATTCCTTTAATAAAAAGATAAATGTGCCTTGGAAGTATTTTATTGGTAACGTCCTTTTGAAAAAGAAAACCAAAAATAAGATTATTTTTTTTACCACCCAGTACAAAATCAACTTTGCCCCCCAACTAAAATTAGGCCCCAAAACTTTGTGTTATAATGTATAGTATTGAGTATAGTATGTGTGAATAGCTGATGGATGAGAAACACATTTTTGTTTAACATACACTACTGCTGTAATCAGCTGGTTTATGGTTTCTTTCCTTTAGCAAGGAACCTTTTCAAAAGAGACTCATTCAAACACCAAGTTTACATTAGAAACAGTCTGGCTTCAAATCAAAGAGAATGAAATGACTGACAGTGTTATCCCCAGAGTAACCTCAGGGTTCCCACATTTTTTTATCAATGAATCTTCAAAACTTTTCCATAATATTTCACCTCATTTCCACCATTTTATTTAAGTAGTTTAAAATGAGTAGGCCCATATAGCAATACATCCTTGCCAACTTTAATGGCGTATTAGCAGGCCCAAACAGAATCCGCAGATTTTGTAATTGTTTTTTTAGGGGTGATACAAAAATGAGAATCTGCAAAATTCTATAGATTTTTATTTATTTATTTTTGTGACAACATTGATGTATGACAATGGAGTTTGAACAAAATAACCTCACATAATACATTAAAACCTAAAATGATTTTAGTAGAAATTTTGACTCAGAAGTTTTATTTAATCATGAATACTGCAAGAAAAATATTTAAACATTTGTTGGAAAAGTCAATCAACAAAATGTGGGACACATGGCTGTTAAAATGTAAAGTTAAATATGGAAAATCAATTTGCTGATCTATTAACAGCAAATCTTTTTTCTGACATTTCTTCTGACTACACCACAAGCTTTGATTACAATACATGATGACACACTGACAACATCCTGAGTTTTATAAGCAGCATCTATATTCCCAAAATCTGTTGTCATCAGAGTTCTGCAGGCGCAGATTCTGTATGGGCCTGCTTATTAGATATTCCAGCTGCCAACTAGCTGCATATGCCAACAGATCAGACCAGCAGATACTGGTACTTCACAAAGTGTCAGGACAGGAAATCAAAGATCCTGTCGCTGTCTGTCATTTGATGGATGTTTGGATATTAATTTTAACAAGTTTGTACATTTTTCTTGGACAAGTCTAATAATTGTTTTGCAACCCTGACTGAACCTAAGTGTTTGCAAAACCTTGATAAATTAAATATAATTGCTGTCATGTCCCATGAAATTTGTACATTACATTGAATCAAATATGGCGATGACATAATGACGATGTGCTTAATGTGCATCACATGATTCGAGTGACGTTTTGATGGTCAGGCAGCTCAAGACCAGATTTTACACTAGTAAATCTATGAACGTGTTTCATGCAACATTGATAGATGTTTTGTTTTTTGTTTTTTAACATATTTTAAACAATAACCAAAACAATCTATTTTAAAAACTTTTCAAAATTATTTTGTTAATTCCAAATCCTGCCCAGGCCTGGACAACAAATTTTAGTTCAATAACTTTTCCAGTAATTTAACGACCATGGGAACCCCACCAATCTCTTTCTATCGTGACGTCTGAAGAAAAGCTCTGCTGAAGTTAATTCCAGCTTGTTAAAGGTATTATTGTGCATCTGGAAGTGAAACAGGAACCTTTTCTTCTTTTAATCTGCACACGTTTTGATGCTAAGCTTCAAGTTTCCTTTACACATAACTGTGACAGGGGGAGGAGGAGATCCACTCACTCGCTCTCCACCCCACTTCCTGTTACAGGGAGTGGAGTAGATAGGCCAAACAATAACTGCATCTCATCGACTACATGACGCAACCGCACAAGGCCATTTTAGCACGGTACACTAGAACCGTTAAAAAACTCTTCATCTGTTGTTCATCTTTCTGAATCTGACGGACTCTGTGCTGAATTCAGTTGGGTGAGTTTTTGATAACTACTTTTTTTTTTGCCATATTGTTTGAATGGATATTAGATGTTTAGTTTCTGCTATGTTTCAGGTTGTATCTTTAGTCATCATCCCTGCTGTTTACTTTGTATTTTGGGGAAATGACGGTCTCTACTTTATTTCTGCCCTACAATCAGCAGTGTAAAATCACCCCAGTCTAGACAACAGGTAATAATTTCATATTATTATGAGCTTTAAACTCCAACTCATCAGACAGTGGTGCTACAGACACAGAATTCAAGTTGTACAAGAGAATAATTCTGCATGAGTTGTTGAAACGTTTTCACATCGGCTGATTGTTTCCAGTAAATCAGATCATGTTGCCGTTTTAGTTGGTTACTTTCACGTTTAAACACACATTAAAATGTGACAAAAAAAAGTTTCTGTGGAAGTTCTCATGTTACATAATGTCTTGGCCTATCATTGGACCCTGCAGTAGGTATCAGTCTGAGTCATAATTCATAACAGATTACAAAAAAGGTTGGGACGCTGTCGCTGTGCAAAACAAACAGAAACAATTAAATTATTAGCAAATCCTGCACTCAACTGAATACAGTCCAAAGACAAGACATGTATTGTGTAATTGTAAAAATACTTTATACACTCATTCTGAATTTGATGCCAGCAACATGTTATAATAAAGTTCGGGTTGGCACATGTTCACCACGGTGTCAGTAAGCATTTGGGAACTGAGGACCCTCATTACTAAAGTTCCTTCACCTGCCGACGGGTCAGGCAGCCCACAGGAACTGTAGAAACAGGAAGCAACTAGCGTTTCGAAAGTGGTCTCAGCCACTTCTGTCTGGGGCTGCAATGACAAGGAGAGGCCTCAGAGAAGTTCAGTGACATTACCAAAGATTTCAACATATTCAGACAATTTACCATTGAAATGACTGGAGGCGTCGAGTTTCAGCTCAGGAGTGTAAAAATAGCTTTGCTCATTAAATACGTTTCAATAAATTCCGTAAAGCATTTTATGTTTTAAATGTGCAATATAAATAAATTTGCACTGCCTGTCTGGTTTTATCAGATAGCTCAACCAGAGGAAACTGGATGGTCTTCTAATACTCATACTGAAAAACATCTTCTGTGCTGAATTGTCTCTACGAAAGACACTGAATACCTGATGCTCTCCTAATCAGCAGCTGACCTCTGACCTCTGAGTTTTATATCCAGGAGTGAAAATGTCAGTGCATTATCTAACCATTATTACTTTCATGTCTGGTTTTCACAGGCTTAACTGTACCCCGCAGTGTCCAGTGTCATCAACTGGCCATTCATGACCTCCATTTTTTGATGACGTCTAGCTCTTGTTCCTTTGGAGTTTGAAGCCACGAACTGTAAGTTGCTTTGGAAAAAAGTTTCTGCCAAATAAATTTAATGTAAGTAGGATGAACGTGTGGATTGGCACAAGTTTTACATCAGTAAAATGTAAAAAACAAACAAACAAACAAACAAACAAGACTGATCCATTTGTTAAATGATAGATGAATTGAATTGGTGATGAGCACCTGCAACAGGTGCACCTGTGAAGTGAAATAAGATGGGATAAATAAATCATTCCCAAAAAACAGAACATATTCCTTTGATTGAAAATTTCCCTTTTTTCAGCAGGTAGCCATAATGGCGAAACTTAAAGAGGAGCTCTGGAAAACTCTGCATGATTTGAAGGAAGATGAGTTTGAAAATTTCAAGTGGTTCCTGAAGGAGGATGGCATCCTGGAGGGGTCGTCAGGCATCCCTGTGTATCAGCTGGAGAAGGCAAAAAGGCAGGACACGGTGGATCTCATGGTACAAAAATATCCAGGTTCTGGAGCTCTGAAGGTAACCTTGAAGATTTTAGGAAACATCGACAGGAATGATCTGGTGCAGCGCCTTCAAAACTTCCGCTTGGAGCCAAGAAGTGAGTTGGGGGAAGGTGAAAATAAGAACATCTGAAACACAGACATGTCAAATTCATCTAATAAATTTGATTACGGTGCTCTGATACCAAGTAGATTCATGAACTGCCTTATGAACAGTCAGTGTTTTTCATTAACTAGTCCGTGGCTTCCAAACAAGTCCAGTAACAAAGCGCTTCTCAGGTTTGGATTGCAAAAGCCGTTCCTCCCAGTCAACCAAACCACCAAGTTTCATTGTTGTCACCCACACAAGTTTTAATTCCCTTGCAGGAGATGTGTGCCTTACTCTGTCCAACGTAGCACCTTCTCCAAGGCAGAGTACTCTGAACTGCTGTACAATAAGTAGAGACATATATCAGTATCTTTGCGCGTGACTTCCACTCAGAGAAAATCCTCTTGTTCAAAAACTCAATGATCTCCCACACAATACCTCCCATCACAGGCAACTCGCTGGGCGCACCTGACTCCGTCTTAATTAGCACCTCTCTAAGGCTGTGTAATCTGAATTGCTGTCGGATGAACAGACAAACAGGCACAGATATCAGTGTCTTATTTCCTTCTCTTGCTCTCTGGGTAAAACTTAACCACCTCCCACCCTATACCTCCTGCCTCAGGCAACTCCAGTGAGAAGAGTGTAGCCTCATCCAAACATTTATTTCCAGCACTGTGTGTAGAAGCCAGCCCATCCAGATCTAATTGCTGTCACTTTACCTCCAGCAACATGTCCGAGTCCTTTCCCACCAGAAAGGTTACATAACAAACACCAAAAGTGGTTTTCCAAAGCTGAACGTCTACATGCCAAGACCTCTACTTTTGTCTGGCAATGCACCAAACCCTTCACACCCTTCTTGTGAGTGGTGAGCCTGCAAAGCTGCGACCCCCAAGACCTGCCGATGCAGGTGCAGGTCCCGGTGCCCAGGCCTCTGCTAGTCCAGCACAAGCTTGTTTTGTCACTTACAAACCAATCAATAAAGGCTCTTGAATCACTCATGATCGGGCCCTTGAAAGTCCTTGAAAGACACAAAAACCCTACCACAACAATGTGGTGGTAATTCTCTGAGATGACCCAAAGTATGATTTATGATGAATAATTTCTAGCACCTTGAGCAAACGGAGTATTGCACTCCTCTTAAATTGGTTGCTGCTTATTGATTATACATCAATGGCAGCACCTCAAATTAAGAGTTAACCAAGCTTATCAGGCCTCTGTCTTCAGACTGATGGATGCTTTTAACGCTCAGGAATTTGGTTTGCCACAATGACAGGCACCAACAACCTCCTGCCCAAAGCTCCAAACAGCGGTCGCCAATGGAGGCTTTAAAGGGGGGGCCACATAAGGTTTATGTCACCAACAGTCCATGAAAGCAGGAAAAGTTCCTGTGGAAATGGTTGTTGAAGTTTTTTGATGTGGGGTCTGGGTGTTTTTAAAACCTGCACCACCCATCGGTGTGAGAGCCTATTCACACTGCACAACCCACAAAAATATGCATTGACCAAGACATCAGTCAGCCTCTAGAGTACTGTATATATACTTGGTAACACAAAACAAATAGGATAAAGGAGCCCACCAGCAGATGGAGACATGAATACCGTTCAATGTATGTAATATTCATTCATTGTGCAAAATAAGAAAAAACACATTGGCTAATTCTGATAGCTCATTTTAAAGCCAATATCGGCCCATACCGATGACGTGCCGTCATTATCATGCATCCGTAGCTTTTATACTAATGAAGTGTCCCATTTTCCTGGATTTGCTTTGTGGGGAAAAAAGAATATATACTCTTTTTGAGGCAGGAAAATCAACTACATTTTAGAGCAAGATAAATACATCTGTGTTTTCTTTTAAACTCTACAGTATATCCCTAGCATGTCTAGCCTACCATGAAAAGAGTACAAGATACAATTAGGTAAGAACTTTACATTTTATTAATAAGTCTGTGTGTCTGTTTGCTCTCTGTCTTGTTTTAGATGTTGCTAAGAAAGAAGAGTATAAGGGAGAGAAGCCCAAACTCCAGTGGGTGCAGCAGTTTGCAGTGGATGTGACTCTGGATCCTGATACAGCACATCCTCACCTCATCCTGTCTGCTGATGGGAAACAAGTACGCCATGGTGACGTGAGGAAGAAACTCCCAAACAACCCTGAGAGATTTCACAGATGTGTGAACATCTTAGGAAAGCCGAGTTTCTCGTCAGGAAAATTTTACTACGAGGTTCAGGTTAAAGGGAAGACTGCCTGGGCTTTGGGAGTAGCCAAAGAATCAATCAAGAGGAAAGTCCAGATCACAGCAAGTCCAGAGAATGGCTACTGGACCATAATGTTGACAAATGAAGATGTGTATGAAGCCAATGATGATGATCCTGTCTGTCTGTCTCTGAATCAGCCTCCTCAGAAGGTGGGAGTGTTTGTGGACTATGATGAGGGTCTGGTCTGCTTTTATGATGTAGATTCTGCAGATCTTCTCTACTCCTTCACTGGCTGCTCCTTCACTGAGAAACTCTACCCATTCTTTACTCCTTTCACTAATGATGGTGGTGTAAACTCTGCCCCTCTGATCATCTCTCCTGTCAATCACCCACTGAACCTTAAGATGCATGACTTTGATTGTCAAACAGAAGAACATGAAAGAAAGAAGGCTGAGCTGAAGAGCCTCCAGCAGTTTGCAGTGGACGTGACTCTGGATCCTGATACAGCACACCGTGCGCTCTTCTTATCTGCTGACGGGAAACAAGTGCATGATGGTGATGTATGGAAGGAATTGCCAGACAACCCAGAGAGATTTAACAGATGTGTGAACGTCTTAGGAAAGCAGAGTTTTTCATCTGGAAAATTTTACTATGAGGTTCAGGTTAAAGGGAAGACTGCCTGGACTTTAGGAGTCGCAAAGGAGTCGATCCAAAGGAAGGGACGCATCACACTGGATCCTAATAATGGTTTCTGGACTATTTGTCTGGAGGATAGAGATCATTACCAGGCTGTTGATGACCCTTTCGTTCATCTCTCTCTGAATCAGCCTCCTCAGAAGGTGGGAGTGTTTGTGAACTATGACGAGGGTCTGGTCTCCTTTTATGATGTAGATTCTGCAGATCTTCTCTACTGTTTTACCGGCTGCTCCTTCACTGAGAAACTCTACCCATTCTTCAGTCCCTGTACTCATGATAATGGTACAAATTCTGCCCCCTTGATCATTTGTCCTGTCAGTGACTTCAGTGATCAGGAAGAACATGAAAGAAAGAAGGCTGAGCTGATGAGCGTCCAACAGTTTGCAGTGGATGTGACTCTGGATCCTGATACAGCCCATCCTAATCTCATCCTGTCCGATGATGGGAAACAAGTACATCATGGTGATGTGAGGAAGAAACTACCAGACAACCCAGAGAGATTTTACAGATGTGTGAACGTCTTAGGAAAGCAGAGTTTCTCCTCAGGAAGATTTTACTACGAGGTTCAGGTTAAAGGGAAGACTGCCTGGACTGTGGGAGTCGCCAAGGAGTCCATGGAAAGGAAAGAAAGTATTACAGTGAGTCCTAAAGGCGGTTTCTGGACCATGTGGTTGAGGGATGGCAACAGGTATGAAGCTAATGATAACCCGTCAGTGCGTCTCTCCCTGAAGTCTAATCCTCAGAAGGTGGGAGTGTTTGTAGACTATGACGAAGGTCTGGTCTCCTTCTATGATGTAGATGCCGCAGATCTTCTTTACTCCTTTACAAGCTGCTCCTTCACTGAGAAACTCCTTCCATACTTCAGTCCCTGTACTAATGACAATGGTACAAACTCTGCCCCTCTGATCATTTGTCCTGTTAGGCACAGTGTTTAATCACACTTGCAGGTGTTTCAGTTATTCTAGTTGGAGTTCTGCTCAGCTTGGCCAGAGTTAAGCTGCAAATCACAGCAAGTCACTGAGCCGAACATACAGCAGATATAAGAATAATAAATGTCTATATTGTCTCATCTTAAAGCACATTGTAAAGGTTTTAAATTGTTCTGATACTACATTTTGAAGAGAAGGTCTGACTTTGGAGTATCTTGTAGTCCATTAGTACAAAGGCACAGATGGACGCACTAGACTGCAGCTCAGGCTGCAACCCAAACTGGACCCGAGCCAGAGAGAGTAGTAACCGAGCCTGACCTGAACCCGACAGGCGTTCTGTTTTCTGTGTCTGAACTGAACCTGAGTGGGACACAGTTACTGGAATGAATTTTCAAAACTTTTCCATAATATTTGACCTCCTTGCCATGACTCCATTAAAGTAGTTTAAAATGGATAAGCCTATACAGTGGTGGAAAAACGTTTTCGGACACCCTTAAAATTTTACACAATCTCAAATATTATCATGAAATATTTGTGGAAAAATCTTTTTTGTGTTTCAAAAGGTGTGGCTGCATTAGACAGATACAAACAAATACAAATTATATTTTTTTGTTCATTGTTTACAAGAAAAACTAATAAAACTAAATTCTTGACAGTTTCAATATGTCAGTTCTCAACATTGTCGATATCAAAGTCAACAAATAACAGAGAATGTGTTCAAAACTGAACAAAAAATAAATAAACCATCACATCATCAAATTAATATTTAGTAGTCCTGCCATTGGTACGTAGTAGAGCTCTAATCCTGGCTGGCATGTTCCCCACGAGCCTTTCACACTGTTGAGGGGTAATCTTGTCCCGTTCTTCTTGAATTACTGCTTTTAATTCTTCTAAATTCCTTGGTTTATGCTTTGAAACAGACCTTTTGATAATCCACCACAGATTTTCAATGGGGCTCATGTCCGGGGATTGAGCTGGCCACTCTAAGACCTGGATACTGTGCTCCTGCAGCCAAGTTCTACTGGCCTTGGATGTGTGGCAAGGGCCATTATCTTGTTGAAACATCCAGTTTTTACCTCGACGGAACAGTGCACGCGCAGAAGGGAGCATGTGGGTTTCGAGAATGGTACAATACTTGGTAGAGTTCAGTGTGCCATCACAGACAGTGAGATGACCAACACCAGCAGCACTCATGCATCCCCAAACCATGATACTGCCTCCACCATGCTTGACAGTAGGTACTGTACATGCTGGAGATAATGCTTCGCCTGGCCTTCTGCGTACCCTCACATTAGTAGGAGGAAGATAAAGCTGGAAACTGGACTCATCTGACCACAAAATCTTCTTCCAATTCCTGGCTGTCCAGTTCTTGTGTGCCTGGGCCCAACGACGCCGGGCTAACCTCTGTCTCTCATTGATCAGGGGCTTCTTGATAGCCTTATAGGACCTTAAGCCATGATCTAAAAGTCGGCCACGTACAGTGCGGGTGGAACACTGGACACCAGTTTGGTTTGACCACTGCTGCTGAAGCTCCTGTGATGTCATTCGGCGGTTTTGCCTGCACATGCGGATCAGGATGCGGTCATTTCTTGCTGAAGAAACCCTTGGACGCCCAGATCTTGGTTTGTCTTCCAAGCTGTTGGTTCGTCTGTATTTCTGCAGAGTGTATCCAACTGCTGAAAGACTGCATCTGCACTTCCTGGCTATCTGGCGGCAGCTGTACCCTTCCTGGCAGAGAATCTTTATCTTCAGGCGTGTTTCCTGCGTTAGGTTCCTTGTTTTAGCCATTTTTGTGTCTGAAGAACTTTCAAATGTGCTGGCTTTATGTAGACACGAAGCTTGGCAACAAAAATTGTGTCTTTTAATAAAAAGAACGACCTTTATCACTGGTACCAAAATGACCCAATACTCAAAATTTCTTACATATTTTTATGGAACCAATCAATTTTAAGATTTAATGGCTTTTTTAGGATTTATTTAGTATTTTAGCTGTGACTGTACTAAAAGAAATTGCACTTGAAGACCTAAGAGTGATTCTTAATGCAATATTTCACAAATGCATGGGGTGTCCGAAAACTTTTTTCCACCACTGTATAGTGATACATCTTTTCCAGCTTTACCCACTTGTTAGACATTCCCGCTGCCAACTAGTTGCATTGCCTAAAGGCCAGACAGGCACATCAGGGTACACAGGAAGTCAATCCAGGCACTCAAAAAAATATAGAAAACAAGGAAGGAAGTATTAAAAAGCCTTTATTATAGTGGCTAAATCATTGACAGAGTTCTTTAAATGATTTAGTCAGCACAATAAAAGCTTTTTAATACGTCTGGACTATCTTCCTGTGTATGCTGTTGATTTCCGCTCTCCATGAGCACCTGGCAGGTTTTGATCTACGTTTGATCACACAGAGCAATCAGTCGTCTCTTTCTGATTCCAGACCCATAAGGGTACAAAATGTCAAGGACACGTCCCTTTTTGGGAGACAGAAAACCAAAGATCCTGGAGCTGTCAATGTCATTTAACGTGTTTGGATTTTAATTTTGATAAGTATCTATGCTTTTATTCCTGTTAAACATTTGTTTGACATACATGTCTAATAAATGTTTTGCAACCCTGCCGAAACCTGAGCGTTCGCAATACCTTATTTAATATGATTGCTCTCATGTTCCTTTAGTCTCACTACGTCCAAGTGGATCTATGACCTAACACTGTAGCCATAATGACGTGATCTGGACATTTACATGCATGTTTGGATCATGATACCTGGTGATTCAATAAGATGTGTAAGTTTAATTAAATCAAATACAGCGATGACACAATACTGATGTGATCTGTGTGTATCAAGTGATACTAGTGACGTTTCAGTGGTTGCAAAACACAGCACTTGATTTTAAACTAATAATGCTCAGATGTTGTGTATTGTTAAGACGTTTTGGGATTTTTACTTCAAACAATTGCCATAACAAGGTATTTTCAAAACTATTTCAAGGCCTGGAAAACAGTTTTTTTAAATGTCATAACTTTAACAGAGGTTTCATGACTGGTGGATCCCTGAAAATCACTCTGGTCCTGCTGCTCTTTACACTGCAGAGTCCATTGTCTCGTGTCACTTTAACAAACCAAAAGCGACACAGCGAGGAAGCGGATATTCACTGGGAAGCGAAACATTAAGCACCATGTCAAGTAGGCCCAACCCAACTTGAACATCACTGGTAAACAGTTGTTTGAACTCGGCTCAACTGTCAGGTTCTGTCGCGTCATTCTAGTATGCACGCCATTTCTATCAACTGAAAAGGGAAATCCAGTATGACGTCCCTGGTCCACAGCTGGTGGCACTAATGTGTAAGGTGACATGGCAATGCACGATGAAAAATGCAGTCTATGTTTGAGAGAAACAGGTGCAACACAAGTATGATGTTCGCATTAACATGGAAACGATGTCTCATGTGGCAAATGTTAAGGTGAAAACACCTCTCGGAGTGTTTCATGGTTGTGAAGGGCCTTTAAAATAGAATCTATGGGAGGAAAAAAAAAACCTGTACAGCTTTTCAATATATATATCGTCCATATTTTTATAGATTTTTTAACATTTAATTGTCATTTTTTTTCATGCTTCTGACTCCTGCTGTGCTTCATTTTATCTTTAATATTCTCTCACTATGTGTATTGTTTTGTACCAAACACCAAAGTGAATTCCCTGCATGTAAAAATCTACTTGGCAATAAACAAAATTCTGATTCTGAAGACTTCTATGTATTTCATTACATAATTATTCAAGTCTGGTGAATTTCATTGTTTCTTCATTCATTTATTCTTAATTTTGATGTATTTAGCGACCAGTATGTGCTCCAAATATAAACCACTGCTCCACTGTTGAACAGCGGAAACACTTAAACTGAACGTAAAATGTCATCTTTAATTTAGCTCTCAGGCTTGTATGTGCATGTAATTGTGTATTTAATCATTGAAACCTGAGCGAATTGGCTTAATGTCTTCCTAAAACATGGACAGAAGGCAGTGAGTGAGTGTTCACATTTTGCAACTGAAACATTTCACTTATGTGGATCCAGTTTTTCATTGTTATCTAGTATGATCTAATCTGTCTAATTAAATCAAAGTAATGTAAATTATTTGTTAACATCTGAGCATAATAAGTGAAAGAAATGTTGGACTTACATGACATTATGCCTGGTGATCCTCACTGACACTAAAGTAATCTAGTTATTATACACAGTTGCACCCGTTAACGATGGCATCAGTTAGAAGATAAAATATTAACAGCATTCAAGTTTCATTTTCAGTTTCTTGACAAACACAATCATAAAAAATTATTGCTAGATATGGGATTGATATAAACAGTCTGAGCAGGCGAAATCATTTGATGTCAAATATTAACAAATCTAAGCAGATTACAGAGACAACGAACCATTGAAAAGAAGCTGCAGAGAAAATGAAGACGAGAAAGTCATTCAGCGCCACAATTCTCAGACAAAGCAGCTCAGACAGCTGGCAAAGCTTCAATCAGGACTAACTGTGGTTTGTGTCTGAAGACAATTTAAACTTCTCTTATCTCTCTAAATAACCTCAGCATACACAGGTGAGTACTTTTGGTTACACTTGTTGAGCAAGTTTAAGAGTAATATACAGTACAGGCCAAAAGTTTGGACACACCTTCTCATTCAATGCGTTTTCTTTATTTTCATGACTATTTACATTGTAGATTCTCACTGAAGGCATCAAAACTATGAATGAACACATGTGGAGTTATGTACTTAACAAAAAAAGGTGAAATAACTGAAAACATGTTTTATATTCTAGTTTCTTCAAAATAGCCACCCTTTGCTCTGATTACTGCTTTGCACACTCTTGGCATTCTCTCCATGAGCTTCAAGAGGTAGTCACCTGAAATGGTTTCCACTTCACAGGTGTGCCTTATCAGGGTTAATTAGTGGAATTTCTTGCTTTATCAATGGGGTTGGGACCCCATTGATAAAGTTGTGTTGTGCAGAAGTCAGGTTAATACACAGCCGACAGCCCTATTGGACAACTGTTAAAATTCATATTATGGCAAGAACCAATCAGCTAACTAAAGAAAAACGAGTGGCCATCATTATTTTAAGAAATGAAGGTCAGTCAGTCCGGAAAATTGCAAAAACTTTAAATGTGTCCCCAAGTGGAGTCGCAAAAACCATCAAGCGCTACAACGAAACTGGCACACATGAGGACCGACCCAGGAAAGGAAGACCAAGAGTCACCTCTGCTTCTGAGGATAAGTTCATCCGAGTCACCAGCCTCAGAAATGGCAAGTTAACAGCAGCTCAGATCAGAGACCAGATGAATGCCACACAGAGTTCTAGCAGCAGACCCATCTCTAGAACAACTGTTAAGAGGAGACTGCGCCAATCAGGCCTTCATGGTCAAATAGCTGCTAGGAAACCACTGCTAAGGAGAGGCAACAAGCAGAAGAGATTTGTTTGGGCCAAGAAACACAAGGAATGGACATTAGACCAGTGGAAATCTGTGCTTTGGTCTGATGAGTCCAAATTTGAGATCTTTGGTTCCAACCGCCGTGTCTTTGTGAGACGCAGAAAAGGTGAACGGATGGATTCCACATGCCTGGTTCCCACTGTGAAGCATGGAGGAGGAGGTGTGATGGTGTGGGGGTGTTTTGCTGGTGACACTGTTGGGGATTTATTCAAAATTGAAGGCACACTGAACCAGCATGGCTACCACAGCATCCTGCAGCGACATGCCATCCCATCCGGTTTGCGTTTAGTTGGACGATCATTTATTTTTCAACAGGACAATGACCCCAAACACACCTCCAGGCTGTGTAAGGGCTATTTGACCAAGAAGGAGAGTGATGGAGTGCTGCGGCAGATGACCTGGCCTCCACAGTCACCGGACCTGAACCCAATCCAGATGGTTTGGGGTGAGCTGGACCGCAGAGTGAAGGCAAAGGGGCCAACAAGTGCTAAACACCTCTGGGAACTCCTTCAAGACTGTTGGAAAACCATTTCAGGTGACTACCTCTTGAGGCTCATGGAGAGAATGCCAAGAGTGTGCAAAGCAGTAATCAGAGCAAAGGGTGGCTATTTTGAAGAAACTAGAATATAAAACATGTTTTCAGTTATTTCACCTTTTTTTGTTAAGTACATAACTCCACATGTGTTCATTCATAGTTTTGATGCCTTCAGTGAGAATCTACAATGTAAATAGTCATGAAAATAAAGAAAACGCATTGAATGAGAAGGTGTGTCCAAACTTTTGGCTTGTACTGTACATCAAGAGGTGGAAACAGCCAAACTTTATACCTGTTCATTTCTGTTGTAATCACAATTTTGCATTTTCTGATTAGTGCAGGTGGGATAGGCCGATAGCATTCTGTCAAACATGTATAAAGCACAATTGGAATATTTACCTTAATTAGAGTTTTTAAAGTAGTTTGTGATGCAGGGTCTCTTGTCTGTTTTCAATCAGCTCTGTGCAATGTCATGTACATGATGTACACAAACCAGCTCACCAACAGTTTGCAAGGCTGGGTCGGATATACACGCCAAAACAAAACAGACCGAACTGCCTTATATAATATATATTATATATATTATATATAATACTGACTTAGTGCATTTTTCACTGGGCCCTCTGGTTAGATTGAATATGTTTGAACTATGATTTGTCAGCCCATATTATGTTCAGCTGATATTCCAACAGTGCTCATCCTGGACTAACCTGCTGTGTCTGTTGTGAAGTTTGAAGATCTATTTGTAACGACGACTTTCTGCAAACTAGAAGAATTGAAGACCATTCAAACACACAGAGTCGTCCTCTCCCTCCTCTGACTGGACCCAGTCCAGCTTTAGTGTCAGGAGAACCTTTGAGCAGTGGTGTATGTTCAGATGGAGAAATCGATGTCATTTTGAAATCCTGCTGTATTCTCTACACTGTGTGTTTGACCTCTGTATCTTTTTGGAGCTGGTCTGACGCTGTGAGCATTGGGCCTCCTGTGCACAGTCAAAAGATAAAAAATGGTCACATGTTGCTGATGTGAGCGAGTTCTTCAAGGGGGGAGGTGGAGACTCACTCACTCGGCTAAGTGACAAACAGGAAGTTGGGCTAAGAGAGCTGAGGCCCAGATGAACGCTCTCTCATAAACTGAGGCTTATAACCTTATAAGGCCACGGTTTACTGAAACTGTTAGAAAATTCTCGATGTGTTGTTCATCTTTCTAAAGCTGAAGGATTCTGATGACTTCAGCTGGGTGAGTTTTTGATAACCTGTTTTCCTTTGCTACATTTTTTTAATAAATATTAGATGTCTAGTTTCTGGTGTTTTTTTTTAGGTGTATACTTACTCATTGTCTCTGCCGTCTACGTCATATTTTGGGAAGATGACATTCTTTGGTTTATTTCTGCCCTACAATCAGCAGTGTAAAATCATCCCTGACCCAAAAACTTCTATAATATTGTGTTAGTTTTTCATGGTTCTCATCAAACAGGGATGCTATGTCATGTTGAAACGTTTACACATCAGCTGCTTGTTTCCAGTAAGTTAGAGCATGTTGTGGTTGTAGTTGGTTACTTTCACTTTTAAACACACATTAAAATGTGACAAAAGTTGTGTTAGTGTGTCAGTGGAAGCCCAGTTGTCATGATAAATATGGTCTTGACCTATCGTTCTGCCCTGCAGTAGGTATCAGACTGTGTCATCATACAAGTCTGATTCCACAAAGTTGGGACGCTGTAAAAAAAACATTAAAGAAAACAATGCAATGATTTGTGAATGCTTTCAATTGAATAGAGCATCGTCTGTGCCAAACTGTCTCTGAGGGAAACGGTGAATACCGAATGTGCTCTCTGACGGCCAGTTTAATATCCACGGCCCAGTATTTCAAAGTGATCTGATAGGATTATCCTGGCCGGATTGGATTAAATCCTGATCTGATCTGAAAACTGGGTATTTCAACACAGATCAAAAGGATCCTGAGGATCAGGATTCAATTCTGGTAATCCAATCCTCCCTTTAATCCAGATAAAGGCTGCAATTAGGTATTTCAAAAGTTAAGGCAGAGATCTGGATCAATTTGATACCAAATTTCAGGATTATTTGGATCCCACCTCAGAGGTGGATTTGACAAAGCCTCAGCTCCACTTCTCCTAGATATTGTTACTCAAGTTGTTCATTACACTTAATCTGAATTAGTGTTTTAGTTGTAAGTAATTTCAAGCATAGAAAAATATTGTTTGGCTATACTTCCTGAAACTGCTGTAAATAAGAGGAACAAATACAGACCTATTTCTCAACATCTAGTTTCACCTAACATTGTAACTAAATGCAATGCAAAGCAAATTTATTTGTATAGCACATTCTTTTCTTTACACAGAGTACAAGAAACAACACAGGGATTGACATAATAAGCACATGGCTATTCAAACAAAGTATTAAAAAAGCAATTAGAAACAAAATGTAAATCAAAATATAGTCACAGAACCTAAAGACTGCTCACAGGTCTGAGGTGAGCTTCTTTTCCAGAAGTTTTATCTTCAATTCTGTCTCTCTCTGCTGAAGCAGCATCAGCTTGAGCTGCTCATCAGCCAGTTCAATTTGTCTCACCGCCCTCTCAGTCTCCATTCTCTGTCAGGAATCCACAATAGTCACAGACATTGTTTAAGTACAGAAAAGCATATCACCAGCATTACTGTAGCATACCCAAACGCAATCCTCTGACACTTCTGAATGAACTGCATAATTCATACTAGTACTGTGTATTTTTCCTATACAGTCCACTCTGCACACATGTAAAAAAAAATTTTTAAAACAGTCCGCTGTGTTGGCAATAACATAACGTTAAACTTTGAACAGGTTGGTGTTTAAAGAGTTCATGTATGACGTACTTCAGATTAATTCCCTTTTAAATTAAACCATAGAGCGCAAAATACATCAACAAAGCCAGCCACCTCGCTAGCCTGCTAGCTACTTAACATGCAAGTCAATGGAGCCGCACTAGCTACCGTTAGCATGACCTCGGCTCAATTAGAAATTGGTACGCCCACGTTTTAAATAGGTGACAATTCAAATAGCTGGCTCACATGAGATGGTGGGTGGCCTTCGTATGGTCTTAAAAACGCTACACATTAGGTGACGGTAAACTTACATTTTGATGTGAAAGCTGTGGTACCAACTGTTCCTTTCGTGAAGTATTTCATTATCCGGATTATTCTGATCCAGATTACAAGTTTTGAAATACTGGGCCCAGGAGTGAAAATAGTGGTGTGCAGTGCCTTATCATTATTACCTCATTTCTGCTTTTCAAAGGTTTACCTGCTCCCTTCAACGTCTGCCGTTATCGACTGATCATTCATGAGTTTCATTTTTGATATGTAGTTCTTGTTTCTTTAGAGTCTGAATCCACTCATTGTACACTGCTTTAGACAAAATGTCTGCCAAATGAATTTAATGTACTTAACTTGAACATGTAGATTATCACAAGTTTCATAACAGTAACCTCTCAGTTAAATATCCAGGGCCTAGTTGTTTGGAGGTAATCTGATTTCAGTTATCGGATTGGTTCAAATCTCGAAAATCGATTGTTCAAAAGAAAAAAAGGATTCTGAAATTGGAGGAGATCATTTAATTCAGTCGTAGGACATGTTTACACGAAAAACCTAATCATTTCTCATTTTTGTTTTCAAAAAAGGTCTGAGTTCAGACAACATTTTGATAACAATCGCTGTGCACACGGATCTACAAAAATTACCAAAAACGCTGCAGTATACATGCCAGGCCAGTAGTTGGCGGTATGACTTTGTAATGAAACGACACATACGCTTCGTTGTTCTGCAGAGTGGTGATGTATAAACAAACAAAATGGCAACTGCACTAATGTTTGGATGGACGACGAGGTGGAGTTGCTACTAGGGATGCACCGAAATGAAAATTTGTGGCCGAAGCCGAATAATATTAAACGCTTGGCCGAATACCGAGCACCGAATACCGAATATCGTTGTTTAGTTTTTCATTAGTTTCTGCAGATGAACCCCCTCCAGATTAGTGTTGTCACGGTACCAAAATTGGGACCCACGGTACGATACCAATTAAAGTATCACGGTTCTGAGTAGTATCATGATACCACAGCAAAAATGAGGCAGATGTGCCTTTTGTCATTTATAAAAAGATAAATCACTTTTCTATAATACATCAATGATATTTCAATGGAATAAATTACTTATTGACTTATTCATACTTCAAAAACAGCATCAATAAGTGATTAACATAGGGGGGAAAATAAAATAAAATAAATAAAATAAGAATCAACCAGCCACCCTCCTCCCCTGACAAGTAAAGAACAGTCCCTTCATAAGTAAAGAACAGTCCCTAAAGTGCGGTGAGGTTTGTGGGCCGTTACCTGCCACAAAGAGAGAAATGTGAACGGCTCATTTCTCCTCTGACACGTCACATACCTGTGTTCGGCTGGCTCGGCTGTTCAGGTACTTCTGGGCAGTCAAGACGCCAAGAAGAGGATATCATTGGAGCCGACTTCTCCGTCGCCGGTAAGCCGATGGCCGCCATATTTGACAGGAATACATTACTGTCTGTGTCTGTGACCCCTGTTCAACCCACAACCGGTGGGATTCGCCTTTCATTTCTGTTGGTGGTTGAAATCTGTAGGCTGCTCGCACAGCGTGCTGAATGATTTAAGCCTATTTTGCTCGCTCAAAACTATTTTTAGTCGCAAATGCGAGTGTGGTGACGGACGGATTGCCACACTGCCGACATTTTACTCCACCCGTCTAGGCACGCTGTTTGATTGCATTATCAAAACACGCCGCTATTATTCGGCCTTGCTTTTAACTTATTCCACCGAATACCGAATGTGTGTGTTTTTTTGCAATATTTGGCCGAATATATTCGGTTACCAAATATTCGGTGCATCCCCAGTTGCTACAGTAAATCTACACTTTGCTGGAGAAGTGTTGATAAATTCAACAAGGTGAGCAGCACAAACAGAGCTCGGGAGTCCGCCATTGTTGTTGTGATGGTCGATACCCCGCGCATGCCTCGTGACTGAAACCGTGATGCGCATGTGCGAAAAGTCTCCGTTTTCAGAGGAACTGCATATTGTGAGTTTACATGACAACGGAAATGGTGCTGTTTCCAAAAATTGCACTCTGGAATGCGTTCTCAAAACATTGTGTTTTCAGGCACCCAAAATGCCGCCGTCATGTGAACAATGCCAAAACGCAACTTAAGTTCACCATTTTTGGTTGAAATCGTTGTCGTATAAACGGGACCTTAGATTTGATCTGAATCAAACATTTGGTATGTATTGTTCAAAACTTTGTGTAGGATTGGGATACCTTTGATCCCCCCCCCCCCCCCAAAAAATCAGGATTATCCTGATCCCAGCAGGGAGCTGGATTCAGGCTGGATTTCAGGGACAAAAAGTAATAAACTTTTTAAATTGGTCAAATACATTTATTTATATTTTACACTTCATTTGTTGAACAGTTTCTTTGATAAAGTAGTGCCTATTACTACTACTGTTAATTAGGAAAAAAGGATGTTGGCCCCATAAAATAACCAAATAACCATCAAAATAAAATAAAATTATTTAAACATATAATCTCAAAGATCTCCGTTACCTTCTCTTTGGCAGCACCAGTGGCAATAAGTGATAACTGCATTGTGTTAGTTGGCAGACTGCCTACACAGTGATGTGTAGTCCCATTTAGAGTACTGGTTAACTGGATTTTGGTAATCTTTAAAAGTTCATATCTGGATCAGGGTGATCCAGTCCAATGTTGCTTTGAAAAACTGGCACATAAGTAAGATGGATCATCTTATCCTGGACAGCAAAACATGGGATTTCCAGATCTGGATCAGAACGATCCAGTTAAAATTTTTTGAACTGGGCCCAGAAATGAAGATGGTAATGTGCAGCATCTAATCATTATAACTTTAATGTTTTCACAGGCTTAACTGCTCATCACAGCATCCAACGTTATAGACTGACCATTGATGAACTCCATTTTTGATGACATCTGGCTCCGGTTCCTTTGAGCCCATGAACTGTAAGTTGCTTTGGACAAAAGTGTCTGCTGATCAAATTTAATGTATTTAACTTGAATGTGTGGATTGTCACAAGTTAAAAAAGACTGAATGGATGAAATAAATAAATAATTCCATAAAAAATAGTGTATACTCTCTGATATAAACTTTCTGTTTTATTTAAAGAGGAAGCCATAATGGCAAAACTGAAAGAAGAGCTCTGGAAAACCCTGCGGGACCTGAAAGAAGAGGAGTTTGAGAATTTCAAGTGGTTTCTCAAGGATGATGGAATCTTGGAGGGCTTGTCAGGCATCCCAGTGGCTCAGCTGGAGAAGGCAAAAAGGCAGGACACGGTGGATCTAATGGTACAGAAATATCCAGGTCCTGGAGCTCTGAAGGTAACCTTGAAGATTTTAGAAAACATCCACAGGAATGATCTGGTGCAGCGCCTTCAAAACCTCTGCTTAGGACCAAAATGTAAGTTGGGGTAAAGTTCTGATACGCAGAAGTGTCACATTCATCTTATAAATTACTGCATGAGTTATGAACATTCTGTCAGAAGAAGTATATTAACAAAAAATGTAAAGATTAAGTTATCATTTATTATGGTACACCACCATATGGTCATGACCATAGGTAACACGAGATGGTGATCACTCTGACAACTCTGCTCCTCTCTTCATCCGAGTGTTCAACAAACACCGATCAGCCACATCCTTAAAGGGATAGTGCACCCAAAAATGAAAATTCAGCCATTATCAACTCACCCATATGCCGACGGAGGCCCTGGTGAAGTTTTAGAGTTCTCACATCACTTGCAGAGATCGGCGGGGGCAGCGGCCAGCACACCTAATGGCATACGGCGCCCCACACTAATGTCCAACACAAAACTGAATCCACAAAGTATCTCCATACTGCTCATCCGTAATGATCCAAGTGTGCTGCAGCTGCGACATAAAAAGTTGTTTGGAAAATGTCATGTGAACTCTGTTTTTAGCCTCACTGTAGCCTGTAGCTCTGACTGTTTCTGTGCTCCGCGTTGACGTGCGCGCTCAGGGTGATCGGTGATGCACGGTCTCTGAAGAGCAGCAGTCTCGTCAGTACTGATGTCCAGATTCTCAAGTGCAGGCATCGCCAATTCCCAGTCTGAGCAGCAAAGACTTTCCTCATCCGTTGGCATTGCTTTGCATTTGAAACAACTACACCACCAGGTTTCCAGTGCTCGACTCTGGTATTCTGCGGCTGGCTGAGGGTTAGGCTCATGAGCTGCGGCGGCTGCTTCGTCCAGTAGCCTGAGTTCCGTCCGTATACTCAGGCTCAAACAAATACGGCTCAACAAAGAAATGCTGTTCTCCCTCAATTTCAAAGTCTTCAGACATGTTGGGCTGTCCTTTGCTAAAAGACCTTAGTGCAAATGATCTTTTAGCTACTGTGGTTACCGTTGTCTCCCCGTGCGGTGCATATGTCACGTGATGTAAACACGGGTGAGCAAAGCTCATGCTTTCGCTGGTCTCGCGCAGGCACACACACGTGAATGCGGAGCACAGAGAAGCAGTCAGAGCTACAGGCTACAGTGAGGCTAAAAACGGAGTTCATATGACGTTTTTCGAAATAACTTTTTATGTCGCGGCTTCAGCACACTTGGATCACTACGGACGAGCAGTATGGAGATACTTTGTGGATTCAATTTCGTGTTCTTGGACGTTAGTCTGGGGCGCCGTCAGCCATTAGGTGTGCTGGCTGCTCCCCCCGCCGATCTCCGCAAGTGATGTGAGGACTCTATAACTTCACCAGGGCCTCTGTCGGCATATGGGTGAGTAGATAATGGCTGAATTTTCATTTTTGGGTGCACTATCCGTTTAAAACCACTGACAGAGGAAGTGAATAACTAATTATTTTGATCCAATACAATGTTCTGCTGGGAAACCTTTGGTTCTGGCATTCATGTGGACGCCACCTGACATGTTCCACCCACTCAAACACTGTTGCAGACCAAGCATCCAAATTCCCCAGCTGTTGCATTTTGGTGTGAATTAACTGTAAATAGGTTTCACAAAAAATGATCCAAGACATGAGGTGACTGTTTTGCTTCTTTACCACAAGGGTCGCATTTTCCTGAAGTTGCTTCAGCCCCCCTTCCTTTTTTGAACTCTAAAATATATGCTTAGTGTTGTGGCTTACCATGACACAAGTATAAGGTCTGAGGTCAGACCTTTATTTAACATCTTATTAATAAGTCTGTGTGTCTGTTTGTTCTCTGTCTTGTTTTAGATGTTGCTAAGAAAGAAGAGTATAAGGGAGAGAAGCCCAAGCTCCAGTGGGTGCAGCAGTTTGCAGTGGATGTGACTCTGGATCCTGATACAGCACATCCTCACCTCATCCTGTCTGCTGATGGGAAACAAGTACGCCATGGTGACGTGAGGAAGAAACTCCCAAACAACCCTGAGAGATTTCACAGATGTGTGAACGTCTTAGGAAAGCAGAGTTTCTCTTCAGGAAAATTTTACTTTGAGGTTCAGGTTAAAGGGAAGACTGCCTGGACTATAGGAGTCGCCAAGGAGTCGATCGAAAGGAAGAGAGGTATCACACTGGATCCTAAATATGGTTTCTGGACTATTCATTTAGAGAATGAAGATGATTACATGGCGATTGATGACCCTTTAGTTGATCTCCCTCTGAATCACCATCCTCAGAAGGTGGGAGTGTTTGTGGACTATGACAAGGATCTGGTCTGCTTTTATGATGTAGACGCTGCAGATCTTCTCTACTCCTTCACTGGCTGCTCCTTCACTGAGAAACTCTACCCATTCTTCAGTCCCTGTACTAATGATGGTGGTGTAAACTCTGCCCCTTTGATCATCTCTCCTGTCAATCACCCACCAAGCCTTAAGACACATGACTTAAGTGATCAGAAGGAAGACTACGAAAGAAAAGCGCCTGAGCTGAAGAGCGTCCAACAGTTTGCAGTGGAGGTGACTCTGGATCCTGATACAGCCCATCCTGCTCTCATCCTCTGTCATGATAGAAAGCAAGTCAGCTGTGGTGATGTATTTAAGAAACTCCCAAACAACCCTAAAAGGTTTACGAAATGTGTGAACATCTTAGGAAAACAAAGTTTCTCATCTGGAAAATTTTACTTTGAGGTTCAGGTTAAAGGGAAGACTGCCTGGGATTTGGGAGTGGCCAAAGAGTCAATCCAGAGGAAAGCCCACATCACAACAAGCCCAGAAAATGGTTTCTGGACTATAATGTTGAGAGATGGAGATGACTACGGAGCAATTGATGACGATCTTGTTTTCCTCTCTCTGAATCAGCCTCCTCAGAAGGTGGGAGTGTTTGTGGACTATGATGAGGGTCTGGTCTGCTTTTATGATGTAGATTCCGCAGATCTTCTCTACTGTTTTACCGGCTGCTCCTTCACTGAGAAACTCTACCCATTCTTCAGTCCCTGTACTGATGATGGTGGTACAAATTCTGCCCCCTTGATCATTTGTCCTGTCAATGACTTCAGTGATCAGGAAGAACATGAAAGAAAGAAGGCTGAGCTGATGAGCGTCCAACAGTTTGCAGTGGATGTGACTCTGGATCCTGATACAGCCCATCCTAATCTCATCCTGTCCGATGATGGGAAACAAGTACATCATGGTGATGTGAGGAAGAAACTACCAGACAACCCTAACAGATTTGACAAGCGTGTGAACGTCTTAGGAAAGCAGAGTTTCTCCTCAGGAAGATTTTACTACGAGGTTCAGGTTAAAGGGAAGACTGCCTGGACTGTGGGAGTCGCCAAGGAGTCGATCGAAAGGAAAGAAAGTATTACAGTGAGTCCTAAAGGCGGTTTCTGGACCATGTGGTTGAGGGATGGCAACAGGTATGAAGCTAATGATAACCCGTCAGTGCGTCTCTCCCTGAAGTCTAATCCTCAGAAGGTGGGAGTGTTTGTAGACTATGACGAGGGTCTGGTCTCCTTCTATGATGTAGATGCCGCAGATCTTCTTTACTCCTTTACAAGCTGCTCCTTCACTGAGAAACTCCTTCCATACTTCAGTCCCTGTACTAATGACAATGGTACAAACTCTGCCCCTCTGATCATTTGTCCTGTTAGGCACAGTGATTAATCACACTTGCAGGTGTTTCAGTTATTCTAGTTGGAGTTCTGCTCAGCTTGGCCAGAGTTAAGCTGCAAATCACAGCAAGTCACTGAGCCGAACATACAGCAGATATAAGAATAATAAATGTCTATATTGTCTCATCTTAAAGCACATTGTAAAGGTTTTAAATTGTTCTGATACTACATTTTGAAGAGAAGGTCTGACTTTGGAGTATCTTGTAGTCCATTAGTACAAAGGCACAGATGGACGCACTAGACTGCAGCTCAGGCTGCAACCCAAACTGGACCCGAGCCAGAGAGAGTAGTAACCGAGCCTGACCTGAACCCGACAAGCGTTCTGTTTTCTATGTCCAAACCTCACTCGAGCCCCACACAGTTACTGTAAGGGAAAGGCTCCACTCTGGTGCTGCTGCTGAAACACACAGCCAGCTCTCCTTTCAGCGCTGTGTCCATTTTCTTGTGTCTCTCTTAAAACAAACTGAAAGACAACACAGTGAGGACGTCCAAATCCAGTCCAGCTGTCCCATTGGACCCCGTTGGCTCCTGTTGGGTCCCGTCGGATCCCCTCGGATCCCCTCAGGTGTGGGTATCCAAAGTTGAGTCTGCTTGCCATGTCTATCAAATGCAAAAGGGGCTATACAGTATGACATCCTTGGATTTCTGATGATTTCCCATATCCACAGTTGGTGGTAGTCATGTATGGTAACGAAGCAATGCTTCAAGAAAAACAGTTTTTCTTCTACTTCAATAGGTGCAACACAAGAGTAAGAAAGATGTTAATTAAATAAGACAGACCTAAGACGAAGTCTCATATAGCAAAAGTTCAAATGAAAACACCTCTTGGGATGTACCACGGCTGGGAGGGGCCTTATAAATTTAATCTGTGGTAAAAACTGTACAGCTCTTGATTTTTTAAAAAGATACATTATATATTTTGGGTATTTTTTGAAAAATGTATTATTGTTTTATTTTTGATATTTTTTTCAAATTTTATTATTTTTTCATGCTTCTGACTGCTGCAATGTTTGATTTTACCTTTTCTTTTCTCTTACTATGTTTATTGTTGTGTAGCAAACATCAAAGTGAATAAACACAATCCTGATGCTGATGACTTATTTTAATCACAAATTCTGGTTAATTTCTGTATTGCTTCGCTTTCTTTTTATGTGCTCTGTATTCATTTACTACTTTTACTACTGGAGCACAACTTTGACCTGTCTACACGACCAGTATGTGCTCTAAATATAAACCACTGTTCCCCTACCTATCAGTAAATTGAAATATAAAGTTGAACAGTGGAAACACCAAAAACTGAGTGAGAAATGCCATCTTTATTTTAGCTTTCAGACTTGTACATGGATGTAAATGTGTATTAAATAAAATTAGGCTGATTGATGGATGGATTGATTAATTGATTGACTGATACAGGGGCTGATGGTGATGTTTGTTTGGTAATAAATGTACACAGCAGGAAGACAGGCTTTTGATTTAAGTTGTGTTGAAAAACAAGAGAATTCATTTTGCAACTCCAACATGTCACTAATGTGGATCCAGTTTTGCATTGCGAACTAACTATCAAATAATCAATTGAATGTAATGTATTGGTTGTTTTTATTGCCTGAGCATTGCTAAATAAAAGAAATGTTAGACTGACATGACATTTTGCCTGCTCATTGTCATTTACACTGCAGTAATTCAGTGATCTCCACAGGACGTGGCTTTAGACCAGGGTATGATTCAAGCTGTGCCCATTGTTAACCACAGCATCACAGTTAATAGATAACGTATACAATAAAAAAGGCATAACAGTTTCATATTCAAGATCTTGACAAACACAATCATAAAAAATTTATTGCTAGATATGGGATTGATATAAACAGTCTGTGCGGGCGAAATCATTTGATGTCAAATATTAACAAGTCTAAGCAGATTACAGAGACGATGAACCATTGAAAAGAACCTGTAGAGAAAATGAAGACGAGAAAGTCGTTCAGCGCCACGATTTTCAGACAAAGTAGCTCAGAGAGCTGGCAAAGCTTCAATCAGGACTAACTGTGGTTTGTGTCTGAAGACAATTGAAACTTCTCTTATCTCTCTAAATAACCTCAGCATACACAGGGGAGTACTTTTGGTTACACTTGTTGAGCAAGTTTAAAAGTTATACACATCAAGAGGTGGAAACAGCCAAACTTTATACCTGTTCATTTCTGTTGTAATCACAATTTTGCATTTTCTGATTAGTGCAGGTGGGATAGGCCGATAGCATTCTGTTAAACATGTATAAAGCACAATTGGAATATTTACCTTAATTAGAGTTTTTAAAGTAGTTTGTGATGCAGGGTCTCTTGTCTGTTTTCAATCAGCTCTGTGCAATGTCATGTACATGATGTACACAAACCAGCTCACCAACAGTTTGCAAGGCTGGGTCGGATATACACACCAAAACAAAACAGACCGAACTGCCTTATATAATATATATTATATATATTATATATAATACTGACTTAGTGCATTTTTTACTGGGCCCTCTGGTTAGATTGAATATGTTTGAACTATGATTTGTCAGCCCATATTATGTTCAGCTGATATTCCAACAGTGCTCATCCTGGACTAACCTGCTGTGTCTGTTGTGAAGTTTGAAGATCTATTTGTAACGACGACTTTCTGCAAACTAGAAGAATTAAAGACCATTCAAACACACAGAGTCGTCCTCTCCCTCCTCTGACTGGACCCAGTCCAGCTTTAGTGTCAGGAGAACCTTTGAGCAGTGGTGTATGTTCAGATGGAGAAGTCAATGTCATTTTTGAAATCCTGCTGTATTCTCTACACTGTGTGTTTGGCCTCTGTATCTTTTTGGAGCTGGTCTGACACTGTGAGCATTGGGCCTCCTGTGCACAGTCAAAAGATAAAAAAAAAAAAAGTCACGTGCAGCAGCTTTTCGGGGGGGGGGGGGGGGGGGGGGTTGGGTGGAGACTCACTCACTCACTCTGCTAAACAAGAAGTTGAGCGGAGAGAGCCAGGACGGTAACCATTGGCTGAAGCTCATAGCCTTATGAGGTCATTTTCGCATGAATCACCAAGACTGATAAAGAATAATTTACACGTGTTGATCATCTTTCTAAATCTGAAGAAATCTGTGCTGAATTCGGCTGGGTGAGTTTCTAACAACTGTTTTCTCTGTGGCACATTTTTGTAATGGATATTAGATGTCTAGTTTCTGGTGGGTTTTTAAGGGGTTTACCTCATCATTGTCTCTGTCGTCTACTTTGTATTTCGGGGAAATGGCGGTCTGTGTGGGGTCCTGCAGACCACCTTCTCACCCCAGCCTGGAAAACTGGTTAATGATATACTACCGTGTGAGGTTTTAACGGTTCTCAGCAGAAGCTGTGCCACAGCAACAGACTTCAGGTTGAAGCAGAGAAAGATTCTGCATGACATGTTAAAGCGTGTACACAGCAGCTGCTGGTTTTGTGTAGATAAGAGCAGGGTGTGGTTACAGTGGGTTACTTTTACTTTTCAACATACATGAAAATGTAAAAAAAAAAAAAAAAAAGTTTTCGTGGTAAATAATGTCTCGGCCTGTCATTAGGACCTGCGCTATATCAGGCTATGCCATCATAAATCTCCCGAGCCCTCTGAGAGGCGCCAACATTCTCCAGCTCTGACCTGACATACCTTCCAGATGCCTTTAAAACTCCCACATAAGCAAAGAGCAGACACTTGGCAGATTGACCCGGTCACATATCTACACTGTGTCTGTTTAAGTTAAACAACAGTGGTTGGTCCAACTGGCTTGTGCGGCAATGTTATGTGAATACTGTGGCCCTAAAAAAAGATAACTGAAAAACGAATTCTAATCACAACCAAGAAAACTTCCTCTTGTATGCCTCCCTCCCTTTCTCTCTTCCTCTTAAATACTTCAACCGCAAAATGATCATTTGTACATGAATTTCTCAATGTGTTCATTCTTTTTTTATTGCACTTTCACACTTAAATAAACACAGCACTGCTTTCACTTTGATGTTGCGCTACATTCCGGCTAATGTTCTAAATTTCACATCAACTAAGACTTCAAAATAAGAGTCCTGCTCACCTGAATTCACTGCATCTCCTATGGATCTATGGATACACCTGCTGCTGTTTTTTTTGTTTTATTTTTTAACAGCAGTCACAGTACCATGATGTATTGTGGCGTTGCTGTCATGGATGTCTGATTTGATGCTGGACAAGGACAGACATTATTAAGACATTATTCATCTCAGCCTTCATGCATTCATTGTGCTGCAGATTGTGGGTTATTTTCAGGTGGTATAACAAGTGTCATGCACTCTCTGCATGTTATTTGTGTTCTCCTAAATCCAAAACTTCAAAGAATTTGCGTTGCACGTCTGTGGTGGCAACATTTAGGAACGTTTGTCAGAGGCTGCTGCTGTAGAGTGCACTCGTAGCGCCATGACAGCTCTTCAAACGTGGAGGCTTGCCTTTAATGAAGTGCTTGTTTTTAACATGCAGAGGAGTTTCCTGTGAGTGGAGCAGCATTTTAAACTTTGATACCGCGGTCATTTAATTGTGGGAAGCCAAAATCTTGATCATGATTAATATTCGATAAAATGTACAGCCCTAGCATGCGCATGCTCAGGCACGTTAAGGACGCACTACTCTTAAATGGAAGTGTTGTTTTAGCAAAAATGCATCTGTTTGGGATGCACTGAGCATTCGACTGGATAAATGAGACTTGGATTATACTGCATGAGTTTCGTGAGAGCTTGAAAACTTGCATCCATCCCCCTCTCCAGCAACGGCTCCTCCTGGAGGATCCTGAGGCGTTCCCAGGCCAGATGAGATATGTTCTGGGTCCATCCCGGGGCCTCCTACTAGCTGGACGTACCCGGGTCACCTCTAACAGGCTGTTTGTAAACGTTAAACGCAGTCCTCGCGTATTTGAATTCATAAACAATGTTCCCCTTTTTGGACTCTTCGTTCACCATGGAGGCATGGTGGCATTCTCTTTCAATTTTGTGTATGTGTCCCAACAAGCCCTCTAAATAGGGGCTGGGTGATTCATCAACGTAATTGATGTCACTCTTTACGGAAATACATTGATTTACAAAACGTGCCTTGGCATGTTGGAATAAAGTCGACTGCACCCAGTCAAAGCATAGATTCATTCAGCTAACAAGCTGTGCCTGAAAACCTCTCCTACAAAGTAAAAATGACTTCTGACAGGAGTGTAACCGCAGCACTCGGAGTGAAAGCATCCCAGAGCTGTTTGTTAACATGGCAGCAAGACAGTCCCATCCTGTTTGCTTTTTGTTCCCACCCAGGTATGACATATCAGGACTATCAACACGTGGAACATCATTCGGTTAGTAGTACTCACTTAAACTTCCTCCACTGCTGCAAACATTGCACCATACGACATCTACTGTTGTTATTCTGCTGTTTTATATTTCCTGTTTACTTTAACGGGCACGCACAAGCAAGAAAACGAATTAAACTACCAGACTGCTGTTAAGTTTATATATAATAATAATAATAATAATAATAATAATAATAATAATAATAATAATAATAATAATAATAAAATAATAATAAGAACTTTATTTATATAGCACTTTTAAAAACAAAAGTTTACAAAGTGCTTTGACAAACAAAGCAAATGCAGGATATCTATAGCAACAGAGAGTCAAAACAGTGAGGGCAAACAAAAGCACGACAAAATTAAGCTAAAATTGAGGTGAAGTTAAGCAAAACACAGACAGAATGATAAAGACAGAATGATAAAGACAGAATGTTAAAAGAGATAACAATAAAGGCAATAAAACTATTATTTCTAAATACTAGAAACAAACGAATAGAAGGATAAAAAGACAACATTGCATAATGACAATAACAAAGAATAAACAATTAAAAGGAATAGAATAAAATAAATAAAAAGAAACAAAGAGAATAAATAAAAAGTCTAGAAGGCAAGTCTATAAAAATGGGTTTTAAGAAGAGATTTAAAAGATGTTACTGATGTTGCAAGCCTTATCTCTTCAGGCAGGTCGTTCCAAAGTCGAGGGGCCCTGATGGAAAAAGCGCGGTCGCCTTTTGATAGCCTGTTACTGTCCTCGTTCCACACTGATGCTACATATTTTGAGTGCAGACCTAGCTGCTGTCGGTGTGCAGTGTCAACCAATCAGGGGTCACTAGGAAAATCTTAACATATAACACACAAACATCCGTTGAGCTAAGTGTCCTCTTTCGACTAAATAACACTAAATATCAAAAACTTCAGCCAGCCATTGCTACTTTACACAAGACGAACAAAACACATAATCAAATAAATGATGATGCACCCAGGTCACTTTTATTCCTACAGACAGTTTCATTGCTACTCTGTTGCTAGGGCAACAGCTTTGGTCCCTGTTTACTTCCTGTCAGTGACTGCATTAAGAAAATAAAAGGAAATAAAAAGGGACCCATTCAGATTGTTCATGTTGTCAAGTTTGAAACGGTTTGGCAAATAACCAAACTTACAGATGATGTCTTGTATAAACTGTGAAGGAGCGGGTGACATTAGATTGAAGCCAGCAGTAACATGTGGCTGCCTCAAGCAACATCTGCAAAGGAAGTGAACAAGTGAACAACTCACTCTGGCCTCTGTGAACATTACACGTCTGTCAGTCTCCTTCATGATGGATTTAGCTTTCCTCATGAGCCACAACTTGACCACAAAATGAGCAGCACTGGTGGCCCTACACACCCAAGGGCTTTCTCTGAGCCAAACAAAAGCCATGTCAAGAAATGAAGACGAGTAGTTTTCCAGTAGGTTTGTCAGAGCACTTCATAAAAGAGCATGAAACCATGTGGAGCTGCCAGAGTGTGTTTTTGGCGGACAGCTGTTAGATAGCAGAAGCTTTGAAACAGGGTTTCAGACTCCTATTAAATGTGCGTCGTTTTATTTATATTATATAATGTGCGTGTGAAGTTTTTATGTTGTTTATGTTTTTGACAAGAAAATGTATTGTGGAGGATCAGAACAAGAAAACAGTAAGAAGGGAATGCCTTAAAACAGTTTCAGAGATATGTCACTTGTAGTGCCAAAATACTTGCTGTGAAATGGAACCACAGTTGATTCCCTTCAGGAACGTTCAGCCTACAGGAAGAGGCCAAGCAAACTCCAGGAAGTGTGGAAACAGGAAGCAGCTATTGTGCTATATTTCCAGTTTAACTTTACATTACCTAAAGCACTTGTGTATGAAATGTGCAACATAAATAAACTTGCCTGGCTTTTAGCTCAACCAGAGGAAACAGGGTGAGTACTCCTCATCAACAACTGTAGCAGCAGATAGGTGATACAGGAGGCCGTTCTTCTGATCCTAACGTTGACAAGCATCTTCCCTGCGGAACTTAGCTGTCGGCTCCTGACCAGTAGCTGACCATGGTGAAGTGCAGTATCTAATCTTTATTACTTTCATCCCAGGTTTTCATTGGGAACTGTTCAGCTCCCTTCAGCATCCAGCGGTATCGACGGACTTGCCATGAACTCCTGCAGAGGTATGTAGGGAAAAAAATCAAAATGTTTTTCATAGTTTATTGTTCACTGTAAAGCAGTGGTTCCCAACTGGTGTGTTGCAGTCTAAAAGTGGGTTGCAGGGTCATTCTGTCAAACATATAAAGTTTGTGGAAAAAAAACCCCCACACTTTTAAGTACAGTAAATTTCTGGCTGTAGTGTGTGGCTAACCGACAGCTACTTGACAGAGTCAGCAAACTAGCTCAACAACATGGCCTAATGCAAGTATGATGCTGAATGTATTAAATTGTGGGACCTCAAACTAATGACCTGGACCAGCCAGGCACCACTGCTGTAAACTGTGCTGAAAGAGCCCAGACAAATCAAGCCGACATCAAATAATAGTGGCGGACTGTTGTGTCGTCTCACATCCCCTCTGCCAAAAAGTTGCACTTGAACAAACGCTAAAGACTACAACCAGTGGCCGATTAACACATACAGTCTGCGCCTGAGTGAGAAGAAAAAACTCTTCAGACCAGTGGGCAGGTTTCGATCTCACTCCCTTTTGACTTCAGTAATTTGTTTTACCTCACTTTTGTTTCTTAACTCGTGCACTGAGCGGTAAATAAGAATGTTTTTTTCCTCACCGACGGTCTCCGCTGCTGATTCAACATGCTAAATCAGCTGAAAAGCCCCCAACAAGGACCGACGAGTGCGGAACACTCTGCAAAACCTAGGGTGACAGACGCTCACCTACGGCCTGACAGTCATAAAAACCTGGATCAGCATTGGAAATGTGAAACATGCTACTAAAGCCTCTATTCTGAATATCTGATACCTGTTAATGGCTATTTATTTGGAAGTTACACTTCCATTTTTTGATAACATCTATTTCTTGTTTGTTAGGAGTTTAAAATCCACTAACTGTAACAGTCAGTCACTTTGGACTTAAGTGTCGGTCAAATGAATTTAAAATCATGTAATATATTAAGCTTGAATTCTTGTGTGGATTATCACAAGATTCACAACAGTTCAAAGGGTCAGAAAAAAAAAGTTGAACTTTGAAGTATTCAAATGTGTGTGATCCATTTGTCAAGTCGCAGATGATTTGAATTTAAGATGCACATTTAAAACAGTTGTACTGGTGTAGTGGAATGAGATTAGTCTATCATTCCCCCAGTTGAAAATGTCCCTTATTTCCAGCAGGGAGCCATAATGGCGAAACTTAAAGAGGAGCTCTGGAAAACTCTGCAGGACCTGAAAGAAGAGGAGTTTGAGAATTTCAAGTGGTTCTTGGAGCAGGATGGGCTCCTGGAGGGCTTGTCAGGCATCCCAGTGTCTCAGCTGGAGAAGGCAAAAAGGCAGCACACTGTCGATCTAATGGTACAGAAATATCCAGGTTCTGGAGCTCTGAAGGTAACCTTGAAGATTTTAGAAAACATCCACAGGAATGATCTGAAGCAGCATCTTCAAAACCTCCCCTTGGGACACAACAGTAAGTTGTGGAAAAGTAAAAATATGAACGTTAAGTGTCACATTCATCTCATAATTACTGCATGAATTATGAACATTGTATTAATAGAAATGTGCTTTAAAAAAAGGTAAAGACTAATTTACCATTTACTATGGTACACCACCATATGGGCAAGGCCATAGGCAAGATGAGATGGAGATCTGAGAACTTTGCTCAGCTATTAGTGGCTTAGTGGTTAGAGCAGGCACCCCATATACACTCAGTCCTTGCTGCAGTGGCCGTGGGTTTGCTTCCAACCTGTGGCCCTTTGCGCAAACAAACACATTGCAGTCCTATTTTTCAGGGGAGGCCAACCAACTGAAATTCAGTGCAAGATAAATACATCTGTGTTCTCTTTTAAACTCCACAGTCCATGCTTAGCAGGTGTAACCTACCATGAAAGAAGGCAAGATATAATTAGGTTAAAACTTTGTTTCTTAAGTTTCACATTATGACTTATGTCTGCGTGTCTCTCTTGCTCTCTTGTTTTAGATGGTGCTAAGAAAGAAGAGTATAAGGGAGAGAAGCCCAAACTCCAGTGGGTGCAGCAGTTTGCAGTGGATGTGACTCTGGATCCTGATACAGCAAATCCTCACCTCATCCTGTCTGGTAACAGGAAACAAGTACGCCATGGTGATGTGAGGAGGAATCTGCCAAACAACCCTGAGAGATTTTACAGATGTGTGAACGTCTTAGGAAAGCAGAGTTTCTCTTCAGGAAAATTTTACTTCCAGGTTCAGGTTGAGGGGAAGACTGCCTGGGATTTGGGAGTAGCCAAAGAGTCGATTGAGAGGAAAGTCCAGATTACAGCAAGCCCACAGAATGGCTACTGGGCTCTCATGATGAGGAATGGATGTGACTACGGGACGATGGATGGTGAGCCAGTCCTTCTCTCTCTGACAAAGAATCCTAAAAAGGTGGGAGTGTTTGTGAACTATGACGAGGGTCTGGTCTTCTTTTATGACGTGGATACTGCAGATATTCTCTACTTCTTCAGCGGCTGCTCCTTCACTGAGAAACTCTACCCATTCTTCAGCCCCTGTACTAATGATGGTGGTATAAACTCTGCCCCTCTGATCATCTCTTCTGTCAATGACCCACTGAGCCTCGAGACACGTGACACTGGTGATCAAAAAGAAGAGCATGAAAAAAAGAAGGCTGAGCTGAAGAGCGCCCAGCAGTTTGCAGTGGATGTGACTCTGGATCCTGATACAGCAAATCCTCACCTCATCCTGTCTCGTGATGGGAAACAAGTGCGTCATGGTGATGTGATGAAGAAACTACCAGACAATCCTGAGAGATTTAAGAAATGTGTGAGCATCTTAGGGAAGCAAGGTTTTGCTTCAGGAAAATTTTACTTTGAGGTTCAGGTTAAAGGGAAGACTGCCTGGGACTTGGGGGTGGCAGAGCAGTCAATCAAAAGGAAAATCCAGATCACAACAAGCCCTCAGCATGGCTACTGGACTATCGTGCTGAGAAATGAAAATGACTATGAAGCTATTGATGATGATCCTGTCTGTCTGTCTCTGAATCAGCCTCCTCAGAAGGTGGGAGTGTTTGTGGACATTGACGAGGGTCTGGTCTGCTTTTATGATGTAGATTCTGCAGATCTCCTCCACTCCTTCACTGGCTGCTATTTTACTGAGAAACTCTACCCATACTTCAGTCCCTGTACTAATGATGGTGGTGTAAACTCTGCCCCTTTGATCATCTCTCCTGTCAATCAGGAGACAAATGACACTGGTGACCAAAAAGAACTTGAAAGAAAAGCGCCTGAGCTGAAGAGCGTCCAACAGTTTGTAGTGGACGTGACTCTGGATCCTGATACAGCCCATCCTCACCTCATCCTGTCTGATGATGGGAAACAAGTACACCACAGTGATGTGAGGAACAAACTACCGGACAAGCCCCAGAGATTTACCAAATATGAAAGCATTTTAGGAAAGCCGAGTCTCTCTTCAGGAAAATATTACTACGAGGTTCAGGTTAAAGGGAAGACTGCTTGGGATTTGGGAGTGGCCAATCAGGCAATCAAGAAGAAAGTCCAGATCTCAACAAACCCTGAGAATGGCTTCTGGACTATAAAGCTGAGGAATCAAAATGAGTATGAAGCTAATGATGATGATCCTGTCCAGCTGTCTCTGAAGTCACATCTTCAGAAGGTGGGAGTGTTTGTGGACTATGATGAGGGTCTGGTCTGCTTTTATGATGTAGATTCTGCAGATCTTATCTACTCCTTCACTGGCTGCTATTTTACTGGGAAACTCTACCCATTCTTCAGTCCCTGTACTAATGATGGTGGTGTAAACTCTGCCCCTCTGATCATCTCTTCTGTCAATCACCCACTGAGCCATAAGACACATGACATCAGTGATGAGAAGGCAGAATACAAAAGAAAGAAGGCTGAGCTGAAAAGGATACAGCAGTTTGCAGTGGATGTGACTCTGGATCCTGATACAGCAAATCCTCACCTCATTCTGTCTGATGATGGGAAACAAGTACACCACAGTGATGTGAAAAAGACATTACCAAACAACCCTGAGAGATTTTACAGTTTTGTGAACGTCTTAGGAAAGCAGAGTTTCTCTTCAGGAAAATTTTACTACGAGGTTCAGGTTGAGGGAAAGACTGCCTGGGCTTTGGGAGTGGCCAAACAGTCGATCAAGAGGAAACTCCAGATCGCAGCATGCCCACAGAATGGTTTCTGGACCATAATGTTGACAAATGAAGATGTATACGAAGCCAATGATGATGATCCTGTCCAACTGTCTCTGAACCATCCTCTTCAGAAGGTGGGAGTGTTTGTGGACTATGAAGAGGATCTGGTCTCCTTCTATAACGTAGATTCTGCAGATCTTCTCTACTCCTTCACTGGCTGCTCCTTTACTGAGAAGCTCTACCCATACTTCAGTCCTTTCACTAATGACGGCGGTGTAAACTCTGCCCCCCTCATTATCTCTCCTGTCAATGAGCCACTGAGCCTTAACACATGTGACTTTGGTGGTGAGAAAGGAGAACCTGAGAAAAATAAGACTGAGCTGAAGAGTGTGGAGGAGCTCGCAGTGGAAATAACGCCGGATCAAGATACTGCACGTGCTAATCTCATCCTTTCTGGTGATGGGAAACAAGTACACAATGATGATGTGAGGGAGAAACTCCCAAGTAACTTTGTGAGGACCATATTTTGTTGCCAGTGTTGTCTCTCTCGAACAGACAAAGAGTAAAGTGTTAGTAGTAAAAAGATGTGTCCCGGGACGAGGAGGCACTTGGTTCACTAGTTATCTGTAAAATTATCAACTCCGTTTGGATTGGCCAAGATGTCGTTGGGTCTGCTCAGGGTGCAATACTCATCTCCTTTTTCTCCCAAACTGAGGCCCCACCTGCATCCTAACCTTGATAACATGCAGCCTTTGCCATGCCGATGTCTTTGGTTTTTCTGGAGGTAATAGAGGTGGGCTGTCCACTTTTGTAAACATTGTTATGCCCTGTTTATCTCAGTTAGGGAAATCAGTGACTGTTATTTGGCTTCTCTTAATGTCTTCAGGTTATATGTTTTGCCGTTCTATTTAGTTTTGGTTAGTTTTGTTGGCCTTTGCCCACCCTGAAGTTAAATCATGCTCATCAACAGTATTTGTACTGAATGAATGAACTTTATTCCTATAGCACCTTTCATGCATAGAATGTAGCACAAAATGTTTTACAACTCAGCAGCAAATACAAGCAGCAAAGACATAAAACCATACAATTACACAACACCCGTTCAAGGAGAAATTAGAAAAAATAATTCATGAATTAATCAATCAATTAAGAAAAATATACAAATATTAAAACAGATAACTTCTAGTTATAAGCTTTATTAAAAAGATATGTTTTGAGTCCTCATTTAAAACTGTCCACTGAGCCAGCATGTCTTATATTTAAAGGCGGGGTGTATTTTGGGGGCGTAGTAGCTAAAAGAAGCATCCCCAAAGGTTTTTGTCATTTCTGACATTAGGAACAGTTAAAAGAGCAGCTGTCGAGAATCTCAAGGTTCGTGGAGGGACATAAAATGATAGGGAGTCTGTGATATAGAAGGGGGCAAGGCCATTAAGAGCCTTAAAAACCAAAAAAAAAAAAAAAAAAAAAAGATTTTAAAAAATCAATTCTAAAAGATACTGGGAGCTGGTGATGGTCACGCAAAACAGGAGTTACATGGTCTCTCTTTTTAGTTTTTGTCAAAACCTGGCAGCAGCAGCAGTCTGAATGCTCTGTGGTTTTGCAATGGCAGTTTTAAATAGGCCAGTGTAAAGAGTATCACAATAGTCAAGACAACCGGAAACAAGAGCATCAACAAGCTTCTCAGCATCTCACTGGCTCAGTAGAGGTCGTACCTTAGCTATATTGCATAAATGATAAAATACAGTTTTGGTTAATGAACTAAAATGAGCTTTAAAATCGAAATCAGAAGCTAAAATTATGCTGAGGTTTCTTACTTGAGGTCATCTCCGTGTGGCCAGATGACCCAATTTAGTGAGAACCGGATCCCTTTTTATTTTTTGGGCCAACTAGGAGGATCTCAGTCTTATCTTCATTTAGCTTGAGGAAGTTCTGGCTCATCCATTCATGAATGGCTAACACATGGTCAGAGTGTTTGGGTCATCTAGCTTAACGTAGAGCTGTGTGCCATCAGTATAGCTGAAGAAACTCACACCAAAGTGACGGATGATGGATCCCAATGACAAAACACAATGTGACTCGTTAATGTATTACAAATATTATTACGGTTAAAGAAAAACTTCAAAGTTGCAAATTTTATTATCAAAAATTAATTTGGTGAGTTGCCGGTTTACAAACAAACAGAAGCATGACAGCTTCTACCACAGTGATGGCTGAAATTAAAGGATTTGCTTTTAAAACTAAGCTTCTTTACATATCACACACAAAGTGTCCTTTCCTCTGGACACCAGGAGGCTTTAAATAAATATCACTTTGCATTTAGATAATCTCTTCAAAAGAAACCTTAAACCATCTTTCAGATAAGATCAAAATGGATTTGTGCAAATGGTCTACTCTATTATTATCTCTATTAGGAAGAATAAATGTTTTAAGAGTAAATGTTCTCCTAACATTTAATTTTCATGTTATGTATCTGCAGCATTTTTAAAACTCTTAACAAATATATTTTAAGATATATGCCTTTGGACTCTCTTATATTTATAAAGCATCACTCAATACATGCAAATTAACAAACATGGTTATAAAACAATTCAAAGGTTTGCTTCACAAAAACATGCAGTTAAAGTTGTTCAATAATCTAATCTAGGTTGGTTTTAGATTTAAATACCTGGCAAAACATTTGTAGGTATACGTGGCTTATTTACAAGTAGCAAAATCAAAGAAATTCATTGTCAAGTTATCCCTAAACTATCTCACTCCTGTAAATAGGCACACAATTCAAAGATTACTCACCAAACTGCCCTACATGCAAAACTAAAGACGGAAAATGTATGCATCTGTTTTAGCAGTGTGATCTGCTGGAAAGTTTCACTTTAAGCTTCACTAACTCAGCTTTTGCTACTAATTAAATGCCTGATTTTCAATTTGTTTAAAAAAAAATCTGAGTATTTTTGCAATAACATAATTTGCTAAGAAATGTATACTTTGGAAAATATGGAAAATAAATCTTAAACTTTTTCAGCCATTTCTGGACCAAATATCACAATTTTTTACTTTAAGATAGATTAACTCTTAAAAGACATGACTGTGGTTATATTTATCTATAGTCCTTTGGTTTCTGTCATTTTTTTGTTTGGAAAACTTCAAGAGGTGATCAATAATATACTTGGAACTTCTGGCTGTGAGCCTTTATGAATATGAATGCCATTAATGAAGGACACACGGTGAGGTTTTTAACATTGTTGTTGCTTTTGTAACTTTTTTTTGTTTGATGTTTGTCATGTTTTTTTTTTTCATTTATTTGTCTGCTTAATGATGACTGCCGATTATGTCAAATTTTATGAAATAAAAAGATGCAGAAAACAAAAGAGCTTCCAATCTTTCGATTAAATAATTAAAGATGTATAAATTATTTGATAACATTTATAATTTTAAGGTTTCTCTTCAAGGAAGGACTAATGCTAATGGAAAATATTTTTTTTAAATGACTCATTATTGTTATCATTATGAAATTAAAAGTAACTAACTTTATTATTTTAAGTTGGGTAATAGAGTGATAACATTACTGAATTTGAAACTAGAAATAAAGGGAAGTGGTCTGTGGACACTGTAAGATCTGTCTCAGGCATGTTGGTGCTGTACAAACTGTCTCCACACTTGGTTTATAGCAGAATCTAAATGACTATATATAATCTTTAAGGAATATTTGAGGTGACAAACTTTTCCAGAAGCATTTCCTGAAGAAGGGACTGATGCTAATGGATTTTTTTTTAATGATTTATTACTATGATCATTATTATTGAATTAAAAGTATCTGACTTTGTTATGTTAAGCTGGGTAATAGAGTAATAAACTTGCAACTAGAGATAAAGGGATGTGGTCTGTAAGGTCCAGGAACTTTCCAGGAGCCTTGGTGCTGTTCTTGCTTTATGTTGTTTCTGTCTCCACACTTGGTTTACAGCAGAATCTGAGCGAGCATTCAGAGAAGATTAACGATGAAGCTAAAAAGATTGAACAAAGACGAGAGGTGGGATTGGCTAGTACAGATATTGCTAACCAACAGGGTCTGAAGAGGGAACGTTAACTCTTGAAATGAGTGATAGTTTCCAACCGTCATGTGAGGCGCGTCCTGCCTCTGTGGATTGATCTGTTAACTTTGTACATGTTCCACTCTTTATCCTCTGCAAATTTTATCCACATAAAGTTTGCCTTTGCATTTACAGGAATACAGTCTCAGTGCAATGCTGAGAAGGAGAGAGAGGAAGGATGACAGTGAAGTCACATTTCCTCATATGTAGTAAATCACTGCTAAAATTGACGAGTGGTCTCATGTTTAACCCTGCAGAAGGAAGTGAGATTTGTATCTGCACAGTCAGCATCTGTTGTGCGGTTTTCAAAAAGCACTGTAGCAGATACTTTGACTTTATGACCTAGAGTGGCTTTGACCTTTTTCCTCTGAACTATAGCAGAGTCATTATAGTTTTGTAATTTTTAATTGTTTTAAATTTTATTTTATTTATTTATTTATTTATTTGTTCTTCAGTTTAGTTTCATTTAGTTTCCAGGGTGGGTTTGCTTGTTTCAGTTTAGGTTTCATCGCTGAAAAATGTTTATTTTAACTTTATTGGTTATAGTGTTTTTTTTGTGTAATATGGGGGTGGTATTTGTCAGAGGCAAGATTAAAGACGTTTGTAACAGGTATAACAACACAACACTTGAAAGCGAAACACTTGGAAAGCGATTGGCTCCTAGTCTTGCACAGTAGACACCCTAGGCTGCTTTCACACCTGCCCTGTTTGGTTCAGTTCAATCAAACTCAGTTGGTTTGCCCCCACAGTGCAGTTCGTTTGGGCAGGTGTGAACACAGCAAGGTCTCAGTCTGGCTCCAAAGGAACTCTGGTGCGGTTGGTTTGTGGTGAGAAGGTGTTGCGACCTGGATGTGAAGCAACTGCAGTCACATGACACATTGTTTGGGTTAAACATGAGCATGTTACAGTCCTGGAGGATTATTAATGTGCACCTCCTCCTGTACTGCCTTAATATGCACATTCAGCACATCCAATGCATCAAAACATTGTTTTCTAGTTGGAGCCGCGCCTCGTTTTCAAACTGTATGCTTTGACTAAAATGAACAATGACAGCAATATAGTCCACAATGAGCAGCGCTAAAATCAACCTGCGTAGTTGTCCCTCCATTGTGACATTAGAAAGTGTCACATTTATCTTGCAAGTGTACTCTTCTTCAACGTTTTGTAACACTGTTTCAGATAGTTCTCTTTTTTTTTAATCTCAATTTCTTATTTTTATTTCAGAGAACTCAACCTAGTTTTATTTAACTAAAGTAACTTTAAACTATCGTAGTAAGTTAGTTGACGAAGGTATAATTCTATTTAAGAAGAGGAAGAATATCTTCCAGCAAGTCTTATTCATGAGCTGGTCTGATGACTTGTGTATGAGCTCACGTGGAGTCCACCTCAATGAGGAACCAGAGAAAAACAGTGCAAAACCAAAAGATGATGAGAAGCTTGTGAGAAAAGCAAATCAGAGTTTTTAAGTGGAGGCAGACTGAAAATTCCACAGGAAGAAGAGGAAGTCAAGGAAAAGACAACTTTGACTTCTCCCTGACTGAGGATCACAAACTCATCGTTCTGCACTTGAAGAACTCAGTGCTGAATTCTTGGTGAGTTGTATCAGTGTTTCTTTATTAAAGAGAGACAACAGAAGTTTACTCAGGACTGCTGGTCTTAGAGGTGTAGACGTGGTCTTACAGGTGTAGACGTGGTCCTACAGGTGTAGATGTGGTCCTCTTTGACTCTTAATTTTGGAGGAGTACTTTTTCTAGTTTTGTCTCCTTAAATAATAAAAATAACTATTAATATTATCACAACTGCTACTACCCACAAGGTTTCTTATATTTTCAGTGTTTAAATCTAAAATCTAACAGTACAACACAATGAATGTAAAGAGGGAGGGTGCATTAAACTAAAGCTTCAGCCTGCACCTTTTTGTCTCTGCTTTACAAGTTATGACTTAATATTGTTTGTTTTGTTCTCCTTGTGAGTATTTGAGTTGTTGAATTTAGAAAAAGACTAAATTAAAACTAAACTAAAACTAAATGAGATGTTTACATCTTAAGAAGAAAACTTTATTCATAAAAAGAAATCAGAAGATCAAAAGAGAAAATGGTAGATAACTTTTATAATTTCACTAGGATAATCAGACCATCATTACATTGTAAAGAGCAGTAAAGATGGTAAAGATTTAACTGTTGAGAGACATCTCCCTTTCTCTTAATAAGCATTTTAACAAGTATCAAAACAGTGAAAATTAGGGGTGTAACTGTTCACACAGTTCAGTTTCTATATGACACAGTGGTGTCACAGTTCAGTAGGAATTTCACTGATTTCTAAAATTTTTAATTTAAAGATATTTTTTTGGGCATTTTTAAGCCTTTATTTGATAGGACAGACAAGTGTGAAAGGGGGAGAGAGAGAGGGAGTGACATGCAGCAAAGGGCCACAGGCTGGAGTCGAACCCGGGCCGCTGCAGCAACAGCCTTGTACATGGGGCGCCTGCTCTACCACTAAGCCACCGACGCCCCTAAAATTTGTAATTTATAAAAACTACCATCATTAAATATGATGTTTTTGACTTTAGCAATGATGGAGCTGTACCTGAGTGACACATCCTCTGATGAGCGCCTTTAAAAATATTAAAGTTAGTAAAATAGTTATAAACAAATTCAAACAAAGAAACAGTTCTGGTTCTGAAATGAAAGAAAGATTTACTTCTTTTTTCAGTTTTTAAATGTGTAAGAACCATTACGCTTGGGTGGAATCATGATATACCAGGGTTTTTAGAAATCCCAATGGCATGATTTTAAATAGTGTCATAGAAACAGGTGCTCCTCTTTCTGTTTTTTTCAACCTGGGCCCTATTTTCTGATCTACTTTTGTCTAAATGAGTGATAGGATGTTCAATATGTGACATTTCTCCAGTATGAAGCTAGGGCTGACCTGCCTGCAGCCCGTGAGCGCGCGCTATATTAAATAATAGGGCACTCAGACAGCGTCAAACAAAGTCAAAATACGCCCACTAAAAGTGCATTTTTTTTTCACACAGATAGGCTCGGATTGTTAGTATAATTATCCAACGACATAACGGAAAGGAGAAATGAACGTCCGTCTTTACCTTAAGCTGGATTCAGACATGTTCCTCTGCCTGTTGCTGCTCCCTCTCTCTCCTCGTCCGCTCCTCAGTTACAATGAGCTCTGCGTCAGTGTACTCTGTGTTCACATAAATACGGGCAGTCATTCAAATGGCTCATCCAGATCCAGTTGGTCAAAATCGGGTAAAAATTCGGACATGTTTGTTGTGGCAAGTCAAAACACTCACTGAAATCGAACGTCTTGCGAGATTTGAGTTGTTGCAGAAAGTTACCGCTGGAGTGACCTCACAAACGCGAGGAGTTACTCTGTTTGGAGTAGTCATGGCTGAATTTTTGGTGTGCACATGTAACCGAACAGAGTTAAGCCTCGCTATAACTGCTGGTGAGCAACCCTTGGAATCTGCGTTGTGTGGTCAATAATGAGGAGGCTCGTTGTCCTTTTTACGCCGCCATTTATTCTCTGAACCGGAACAGGATATGTACTGGTCAGTCACACCGTAGGCTCATTACAGGCAGCTCACACATAGCACACTCGGGCACGTCACTCATCAACTGGCAATGTTTTTAACGCCCGCAGTGACATTTTTGACACAGCAAATTATTAATACAATTATAAAAATACAAAAATATGTACCGGAACAGGATATGTACTGGTCAGTCATACATTTGGCTCATTACAGGCAGCTCACAGAACAGCATGTTATGTTAGCATAAAGCTAGCTGTTTCACAAAGTGCATAGAGTCGATATCTGGACATTCTATCCCTCAAAGTCGTAACACATAAACTCGTAACTCACTCCAGTTACATTTTCATAATACAGTCCATATATGTTCATTAATGTCTGTTATGTGTTCACAGTCCACATACAGACATTAATACATGATATTTGTTCACAGTTCTGTAAAAAGCCAATGTACATGACCTGATCAGCACAAAACAGCAGACAGACACAGCTAGAGACTTACTGGTGAACATAGTGGAGCATATAAGGTAATGATGTATCAGTGTTGTGTCCACAGCTTGTTGGGCCAACAGACATTAACAACCTCAAGACTGAACATTTCACTGAATTTTTATCAGGGAGCCAAAATGGCGAATCTTCCAGTGAAGCTCTGGAAAGCTCTAGAGGAATTAAAAGACGATGAGTTCAAGAAATTCAAGTGGTTCCTGAAGCAGGATAACATCTCAGCGGCTCAGCTGGAGAAGGCGGACAGGCAGGACACAGTGGATCTGATGGCACAAAAATATGGCGGCAATGGAGCCGTGAAGGAAACCATGACGGTCTTAGAGAAGATCAGCAGGATTGATCTGGTGCAGGGTTTGAAAAACTCCTGCCTGAGCTCAAAAGGTAAGCTGCGGGAAGGTAAAGAGATGAAAATCTATAAAATACAACTATCAGGAGGTAATGGTCCACAAACTGTGACAAAGGTGACAAAGACTGACAGCACCGACACAATAATTTGGACGTTCCAGGAGAGGTTCGTCCCAAACGGACACCTCCAGTGTTGCAAAATGAAGCTGAAGCGCCAAAAACTGCAGTTCCTCTAATGTCCACTTGAGGCTGGCTCAGAAAGCGAGTCAGTCCCCACAGACCTCCATGTTAACATGCCAAACTTTACAGCAGAAATAAACATGTTCACAGCCCGGAACAAGAAACTGTTTTGATCTCTTTAACATATTTGTGAAAACTGTATGGGTGATTAATGTTTATATAACTCACCCGTTTACATTTTAGTAAGGCTTACACATAATTTACATCCTGGCCGCTTTGAGTGACAGGTGAGTGCAGTCCGTTGACAAGTCACTACCACTGCGATAACAGTGGTTAGGTTCCCGTAACCATGACGTAACCCCATATTCACAGATTATAAGCGTAGCTGTCACTATTTCAGCGTGTTTTCAGTTCATTAAAGTTAATTCTAACTTTCTGGTTGTCTGAATAAGTCTTGTTCAGTGTTCAGTTTGGTTGTACTAAAATACCGTCTAAGGCAGTGGTTCTCAACCAGGGGTCCAGAAACCCTCTGGGGTTCTTGAGGTAGATCCAGGGGGTCCCCAGAAAAATGGGGAATGGTTTATTTTCACAATTTGATTCAGCACAGTATCAAAGTAGGGGTCTATTACATGAAAACCACTGCTCTCAGGAGTCAGATGTTCAGTTTACCGGTACGAAGTAGGGCTGCAACTAACGATTATTTTCACTGTCGACTAATCTGTTGATTATTTTGTCGATTAGTCAACTAATCATTTTATCGAAAAATATGTTAAAATGTTGAAAAATGTTGGTCTGTCTCTCCCAAACCCCAAAATTATGTCATCTAATGTCTTGTTTCGTACTCATGCCAAAGGGTTTTAGTTTACCGTCATGGGAGAGTGTGTAAAGCTGCCAGTATTTGAACTTAAGAAGCTGCAATAAGAGTATTTTGGGTACTTTTATAGTACTTTTCTATGAAAAGACTCAAACGGATTAGTCGACTACTAAAAGAGTCACCGATTATTTTAATAGCCAATTAGTCAACGATTAGTCGACTAATCATTACAGCCCTAGTATGAAGACTGTTTTAATGTTTTTTTGCTAACAAAAATTAGCATTAGCATGATCACAGTAAACCATAGGGTGTAAATGCACCAAGTTATCAAAGTTAACAGCTAGCATTAGGGTTAGCTCCAACCTCCCCTACAAATATGTTCAAATCTAGCTCCAAAAATCCAAGATGGCGATCTCCTAAATGCCAAACTCTTCAAAACAAAAGTTGGCCACACCCATTATTTTATACAGTTTATGGTTTGTTCAAATGCAAAGATGTAATCAGTAGAAAAAATTGGCTTATGGGGGAGTTTAAGCTTTATTGAGGTCAAAGGTCAAACCATAGGCAGAGTTTGAGATTCGTGCAAAAAAAAAAAAAAAAAATCCAACTATAGGCCTTGACAGTTTCAAGGTCTGACCCTACCACACTGGGTGAAGCATAACAATTTTACATACAACAGTGCATTACGACTCATAAATACTAAATAAACACCACAGGCCTTAAATTGCAAAGCAGATTTTAACTTACATTGCGAAATGTCCTAGTGGAGAAGTAAAGGCCCTGCGTATACATCCACTATGGTCTCAGGTGACAGCTGCACTGTGATGTCGCTCTCGATGTGAAGTAGCACAAGGGACGAAAATCTTGTTGCCCCCATAGTTGATCGCTACTCTTCGGTAGAGTGACGGTGCTCCAGTTCTGCTCGAAGTTGGCTGCGAGCTTGCTGCTGTCTCTGTTGGCCCATCATTGAGGGTGTTTGTTGTGACAGTGTTGGATCCTGATTGCTGTCCGTCTGTGTCCTTTGGAACAGGACGTTTAAAAACCTCCTAATGTCCATATTTTTACATTTATGTCACGACTAGCTTCCCATCACACTATGACTAGCAGAATTGCTGCAGGAAGATGGAAACGGAAGACGACTTGTCACATGACTAAGTAAAAATATCTATTATTTTTTGGTGCTCCAGTCACATGAATTCAGGGATATTATCTGCAGTCACTGTACATGCTTTGTGTCACTTAAAATATTTAACTCCAAGGGTCAAACTCTTCTTTACATCGTAGGAAGAGTTTGTTCAATCTGTACAAAAAAATTGAACCACTGGTTGCCTGGCAACCTCACCCAGACAACAACATTCCAGGAAGTTGCTGTACGCAGGCCAAGCCCCCCAAAAACAGCGCTGAGCTTTGAGGCCAATTTGACATAGTGGCAAAACCGTGGAAACACAACTTCCAGGTCCATCAGGTGATGCCACTGGGCCCAAAAAGACAGTTTCTCATAGACATACATTGTAAAAGAGACGTCTGTAAATCAGCGGAGCATCTCAACCCTCACTACTGGGATTTGATCCATTCAACCCGATATCATTTAAAAAGTCTAGGAGGGCCAATTTAATCATTTTATCCCAATTCAAGTTAGCAGAGGGCTAAACCTGGATGTCAGACACTCGGCCAGCAAAAGTCTCTACACCTGCTCTATGGCCCCAACAATGCAGAAGCAAGGTGGAAGATCAGGTAATTTTACACAAAGAAGTCAGACTTTTTGGCGTCATGCATCACTGACTGAACAGGGCTCCGCCTCCAACGCTGTGTCCAGTTCTCTTTATACATTCATGACCAGGACCAAGAAGTCCTGAACATAACCCCCAGTTCCCTTCGGACATAGCCAGGCCACTGTTTAGTTTGTAATACTAAGCTAAGCTAAGGCTGCTGACTGTAGTGTTATATTTAAGACAGGTATGAAAGTGGTGTTGATCTCATCTAACTCTCAGCAAGAAAGAAAGTCCCCAAAATGTCAAACTATTGCTTTAAGCTTACAAATGATACAATTATAACCTCTGCTGAAGTTATAAACACACAAAACTAACCTAAAACTTGAGATTTCTTTTAGATAAAGCTTTAACATTTAACTTTATAATATTTATCATCATGTGTGTGTTTTTGTGTGTGTGTGTGTGTGTGTGTGTGTGTGTGTGTGTGTGTGTGTGTGTCTCTGTGTACCTTGTTTTAGACCTCAGACCGACAGATTTCGGTGCTCTCAAAGACGATCATGAAAGAAAGAAGGCCGAGCTGAAGGGTGCCCAGCAGTTTGCAGTGGACATGACTCTGGATCCTAATTTCACCCGGCCTGGCGATAGAGAACACGTCCGCTGTGGTGATGTGAGAAGGACGCTACTACTCAACCCTGAGATAATTTACAGATGTGTGTGTTGGAATGGCCAAAGAGTCGATCAAAAGGAAGAGACCAATCACAACAAGTCCTGAGAATCACTACTGGACTTCATGGTTGAGGAATGGAGATGAGCATAGTGCCAATGATAAAAACCCTGTCTGGGGATGCATGATAATATCAGCATGTCATCGGTTATCAGTCGATATTGGCTTTATAATGAAGTATCAGATTCGGCCAACATGCTTTTTCCTATTTTGCACAATGACTGAATATTACATTCACTGAAAAGTATTTCATGTCGCCATCTGCTGGAGGGCCAGCATGTCAAGAGTATGTCTGTATAACATGATGTTAATGCCACTACAGAAGAGACTTTATGATCACTGAAATTAGGTGGGAAAAAGTGGATATATCAATATAGGTATCAGTAAATGAGTTGTCACATATCGACATATCGAGTATCTGCAAAAAATCCAATATCATGCATCCCTGGTGCAATCCGTCCCAACTGGCGCCCTCAGAAGGTGGGACTGTTTGTGGAGTACGACGAGGGAGTGGTCTCCTTTTATGCTCCTCTGATTATTGCTCCTATTAATCACACTGATTAGATTCATCCTTTGTTTTCCCAGAATAAATGATAATGCATGACTGAAATTCTACTTAATTCTGTTTCCTTAAAGTCAGTGGTGGAAATGGCCAGTTTTTACTAGTGGAACCCTTGGATATGGGTGGATGGGCTCCGGACAATGGACGCGGACCCCACCCGCATCCCCACGTTCGGAAAATTAAGATAATCATTACAGATATAAACAAATGATGCTTTCTTGCATTGCACAATAATGTAGGATACTCTTTGTTCAAATTAACTCTCCACTGCTCTACTCTGCATTCAGTCTCCTCAGTTGATTTTACGCATTACCATGAAAGCTACACTAAAAAAAAGATTACCAAGATCTATTGATTATGTTTCCCCTATTTTATTAACTATTATTATATTGTAAACATGTTGATCTCTCTTCTCATATAAAACCAGGGACAACAGCAACATGTAACAAAGGTAACGGTACATAATTTGGCTCCATTACAACTCACAACATTCACCAACAAAACAACTGTCTCATACTAAACATGTTTTCAAGCAAATACAACATGCTAACGTTATTAGCGCCAGCCTATGGCATTTTATATTGTATACTAGGGGTGTAACGGTACACAAAAATCTCGGTTCGGTACGTACCTCGGTACACAAGTCACGGTTCGTTTTTTTTTGGTACAGTAATGAAAAAAATAGACAACTATTAAATATCTTTTACTTATTGGTAACCTTATTAAAACATACCACCACAGCAGTTAACTCTTTTTACACATTTTTTGAATGAAACAAATATATATAAAATCCTGCTTTTTCACAGTTTGAATGAAAATAGAAATATAAAAGTGAAAAATAAAATCCTGCTGTTTTAACACATTTTTTGAATGAAAAATATAAATATACATTTCTGCTTTAACAGTTTTACTGAATTAAAATAAAAAGTATAGTGCAGCTGGTCAGCTTTAAAGCCTGCTCAGATTCAGTTTTACTAGGAACTTACTTAGCTTTCCCACTTTGTTAAAGTGCAGTAAACAAAACATGCTTATATCTAAAGTGCAGCTTAAACAATTTTACTCAACTCCAATGGCGTTGATTATTTCTTTAGCGCGGTGGTCAGGGAAACGCTCTCTCTTTTTTAACAACGACGATATCGTAGTTTGCACCAGATTGCTTTTTCTAGTCGTGCCGGTTAACGTTCAAACTCGGGTGGTGTCGCTTTAGATGCGTTCGCATGTTAGACGTGTTTCCAAGTTCTGCAGAGTCGGCACACTGCTTTTGTCTTGTCAACTTGTTTATTTCCATCTTCGTATTTTACCCTGAAACCAAAGTGTTCCCAAACGGAGGACTTAAGGTTTGCGGGTGGGTCTTCAGGTTCGTCAGGCTCACTTGCCATGTTGTCAAAATGCTAGAATGCGCTGCACAAAGTGAAAGCGGAGATTTACGGTCGGACTCGGTCCGTCACTCACTTATATCCGTTGGGGAACTCGATATTTTAAATGGTTCGGCTCGCAAAAACGGAATTAAAATAAAACAAAATAAAATAAAATATCCTGCGCCTGATAATTCGGTACAGGCTTGTGCCAAACCGAAAGTCGCGTACCGAACGGTTCGACACAAATACATGTACCGTTACGGCCCTATTGTATACAGTAGCCTAGCGATGAGCGGAGATTTCCTCTGCTCATATGAAGCCAGGATAAATCCCAAAGTATAAATCCCTGAAGGATAAATCACACACAAGACTTAAAATGCTATTTTAGTGGAGGCTTTATTGTCTTCACAATTTGTTTCTTATCTGTGAAATACAAGTAAATACAAGCTTTGTTTCCACTGAGGGAAATGGTCTCAGCTTACAGAAACTGACAGGAGGTCTGCGTCACCGTGACGCTGAGCGTGAGGGCGGGCGAGTTCAACTTTCTGTCAACAAAGGGGGTGTTTTCACAGGTAACTTAGCCACAGCGATTATTCGACTAATGAAAATTTGGTCAGACGAGAGCATAGCGACCAAATAATTGACGAGTTGACCAGGAGACTACAGCCATACAACTGTGAAACTATTCCTGTAATTATCCGCAGCATTCTCTATTCACTATAATAGACCGTGCATACAGACATGAGAACAAGCTAGCTAATGAAAATAACATTAGGTAACGTTAGCTAGTCTAAAGCTTTCAATCCTCTGTCAGCAGGTAAGTTAGTTCATCTCATGTAAAACCTTCACATAGAGTAACTGGCTAAATATCTCTGACTAAATTAAACCAGCAAGGCTTGCTACTCTATGTCTATAACGGCTAGCTAACACCTTGGCTGGTATACTGGCTGCCATATCAGGCTGTTACCAAGGCTAGCTGGTAAGCTAACGTTAACATTACTAACAAGCTAGCAAGCGTGTTAGCTAGCTAGCTTTAACACACAATACACAATGCTATAATAAACACAAAATCATCAAACAATCAAGATTAACGTTATTTTAACAAGACTAGATATGTCAAAGACACCACCAATGTTTGAGGAAATTCAAGCTAACTGAACTCCCACCATCAACAGCTTCATAACTTACCAGCTACCGTTGCTGTTCGTGTGTCTTTCAAGTTCTCCTCAGACAAAGCACTTTGGCAAAAAATGCAGCTGTCTCGAGCTGGCAGGGATGAATTCCCATTGGCTGTTGGGGCTGCAGATGGATTCAGTGCGCTTAGGTGCTTTCGGCAAAAGGAGCGTGCAGTTTAGAAACACTATAAAACCTAGAGTAGTACCGATACCAGTATGCCTCCGATACTGCCTAAAATGTGGTATTGGATATCGGTGAGTACAGCCTATGACCAATCCGATACCACGTAATGCCTCACATCATTACGCATACGCACGCCACAAGCAAACAAAACGGAAACGGAGCAGAGTTTAAAAAGCATTGTACTGTAGCCTTTAAATGTCTTTTTTACCAAATTGTGTGGCTGCAGTTTAACCTGTGTCTTGATCTGTGTCAACACTGGATAATAAAAAAAAAGTTTTATGGCATTCATTCTACTATTATGTATTTATTTCTTAATATTTTACACAGAGTTTTAGGAGTTGAGACATACAACAATTCATATCCCATCCATTTTTTTTTTTTATGCGCTGATATTGGATCGGTACTCAGTATCGGCAGAGACCCAAGGTTCAGGGATCGGAATTGGTATCGGGAAGGAAAAAGTGGTATCGGTACATCTCTGGTAAAACCCTTATATAAAACATTGAATAGTCTGTATTTTCTAAATCTGCTGAGAGGGGACAGGCTTTCCCTCTTGACTTTTACTCCTGGAACGCCGTTACAGTGCATCCCCCCCGATTCCACCACTGCTTAAAGTGTAATCCAACTTTGAAACTTTTGTGTTCAACCATACAAAAAACTACGGCAAAATCTTAGCGACAAAATCTTTCATTTTAAATACTCAAAAGAACAACTTTTACATCTTTTAATGTACTTTTAAAGACCAGTTTATCAGCAACACTAAATTCTGCCACAAGTCTTTAAAAAAATCTGACATTTACTGAAATGAATGTAAATGGTGAAACGCAAAATATTATTTATAAAATAGAATATTAAATGCTTTTTTTAGGATTCAGTCATGGGATATATTTGCAGATTATATTTTGCACTTTTTTGTACCTAAATTCTACAAGTGTAATAAAGACAAACACATCAAACTTCCTGTATTCAGAAGAAAATACAAATAAAGAATTCTAGATACTTTTTTATGTAAATTTATTTTAGTGTTTTTCCACTGAAAACAGTCCGAGATGAACACATGAAGCTTCAGCAGCAGCACAAGGTTGTAATTTCTTCTTTTTCTGTTCTCAGAAGGAGGCTCGCTAAAATAAACATTCAAATAAAGCATTTTAAAATCTGTTCTTCTAAAATGAAGTTTGTTTTTTCTACTGAAACTCCTCAGACAAACAAGAAGCTGACTGTTCAAAAGGCTGCCTGTTGCTTTAAGACTGTGGGGACTGAGGAGCCAATCAGTGGCCAGCAGAGGGCGCACCTCCTGAATTGACCCATGGCTAAGTCCCACCGTCAAACGCGATGAGCCAATCACAGTGCGTATAGCCATTCCCATACACTGGGACATTCTCTGCCTGGACGTCCATTGAAATGCATTACACAAAGTCAGTTTGTTCGGTTTTATGAGCTTTTTCTGAGATTTGAAGTTTAAAAATGGTCAAACGGTGTGCATGGGGTACATGCAACTCTGACACAAGGTATCCTGAGAGGCTGGGCGACCAGGTGTATTTTTTACACTTTAAACCACATCTCAACCGAGAAAAGTGTCTCCTTTGGATAAAGTTGTGTGGTAACGTTAGACCACAACATCAACTCAACGTGAATAAGATTAACAATGATGTCTACATCTGTTCTAAGGTAAGTCAACATTGTGTTTGAGGCAACATATTGTCACTTTGCTGGAAAGAAATATAAAGTTATCTTTAACATCTGTAGCTAACGTTAGCTAAAGTTAGCCTAACGTTAGCTCCTAGCTGCGTTGTTCATCATGTCACCTTGTTTGCTGGGAGTTCATTAGCCTATTTTGTTCTAGTTTTGTACTTTGGTGATGGTACATCATTGTTAGCTGTTGTCCAAAGGGCTCTAGTTAAGCTAACGTTAACTTCTGGAGCTTAGCTTCATTAACTTATCTGTAATGGCAGAGATAACAAAGGTTGGCAAACGTTATGCTGAATGATTCAGTGTAAATACTGTAGCATCAAACTAACGGAGAGACACTCTTGGTAAAGATGGTAAAAAGGCCGTTATCCTTTTCTCATATTCTGAGCCAAAAACCTTAACTTCAGTGGCACTTTAACTTGTTGTCTTTGATGGTGACGGCAACCAGATGCGGTTCACAAGCGTACACTGTGACCTGTAAATGTTGGCTTGTAATTTAAGCTTTTCATCGACCTTCTCAACAATAAAATGATGAATATATCCCTCCAATGCGTAGTTTAGGCCCTTTTGGTTACTTCTCAATGACATCTGATCGTTATGTCCCCAAAAATCATCAGTTGCCTCCTGTGAAATGCCGTGTACTGTGACACCTGCCATAGCGCCGCTCACTGAATGTTGATAGTTTGTCTGAGTGAGTGGAGGGGGCGTGGCTTAGCCATAGGTCAATTCCGCCTAGTAACACCGTAGGAGCGGACCATAGACTGTCTGTAAAAATACTTACAATGTCCACAGTTTGAGGATTTCTTTAAGATAAATGTAAAACTATGCTCTGCTAAACTGCCAAGAGGAGGGACAAAACTCCGTCAACACAAGTGATCTGACAAAGCATCTGAAGAACCAACACCACAACGAGTTCAAGGAGTTTGCTAATGCTAACGCTAACACTAGCAGCGGGAAACAGCAACAGCCCACTTTGCGTCAGACGGTGGGAAGTGGGAGAAAATGTCCAGAGACAGTAACAGAGGCACTCACCCAGTACTTTGCTCCCGATGACCAGCCATCGTCAGTTCTTAATGATACGGGATGTCGAGGTCTTCTCAGTGTGCTGGAGCCCAGGTATGAGACTCCCAGCCGTCACCATGTCACAGACACCGTGTTACCAAAGTTGCACCACTTTGTGGAAAAAGCACATCAGCAGCCTGTTGCAGGACATTTGGGCCGTCAGCTTCACCACTGATATTTAGACCAGCAGTGTCAGCCCAGTGTCTCTCATCAGCTGAACTGCACAGTGGATCCAAGAGCAGACAGTGGTCCTACATGCAAAACAGTTTCAGGTTCACACACTAGCCAAGCCATCGCAGGTGTGTTTGGGGATGTGCTTCAAACGTGGGGCATCCCCAACACTAATTCACCATAAGTGATTAGGAGGTAAAATACTCACACTCACTATAATAATTTAAGACCAGCTCATGTTCTACCAGCGTAAGATTATTGTTTTCACTGTTTAAGGTATAAAGATTGTTTTGTCTCGCACATCACTGCTGCAGAGGCCGAGGACATGGTGATGATGGAGCTGCAGGAGGTGTCTGGAGGAGAGGCAGACAAGCAGGAGGACCTGGGGGAGCCACCTGCCAGAAAGCTACACAAGGTCCAGAGACAAACCTTGGAGAGCCGACAACTGCGCGGGAAGACAACCCGGTGTAATACTGGGGGGTTAACAAAGTGCGCTTTCCTACTCAGATGTCACACAGATGCCTGTCGTGATGACATCATTTCAGTTGTTCTGCTACAGTTGTATGTTGGTACTGAAATCCACTGAATGAGTTACATTTAATAATGTGTGTGGCAAAGCCATGATTATTAAGAAAGACATACCGTGCACTGTTAAAATGTCAGTACTGACAATTTATTTCAGTCAGAAGGGAAGTAACATCGTAGTGAAATATGAGGCAGTGGCACACAGCTGAATGTTAGTCAGTAACCACAATTTGTGACAGTCAGAAACTGAACATCTCACGAAAATCAGACATTTTTTCAAAGTAAATTAAGAAGAACCCCAACAGCAATTTAAGGACTCAGATCTGTGCTCAAAATAGAAAAATACTGTTCATAAAATAATCGAAAAATGATCAATAAAATGTCTGAAAAAATTAATAAAATGTCTGAAAAAATATTAGTAAAATATCCGAAAAATTATCAATTAAATGTTCAACATATTATTTATAAAATGTCCTGAAATATTATCAATAATATGTCTGACACATATAAAATGTCCAATTGACCGAAATATTGGTAAAATCTCCAAAAAAATGTTGATAAATAATTCGACAATCATTCATAAAATGTCCAACCAATGATTATAAATTGTCTGAAAATATTTTGATAAAATTTCCCAAATATCATTAATAAAATGTCCAAAGAATTATTTCTATGTCTGAAAAGTTTTTATAAAATGTCGGACATTTTTAATAATATATTTTCGGTTTTGTTACTAATATTTCTTCCCACATTTTATTAATATTTGTCGGACATTTTAACAATATATTTTTGAATATTTAATTGTTATTTGTCGTACATTTTATTAATATAATTTCGGACATTTTATTTATATTTTTTCCGACATTTTATTAATATTTGTCGGACATTTTTAAAATATATTTTCGGATATTTTACTTATATTTTTTCCTGCATTTTAATCAATATTTGTCAGACATTTTAATAATATATTTTTGGACATTTTATTTATATTTTTTCCAACATTTTATCAATATTTGTCCAACATTTAACATGATTTTGGACATTCTATTTATATTTTTTCTGAAATTTTATTAATATTTGTCGGACATTTTTAATAATATATTTTCAATTATGTTACTAATACTTCTTCCCACGTTTTATTAATATTTGTCGGACATTTTAACAATATATTTTCGGATATTTAATTGTTATTTGTCGTACATTTAATTAATATAATTTCGGACATTTTATTTATATTTTTTCCGACATTTTATTAATATTTGCCAAACATTTTTAATAATATATTTTCGGATATTTTACTTATATTTTTTCCCACATTTTATTGTTATTTGTCAGACATTTTAATAATATATTTTTGGACATTTTATTTATATTTTTTCCAACATTTTATCAATATTTGTCCAACATTTAGCATAATTTTGGACATTCTATTTATATTTTTCCCGAAATTTTATTAATATTTCTCGGACATTTTTAATAATATATTTTCAATTATGTTACTAATATTTCTTCCCACATTTTATTAATATTTGTCGGACATTTTAACAATATATTTTCGGATATTTAATTGTTATTTGTCGTACATTTTATTAATATCATTTCAGACATTTTCTTTATATTTTTTACGAAATTTTATTAATATTTGTCGGATATTTTTAATAATGTATTTTCGGACATTTTATTTATATTTTTTACGACATTTTATGAACATAATTTTGGACATTTTAATAATATTTAAGTTTTGAAACTGCTGTGATTTCTTCTGCTGTAATTTCTGCTGTCAAGGCCGTGTTTTGTCTTTCTACTCTCACAGAAGGCTCGCTCAATTGACTTAATGAAATTCAGATGTTCTCAGTAAATACTGAAATTTAAGGTGAACTTAAAGTTTTATGTTTTTTCAGGATCTTTGTAATATTTGTATTTTACTCTACAAATGTAATAGAAACAAAAACAGTGACACTTTGTGTATTATGAACAAAATTCAAATAAAAATTTTTAAAAACCTTTCTTCTGAAATTAAATCTAACTATTTTTTTTCTCCTGAAACTCGTCAGACAAACACGAGGCTGACAATTTTTTTTTTTTTTACTCAATATTTTTATAAAATAAACACATGAACAAACAACTGATGGAATGCTGATTGAAACCAAGGAAACTGAATTAGAAATAAAAGCGTGAACTCAAACTGAACTTCAGAAGGCAGAGCTGAAACGTTTGTTAACTCTATGAACAGGAATAAAAAGGTTGAAGCCAATAAGAAAAAACTGCCTCTTCTCCTTTAACCACACCAGCTTTAACTCCACCCTGCCGTCTGTGCGGTAGAGCACCATCACAAAGTGCTCGCCGTCATAGTCAAACGACAGCCGCCTCTCTGCCGGCGTGATGACGATGGGCGAGCTGAGGCACCAGAAGGGTTTCTGGAACTCGTCCAGCAGAGTCAACGTCATGATGCAGCATTTCTACATGGCGTAAGAAAGAACCATCAGAGCTCACGTAAAAAGGTGCGAGGTGCGATTGTTCATATCGCGATAAACAACACGTGTCTTGATATTCTAAAGTGTCATCGATCTTCTCGTCTGACTCGGCAGGAAAGTAAACAGGCCAAAAAACTGTTCTTTAAGTTTCTGTGTAAATATCTGTAGTTTTGATGGTCAGCTGGTTCATGTAGATGTTTCACCTCGCTCAGGGCTGAGCAGACGATGGGTCGTGGCAGTAAATCAGATTATTTTTTAAATAAAGGGCAGTGATTCAAACACACTGCCTGGTCTGGTTATGTGTGTTCTTCCTCATGTCTGTACAGTGTTGAGCAGACGTACCTCCACTGAGCCCTCCACTGCGCCGCTCACCCAGGGCAGTGTGATGTTCCCAGACAGCGGCCTGTGATGGAACAAGTCGGTGGTGTTGATGACCCTCATCTCCAACAGTCCACGCTGGATACGACCTGCTCGCAGCAACACAACACACTTTTAGTCTTAACAACTTAATCAGGACAGTCATCACAGTACCTGTTAATCAGACTGCATTTTGTAATCACATTACCCGTGTTAAAGGACAGATTGCCGAAGTTTTCTGACATGATCTCAGCGCCGGGTTTGTGCAGGAGGGCGTGCAGACTGTAGCCGTGCAGACCAAACTCAGGGTCGGAGTTATCCACATGTGGAGGGTCGTCAGGCTCAGAGAACGGGCTGCAGGAAGGTCAGGATAAAGACATGGAGCACAAATAAAAGATGGGATTAAAGCTAAGTTTAAGAAAATGTGACTGAACTTATTAAATCTAAATGTAATTATTTGCCTTGATGTGACCTTTTAACAACAGCTGGAGTTATTACTGTCACACACTCAACACATCTCTGCACACACAAGTTTTCAAACTTTGCGTTTTATTTTGATCATTCTGTTTTTATAAAATTGTTTGTGACATCTCAAAAGTGTCTTTGACTTGTAACTGAACATGTAGAAAGTACACAGATACAGAGAGTATTTTCAGGGTGAACGGACTCTGATACACAGATATGAATTTCTGTCCATATCACCCAGCCCTATTATATATCCTTCTAGCATGTATGAATGAGAATTCAAGGACCTGCTGTAAAAGAGTTTAATGCTGAGTCAGTTTTCCCTGAATAGTGATGAACTCACAGCTCAGGGTGTCAGGTGAACAAAACACCATTTTTTAATTCACAATGAAAATAAATTGATTTACACTGGGAATTTTGTGTACTTTGTGTGTAGATGAGGAGCTAGAGTGCATAAAAAAGCATCGATGTGTGTTTATGAACTGGCCCCCAGCCTCCTGTCACTTTGTAAAAGTGGCCCCCAGGAAAACAAACTGAGTATCCCTGCATTGACTTACACACTGATTATTTCCATTATTGCTATTTTTATAGAAATAACCAAACATTTGAAAATGTTGCTCACATGTGATCAGCTGGTTAATGAAGCTGCAGGGGTGACTCGTGACCAGCAGAGGGAGCGCTCAACTTGCTGGATAAAATTCAGCAGTTTGAGTTCACATCTGGATACACATCTGTCAGTTTAAGCAGCAGCAGCAGAGAGTTAATGACAGCTGAACGTACCAGACTGGAGATCCCAGCAGACTCCTCTCCACCAGCCTGTGGAGGTGCAGGCTGACCATGATGAAGGCCACGCTGCCGTCAACCTACACACACACACACACACACACACACTTACATTTATCTCTGTTTGTGTTCACATTAAAGAAACATGGCAAACTGGAGGTTTGTTCAGGGTAAAAAACAAACACAACACTTTCTTTTACACACAACTATCCTGTGATGCTGAGGCCGTCTGCACAAAGCACCTTAACTTTGCTCCTTAACGATTAGTTTTTCCTTAGCTGAGGAAATTACTTAAGGGTGTTGCACAGAATCTATTAAAAGACTTCCTTAGTCAAGGTCAGACATTAAAGCCCTGTTTCTGTCGAGCAGTTCAGTTCAGTGTTTCTGTTTCCACAGTGAAAATATTTATTTTGACAGCCCTAGTCTATTTGTCCTTACTTTGTTTCCTAAGGTCCTCTGTGCATCGCTTCAATAAACTGAGCAATTCCCAAAGTATAAGACCAAGATAAGGACAGAAACTTTAGGCCACCTTGAAGGGATAGTGCACCCAAAACTGAAAATTCCGCCATTATCTACTCACCCATATGGCGAGGGAGGCTCAGGTGAAGTTTTAGAGTCCTCACATCACTTGCAGAGATCCAAGGGGAGAGGAGGTAGCAACACAACTCCACCTAATGGAGGCTGACGGCGCCCCAGATTCAAACGTCCAAAAACACATCATTGAAACCACAAAATATCTCCATACTGCTCGTCCGTAGTGATCCAAGTGTCCTGAAGCCCCGACATAAAAAGTTGTTTGGAAAAACCTCATTTGAACTCTGTTTTTAGCCTCATTGTAGCCTGTAGCTCTGACTGCCTCTCTGGGCACCGCACTCATGTATGTGTGTGCTTGCACGAGACCGTGAGACATGGGCACTGCCTTCATGTATGTTCACATGCTTTTGCTGGTCTCATGCAGAAGCACACACACACGTGAGTGCGGTGCCCAGAGAGGGCACAACAACTTTTTATGTCGGGGCTTCAGGACACTTGGATCACTACGGACGAGCAGTATGGAGATATTTTGTGGTTTCAATGATGTGTTTTTGGACGTTTGAATCTGGGGCGCCGTCAGCCTCCATTAGGTGGAGTTGTGTTGCTACCTCCTCTCCCCTTGGATCTCTGCAAGTGATGTGAGGACTCTAAAACTTCACCTGAGCCTCCCTCGGCATATGGGTGAGTAGATAATGGCTGAATTTACATTTTTGGCTGCACTATCCCTTTAAGGAGAAGACTTAAGGATGTTTTATGCGACTGAAACCTTAACTGGGTTTTAAGGAAAACCTTAAAGTGCTTTATACACCCGGCCTCTGGTCTTCTTCTGCACATTAACACATCAGTATGTTTGCACAATCCTCAGTCTCACCACCTCTTCAACTATTTATTTTAACGTGCATGTGACTAATGTTAGGTTCAGAACACAGATATGTCAGGCTGACTTTTTATGAGTGTGAATAAAATGCTGAATATTTCCATTTGTGTTGCAGCCATTAAAACATGTGCTCAACACTCACCCTCCAGACGCCTACGATGAAGCCTGGCTGGTGATGCATCACTTTGACTGCTTTGTCTCTGTCAATGAACCGAGGGGGCCGAGTCCTCATGTCGAGCTTTAAGATCAGAGAGCGCCAGCCGGGCCTGATGGAGAGGAAGAGGAGGGAGTGGTGAAGGAAGGGATGAGGCCTTGTACAAGAGGAAGGAAGTGTATCTCACCTGGTCTTTAGCGTCTCCTTCCTGACTCCGTACAGCTTCATGTCTCTGATGTGATGGTATTTAGGGAACCTTCCTTCACTCCAGCGGACGATCACAGAGGACTGGAAGAACAACGCTTTGCTCTGCTTCATCGTGACCTCCTGCCCCCGCCGATCACACACCGTCAGTTCCCAGCTCACATGCAGTTCCCTGGAAAAAAAACACAACATGTGAGTGAGGTGTAGTGTTTCCCAAGTTCTCGTGTGTTTTAGGGAGCTACTTGGATTTACAGCCCTGAGAAGCCAAATGTAGATGTGACAGTCTGTTCCTTTATCATGAGCACTCGTCTCAAGCAGGTGAGAGTGGCCTTAGAAAAAGAAGAGCTGTGGTAACACAATCTGACTAAAGTTACTGAGGTCTGTGAATTAACCTGTGACCTTTGAGATTTGGCTGCTGGACAAACTTTTAAACACACACAAAAACAACAAACAAATACACTGTTCTTTTCCCAACATCCACACTGGCTTAACGTGGGCTTCAAAAATTATTATTTTTTAATTATCATCATCAATCTACCTTATTTTAATTAATCGTTTGGTCAATAATGTCAGAAAGTAGCTGCTGATGTCTTCACAAACCGTTTACAAAAGATATAAAACATTTAGATCCCACACCACTGACATTTTACTGTTTCACTGTTTCATCTCATATGATATGAAGCAGCCTACTTTATTAATGGATCTGATGATGTCACTCATAATTAACAGCCTGCCTCTTTCACATCAACACGCTGGTGGCTGGACATGAAAACCCAGAGTTGACTCAACTAGTTGACAACCAGCTTTGTAGTATCTGTTATCAGACGGCCAATGTGACGGGTTAGTCAGGCCAGATAATGAGAAAATATCCCGGGTAAGTTGAAGTGGCTTCATAGTACAGGCCTCAGCTCTGATCAGATCTACTGATCAATTGACCTATGGCTAAGCCACGCCCCCTCCACTCACTCGGACAAGCTATCAACATTCAGTGAGCGGCGCTATGGCAGGTGTCACAGTACACGACATTTCACAGGAGGCAACTGATGATTTTTGGAGACTTGTGAACCGCATCTGGTTGCCGTCACCATCAAAGACAACAAGTTAAAGTGCCACTGAAGTTAAGGTTTTTGGCTCAGAATATGAGAAAAGGATAACGGCCTTTTTACCATCTTTACCAAGAGTGTCTCTCCGTTAGTTTGGTGCTACAGTATTTACACTGAATCATTCAGCATAACGTTTGCCAACCTTTGTTATCTCTGCCATTACAGATAAGTTAATGAAGCTAAGCTCCAGAAGTTAACGTTAGCTTAACTAGAGCCCTTTGGACAACAGCTAACAATGATGTACGATCACCAAAGTACAAAACTAGAACAAAATAGGCTAATGAACTCCCAGCAAACAAGGTGACATGATGAACAACGCAGCTAGGAGCTAACGTTAGGCTAACTTTAGCTAACGTTAGCTACAGATGTTAAAGATAACTTTATATTTCTTTCCAGCAAAGTGACAATATGTTGCCTCAAACACAATGTTGACTTACCTTAGAACAGATGTAGACATCATTGTTAATCTTATTCACGTTGAGTTGATGTTGTGGTCTAACGTTACCACACAACTTTATCCAAAGGAGACACTTTTCTCGCTTGAGATGTGGTTTAAAGTGTAAAAAATACACCTGGTCGCCCAGCCTCTCAGGATACCTTGTGTCAGAGTTGCATGTACCCCATGCACACCGTTTGACCATTTTTAAACTTCAAATCTCAGAAAAAGCTCATAAAACCGAACAAACTGACTTTCTGTAATGCATTTCAATGGAAGTCCAGGCAGAGAATGTCCCAGTGTATGGGAATGGCTATACACACTGTGATTGGCTCATCACGTTTGAGGGCGGGGCTTAGCCATGGGTCAATTATCCGCCCCACGACTCAAACCCCACAAACTGCTGCTGAGGGAAGAAGAACTCATGAAGAGTTCTGCCTGTGCTGCGTTCACTGACCTACAAAACCTCTGAATTTAGAGAGGGAACACAGAGTGATAACAACAACAACAAAATGATAAGTTTGCTGACAGCCTGAACACACTACACAGAGGAACATTTCAGGGTCAGGAAAAACAGAAACACAAAAATAGGGCCCTAAATGTGATTATGATGGATAATCTATCTACAGACAGTTTCTAGTCTCTGTGATGTTTTTCACAGAAATTAACTCAAACAAATAAAAATCTGCAAAAAGGAAATAAATCAAAAAGTAAACAAAACCTTAAAAAGGAAAAACTGATCAACCGGACGACCTCATGTACCTGAGGAACCCGTCTGTCCTCCACGGTAACCCAGTGAAGGGCCGAACATTTATCATCTCTCTCCTCCACATGTTCATTTCCGTCGCATTCACAGTCCTGAAGTATTTCTCCTTCCAGTGGCCCGTCGAGCAACCCTCCACCTCCGCTGGGTCCACCCTCGGTGCTGCTGGCTTCAGATTCCACATTCGACACCCAAACTCTGACATGTAAATCCCACGCCATATGACACTGCGATGACAGAAGGTAGAAACAAAGTCAAGTGCTACTTACAGCGTACTAGAAACATACGAGCACTGTGCGGAGCAGTTATGACTTCAAATACTGAACTACTGAATGTTGGGCTGTGTTGACTCTGTCAGACTTACTCATCCTTGGAGAGCTCAGAGAACAGCTTGCTGACGTGGCTGATGTAAGACAGCGAGGTGGCATCCAGGTACGAGAAAATCTTCACCAGGATCTCATGCGGCAGCCTGTGAAGGAAGTAACCAGGTGTTACTGCGAAGAACTGATGCCACTGTTTTTATTCCACCTGCAGCTGAGTGCTGAAGAGAGTGCGCCTGCAGCTCCACTAAATGTGAGCTCAAAGATGCTGAAGGCAAAGTGGAGAGTGTCAAGATGCAGTGGCCAGGATGTACAGGTAGCCACACCTGTAGCCACCATGTTTCAGATGATTACTACAAGTTGGGGTGGGGGAAAACATCCATGCAGCATAGCATCACGATATTTTGCGAGGCCATATTGGATCGATCCTTTATTGTATACATCATTTATTTTTCCTAATACACATAATACAACTTTTGATCCTAGAATAATAAAATCAGTTGCTTTATTAGTCCTGGTGAGGTCAGCAGAGGTCTCAGTCAGCGGCATTTGGCAGGAAGTTCATCAAAACAAAGATGGAGACAGAAATCAGAAATGTGCCATCAGCGTTTAAATCAAACATCTGGACTCATTTTGGATTTTGTAACACAGAAGGAAAGGAGGACCTAGGTATGACACGTGTGATTTACAGCTGTGTCATATAAGAATAAAATACTCTGGGAATACTAAAACATGAGGGCTCACCTCACGCCACCATCCAGAGATAGCATTAGCTGCTGACGGCCAAGCTAACGCTAAAAATCAACCAACACTGGACACTCTGAGCTCGATGAAACTACCATCAACTGTGAGAAAGAAAGAAAATAACACAGTCCATCACCTACTTCATGTGCGAAGATCTGCGTCCATACAGCTGATGAAACCAAGGCTTTTGTTACATGCTAAAAACACGTGAACCCAGGTATGTGACTCCGCCCCCATGTTTTTTCACCATCACAGCTGTTGTGCCAGGTGAACTGGTGGCTGGATTAACTGGTGACAGAGACAGATGTGTGGTAGGCGTGGCCTTTGAGAACCTGTTGTCAGCTAAACAGGAAATGAACATTTTGAATGCGTCACACCTCTTTTACCTTCATTTAGCGCTGTCATTTGAAACATGATGATAAGAAAGGTTTGCTGGACATTCATTTTATTAATGGTTCAAGTGATCCACTGAAGCCCTCCAAAGTAACGTTGAGCCACGGCGATATCAAGCCAAGACGAGAGCCAGGAGAGCATCCTGTGTGACATTCAGTAAAGGTTTCACAGTGATAAAAACCTAATGGATTCAAAATGTGAGAGAGTTGAGATATATATGATATATATGTTGTAGTCATGCGATATAAGTCCATACAATTGTGACGTTACAAACAAGGACCACTTGGCTTTTGGCTTGGTTTTTCCCCACAGCAATTAGACTCCTCAATCAGACCAAGTGGACATGGAACTGTTCCTACTGGCACATCATTCATATTAATTATCCATTTTAGTCCCACAGCTTATTCATTATTGATCTTATTTATTCAATTTGTTGCAACAACGCCAGCAAAAGGCCACGCCAAAGGCCACGCCTACCACACATCTGTCTCTGTCACCAGTTAATCTGCAAGCTCTACAGAGAAGTGAAGCATAAAGGTTCATTCTCACTGCCGCGATGCAGAAATGCGGGATGGATTTGCGGAATATTTGCACAGCGCTTTTCCGCGTTTAAACCGGACACACACAGTCACGGTACAGACGCAGTGTGTAATTTCGCGTTGTTGTGTTCCAAGTCCACACAGTGTGGGAACATGGACAAGAGTAGCAGCAGCAGCAGCAGCGACAATGACATTATTGTCATTTACATTAACTTAGCTAGCACTAGCTAGCAAGCTAAGGTTTAACAAGCGTCAACATCAACTTTCTTTAGCACTTACCACTCTCACCGCAGCCACCAAGCTGGACAATGGACTGCCAGACGTTATCCTTTAATTCATTGTTCATAAAATCACCCCGTCTTTTATCAAAAATGACGGGGTGCTGTGAAACGAGGTTTATCAACCTGTCTCTCATACTGTCCTGCCTGACCGGATTTTGGACTCTCCCGGGTCTGTGCGTCGTCACTATTAACAAACAATTTCATTGGCCCAGCTGTGTAGTTCCGCCGGCGAATTCCACAGGGGTCAAAGTCTGGGCGGAAATCAGCTTTTATATTTTCCGGGAGAATAATCCACGCGGATATTCACCCTCAGTAAGAATGGACTTTAAAGCTGAGGAATCTTTGAGTACAGCAGGAAGGGTGGCGTTAACCTGTGACTTCAAGGTCAGTGATTCATATGTGACCCTAACATCATCTGACAGAGGACTGGAGGCTGAGATCATTATTTAGAGTATATTAGCAAGAACTTACATTTATTTATTTAACCTTCATTTAACCAGGAAGGGTCCCACTGAGTTACAGTAACTCTTCTTCCAGGGAGTCCCGGCCAAGACTGGCGGCAAAAGTTACAAGTACACAAAAGACAAGACAATGGACACATACTAAAACCACGAGAACACAAAGTCAATGAGAACACATTACACTCAGTAAGACACATAACAAGGTAAAACAGACATACTATTGAAAGGCACCAGGTTAGAAGCAGTGACACTGTTCAGTAATGCTAGAGCTTTTTAAATATGTTGAAAGGTGGAAGTGACTCCAGATTTGAGGTGTTTTGGAGTTCACTCCAGGCGTATGGTGCATATGAAGAGAAAGTTGTTTTACAAAGTTCTGTTCTTGTTGAAGGAGTGGTTAATAGTATTTTTTCTGACGAGCGTGTGCTGTAAACACTAGTATGATATGTGAGCAGATTTAAAATGTGAAAATGACTCTCGCAGCTCAACAGAAAACTCCATGCATGTGAGTGTTGGACAGTTATGTATCTTAACAGCCTGTCACAGGTTACAGCGTGATGACAGAGGAGAATAGTTTGGCACCAACCACCATGCCACGTTCAAAGTCACTTTAATCACCTTTCTTCATCATGACTACATGCACTGAGCTGCTGCCACGTGATTGTCAACTAGCTATCTGCGCTAAGGAGCCGTTGAACAGGTGTACCTAATAATGTGGACGGTGAGTGTAGTTGCAGATCAATTGGCCAACCAGGCGACACAATCAATCAATGAATTAATTACCAATAAACATAAAATTAAACAATTTAAATTAAATGTATTAATTGTTTTTAGTCAATTAAATGTTATAAATAAGAAATATAAAATATAATCTGCAGTGTCCTTTAACTTTGTCTCTGTAAGGAACAATAAAGTTATAATTTGACACCGTTAATGGCGGCAGAGACGAGCTAACATTAGCTTACCTTTCTATGAAGTTGTTCCTGGATGGAGACGTTTTAATGTGGGGAAAATGTGATTTATTTCCCTCTGCTCTCGGGTCCGGGCGGCTGAGACACAAAATAAAAACAGATAATATTAACATTTAATCTCCTCGACGTGAATCTTCGGTGTTGTCCCTGGTGCTATCCGCCATGTTACCTGAGGCTGTTCCCGCTAACAGAGCTCGGTGCTGCCTCCCGTTGTCTCCTCCTCTGTCCTGTACCCGGACCCGACCGTCCTCCGGCCGTACCCGGCTTTCCTCTACCACGACCCTGCTGTTGTCCAACCGGAGCCGGCTGGACGGATTTCCTCTCTAAACCCTCAATTAAACTCCGAAAAAACTCCCCTCGTCCCGCCGCCATCTTGGCTCTTCTCGAAGCTGCCGTCGCCAATCACGCAGCCGAAATGACTTCCGGTCACCTTGACTTTATTTGGTCAATAGCGCAGCCACACCGCTAGAGGGCAGTGTAGTTATGATTCTGGATTTATTGATTAATGAAGGCGCCAGTGAATGAGGGATTTTTCTGTCCTTTATGGTTTGCAGAGTGGTTAATTGATCTCTGATAGATATTTGCCATAATGTAAAACTATCCCATTCTGTGTACTAGAGAAAGCTTACATACAGTAACTCTCTGTATACAGTGTATAAGACAGCCACATTACCCATGATGCAGTGGAAACTGCAGCTTTTTACTGTCACAACAGATTACAGTATCTTACTGTGTGGTGGTAAATAACTGTAGAAATTACACAAATGCTCTGATGTAGGTTTAATAGACCGAAAGCTCAGCAATAAAGTGAAGTGCAGCAGAGATGTGTGTGGAAATCTTTCTCTACCAAATTTTAAGCATTAAAAATATATAAAAAATGAAAAATAACATTTGGTGGGGAATATTATAAATAAGGCTATACAATGAAAATGAAAAAATGTATAACATGTTTGATTTCTGTAATTTATATTTGTTACTGAAGTTGAGCAAACATGATTGGGGCATGGCAGTTTTACCTACTTGTGCTAAATTTGAGGAATTATTTTAAGTAGTCCATACCCATTGAGTACAGCATACCATACCATGACTTAGTCATACCACAAATTAGAAAACACCAACATTGGTCCACAGGGGGAGCCGCAGCGATCGGTCGCATTTTAGCCATTTTGAAGCATTTTTCTGTTGTTATAGCGCCACCCAGTTGCCAATTAGAGTTAAATTTCTCCAGTCACCTTGAGGCGTCCTGTTCTACATATCTACCAAGTTTAGTAAAAATCCATATGGCGGTTAGGCCTAGATAAGAAATGAGCTCTCTAGCGCCCCCATTTTGTTTGATGGGGTCAATAATGGAGGGGTCCCCTCAGATTATGTGTGGTCATATGCCTACAAAGTTGCGTGGTGATGGGTGAAACCCTTGAGATGTTATACACCTTTATGTGATGAGCCACGCCCTCCGCAATATTCATTGCCTTATAGAAGCTCAGTTTTAGTAAGTTTTCCAACTTTTGCCAAGAGGGAACTTTAGATATTGGTCCCTAGATTATGTTCACCCAGTTTCATGCAGATCGCTCAAACTTCCTAGGAAGAGATCCATTTGAAGTGTTTTTCAAAAAATTCAAAATGGCGGAAAATCTATATAAGCGGAAGTTATGGGTTCTTGAGGCAAATGTGTTCCTCATGAGGAGAGGCATCTCTGTGCAAAGTTTCATGTCTCTACGACATACGGGGCATGAGATATGCCCATTCAAAGTTTGACATTTCAATGGGTTGCTATAGCGCCCCCCTTTGGCCAATTGATGTAATATTGCTTCATTGGCATCCTCCCATGACCCTCTACCACTGTGCCAAATTTCACATGGATTGACCAAGTCAGTGAGGAGAAAAACGTGGAACACACACACACACAGAGTTTTTGTCATTATATAGTAAGATAAATAAGGAAAAATAACATTGCGGGAGGAACATTGTCAATAAGGCGAGACAATTAGAGGAATTATTTTAAATCTGACTAATCCTGCACACGTCATTCTATTCTATGGTAGAAGTGGGTTAACTATGTTCGACAAGCTTTTAGAAAGAAGTGAGAGCCCATTTTACACACACTATACCACATTATGTCATGGAGACTCAAACCCACCTCATTTTTAATGTGCAGTTGAACTCTTTCAACAGCAGGCTGTTCGTTACTTCACGTCCCCCTTCACACCAAACTTCACGTTTCAGCTGTTTCACCTGGAAAACATTAAAATAAACATTTACAAAGAAGGAGTGGTGATGTCCTGTGCTTCATTCTTAATTCTTCTTCTTCTGTGGTGGTCACGACAACAAGTTTACAGTTGGTAAACAATGGAGGAGAAACTGGTGGTAGTGGTTGCTGGATACCCAGAGCTATACGGCCTGATGATAGACAGCAGGTTGTCAAACTGCCCCTGAGTCATCCTAAAATCTGCCTGTAAACGTCCATGATGGAGGAGAAGCTCCTGGACCAACTGGTGGTACTCCCCATGATCCAGCCTCTTTTTTAGGGTCTCATGTACCCACACAGATCTCTGTTTATCTGCTGACAGCCTCTCACCCTCAACCAGAGCTACAGACAGCACCCTCTGCCTCAACATGGCAGCAGCTACACACTGATTACTGCAGGATACATAAACTGTAGATTGATTACACAGGGAGGTTAGGGTACAGAGATGAGTCTGTGGTTGCCTGGCAACAATAAAAAGGTGCAACAAGTGTTTTGTTTTTTCACTGGTGTCATTTAATTAAAAGAATGCAGTGTGGCGCGACTCACGGTTCGCAACCTGCAAAGTGCTGTCTGTGTGACCAGGGCCTTAGTTGGTTCTGCTGGTGTGTGTGTTACACAAGTCCCTCTGTAATTCAACTAAAAGCTGTGAAACCTGAGACCACGCACACACACACACACACACACACACACACACACACACACACACACACACGCTGACTGAAACTTTACTGTCAACACGACACTGCCTGGAAGCGACAGTGAGAGCGCTCTCCTGTGTCTCTGATGTAAACGTGTTGTTGGTCTCCAAGCAGCCAAATAAACAATCACACACAGTGTAGGTGATGATGTCCTCTTATGGAGAACAGTGGACGAGGCAGAGATGAAGAACATCGCTCTGCTCTGCTTCACCTTCAGCATCATCCTCTGTTTTCTGGGACTCTGTGGTTTAACTCTCTCCTGGTGAGTATCTTTGGTTTCATCATTACTCCAATCAATCAGTCGATCAGATTTTATTTATAAAGCTCATTTCATACAAAGTAAGCTCAATAATAAATGTGCTGTGAAAACTGACAACATGGAAACAGATTCCGTCCCCTAAACAGAGGGGGGGGAGCAGGGCTGCAGTCTCAGCCCCACTGTTTAACTAGAACAGTCAGATATCTCTGGTCTCAGCCTTTCTGACGCAGAAATTAAATGCTTACTGTTTGCAGATGATCTAATATTGTTCGCTCCATCTGAAGAAGCATTATAACAGCAACTGGATCATCTGCAAAACTTCTGTCACACCCGAGTCCTGATGGTTAATCTGGAAAACTAGAATTATGGTCTTCCAGAAATGCCCCAGTGTCAGGGGAACCCAATCAGGTTCCTACTGGGCTCTGCTGACATAGAACACACACACAGCTGCACATATTTAGGACTCAAAAAACCTCAACAACAAGTTTCAATCTGTCTAAAAAAGTCTTCAAACATAGATGCACCTGTTAGAATCTGGCTCCAACACACCCAGCTGATGTCCTACACACACACACACACACACACACATCTGTGAGAATATACTCAAAGTCCACAGGAACACCCCAAACAATGGATGCCGAGCTGAACTTGGCCAATTCTCCCTTTTAATTAGGATTCAACAAAGAGCAATCAAATTCTACAAACACCTAAAAACAAGCCAAAATAAATAATAGCTAAAGAAGAAGAAAACTACATCAACTATTGGACATCTACCACAAAAACCCAAAACTAACTTCAATGCTATTTGGCTTTTAACAGACAGTACACATTCACCTCATACGTTTTTCTCTCCTTTAAAGGGATAGTGCACCCAAAAATGAAAATTCAGCCATTATCTACTCACCCATATGCCGAGGATCACTACGGACGAGCAGTATGGAGATATTTTGTGGTTTCAATGATGTGTTTTTGGACGTTTGAATCTGGGGCGCCGTCAGCCTCCATTAGGTGGAGTTGTGTTGCTACCTCCTCTCCCCTTGGATCTCTGCAAGTGATGTGAGGACTCTAAAACTTCACCTGAGCCTCCCTCGGCATATGGGTGAGGAGATAATGGCTGAATTTACATTTTTGGCTGCACTATCCCTTTAAGATTTAAAATAATAATAATAATAACTTAAAGGACACAGAGAAAGGTCCATAGCATACCACATAAAAAACAGACAATCATCCATGTACAAAACTATGACATAATAAATCCAATATATGAAAAAAATATTTTAAAAAAGACAGGAAATACCATCACAATATTATGCAAGTTCATAAAAATGGACAAAATTCATTAAACTGCATCCACACACGCTGGAGAGCCAGTGGCTCCACAGTCTGGATGAAAACCTGACTGAGATATAGTCATATATAAGATTATGTAATAAAGCAGAACATAGGCACGTCATCAACACTTACAAACATCTGGCTGGCACTGCACCATCATGGAAGTTTAAGAAGCAGTCTCATTCCATCATCACAGGCCACATTAAGTCTCTGCATGTTGCTCTTCCCACAGGAGCGCCACAAGTGGGCAGTATACAGCAGAGTGCAAAAATACAAAGAGCTCCCTTCACACTAACTGAACATAAACTGAATTTGCAAGCAGCATATTAGAGCTTGTGCATACAACTTGTGACACTGCCTGTCTTTGTCATCAGATAAATCATTGACACTATGATGGCTGAGATATTTAATCTCATTACACACTTTAAGAGCAACACCAGATAAACATAATTCAGGAAATACTAGTTTATTGTCTTTAAATGTTTATGCATTTGTAATAATACATTTTTTTCTTTAAAAATTTTCACTGTCTTGAATTGTAAAGCTTATTAAATTGAATTGGGGTGGAGACAAATAGACAGAGAGAGAACAGGTAGGTCTAAGCTTGACTTTAAAGGATGATGCAGTAACGGAGACTGTTCCACAGAGTGGGGCTGTAATGACTGAATGCACCTTCGACAAATTTATTCAGGATCATGGGTACTTTTATGAAAACAGACTGTGATTAAAATAACACGCAAAGTTTGAGAATAAACAGCTGCACAACATGTGAATGAAAAATGACATCAATAAACAACAGGAGTGTACGTTAACTTTGTGCACACAGCAGTGGAGCTGCAGAGGTTTAAAGGTTTGCAGCTCAGGACACTGAACTATAACATGACTATAAACGTCGTTTTGCATCTGTCAGTCTTTCGAATGAATCTACTGCTGGAAAATGATTTAAATCTTTTTATCTATTCAGGCTATTAATATTGTTTCCCCCCAGAATAGGCCTCATATATCTGTACATCTCTATATCTATCGCTGTCTACATGTTCTGAGGGTGACAATGACAGGGATGGAGAGGTAGTAAGAGCATTTTTGGCCCACCTGGTCTTCCATACATGGGGCGCTCACTGTACATACAGCAGGTAAAAGAGTGGGGTATGTGGGGTATTTTCCTGCAGATCAGGACATGGAAGTCTGTCTTCATCTTTCACAGTGTCAGACAGTAAGACTGAGTAGATGGCAGGAGAAACTGAAGGCCAAGTTTGATTCCCTTATTGTTCAGATGTAGGTGATCACAGGTCAGACTGTTTCCACAACGAGTCAAAGTGGTTCATAAAGCCATAACGACTGGTCAGCACTGTGAAGATGGAAGGGGGGATGCAAGGGATCTGGGAAAGAGAGTTCCCCCTTGACCCAGGGGGAGGAGGGGACCGCCGACGACTTGGAGGGAGGAGGGAGTCAGAGGTCATCAGCTAACTCCACATCAGGTAGTCAGGACACGATCTGAGACTAAAAGTTTGTGAAAGAGCTTCTCCAAGGACAAAAGTTTAGATTTAAAGAAGGACAGTTGAGCAGGAGCCATGCTAGCACCGACAGCTAGCAAGTGTTAGCAGTCCGGTCTCTCAAGTGAAGAACCCACGAGTGGACGGGCTGAGTAAGTTACTGTCCGTACACCCAGCAGAGAGCTCAGCTTCTGCACCCACTCAGATGAGAATGTCAGAGTAAAATAAATAAGCAGAATTCATTAGAAACCTGAGTAGAGACGCGGCTAGCCTAGCCACCAGGCTAAAAACAAAGCTAGGCTAAGCTAGCTAAGCTACTAAGCTAGCAGCGGGAGGCAGTCCGGTATCAGCTGACAGGTGAATAAAATATTACCTTGTTAAAACAGGTGCAGGACAGGCAGGGTCTAAAAGTGTGGCGTTAAATTCTGGATTAAAAACTGGATAAAATAGAAAAAAAAACAGTAGAGCTGCAGACGGACACACACAACGCCAGCGCATGCGCAGAAGAGAAATCGGTATATTACTCAGTGTGACGCGTCGGTGTTGTTGCCATGGTTTCCTGCCGTTTGATAACTGCTGTCAGTAAAGATGTGTTCACTGGCCTGCTGGTTCAGAGCTCTGATCTTCGGCAGTAAGTAGACCTTGAGTTAAGATTGAATTTGTTAGTTTTAGTCAAACCGCTTTTTCCAAGGTCAAGAATTAACTCTTTAAATGCTCTCAGTACTAGTGAATGACTTCATTAGGTCTCTGGACAAAACCTTTTGATTTGCTGCTCGATTGTAACTCAAGGCCCTGATCACACAGGATGTGTTCTGCAGGCTGCAAAAGTTAGTTAAAAAGTTAGTTTATTGTTACCAGGCAACCACACCATCACGTCCTTACCCTTCCCTTGTTATTACTCTACTGTTAATATATTGTGTGTATCCTGCAGTAATCAGTGTGTAGCTGCTGCCATGTTGAGGCAGAGGGTACTGTCTGTAGCTCTGGTTGAGGGTGAGAGGCTGTCAGCAGATAAACAGAGATCTGTGTGGGTACATGAGACCCTAAAAAAGAGGCTGGATCATGGGGAGTACCACCAGTTGGTCCAGGAGCTTCTCCTCCATCATGGACGTTTACAGGCAGGTTTTAGGACGACTCAGGGGCAGTTTGACAACCTGCTGTCTATCATCAGGCCGTATAGCTCTGGGTATCCAGCAACCACTACCACCAGTTTCTCCTCCATTGTTTACCAACTGTAAACTTGTTGTCATGACAAACACAGAAGGCCCGCCTCTGAAATCATCCCATTGGACAATGGGGGAAAGGCAGAGATGACGTGGGGCGTTTTTCTGCTCTGAGTTGAAGTTTTTTCAGCTCCAGCAAACATGCTAGGCACCCAGACCGCAGAAACGCGAAGTGCATAGCAACACAAAAGCTTCATTCTCATTAAAATCAATGTCAAGAAGACGCCTCCAGCTGCTAAAACGCGTCCTGTGTGATCAGGGCCTTAAGGAGTAGTGTGTGGGATTTAGTGACATCTAGTGGAGAGGACTGCAGGTTGCAGCCAGCTGAAACTTCTCCCATGTGTTCAGGAGGTTTTTACCAAAAGCATCCACAGAGGTCACTTCCTCTACTGTAGAAACATAATGGACTGATTGGTCAGAATTTCCATGTGGGAAAAATCCAGGAAGTAAAGCAAACGTTGAAGAAGAGTACACTTGCAAGATAAATGTGACACTTTCTAATGTCACAATGGAGGGACAACTACGCAGGTTGATTTTAGCGCTGCTCATCGTGGACTATATTGCTGTCATTGTTCATTTTAGTCAAAGCATACAGTTTGAAAACGAGGCGCGGCTCCAACTAGAAAACAATGTTTTGATGCATTGGATGTGCTGAATGTGCATATTAAGGCAGTACAGGAGGAGGTGCACGTTAATAATCCTCCAGGACTGTAACATGCTCATGTTTAACCCAAACAATGTGTCATGTGACTGCAGTTGCTTCACATCCAGGTCGCAACACCTTCTCACCACAAACCAACCGCACCAGAGTTCCTTTGGAGCCGGACCGAGACCTCCTTGCTGTGTTCACACCTGCCCAAACGAACTGCATTTAAGCCCTGTTCGGACGGGATTAGTTTAATGTGGAGACGTGGGGTAAAGTAAGTATTACCAGGGATTTTAGTTTCATCCGAACGAGGCATGTCTGTAATCATTACAGATAATGTGAGTAAAAATTACAGCGACTTTTGACTTCTGTAAAACGCTCCGGAGAAAATACCTCGAGTAATATTAATCCCGTGTGAACATGATCCTCTGTGTTTTTCTGCTGATGGAGGAGCTTGAAGAAACATTTGGTGTTGTCGGCAGTCGTGATAGTGGACATTCTTCTAATGATGGCATAGCCCTACGTGGGAGACCAATTAAGAAGGTGGAGAAGAAAGCACTTTCCAGAGCCACGAGACTTCTGGTTGTGTTAGGTCGGCCTAATATAAATCCATATTGCTAATCGTTGTGTGCACACAATCCTGATCATGGGCAATATTTCATATTGGGCTGATCACTGATTATTATTATCCTTCAGCTGATGCTTACAGGAAGCAACATGCGACATGGGAGGTGACACCAGGGTGCAAGCCGAGGTACCACTCCCATCTCTGGTAGAATTATGGAGTTTTATTGTCCCGTGTGAAGTGGACTTTTATATTTCAGACATCCTGTGGTAAACTGACATTAGTACGGAAGTGTATTGCATTCACTTGACAAATAAAAAAAGTCCTGTTTTTCTGAGTAATTTTTTTCTGTTTTTTGGAGTAATTTGTTTATTTTTCTGTTTTTCATGGTATTTTTTTTCCTGAACGAGGAGACAAGATACTTCAAAATCTCGCGAGAAGCTCCCACCTGGCACCTGCAAGTGACCCCTGCATCCATGGTGACTCCTGCTCATGGATGTATTTTGCATCTGTGCTCCTGCTCCTAGACAATAGAGTGTGCCAGTAAACCCGGAACTCCGTTAGCACTTTTAGCACTTACGGTTCTCTCGTCTAAAAGTCAATACGTTTTTTGAATGGGATTTTGGTAAAATGCCTCAAATAAGGTCTGTGGTTAACAAAAACTTAAGCGAGTTTCAGGTTTTGTTCTACGACATAAAACACGTCAGTAAATACCCTTCTTGTGAATTTTGAAGCTTTTACGTGTCGTAAAAAAGGTGGTTGCTAACAAGTTGCTCAATACGACTACAAACCCTGTCGGGGACATTAAACGTCATCACCCCCGAACAGGCGAGAGTGCTGGCAGTCCGCCATTACAGCTTCTTATTTAGCTTAAACAGTCCGATTTCCCCATTATACAATGTTTTTAAAATAAAGCGGCCGAAATCAGTTGAAAGCTTAGTGGCGGTGACGTCAAGAGTCATGCAACCGTGGAGTAGTCATGTAGTCCGTTAAAGCCTAACGTTAGCTTTTTACTTCTGGCGATCACATTTAAGCTTCAAATGCGGTATGAAAGGTGTTCATATGTGAAGATTATCTCGTTGAACAAAACCTGTAGGTATCATAAACTTGTGTTAGCCACAGAGCTTATTTTCTGACATAATCCAAAACGCAGTGCAAAAATCACATTCACTTTCTCTTCTGGGAACCAGCGCGATGATAAACTTCCGGGTTTTGACGTCAGCCCTGGCACACTCTATTTCAACTACGGGATCAATAAGGCTAAGGCACGTAATTAGTTACACACAGGGTATGATAATCTAGCTATGTTTTCGACTGCAACCTTCTAGTGTAGGCCTATCGCTCAGTGTAACAGGTTAGTAACAGGTTGTTAAATTCAAGCCCATACATGTTTGTCAGCTAACGTTGTTACAACCTGTTATTAACCTAACCTGTTACATTGAGCGATAGGCCTACACTAGAAGGATGCAGTCGAAAACATAGCTAGATTATCATACCCTGTGTGTAACTAATTACGTGCCTTACCCTTATTGATCCCGTAGTTGAAATTGTCTAGGAGCAGGAGCACGGATGCAAAATACATCCATGAGCAGGAGTCACCATGGATGCAGGGGTCACTTGCAGGTGCCAGGTGGGAGCTTCTCGCGAGATTTTGAAGTATCTCATCTCCTCGTTCAGGAAAAAAATCACCCCGAAAAACAGAAAAAATTACCCCGAAAAACAGAAAAAAATTACCACAAGAAACAGAAAAAATTACTCAGAAAAACAGAAAAAAATACCCCGAAACACAGAAAAAAAATTACCCCGAAACACAGAAAAAATTACTCAGAAAAACAGAAAAACAAATACCCTGAAAAACAGAAAAAATTACTCCGAAAAACAGAAAAAAATACCCCGAAAAACAGAAAAAAATTACTCAGAAAAACAGAAAAAAATTACCCCGAAACACAGAAAAAAAATTACCCTGAAAAACAGAAATAATTACTCTGAAAAACAGAAAAAATACCCCGAAAAACAGAAAAAATTACTCAGAAAAACAGAAAAAAATTACCCTGAAAAACAGAAAAAAATTAACCCGAAACACAGAAAAAAATTACTCCGAAAAACAGAAAAAAATTACCCTGAAAAACAGAAAAAATTACTCCGAAAAAACAGAAAAAATTTACCCTGAAAAACAGAAAAAAAATACCCCAAAAAACAGAAATAATTACTCAGAAAAACACAAAAAAAATTACCCTGAAAAACAGAAAAAATTACTCAGAAAAACAGAAAAAAATTACTCAGAAAAACAGAAAAAAACTACCCTGAAAAACAGAAAAAATTACTCAGAAAAAAAAAAATTACCCCAAAAACCAGAAAAAATTACTCAGAAAAGCAGAAAAAAATTACCCTGGAAAACAGAAAAAAAATACTCAGAAAAACAGAAATAATTACTCTGAAAGACAGAAAAAAATACCCCGAAAAACAGAAAAAAATTACCCCAAAAAACAGAAAAAAATGACCCTGAAAAACAGAAAAAATTACTCTGAAAAAACAGAAAAAATTTACCCTGAAAAACAGAAAAAAATACCCCAAAAAACAGAAATAATTACTCAGAAAAACACAAAAAAAATACCCTGAAAAACAGAAAAAATTACTCAGAAAAACAGAAAAAAAATTACTCAGAAAAACAGAAAAAAACTACCCTGAAAACCAGAAAAAATTACTCAGAAAAGCAGAAAAAAATTACCCTGGAAAACAGAAAAAAATACTCAGAAAAACAGAAATAATTACTCTGAAAGACAGAAAAAATTACCCCGAAACACAGAAAAAATTACCCTGAAAAACAGAAATAATTACTCTGAAAGACAGAAAAAAATACCCCGAAAAACAGAAAAAAATTACCCCAAAAAATAGAAAAAAATTACCGTGGAAAACAGAAAAAAATTACCCCGAAAAACAGAAAAAAATACCCCGAAAAACAGAAAAAAATACTCCGAAAAACAAAAAAATTACCCTGAAAAACAGAAAAAAAATACCCCTAAACACAGAAAAGAATTTCCCTGAAAAACAGAAAAAATTACTCCGAAAAACAGAAAAAAATTACCCTGAAAAACAGAAAAAAATACCCCTAAACACAGAAAAAATTACCCTGAAAAACAGAAATAATTACTCCAAAAATAGAAAAAAATTACCCTGAAAAACAGAAAAAAATACCCCTAAACACAGAAAAAAATTACCCCGAAAAACAGAAATAATTACTCCGAAAAACAGAAAGAAATTACCCTGAAAAACAGAAAAAAATACCCCTAAACACAGAAAAAAATTACCCTGAAAAACAGAAAAAAAATTACCCCGAAAAACAGAAAAAAAATTACCCCGAAAAACAGAAAAAAATACTCAGAAAAACAGAAAAAAATACCCTTAAACACAGAAAAAAATTACCCTGAAAAACAGAAAAAAAATTACCCCGAAAAACAGAAAAAAATTACTCAGAAAAACAGAAAAAAAATACCACGAAAAACAGAAAAAATTACTCAGAAAAACAGAAAAAAAAATACCATGAAAAACAGAAAAATAAATAAATTACTCAGAAAAATAGGGCTTTTTTTATTTGTCAAGTGAATGCAACACGCTTCTGTACATTAGTCCACATCCCTATGTAAAACTAATCCCGTCTGAATAGTACTCAAGGGAGCAAACAAACTTTGGCTGAACCGAACCGAACCGAACAGGGCAGGCGTGAGAGCAGCCTGAAACTGTGGCTCTGCAGGTCGATGCCTCTCCCCTACTCTGATAAGGTGAGAACAGTCCCTAATATAATTGAATTTAATTAAATAATTTCTTGTGCTGTAACTACACGGCAGCTAGGCCGTATGGGATTTAATATAACAAGTTATATTAGTATTAATTTTTATGTGTGAATAAGGTTTATTTGAGAGTAAAAAGTGTTTTTGATGATAAGACTGAGTGAGTTGTGGATGTACAGAGAGGAGGAAGAGGTTGATTACAGTGTATTTAAGGAGGAGGAGGAGTGTGAGGGAGTTAGTGACCTGCGGGATTAGATTAGAAAGAAGGAGGAGTAGGGAGGAGGAGGAAGAGGAGGAGCTGCAGATGGAGGAAGAGGAGGCGTCCTGTCCGTCTGTGTCCAGAGGAGAGGAGCGGCCGCCATGTTAACCAAGAAGCCCGGAACCTCGGTCCTCCCGACGGGTGAGCACAGCCTCTGTATCCGGCCTGTGGGCGCCTGAGCCCGGCCACTGTGGCGGGGACACTCCGCTGATCCTCCGCTTCTCAGTAGCTCCGTTTGATTTAGCGTGAATTTGAGCGCAGTCAGTCGGAAGCGGATAAAAACAGCTGAGGGAAGGGCTGAGAGCTGTGCTAGCTAACTGAGCAGAAACAGCCTTTATGTGTCTGCTCCTTAAATAACGTGTGTTTATATGAGTTAAAATGGCAGACAGAGATGAAGCCGTTAATGTCAGGCGATATAAAGCAGATATAATGTCAGCAGGTCCAGACGTCTTCCTGCCCTGTCCGTCTGTCAGGTTTATTTTTAGCTAGCTAGCTAACAGATGAGAAGTGACAGCAGCAGCACAAACAGCTTCCCTCTGTTTACTGCATCTGTATCTAACGACTTTATCACAGTGTAACAGCCGTGTGTGCTGCCTGCAATATGCCTCTGTGTTTTTAGGCTCTGTGTTTAATGCTAGCTGTCATATTTGGTGGTGTTTCCTGCTGTTTGGTGTGTGTGTGTGTGTGTGTGTGTGTGTGTGTTATCGGTTGCTGGGTAATTCTTGGCCTCCAGCTCGGCAGACAGAAATAAAGCTTCGGTTCAGTTCAGTCAGAGGTCAGCTGGTTTCTCTTTTAGTCATTTAAAAGTCAGCAAAAATGTAATTTTACAGCTGTCAGCTCCTTAAAACATCTTATTTTATTGCAGCAGTTTGACAAACACACGTGAATGTTGTAATAGAGGTGTTGTAATGTGTTAATATTCAGCCTGAAACTGTGTCACAGCTTTAAACACTGCTGCTGTCTCCACTTAACCCATCACATTATATTAGATTGTCCAAATATATCGGTATGTTCAATATTATTGGCTAGCTTGGTATCACCATATCAGGCACTGAGTAACAATCAGTTGCAGTACAAAGATATTTCTGTGGTAATATGATAATATACTTTCTACTGTAAAATGTCCCGTTCAGTACCCACTAGGCTTGCAGGGGTGGAAGGGTTTCAAGGTATACAGTGGTATTACAGTGTACTTTACATTTACACTACTGAAAAGAAAGTACAAACACAACTGGACGGTGAATCTTACCTTTGTTTGAGCTATTTTCAAAAGGGGAGACCTTTCACACATACTTCCATTTCAAAAAATGGTTTACAGTTTCAGTTGTAGTAATAAAACTCTTGTGCGACTATAAAAATACTTTGTTTGCATGCCTTTAAGGGCACAAGTATACTGGCTGCGTGGTCAAACGTAGCGTACATAGTGTGCTGCGCCTGTGTGTATACTTGCTGCAGCACGGTCGTTCGTCGACACAGTCAAAGGCGAAAGAAGGTGGTGACACTGTATTTCTGGATGTAGTAGGAGGTAGGGGTGAGTTCGTGTACAAAAATCTCTAAACCTTTAGAGTGGGTAATTTTTTTCGTGTAAACGTGTACACGGGTTTCACCGCTGGGTGGTGCTATTGCATTATACCAGTAAAGCCCCAGTTATCCAAATACCAACCGAACGGGCCATTTAACCAACAGTTACAGGCCGCCACTCCGAAATATCACCATTCCGACGGTCCGCCATCCCAAATTCTGGTCCCTGAGTCCTGACAGTAAGCTATGGCGAGCCTGTAGAAGCTGTATTCCCCCATGGATGTAAGCAATTTTCACCAGGGACGCACGCGAGTAATTCAGGCTGACTTTACCTGTTTTTCAGCGAACTCCTCTGGTAATTTTATTAAAAGGCATGGCATATAGGTCCACAGTAACTTATTATTATTATTGGGTCTTTTAAAAGTGGGCTACAATGAGTACCGGACCATCAAATCACAGCATCCGCGGTGAGAGGACACGGAGTTGTGTGCGCTTTTATGCACGCGGGTCTAGGCGATATTGATGTGGGAAAGATGTAGCCAGATGTATTACCTGTTTTAGATACGTGGCTGTCTGTCCGTCCATCTGTAGCACGAGTCATGTGCGCCACTTCACCACCGACCTGTGCGTAAAAGCGCGAACAATTCCGTGTCCTCTCACTGCGGTTGCTGTGATTTGATGGCCCGGTACTCATTGTAGCCCCCTGGTGAACGACCCCCTTAACGACTGCGCCGTTTTAATAGAACAGAGCACGTAGGCTACTGACCTGTTGCCAAACCCGGTCTCGCACAATTTCTTGTCATATTCACAGTCTATCACAGTTAGTCAAGAATTAGTATTAGTTAGTTAGTAGAGTAAAACTCTAATACCGTTGCAACCTTGGTACAAACCAGGGTTCATGTCTGTAATAACCAAATTTAAGGGATGCTTGAAAAAAGGTTTGCTTACCTTTCATGTGTGTACAAATAACGGTCGATATGTTTGCTCAGAATTTTAAATCAGTCCTAAAATCTAGTAGCAGTGGAGATAATAACATGTGTAATAACAGGAAGTAGTATGCACTAAAACATTAAGTATTTTAGATATCAGCATGTCTAATGTTATCGGCTAGTTTTCGGTATGGATGTATATATCAGGTGATAATTGTGATTATTCTGGATCATAGTTTCTCCACCACAATTAACGTTTCTACTGCAAAATTTCCTGTTCAGTACAAACCAGGGTTCATATCTGTAATAACCAAATTTAAGTGATGCTTTTCAAAATTGTTTGTGAAAGTTATATGTTTACAATCATGGGCGATATATTATTACAGAACTTTAACTGCGATAACAGTCTTAAAATCCAGTCTTAGTCGGGCTAACAACATGTCTAATAACAGGAAGTGTAGAAGATATTCCGTGATACCCATATGTAACAATTGATTTGACTGGTAACTACGGCTGCAACGATAAGTTGACTAATCGATGACTGATCAACTGTTAAAATAATCTGTGACTATTTTAGTAGTCGACTAATCGGTTTGAGTCATTTTTCATGTAAAAGTACTATGAAAGTACCCAAAATACTCTTATTGCAGCTTCTCACGTTCAGATATTGGCAGCTTTACACACTCTCCCGTGACGGTGCACTAAAACACTTTGGCGTGAGTACGAAACAAGACATTAGATGACATCGTTTTTGGTTTTGGGAGAGACAGACCGACATTTTTCAACATTTTAACACATTTTCTGATAAAATGATTAGTCGACTAATCGAAGAAATAATCGACAGATTAGTCGACAGTGAAAATAATCGTTAGTTGCAGCCCTGATAACCGTTATATCGATATATCCACTCTCCCCCACCTGATTTCAGTGATCACTAGCCTTTAAAACCAGGAAAAGACAACACCATATCATAATATCCAAAATCCAAGACGATATCAAGTCTCATATCACGATATCAATATAAAATCGATATATTGCCCAGCCCTAGTCCTAGCAAATTTCTGGAGGAAACCGTAGGGAGCAAGACAGGAAATGTTAAGGCAAAGAAAGAAGGGGATAGCGAGCAAGAAATTTGAATCAGGGACATTACGGTCTTAGGCGTCTGTGAAACTGCCACGCCACCACGTCTTAACTTTTAAGAATAAACCCTGCGAGGTGCATGTAAAAGAATCAGTATTAACCAGTAGTAATAACGTATTTTTATGTCACATCATTAGGTAGCCATGTTACCACAGCTAGGCCGGTGTTCCTCAAGTAGCCACTGGGCTGTTATTAGTAAATATAATGTAAGTGTTCTCCAGTAGCAATGTGACCACCACTAGCCCGCTGCATGCTAATGTCAGTGTTACTGTAGTTTGGAAAGAGATGATCGTAATGTAAAGACGAGACCCTCAGAAAGCCTCGTGGGTACAAGTCCAGTGTTTGCTCGGTTTGTCTGTGTACATAGAGACAAAAACACAGACAGCTCGTTCACAAACATTACATCACAGGTTAGTTTGTCATGTCTGGGTTTTAATTAGTGATGTCATTATCAGTTAATTTAGCTTTCGATAGCCTGGCCTGCATTAACAGCTGACTCTGTCATTGAGAGCATTTATAGGCTACCTGTGTCACTCTGCAGTTACACCTCCAAAACACTAGTGGGCGGTGGAGTTTCTGTGAAGTGTTGTAAAGTTTGATTCAAAACACACATTAAACACACATTAAACATGGCTTAATAGAGACAGTTTCAAACACAAATCAGCTTCACTATAACTCGCAGCATTCACAAACACTTGTCTCATACTAAACACGTTTTCCAAACAAATACAACATGCTAACGTTATTAGCACAAGTCTATGGCATTTACATTGTATACATTAGCCTAGCAGAAATGTTTCTACTAAAAGACAAATCGCACACAGGACTTAAAATGCTATTTTGTGGAGGCTTTATTGTCTTTTAAGTAACGCCGCAGAAGTAAGCCCGAGGGAGCAAACACCCTCATTTTAAGCGGCAAAACCCTTTTAGCATTGATAACTTTTTCAGCACCACTGGCCATGCTGATGCTGCTGATAGAGCTAGCGTGTGCTAAAAGGATTCTGCAGCTCAAAACTGAGCCATACTCAGCAGGCACCCTGGGGAGAGACCGGATGGTTAGTGCAATGTTTCTGCAGCAGCGCCGTCCCCAGGGTCCAAAATTAACACCTGCCAAGTGCTGAACATGAGTAGGTTTTCTGTTTGGAAAGTAATTTCAGAAGGCTATCTGCCACACTGGAGAGTAAATGAAAAGACTGTGCAAAGTTTCTGCAACGTTTTTGTGTCATTTACCGTCGCTTTGCTTCTGACCTCTGTGCCAGTGATGAGTTTCACTGTCACTCAGCAGCAGGACTTCATGGTGCATTCAGGTACACCTTGTAAGCGCTGAAATCTACATTGCTTTGTGTGGCAAAGCATGTGGACCCGACCATGGTGCATTCACGTGCACCACGTAACTCAGGAATCTACACACAAATAGCCGTTTAAAAAGTCGTCTTGTTGAACATTTGTCATGACGTATTAATGCAGCAATTAACTCATGTATATACAGTGTGGCCAGTAAAAATATACGTCTTCAAAATAATCTTAATTATCACTTGCCGCCGGTCTGCTGCTCCCGCTCACTACTGTTATTTTTGCGGCTAGAAAATATCTTTGGCCTAATTGTAATTGTTGTCTAATTGCATAGCAGTGTCACAGCATAGTCGTAGTACCACTACTACACTGACGAGTACCAAACTTAACCTTTCGACCAACATGCATAACCTGTAAAAAATATTTTTTGGCAGTTGAACAAGTAACAACTTATTGTTCTGATGCATTAATGTAGCTCAGAGATTATTTATTGTTATACAGAGTCTTTTAGAGCTGCAGATTGGCAAGGATCAGGCGACACTCAGTCTGATTGTACATTTATGGATTGAAGTCTTTACCAGACTGAATGTAATTTTAGGGTTGTTTCTGGATCGTGTTTCAGTTGCTGGATTTTCATACAAGTCTGTGTGTGTAATCTGTGTTTGTCATCTTTCTGCTGACCACATGTCTTCACCATATTGCTGGTTTTATAACCAGTTCATTAGTGGTTTGAATTTGTAGCCAGTGTTTCTGCTGCATGCTGCAGTTTTCTGTTTTGATCCATTTCGCTCCCAGTTTCATACGATATACATTCACACAGTAAAGATGAACTTTTATAATGAACTAATCCTGACAATTCACTGTGAATGACCAGCCATCAGCTAACGACCAAATACAGCCAAGTTCAAATGTGAAAACTTTACGAGCAGATGTTTTTGTCCCCTTCCCTCCACAGACCAACCGTTTTTGACTTTTGTCCGGCTGTAAGCAGCTTCTCCATTTCTGTAGAGGTGTAGGAACAGTGTCCAATACTTCATAATCTCTCAGTATGCTTCAGATGAACTCGTTTGTACCTTAGACTGTAGAAAATAATGGACGTAAATGGTGCACTTTTCTAGTCACTGCTTTCACACACACTCACACAAACAGCCATCAGGAGCAATTTGTGTTCCAGTATTTTGCCAAATGATACTTCGACATGTGGACATGAGGAACCCGGGGATCAAACCTCCAATCGTCCAATTAGTGGACGTCATGAGCCACCATGACGTCACCCATTGGTTTTCGGTCTCCCATTTTGAAGCCTTGAGTTCAGCATTGTGTTTGTCATCTTGGATTCCTGAAGTCAGAAGTGACCATATTTGTACAGAAGGGTGGGGCTAACCCTAACGCTAGCTGCTAGCTTGATTAGAACGGTGCATTTACAGCTATGATTAACTGTGATAATACTTATGCTAATGCTAATTTTTGCTAGCAAGTTGTCAAGTCTGACGAGTCTCGACTTATTGAATCGTACAATTGGGAGATAATGGAGCAAACTTTCGACAGCCTCTTCTGAACAGTTCAGAGATTTTCAACTGTAATTGCTCAAACTTAACTTAAAAAAGGCGTAGCGCTCTGAGAACAGATGCTGGGTGGGCGCTGTTTCTCCAGGTGGCCGCATACGCGCGCTCTACATTAGGATAAATTGATAAAAGATGCCGGCGCTAAGAGAAGAAAGTGTTGGATTGTGTCACAAAATTGCAAATATAGTTGTAGTCATTCTCCGTCGACAGAGTTTAGAGGGTTGTGTCTTTATTTAGTCTTTCCAAAACCAAAACTTGAGCTCAGGTGTGAGGAGCAGATTGGTCTATGTCTTTGTCTGCTGTAGGATATCGTACTATAAAAATATCCCCAAAGTAGTGATTACACTCCAGAAACCCCAGCCAACAGCCCTTTTTAGACAGGAGTTGTGCAAATTTACAGGAAAGCCCAATCAGTGTTTTTTCAGCATTGGCAGTATAAAAACAAAATCGGGGAGTGCAGCAAAATGCCGCCTACCTACTTTTGTTTATACAGAATGTGCCTTTTTCGGGGCAATGGGGGGCGTGAGCAAGTAACAAAACGTGTAGCTCAGCATGTGACGTAAACAGTGACGTGGGAGGGAAGCCGCGGCTGGTCAGTCCTTCGGTGATTCTCTCGTAAGTCGGCCCGTTCTTCACCTCCACTGTGATGAATCTGAAGAATCAAGGATCGTTGTCTGTTGTGCTGCTAACTTTGTTGTTAAATCTGCACATGTACCAGACACTATCTGATGATCTCACAGGCACCTAATCTGAAGCGTACTGAGGCCTTTAGACTTCTGATACACTAAGTGTTGTTGTTTACAGTGAAAACATGCTGCAGACTCTAAATGTCGTCAGACCCAGTGGAAAGTTTTTAACAGGAATCCTAAAAACCCTCCATATATTCAATTATCAGCAGCTTGAGATGAAAAACGAGGTTTTGGTTTAAAACTTCCAGGTGACTTTGTGGATTTGTAGGTTAGTGTTTTTTTGTACTCATCACCTCTGTGAGTTTGGGAACCAGCTGAGCGTTACCCAGCTGCATGTGTGCGGTCACGTTGCTGCAGATTTTTTCCCACTCGTCCTGTTGGGCAGCATGCCGGGCGTGCTCGCCGGCGCTCTGGCATTTCCAGCTCGGTGTCAAATTCACATTCAGCACGGTGCTTTTCCACTCTGTTAGCGTGCATCTGTCAGGCTGGCAGCAGGGGAGACTGTATGTGCTGTCCAGTATAGACCGCTGTTATATTACCAGTATGTGCTGTACGGGCCAGCAGAGCACTGTACTGTGATATACTGCAGAGAGGACGGTCTGAAATAGAGCCTGAGAGATACGGGATTATTTCAGGCTGATGTTCATGTTACTGTGTCACATTAACGCCACAATGATGCTTCATTAGTTGATACAAAAAAATCTATTTTTTAAGGTTCCTTCAAGTTTGTTGTTTTGTTGAGTTGTGAAAAAAAGTTCAAAGCAGGACGTTTACAGGTGGTGACGAAATATTATACGTACATCTGTTCCGCACACTGTGATTGGTCGAGGAAAATCTGTCTTGCGCCGCAAACAAAATGTACCTCACTTTTTCGCCGTGTAATATTTGCGTTCTATTTGAATGAGTCGTGACAAAGATAACAGTTTGAAAAATACATTGACATGCAAATTTATCACGTGGAAAAAAATGTGTAATAAGCTAAGGCTTCGGCCGACACCTTCAGCCCTGTTTTGTCAATCTTTTTTGTTTTTAATGCTAAAAAGCATCAACGTAAAGTTTGTTTATTGTCCATCTGCCAGTGCATCTGAATTTTATAAGTTGAAAATGACCGAAATAAACTAAACTAAGCAACTGATTTATGTTTTAGGATGATTTAAGGTCGTGTGTCCACCGAGCATTGTTTTTCTTTTTCAGCAGAGAAGTGGTGGCAGGGTGCTGAGAAGCGCTTCTTAAAAAAAGTGCTTGTAACGCTTTTTTTAATGACGTGCTGTTCTATGACAATATCTTGACACTAACATTAGCCAGGTACCAGCTAGAGATGCACCGATACCACTTTTTCCTTCCCGATACCGATTCTGATCCCTGAACCTTAGGTAGCTGCCGATACCGAGTACCGATCCGATACCAGCGCGTAAAATAAAAAAGGATGGGATATGAATTGTTGTATGTCTCAACTCCTAAAACTCTGTGTAAAATATTAAGAAATAAATACATAATAGTAGAATGAATGCCATAAAACTTTTTTATTATTATTATTATCCAGTGTTGACACAGATCAAGACACAGGTTAAAGTGCAGCCACACAATTTGGTAAAAAAGACATTTTAAAGGCTACAGTAGAATGCTTTTTAAACTCCGCTCCATTTCCGTTTTGTTTGCCTGTAGCATGCGTATGCGTAATGACGTGAGGCATTACGTGGTATCGGATTGGTCATAGGCTGTACTCGCCGATACCCGATACCGCATTTTAGGCAGTATCGGAGGCATTTCCGATACTGGTATCGATATTGGTACAACTCTAGTAGCAGAGGGTTGACATAGTTAACGTCAAGCTTACAAAGCTAACGGTGATAAAAGCTCAACACTCATTAGCGACATCCAGCATCTGCCGACCGATCGGCTGCCAAAACATGAGCTCTTCTGTCTTTGTTGTGTAGAAAGTAGCCGAGCTAAAGACGCGGCAGTGACGCCATCGGGCCCTTTCTGAAAAGTTCATCGATTTTCAACGTAAAGCGTTTGGAGCGGCCGCACAAAAAAGGCAGAGCGCTCTGGAAAAATACGCTGGGCTTCTCTTTAAAAAGAACAAAAAAGCTACTGGCACTGAGAGAAAACGCTGCGTGGACACAGGCCCGAACAGAGTGAGAGAAAACATTTCGATTCTGGCTGCAGGATCATTTTCACCGTCATGATTCTAACTTTTAAGTGAGTTACGTTATCATTTAGTTTATAAAATAGTGGAAAAAAAACAAGATGATTTCTGCAAATGTCACCAACAGTCCAATCCAGATATATTCCATTTACAACAACACAGAATTTTGCTGAAATAAATGACTGAAACATTTAATTCATGACCCAAATTGGTGACTGATATTTTTGTTGATCAATTAATAGATTAACTGACTCTTTGTTCAGAGGATTTAACTCATCAGACAACGTCTGCAGTGAGGCTGCAACCAATGATTATTTTCATTATTAAAAAATCTGACACTTGTTGTCCTGGTAAAGAAACGAATAGTGTCAGTTTTGTCAGACCAAAGATATTCTATTTAAAACAATATAAAACAGCAGGAAGTCTAAATAAGCTGTAAGCAGAGAATAATATTCCTCACATTTGTTTGATGAATAATAAATCAATCTACAATCAGTTTCTGTGTTGGTCTGCAGCAGAGATTCAGGATCAGATCAGACTGAAGCTGGTGTGTATTATTAACAATCAGATCATATTTTCATGTATTGATTGATTGTCTCAGCCTTCAGTCATCAGCAGGATCACAGAGCAGACGCATCAGAGAGGCCGTATTGTTTCACCGCAGCTGCAGCTTCTGTTCGCTGCACATTAGAGGCCGTATTGTCTGCATGTTCTCGTTCATGTTTTACAGCGTGTTGGCAGTCTGCAGCGTGGATCTGAGTCGTCGTCCTCATTAGCAGGATTACAGCGAGCGTTGAGATTAGAGGCAGAGAGCAGCAGCAGAGATCATCTGTCTGCTTTAACCTGCACAAGATCTGTTCGCAGACCCACTGTCACATCACAGAATGTTTCTGTGATCTCCATCAGTGATCTGAACGCTACGTCACAGCTCAAACAATCCGTCAAGCAGTTAGTCGACTGAATCAGTTTAGAAGAAAAACCTTCAAACACTGGCTCTGAAATGGGAAGATTTAAATAATCAGCAACTATTTAAATAATCAGTTCAGTTCATGTTTTGAGATAGTAAACTGAGTTAAAAGGGGGTTCAGTGGGACATTCAGGGTAACAGGAGGGTTGGAAATTAACTTTCTGTCCACATGCATGTCAGAGCAGTTAGAGTGTCCTCAGCTTTTATAATGCAGTGTGTTTGTTTTCGAGTCAAACATAATACATTTAACATTTAAAGGAAGGAAACGGCATTCTGATGTGTAAATTCTGCAAAATTTTATGAGATTATGTTAAAAAAGTGTACCTGACAGAGGGCAAATTTGTGCTTGAAATGTTTTAAATTTTGAATTTAGTTCAACAGAATTTTACCAGGGTGAAACTGAAATGGTTAGGATTTTGTTTCTCAGTTGTGAGGATTTGCTGCCTCTCTTTTTTGTGCATTATGGGGAAGGAATCACCACAGGACCCACGATACGGTATTTTCTTTTTTACAATGATTAGGTCACGATATGATATTTTGCGATATTAAATGTATTGCGATAAAATATATTGCGATATATCACGATTTATTACCTATTTTTCCAACTGCAAATTATTTCAACAAAGGAAAACTTTGTCGACATCAGTTTGACCTCCTCAGATAAAGTTTTCAGTCTGTTCATCGACTTTGATCATTTTTATTGCAGCTAAATGTGACACAGAGCAGACAGACTGACCAGCACCGTCATAACAACTACATACACCTGTCAGACGGAACTGTGGGCAGATTGAATGCCCTCTGGGAGGACAGATTTTGTTTTTTAAATATCATAGATAAGCAAATGTACACAGTGTGATAACTGTCAGTTTTTATATCATGTTATACCTTGAAACGAGTCTTTTGCTGCAACCCTGAATATTAGACTGATTAAATTCCAGTTTGAAGGCGTCACTTTGGGCTCTGAGAAGTTGGGATTGTTCGCACAGTTTCAAATGAATTAATCATAATAATAATTGGCAGGTTACGTGATAATGAACAAAGTGTTAGTTGCAGCAGATGTGACACGGATGAAGAGGTAACACAAGAATTAACACTGCGATGTCAGAAAAGAACTGGGAGCAATGCACTCTTTGGTTTAAACCTGCAAAACATTTTTTTAAGTGGAGCATGTTGTCCGTTAAATATCGCTGAGTCATGCTTCGTCCTCCTGATAAGTCGAACTCGATTGTTTAGTTGTGGCACTGCGTCTGACTGAAGTAGATGCCGACACAGCGTTGGAAGGAAAAGTCCAACACTTATTATCAGTCACTGTTCAGATAGCTGTCCGCTGTGACCTCTGACCTTTGCCCCTGCTGTGTTGTTGCTGATGTCATGTTGCCATGAAAGGAGGTGAAGCTGCAGAGAGACAGAGACAGAGGTGGAGACACTGAGGATTACCATCAGTCTATATTAAAACCTTCATCCTCCTTAGACTGAGTCAACCTGCAGGACCTGCGGCCTCCAGACTGGAACACCGTGGCCTGGATCAGTCCACTCAGAGGCTGTTTCAGTGCAGACGTACGCTCTGTGGCCACTTTATTAGGTACACCTGTACAATCTAATGCAGCCCCAAAGCTCAGCAATAAATCCTCATTTTTTTAAAGATATTTTTTGATAGGACAGACACAGCATGAAGTGGGACAACATGCAGCAAAGGGCTGTGGGCTGGAATCAAACCTGCAGCCGCTGTGGCAAGGACACAGCCTTTATACACGGGGCGCACCAGCAATAAATTCTGTAGCATTGTCAGAGAGGTCTTAATTTAACTACATGTGTACTACAGAGGTCGTAGTTAGCAGTGCATCATACTGAGAGGTGCATGAGAAGGGAAGAATATTAGAATATTAGCACTCAGACCTGTGCAGGAAACATATATTTGATTCAACACCTCTCAGAAACAAACACAGCTCATTATAAACTGTTTGAGTTCTTGGTTTGTTGGTTGTTTAAAGATGTCGACATGGGATGGGCGTCGACAGATTAGAGCTGCAATGATCATTCAACGAATCAATCAACAGCAGAGATGCATAATATTGGACGTTTTTGCTGATATCCAGTAACTAACAACTGATTTGGCCGATAACCGATATCAATATACCAATTTTTTCCTCACCTACTTTCAGTGACCATCAGGTCTCTTCTGTAGATGAATTAACTTCATATTATACATCCAGACTCTGATGGTGACGGCCCACCAGCAGATGGAGACATGAAATACTTTTCGGGAAATGTAATATTCAGTCATTGTGCAAAATAGAAAAAGCAAGTTGGCCGATTCTGATTTGGTTCATTTTAAAGCTGATATCTAGCCTGGAAATCCAGACTCAAATCTAGAAAGATTTTGAGTCTGGCCCTCACCGATACACCCTTCCTACCCAAGGGGTGGCACTAACTGAGGCATATTAAATGTCGCTGCACACAATTGGACAGCATGATGGCCAATCACCAGCTGCCATCTTGGCTGTTTACTTTCCGCCTTCTACGGCGCAGCACTGTCTTCATCACGTTACGCCCGCCCAGAGCCCGCCTCTGTCAGATAGACTGATCTGATTGGTCCGATAGGTGATTCAATGGGCTCTGGTCATCAGGGCCAGATCCCCCTGCAGAGCAAATTAGAATTTGCTAGGGGCGGGGCATCTCCAGGTTTCCAGGTTAGCCGATATTGGCCGATACCAGTGATGCACCCATATTATCGTGCATCCCTAATCCACAGAACGTTAATTAAAACTTATCAATTATTCATTTCAGTCATTTTTCAAGCAAAAATTGCCGAACATTATCTGGTTCCCGCTTCTCAAATGTGAGACTTGGCTGTTAGCTGAATATATTCACGTCTGGACTGTAAAAAAAAAAGCAAAATGAGGCTTCGCTGTGGACTTTTTCCACATATTTCACAGACAAAATGAGAAAAGCATCTGCAGATTAATCAGTAAAGAAAATAATTGTTCATTTTAAGTAGGTGACTAAATCCCAAGATTCATCACGATACAATATTATATTGATTCTTTGGATATGATATCTGCTGATGTCACATAGTCGGCCATGATACAATTTTGATTTGATTCAGTACAGACTCAGGACTACGATCAGTATGAGACAATATCAATAAATATCCTCGCTGTCTTTTTTCACCTCTGCACTGGTGATATCTCAAGAACGCCCCAAGGGAATGTCTAAAATTTGGCACAAACGTCCACTTGGACTGACGAATAAACTGATTAGAGTTATGTGGTCAAAGGACAGTGACCTCACTCATTATGACAGAACTTCACACAAATGTTTCACAGGATGAAAGAAAGACGCGATGACATTTAATATCTAAAAGGTCGAGGGGTTAACTTCACTGTGACGTCATAATGTTCTTCATAAAACACTTTCCTGTCCATTATTCGACGTCATGTCTCTGTTGAAAATTTGACAATTAAAATATAAGAACTAGGTACAATATATCTGACTTTAAATTGAAGAACTGAACGGTTTTGTGCAGGAATGTACAAAGTAAATAAATCGTTAGTTGCAGCCTCAGTTCTTACAGATAGCACTGATGTGATCTGACTGTAGGTCACAGCTTAACCCACTCTGATTATTTAAATAGATTATTTTAAGCTTGTAGAAATAGATAATCATTTGCTTGATCAGTGTGAGCGCTGCTGCTGGATGTGGAGAAGTGTCAGCCGGAGCACTGGAGGTTGTCCGAGTTCATGATTAACTGTGATTGATGCTTTCAGGGATTTAAGATGTGGTGCGCTGGCACATCTTTAAAATAACTGTTATATATGGAGGGCGATAAAGGCCACAAGCGTCCGTCTCTGTTGAGTCTAAACATATCTAATCTAACTCTGATCTCTCTGTGAAAACACTTGAGTCCGTCGGAGGGATTCAGACCACTTTCGAGTATTTTGGGAGCTTGACAAGCATCCTGATATGTGCGTTACGTAACGAGCTCTTTTGGTGGTGGTCGTGTCATGTGATATTTGATCTGCTGAGGGGAGGCATCAACACATCTTGTACTCTGAAAGGTTGATACTCTATCATGTTGTCAAACCTGGCAACCTCGCTGTGAGGACAAGACTTGAGCAGATACCTGCGGTGCTAACGGCTGCTGAGACCACAGTGTCTCTTGTTTTACTGTAAATGACGCAGCCAGGCTAAGAGTTTCCCCCTGCCTCCAGTCTTTGTGCTAAGCTAGGCTAAACACTGGGTTTAAGGAACTGAAGAGTGAGAGGCTGAACAATACACACAGAGACAAGACATGTAAAAACATTCACAGTTGCAGCTTCTCACATGTGATTATTTACTCCTTTTCTGTTTTATATAATAATACAATTGAACATCTTTGGATTTTCACTGTTGATGACAGAAACAAACTGCAGACGCCATGTTGGGCTGCACGCTGTAACTTGTGATGCTGGATTTTTCTCAGTACTGGACACATGGAAATTAAACTGATGTTCATCTTTTCACCTGAATAAAAATAATCAGAAAAATGAAACTTAACTTCCGTCTCTCTTTTATTAATTTTCAGGCAAAGCGGTCGAGCAGGTTTACTCTCCAGGTCACAGTGGCTCTCAGACAACGTCGCCTGTCACACTGCCGCGACTTCGCAACAACAACCACCATCCCCTGACGGTACGCACACTCACTCACACCTTTCTTTCTAATTTACCGCATTAATGATGTCATTGGCGGCTTTACAACCCCCCAAATGTGGCGGTAACAGTGTGAACTCTAATCATTAAAAGAACACACACATGGTAACAGATGTGGTGGTGATCAACACTTTGTGTTGAACCTTGATACCTTTACTGTGAGCGCAGGCTGACATGTGTCAGCAGCATCACGTATGAACAACTGTCAAATTAGTCGGTATATTTTTAAGTTCTTGATTTGACATGACAAAAAAGCACATTAAAACATTCTTATATTTCCTCCAAACCTTGAGAACAACAGTACTGTTTTGTAATTTATACCACTATGGAAAGATTTCATGCCCGAGGCATCACTGCAATAATTATGCAACACAGAGCGGAAATCACACACACAGTGAAGTGGAACTACAGTCCCAGCTGGACGAGGACATCTAACTGGCCTACTGTCCTTGTCCCAGTACACAAGCACGGGAGGGGAATCCATTTATTGAGCCAAGTATGTGCGACTCCTCTACGATAGGTGGAGATATGCCCCCTTTCAGCTTGTTAGTATTGGACCTTTTTCCTGTTGACCTATTACGTCACAGACCAAACAATGGACAAACAAGTTAGCTACGGTTAGCTAGCAGCTAACTGCTACCATGGTGGACAACTTTACAGCTCTGTACATTTGGTCCGTCCAAAAAGTCACGGCTCTGGATGTAGATTTCTCCATGTTGTTACCGGCTTCTTCTTCTCTTACACATTTAATGCTATTGGACTTCTGGGTCAAAGCCCGGGGCGGAAACTGTGGAGCATGCTCAGAGCGTCTCGGCCAGTTTGGGTCTGATTGACTGTATACATGCAGGAGTCACATGATCTGGGTGTGTTAGTCCCACTGTGACACATTCACTGCATGCATGCATTCACTAAACATGTTAGTCGCACTAACATGTTTACGTGTATTTTAAAAGTCCGGTTTAAGTCGCACTAACAAGTTTACGTGTATTTTGAAAGTCCGGTTTAAGTCGCACTAACATGTTTACGTGTATTTTAAAAGTCCGGTTAAAGTCGCACTAACATGTTTACGTGTATTTTGAAAGTCCGGTTAAAGTCGCATTAACATGTTTACGTGTATTTTAAAAGTCCGGTTAAAGTCGCACTAACATGTTTACGTGTATTTTGAAAGTCCGGTTAAAGTCGCATTAACATGTTTATGTGTATTTTGAAAGTCTGGTTTAAGTCGGGCTAACATATTTACGTATATCTTAAAAGTCTGGTTTAAGTCGGACTAACATGTTTACGTGTATTTTAAAAGTCCGGTTTAAGTCGCACAAACGTGTTTACGTGTATTTTGAAAGTCCGGTTTAAGTCGCACCAACATGTTTACGTGTATTTCAAAAGTCCGGTTAAAGTCGCACTAACATGTTTACATGTATTTTAAAAGTCCGGTTAAAGTCGCACTAACATGTTTACGTGTATCTTAAAAGTCTGGTTTAAGTCGCACTAACATGTTTACGTGTATTTTAAAAGTCCGGTTAAAGTTGGACTAACATGTTTACGTGTATCTTAAAAGTCTGGTTTAAGTCGGACTAACATGTTTACGTGTATTTTAAAAGTCCAGTTTAAGTCGCACTAACGTGTTTACGTGTATTTTGAAAGTCCGGTTTAAGTCGCACCAACATGTTTACGTGTATTTTAAAAGTCCGGTTAAGTCGCACTAACATGTTTACGTGTATTTTGAAAGTCCGGTTAAAGTTGCATTAACATGTTTACGTGTATTTTGAAAGTCCGGTTAAAGTCGGACTAACATGTTTACGTGTATTTTAAAAGTCCGGTTTAAGTCGGACTAACATGTTTACGTGTATTTTGAAAGTCCGGTTAAAGTTGCATTAACATGTTTACGTGTATTTTGAAAGTCCGGTTAAAGTCGGACTAACATGTTGACGTGTATTTTAAAAGTCCGGTTTAAGTCGGACTAACATGTTTATGTGTATTTTGAAAGTCCGGTTTAAGTTGCGCTAACATGTTTACGTGTATTTTAAAAGTCTGGTTTAAGTCGCACTAACATGTTTACGTGTATTTTAAAAGTCTGGTTTAAGTCGCACTAACATGTTTACATGTATTTTAAAAGTCCGGTTTAATTCGCACTAACATGTTTACGTGTATTTTAAAAGTCTGACACAATAAATCCATTTTCTCTGTCGTATTTTCAAATCAACAAAACTTTTGCAAAGCTGCTCACAGGACAGTCAAGCATCATCGGGTCAACATCAACATGAGTCAGTACAGTAGGTTACTGATCAGAGGCCCGATCGCATCATCACAATGTAGCTTTATCAGGGGAGATAACATGGTGCGTTTTAACGAATGAAAAAATGAGGAGTTTGTATGTAAAATCTACTGAAGTAAGAACGTAGGAACAGAGAACCTTCAGCACTTTTATATAAAACACAAGCACTTCTCTTTGAAACCTAAAGGAACATCAGCGACATGTATGGAAACATGTGCCAGAGCGTCCTGGTTGAACTGTGTCTATTTTTGGGGTCATCAGCAGATAAATCACAGACGAGGTTCATCAGACGTACGGCTGCTTTTTGTTCTCTACATACACACAGAAATGCCATTTAAATCCATCAACCACCAGCTCTCTCAACTGGAGTCAGCCCGTTGCTATAGTTACAGTTTGGCTTCTGAAGGTCGACGGCGACCACGTGAAGCCGTCCGTTCCCCAACACGGACCTGCTGCCTCAGAGCCCTGCTGGCTTCAGAGGGCGAGCTGCAGTTAGCGAGTTAGCATGTGGTTAGCTTTGCGAGGCAACGAGCCGAGCAGCAGTTCTCTGAAACAGTCAGCTGCAGCCACGAGGCTAATTATAGCCCTCTGCTCCAGGATGCTTTAAACAGCTGATTGGTTTATAGGCTGGTGTGAAGGACACACACACACACACACACACACACACAACACACACACACACACTCACTCTAATGGTATAAAGGCTCTGATGCAGCATTACCTTCAGAGTGGCTGTTAGCTTTAGCAGGGTTTTCCCGTGAGATATTATAGTGAAGGTATTTATTTATTCATACTAACATTAAGCTTCAAGGAGACGATCAGAACGTCCTTATCAGTTATCAGTCACCACATATTTAATGAGCGAGGCATCTACAACGTGGCCAGAGCACATTTACAACCTTTTATAACTGAGAAATATCAGCAGTTTACCAGTGATATCAGTGATACTGTCGTAGCGCTGACACTTTTACCGTCAACAGCTCAGGGCTGCCTTCTGGGAAATTCGTCAGTGTATGATTGTTTACTGTGAAGAGAAAAATGGCTCGAGGACGTGGCCCCTGAGTGTGAGGATTCTCTGCTTCGATCACTTTTCTAAAAACTTAATATTTTATCAATTGGTGGATGATTCGATCAGAAAAGTATCTGTTAGCTGCAGCGTGTGTCACAGCAAAACAAAAACATTGCTGGTTGATTGTGTGTGTGTGTGTGTGTGTGTGTGTGTGTGTTTGAAGGTGTTGTCAGATAAAAAAGGAGTCAGCACTTAGTTCTCATGTGTCACTGTAGCTACTGACAACACACACACACACACACAGGCTGTGGTGTTTGTTATTGTTTTGGTTTCGTCTCTTGAGTCACTTCCTTTTTTTGACACTTTAATCCACTGATTGGACGGATTACAACACACACACTCAAACAGCAGGCCTTTGAACTGAGCTGCACTGTGTGTGTGTGTGTGTGAACCTCTGTTATCTGAAAGGACCCAGGTGTGCTGGTCACCACGGCAACAAGGGGTGAGTCACTGAGTGAGAGACAATAACAGAGACAGACAGCTGTCCCTCTGTCATCAGCGATGAGACTGTTGGAGGGAACTGATGATTAAGTAATGGATGTTATTGATCTGAGATCGTCCAGCAGAGGACAGGCTCTGTGTTGTGTTCAAGAACATCCCGACATCTGAGGATCAACAGTTATTATTTTTTCAACATCAGTCAGGAAAGGGTTAACTGGTTGTCTTCTGGAGGTTTGATTCTCACATGTCTTTGCCTCGTTTGTCCTCCTCCTGTCCTCTTCTGTCGTTCCTCCTCCTCCTGTATTCTTCTGTCAGTCCTCCTCCTGTCCTCTTCTGTCGTTCCTCCTCCTCCTGTATTCTTCTGTCAGTCCTCCTCCTCCTGTCCTCTTCTGTCAGTCCTCTTCCTCCTGTCCTCTTCTGTCGTTCCTCCTCCTCCTCCTGTCCTCTTCTGTCGTTCCTCCTCCTCCTGTCCTCTTCTGTCAGTCCTCCTCCTCTTGTCCTCTTCTGTCAGTCCTCCTCCTCCTCCTCCTCCTGTCCTCTTCTGTCAGTCCTCCTCCTCCTTCTCCTGTCCTCTTCTCTCAGTCCTCCTCCTCCTCCTCCTGTCCTCTTCTGTCAGTCCTCCTCCTCCTCCTGTCCTCTTCTGTCAGTCCTCCTCCTCCTCCTGTCCTCTTCTGTCAGTCCTCCTCCTCCTGTCCTCTTTTGTCAGTCCTCCTCCTGTCCTCTTCTGTCAGTCCTCCTCCTCCTCCTGTCCTCTTTTGTCAGTCCTCCTCCTGTCCTCTTCTGTCAGTCCTCCTCCTCCTCCTGTCCTCTTTTGTCAGTCCTCCTCCTGTCCTCTTCTGTCGGTCCTCCTCCTCCTCCTGTCCTCTTCTGTCAGTCCTCCTCCTCCTGTCCTCTTCTGTCAGTCCTCCTCCTGTCCTCTTCTGTCGGTCCTCCTCCTCCTCCTGTCCTCTTCTGTCAGTCCTCCTCCTCCTCCTCCTGTCCTCTTCTGTCAGTCTTCCTCCTCCTCCTGTCCTCTTTTGTCAGTCCCCCTCCTCCTGTCCTCTTCTTTCAGTCCTCCTCCTCCTGTCCTCTTCTGTCAGTCCTCCTCCTCCTCCTCCTCCTGTCCTCTTCTGTCAGTCCTCCTCCTCCTCCTGTCCTCTTCTGTCAGTCCTCCTCCTCCTGTCCTCTTCTGTCAGTCCTCCTCCTCCTCCTGTCCTCTTCTGTCAGTCCTCCTCCTCCTCCTGTCCTCTTCTGTCAGTCCTCCTCCTCCTGTCCTCTTCTGTCAGTCCTCCTCCTCCTGTCCTCTTCTGTCAGTCCTCCTCCTCCTCCTGTCCTCTTTTGTCAGTCCCCCTCCTCCTGTCCTCTTCTGTCAGTCCTCCTCCTGTCCTCTTCTGTCAGTCCTCCTCCTGTCCTCTTCTGTCAGTCCTCCTCCTCCTGTCCTCTTCTGTCAGTCCTCCTCCTCCTGTCCTCTTCTGTCGTTCCTCCTCCTCCTGTATTCTTCTGTCAGTCCTCCTCCTGTCCTCTTCTGTCGTTCCTCCTCCTCCTGTATTCTTCTGTCAGTCCTCCTCCTCCTGTCCTCTTCTGTCAGTCCTCTTCCTCCTGTCCTCTTCTGTCGTTCCTCCTCCTCCTCCTGTCCTCTTCTGTCGTTCCTCCTCCTCCTGTCCTCTTCTGTCGTTCCTCCTCCTCCTGTCCTCTTCTGTCAGTCCTCTTCCTCCTGTCCTCTTCTGTCAGTCCTCCTCCTCTTGTCCTCTTCTGTCAGTCCTCCTCCTCCTCCTCCTCCTGTCCTCTTCTGTCAGTCCTCCTCCTCCTTCTCCTGTCCTCTTCTCTCAGTCCTCCTCCTCCTCCTCCTGTCCTCTTCTGTCAGTCCTCCTCCTCCTCCTGTCCTCTTCTGTCAGTCCTCCTCCTCCTGTCCTCTTTTGTCAGTCCTCCTCCTGTCCTCTTCTGTCAGTCCTCCTCCTCCTCCTGTCCTCTTTTGTCAGTCCTCCTCCTGTCCTCTTCTGTCAGTCCTCCTCCTCCTCCTGTCCTCTTTTGTCAGTCCTCCTCCTGTCCTCTTCTGTCGGTCCTCCTCCTCCTCCTGTCCTCTTCTGTCAGTCCTCCTCCTCCTCCTCCTCCTGTCCTCTTCTGTCAGTCCTCCTCCTCCTCCTGTCCTCTTCTGTCAGTCCTCCTCCTCCTGTCCTCTTCTGTCAGTCCTCCTCCTCCTCCTGTCCTCTTCTGTCAGTCCTCCTCCTCCTCCTGTCCTCTTCTGTCAGTCCTCCTCCTCCTCCTCCTGTCCTCTTCTGTCAGTCCTCCTCCTCCTGTCCTCTTTTGTCAGTCCCCCTCCTCCTGTCCTCTTCTGTCAGTCCTCCTCCTCCTCCTGTCCTCTTCTGTCAGTCCTCCTCCTCCTCCTGTCCTCTTCTGTCAGTCCTCCTCCTGTCCTCTTCTGTCAGTCCTCCTCCTCCTGTCCTCTTCTGTCAGTCCTCCTCCTCCTGTCCTCTTCTGTCAGTATTCATGTCTCACCCTCCTACTGTCCTTCTCCTTACCCCCTACTTTCCACTTTCCACTTCTCCACCTCCCCCTCATCTGCTCATCTCTTCTTCTGTTGACCTTTCATTTGTCCACCCTCCTCTTCCTATCCTCTCCTTCCAGTCCTCCTCCTCCTCCTGTCTTCTCCTTCCAGTCCTCCTCCTCCTGTCTTCTCCTTCCAGTCCTCCTCCTCCTGTCTTCTCCTTCCAGTCCTCCTCCTCCTGTCCTCTTCTGTCAGTCCTCCTCCTCCTCCTGTCCTCTTCTGTCAGTCCTCCTCCTCCTCCTGTCCTCTTCTGTCAGTCCTCCTCCTCCTGTCCTCTTTTGTCAGTCCTCCTCCTGTCCTCTTCTGTCAGTCCTCCTCCTCCTCCTGTCCTCTTTTGTCAGTCCTCCTCCTGTCCTCTTCTGTCGGTCCTCCTCCTCCTCCTGTCCTCTTCTGTCAGTCCTCCTCCTCCTGTCCTCTTCTGTCAGTCCTCCTCCTGTCCTCTTCTGTCGGTCCTCCTCCTCCTCCTGTCCTCTTCTGTCAGTCCTCCTCCTCCTCCTCCTGTCCTCTTCTGTCAGTCTTCCTCCTCCTCCTGTCCTCTTTTGTCAGTCCCCCTCCTCCTGTCCTCTTCTTTCAGTCCTCCTCCTCCTGTCCTCTTCTGTCAGTCCTCCTCCTCCTCCTGTCCTCTTCTGTCAGTCCTCCTCCTCCTGTCCTCTTCTGTCAGTCCTCCTCCTCCTCCTCCTGTCCTCTTCTGTCAGTCCTCCTCCTCCTCCTGTCCTCTTTTGTCAGTCCCCCTCCTCCTGTCCTCTTCTGTCAGTCCTCCTCCTGTCCTCTTCTGTCAGTCCTCCTCCTCCTGTCCTCTTCTGTCAGTCCTCCTCCTCCTGTCCTCTTCTGTCGTTCCTCCTCCTCCTGTATTCTTCTGTCAGTCCTCCTCCTGTCCTCTTCTGTCGTTCCTCCTCCTCCTGTATTCTTCTGTCAGTCCTCCTCCTCCTGTCCTCTTCTGTCAGTCCTCTTCCTCCTGTCCTCTTCTGTCGTTCCTCCTCCTCCTCCTGTCCTCTTCTGTCGTTCCTCCTCCTCCTGTCCTCTTCTGTCAGTCCTCTTCCTCCTGTCCTCTTCTGTCAGTCCTCCTCCTCTTGTCCTCTTCTGTCAGTCCTCCTCCTCCTCCTCCTCCTGTCCTCTTCTGTCAGTCCTCCTCCTCCTTCTCCTGTCCTCTTCTCTCAGTCCTCCTCCTCCTCCTCCTGTCCTCTTCTGTCAGTCCTCCTCCTCCTCCTGTCCTCTTCTGTCAGTCCTCCTCCTCCTCCTGTCCTCTTCTGTCAGTCCTCCTCCTCCTGTCCTCTTTTGTCAGTCCTCCTCCTGTCCTCTTCTGTCAGTCCTCCTCCTCCTCCTGTCCTCTTTTGTCAGTCCTCCTCCTGTCCTCTTCTGTCAGTCCTCCTCCTCCTCCTGTCCTCTTTTGTCAGTCCTCCTCCTGTCCTCTTCTGTCGGTCCTCCTCCTCCTCCTGTCCTCTTCTGTCAGTCCTCCTCCTCCTCCTCCTCCTGTCCTCTTCTGTCAGTCCTCCTCCTCCTCCTGTCCTCTTCTGTCAGTCCTCCTCCTCCTGTCCTCTTCTGTCAGTCCTCCTCCTCCTCCTGTCCTCTTCTGTCAGTCCTCCTCCTCCTCCTGTCCTCTTCTGTCAGTCCTCCTCCTCCTGTCCTCTTCTGTCAGTCCTCCTCCTCCTCCTCCTGTCCTCTTCTGTCAGTCCTCCTCCTCCTCCTGTCCTCTTTTGTCAGTCCCCCTCCTCCTGTCCTCTTCTGTCAGTCCTCCTCCTCCTCCTGTCCTCTTCTGTCAGTCCTCCTCCTCCTGTCCTCTTCTGTCAGTCCTCCTCCTCCTCCTGTCCTCTTCTGTCAGTCCTCCTCCTCCTCCTGTCCTCTTCTGTCAGTCCTCCTCCTCCTCCTGTCCTCTTCTGTCAGTCCTCCTCCTGTCCTCTTCTGTCAGTCCTCCTCCTCCTGTCCTCTTCTGTCAGTCCTCCTCCTCCTGTCCTCTTCTGTCAGTATTCATGTCTCACCCTCCTACTGTCCTTCTCCTTACCCCCTACTTTCCACTTTCCACTTCTCCACCTCCCCCTCATCTGCTCATCTCTTCTTCTGTTGACCTTTCATTTGTCCACCCTCCTCTTCCTATCCTCTCCTTCCAGTCCTCCTCCTCCTCCTGTCTTCTCCTTCCAGTCCTCCTCCTCCTGTCTTCTCCTTCCAGTCCTCCTCCTCCTGTCCTCTCCTGTCAGTCCTCGTCAACAGCGGTAATCATACATTGCTGTCCCACAGCTGATCTGACGTCTCTCTCCCTGCGTTTCTCCTCAGGGAGGCTCTAAAGCCGTCATGTCGGACGCCGTCCAGCTGCAGTCTCAGTCGCAGGTCCAGATCACCCAGCTGTACGAGGAGAACACCAACAAACGTCCTGTCCTGACCTCCCAGCCCAACGGCCTGGCTCCTCTCAGCTCCGCCCGGCCGGGTCTGCCGCTGCCGGACCGCCAGACCTCGACCTCAGAGCCCCCCCATCACTGCCGGCAGAGCAGCGCCGCCTCCACCAAGTCGACGGACAGCAAGCCAAAGCCCACGCCGCTGACCCCGGAGCAGGCCATGAAGCAGTTCATGTCCAAGATGTCATCGTTCGAACACCAAGAGGTCTTCAGCTTCCCTGAAGGTGTGCGGCTTTAGACTGTGATAACAAACCAATAAACCGATCCATCAACTGATCAATGAAAATAATCACGTACTTCTTCCCTCTCAGTGTATTTCGTTGGTCCGAATGCTAAGAAGAGGTCAGGGGTCATGGGAGGAGCCAACAACGGCGGCTACGACGATGATCAGGGATCCTACATCCACGTTCCACACGACCAAATCTCCTACCGCTACGAAGTCCTGAAGGTCATCGGCAAGGGCAGCTTCGGACAGGTACGACGAATAACAGCACTACTGATGTACTACGAGTACGACTAATGAAGGTTGATCCTACGATGTACGATGCACATTGCAGTGTGTATAGTATATATTTATGCCTTTGTGGGGGCATTATGTTTTCGGGTTGTCCGTCCATATGTCTGCAAGTCCGTCCCATCCTTGGCACAAACGTCCTCATTGACTCAACGATGCACTGATTCGATTTTGGTGGTTGTAGGTCAAAGGTCAAGGTCTGTTTGACCTCATCTGTGTTATTCTTGTGAATGTGATATCTCTAGAACAGTGTGAGGGAATTTCTTTTTAAATTTGACACAAACGTCCACTTTGACTGAAGTATAGGTGGATTAGAATTTTGTGGTCGAGGGTCAAAGGTCATTGTGACCTCACAAAACATGTTTTTGTCCATAACTGAAGAATTCATTCACTTATTCTGACCAAACTTGACACAAATGTCTGACAGGATAAAATAATGAAGGTCAAAAGGTCAAAGGTCAGCTTGACTGTGACATCATCATGTTTTAACGTCATATCTCAGGAACAGAAGGGGAGACATTTGGTCAGATACTGAATTGGTGACTCTAATCTTGAAACTGTGCTGATTGTATAGATCTTCTGTGTGTGAAGCATCCATGTTTTCACTGACATGGATGGATACTGTCAGAGACACTGGACTGGTGGGCGGAGTCATACAACCACAGGGTGGACTGGTGGGCGGAGTCATACAACCACAGGGTGGGGATTATAGTTGTCATTGGAGTCTGGTGGCTTTAATGAGAGCATAGAAAGGCAACTGAATCATTGTACAACCCCACGTCAAAAAATCTGAACTCTCCCTTTACAGGGTAAAAGTGAATTTAAAGACGTTAAGCCAGCTGGAAGGAAACAGATGTGTGATGTTTGTCCAGAAACACAAAAAAATATTCCATCATAAGTTTTGTTTTCATCTGATCATGGTAAGAACCACCTGGTCTTGAAGGGTTTGAGACGAACAAAGTGTTTCTTGTCCTGCTGCAGGTGGTGAAGGCCTTCGACCACAAGTCTCAGACCCACGTGGCTCTGAAGATGGTCCGCAACGAGAAGCGCTTCCACCGGCAGGCGGCAGAGGAGATCCGCATCCTGGAGCACCTGAGGAAGCAGGACAAGGACTCCAGCATGAACGTCATCCACATGCTGGAGAACTTCACCTTCAGGAACCACATCTGCATGACCTTTGAGCTGCTCAGCATGAACCTGTACGAGCTCATCAAGAAGAACAAGTTCCAGGGCTTCAGCCTCCCGCTGGTCAGGAAGTTCGCCCACTCCATCCTGCAGTGTCTCGACTCGCTGCACAAAAACCGCATCATCCACTGCGACCTCAAGCCTGAGAACATTTTACTCAAGCAGCAGGGACGCAGCGGCATCAAGGTGAGACCCAAAAATGATTTTTGCTTTCAAGAAGGAACCACCAACTCAACTGTTCAAAAGTTTGTAGTTTATATTGATGATGGTCTTCTTTCCTTCAATAACAACTTTTTTAACAGTGATAAAAACAATATAATCCATGTGTTATTTACCTTTCTTATAGTTTTGGCCCCCAAAAGATGAGATTCCAAACTTTATAACAGTTTTTTATGTTTGTGTTTTCCATCCATAAAACATTCTGTTTCTCCATCTCCTCCCAGGTCATAGATTTTGGTTCGAGCTGTTATGAACATCAGAGAGTTTACACCTACATCCAGTCCAGGTTCTACCGAGCACCAGAGGTCATTCTAGGTAAGACGGACCAACGGAAAGCAGCCTTTGGTCGACACTGAGTCAACACATGTTAATGAGCTGCTCCTTCAGCTTTTCACTTCATTTTTGGCCACTAGTCTCAGTTCATACCAGCCACAAGAATCAAACTTTCTGAAACTCTGCAGAGTCAACATTTTCTCAGCTTTACACAGACTTAACATTACAGCTAAAGCCGGGTTCACACAACACAACATGTTTGTCTGTTCCAACAGTCACTATGTCAGATGAGGTCATTGCCAGTTCACACCGATGTATGTACGCATATACGTATAATTAATTACTGAGAATTAAAGAATTAATGAGCAGATCATTTTGATGACTCCAGGTTTTGATCTCTGTCTTCCAGGTGCCAGGTACGGGATGCCAATCGACATGTGGTCTCTTGGCTGCATCCTGGCAGAGCTGCTGACCGGTTACCCACTGTTGCCGGGCGAAGACGAAGCCGACCAGCTGGCCTGCATCATCGAGCTTCTGGGCATGCCAAGCCAGAAGCTCCTCGACGCCTCCAAGAGAGCCAAGAACTTTGTGTCATCTAAAGGATACCCCCGGTACTGCACCGTCACCACGCTGCCCGACGGCACCACCGTGCTGAACGGTGGCCGCTCACGGCGAGGGAAGGTACGCGGCCCACCAGGCAGCAAGGAATGGAGCACGGCGCTGAAGGGCTGCGATGACCCGCTGTTCCTGGACTTCCTCAAACAATGTCTGGAGTGGGACCCTGCGCTCAGGATGACACCCAGCCAGGCGCTGCGCCACCCGTGGCTGAGGAGACGACTCCCCAAGCCGCCGACAGGAACCACCACAGAGAAGACCTCCTCCTCTAAACGGGGCACCACCACCACTGACGGCGCCATCACCTCCATCTCCAAGTTCGCCACCACCTCCTCAACCACCACGTCCTCCTCCTCCAAAACCAGGACTAACTTGGCAGCGATCACCGATGCCAATGGAAACATCCAGCCTCGGACGGTGCTGCCCAAACTAGTCAGCTGAGAGTGAACGCACCCCGCTCGCTGCAGTGGGAGTTGCCGCTCGTGAGCAAACCAGCTGGAACTAAAATAAAACTGGTTTTGTCCAGTTTTGAAAAGCGTTTGTTTTATTTCACGCTGGTTTTCACAGCGTTGTTGGGAGTGCATTCAGGACAAACGCAGTGAGCTTCGGGGTGTTAAGATGTGCAACAAACAGCCGGGCTGCGATGTTCGCTGCACTGAAGGATACTTTATAGATAAACCTGGGTGCGTTCAGACTCATTGTGAGCAGGAAGTGACCACACGTTTAGGATGATGGTGGGGCTGCTCAGACAATCATCACTCTGTAGCTCCAAACACTCAGACACATCCACAAACATGGTGCTGACGGAGGGAACAAGGCTTTTTTATGTTTCTACCACAGAATCTTTTTAGCTGAGCTGATTAATCGACACCAAAAACAACTTTGTATGACGTTAGTCTTACAGGGTTATATCTGCGGACAGTCGTTGGGTCAGATACAGTCAGATATGTCCTTGTAACACTAAAAAAAAACAAAAAAAACAATTAGCTTTCTAATCTGTGTTTCATATCACTATGAAACAATCCTGTCTTATGTTTTAGTTTTGGGATCATTGGGGAGCATTTTGTTGTTACTTTGACTTAAATTATCACACGATTAATCAGAAAACCTAATCCTAGCGACCCTGACTGAAGCATCTACCTGTTAGCTTTGTGCCTGTCAGCTGGCTAACTGTTAACTGGCTAATAACCACTGGTTAGTTGTGTTTAGGTGTCACTTTGCTACCTTTTAACCGGCTAGCAGTTAGCCTAGCAAACTTTAAATCAGTCAGCTCACTACAGCTGGCTCACTATTTGCCTTTTTTTGGCAGTCTGGTGGCTAGCGTTAGCCTTTTCTTAGCCATAGCCTGTTAGCTCTCCACTGCCCAGCCTTACGAAGCACAGACTTAGACTTTATAAGTGTTTATAGTTGTCTGAAGGTTCGTAGAGAAGAGGAGGGAGTCAAAACAAGTATGTTTGGGTAAAGTCACACCATTTTGTTCCCTATTATTTAACCATATCTGATTATTCAGGATGCAAAATGGCCGAGGGCGCGAAGAGAAAAGAAGAAGGTAGAGTGAAGGCAGTTTAACAGACAAGTCTTAAAATTAAAGGGCTCTAATATTTAAAAAAAATGTTGGCAAGCAAAGTCTGAAAAATGAACAGTATGAACTGAAACAGCAGGTTAGCATTTAATTAGCCAAACTAAGTTCTGATCCAATTAAATATTAATATATTTGACAAGTCATGAATGCAAAAAAAAAATGTAACACTGTGGTAGTTGTCTGTGTACTTGACACACTACAACCATTTTAAATTATTGCTTTTATGAATTAATGTTAACTGAAAGAAGAGTAAATAACTATCAAGGCTAATTCATGTTTTAGCATGCTAATAAAACCCCAGGCTTTGGGGAAACACTTAGACACACAAAAATCACATGTCACAGCAGAGAGCAGCGTTTGTTTAGCTGTAAAATGTGGAGGAAGAGGCGACCCAGCGTGCAGAGCTGAAAGTCACAGTGGCTCCATTTCACAGCTTTAAATCACAGATGAAATCAGTCTACATGGAGCCTCTGTGTCTGAATAATAAAGATTTTTTATGACCGTCAGTAAACTTTATGGAACATGAGCTCAGTGTCACATACAGCCTGAGGGCACCTAACATAAAGGACAACAAGACGAGGTGTGCTGTTTGTATCCGGATACATCAGCCTGGGTTAAACTGCAGCGTTTTGTCTCGCATGTCAAACAGAGAGCCAAGATTTAAATTCCTACACCGGTTGAACGCCTCCTGAAGACGTGGCTTAAACTGAAGGTGAAGACTCAGACAAGGAAGTGTAATTTTATTTGGAAGAAAAACCTCCTGAGCAGCATATTTACAGTCTGCTGTCTCTGAGAGGAAGAATCAGTCGCGTGACGGTGCTCCGGCTTTAATTCAGGGTTTCTTCTCAAGTAATAAACAATTTAGACACTAAACATATCCACTAAAACACGTAATCATTAAAACGGGTCCAGTCACATCGGTATGTGTCGCAGTCAGTTGTGATACATGTGTGCTTAAATGTTTCAACGGACATTAGCAAAAGAAAATGCAAATAAATGTGCGTCTCCATCCACTACCTTTATGCTAATATTACAGCTAATAATATTACGCTAATGACAGTGGATGCCACTGTTTCTGCAGTCAGGTGTCATTAAACTGGTGAAAAGAGATGACACAAATTAAAGCGGTCCAATACAGTGACAAATGAATGTAAACAATGTGGAAAACACAAATGTTTACGATGCATGAAAATCAGTTCCAGTAGCATGACATATGATAAATGTGACATTATTGTCATGTCCTACTCCTGCAGGTGCTGTCGCCTGCATCTTGCTCAATGCATGCTGGGAACTGGTTAATCCAGTGTACCCAGTTTCACCACTCGCTCCTGAAACAGCCTGTAATCTCATCATCACATGACGGTATCACTCTGGTGCCACTTCCTGGTGATGACTGGGCCCTGATGTTATCAGAAAACCTTGATTCACGCAACAGATACTGGCATTACAAATACACAATGTGTGCGCAGCAGAGTTACAGGGGAAAGATGGAAAGAAATAGATTAAATGAAATAAAACAAATTTAAAAAAAACAAACAACCTAGTTACAGTAATGTGTAGACAGCGAGCCCTTTAAACATTTATTCAGTAGTGGTAATAATGACAGATATCAGCAACCACTTTGTGACCAGTTAGAATTACTGGCCAACACATCCATAATGTAAAATTAAGATATCTATAACTTAATTACAAGTCGTCAGCTTTAACCGTTGATTTCTATTAAAACTCAGTTACAGATATCTCAGGTTCAGTTTTGATGTTATAATTCCAGATCGACATATCCATAATGTGACTTTGACTAGCTGCAAATCTAGTTAAGGATATTAACAGGTCATTTATTACGAGTGGAAATATTTATCAGGATATTTGTAACTTGATTACAATTTGTCAACTTTTACCATTGACATCTGTAACCGATCCCAAATCCAAAATCATCATATCGATAATGTAATTTAAATTGTTGCCATTATGATGAAGAATATCAACAGTTTATTTCTCGCTGTAGGAAACGTTCATGGTGAATATCTGCAACTTCATTACCACCAGTCAACTTTCACCATTGACTTCTATTCAGAATCAGTTGCAGATATCTGTAATTAAATTTTGACACGTCGTAATTCCAAATCAACATATCCAAAATGTAATTTTGAATAGTTGCAATTCTGACTAGTGAAAATGTTCTTTGTTGATATCAGTAACTTAAATACAACTAGTCAACTTTTACCATTGACTTCTTTTCAAACTCAATTACAGATGTAATTCCAAATCGACGTATCCATAATGTAAATTTGACTAGCTGTAATTGTTGTTAAGGATATAAACAACTACTTTCACACTAGAGGAAATGGTTATTGTAGATGTCTGTAACCAGTCAACTTTTACCATTGACTACTATCTCTTCTGAACTCAATTACAGATAGCTGTGAGTCAATTTTGACGTGTTATAAATCTAAATCGACATATCCATGATGTAGTTTTGAATTGAATTTTATATATCGAGAATTCCATTTGTAATATCTGTATTTTAAGCTCAGTGGTAGAAGTCAACAGTTGCCATAACAACCACTAAAAAAAATAATTGTTTATATCAAGAATTAACTAAAATTGAGTTGAAGATATCAATCTGAATTGCAAGTAGTCAAAATTACATTATGGATATGTCAACTTTGAATTATAACTAGTCAACATTGAATTACAGATATCTGGAACTGAGATAGAATACTGTGATAGAACTGTGATAGAAGTCATTTCTACTAGTAACAGTTGAATTGTAGACATCTTTAATTAAAATTGCTCAAAATAAAATTATTGATATGCTGGCTTGGAACTGTAAATAGTAAGAATAAATAGAATCGTAACTTTTTCCACAAGTGGAAATTAAATTGTTTTTATCAGTGAAAAAGGATCTAAACTAATCTTAAACAAAATTAACGATATCTTTAAACTAGTTTTGACAAGTTGAAATGTAAAAATATATTTGTAATGTGTTACATTTGATTGACAGATATCTTAGATTAACACGACAAAAATCATTTTCACTTTTCAGCCCGACTGATTAAATGTTAAAAAGGTTTGCTGCCGTAGACGAGCGTTAACTCTGATCAGTCGTATTGACTGGTAAAATATTGATCAGAGGTCAAACTGATTTATCAATGTGATCTCATGGGGAGGGGGAGGGGGGGTTATTTATTTACTACAATTTAATTAATATTTATTAATCCAATCTTCATATTTACTATGATGTGGAGTTCATACCGTATACTTGAATGTGTGTGTGTGTGTGTGTGTCTGTGTCTGTGTGTTGTATGTAGCAGTGTGTGTGTGCGTGTGTCGACGTTACGAGAGGTTGTCTTAAAGCTTGTTCCCTCACACACAAAAACACACACACACACACATATATATATATATATATAGATATATATAAATATCAATGTAAACACAACTGTACCTGAACGCACCGACAGGAAGTCGAGTCATATGGGGACGAGGATGAAGAGGAGGAGGCGGAGGGGGAGGATGTGCCATCGGCTTGGCAACCGTGATGCACTGTAGCACATGGGACGACAATGAGGTGATGCACAGAAGGACCTGATGATGTAAAACACACAGACACTACCTGCTCCGCCCATCTCAGGGGGGCGGTCCTCTCTGATGTTTATTTGTTTGTTTTCTAAAGATTTGATTGGTTGGTTGGTTGATTGTGTTTTTTAATTTTTTAAATTTTTTTAGAGAGTGCTGAGAGTCGTAACTTTGTGCCTTCAGTATCTCATCGCCATGACCACGCCCACCCAGCACGCGCGCGCGCACACACACACACACACACACACACACACACACACATTTACAGTGGCGATGTCATGGCAACAATATATTTAACAAAAAAATGATTTAGTATCTTTTTGGTGCGACTCACGATGATGTCATGACGACTCATGTCAAAGTGAGTTTCGGCGGCCAAAGTCTGCGTGCTGATTGGCTCCTGGTTTGTTTCAGCAAAGCCCAAAGACACCATGTGAACCCCCCGTGACCTCTGACCTCTCCCACACCCTCAAGAAAAGTGTGACCATGCAGTGATAAGAGAACAGCTGTAAAGGCGTAAGAAAGAGTTAATCAGGTTCATTAGTTAAACAGTAACGAAGATGCTACAGAAGTATGAGGAGAATATTCAACTTTGATTGGCTGAAGGTTGTTTGAAGGTGGCATCCTGAATCTGGACTTTAAAAAAAAGATGAAACATTTGAAGAATTGAGTTACAGAGAAATGGTAACCCTAATCCGCAGGTTGGTTGTGCCAACACTTTGTGTCTTTTGATATTATATGAATTAAAGTGTCCATGGTGTAAACTTTCAGTTCACAATCATCAAATAGAAACTAGTGGAACAATGTTTTAATGCTCTCTGTCGCACCTTTTATCAACAGGAGGCTGGATACTTGATTATCCCAGTTGTCTTGAATGCAGCGTGAATAGCAGCTGGTAAAGGGAGTGTTGTATGGAAGCCCATTACTGCCAGGAAAAGACAAAAATTAGTGATGTTAGGAAGGATAAAAAATAAACACTCAATTTAAATCAAAATCATGACATGATGTAACAAGGTTTGTTTGTCATTTTACAACACAACGTCAACATGACGTCAGAAAGACGTTGGACTCTTAAGTCAGACAGACATTAAATTTTGGTCGGTTGCTATCATAATTTTCAGCCAGAAATTAAAAAGTCACAACTATCTCATTTATACTTAGAAAATCAAAATATTGTCTCAGTATCTCATAATTTTGACTGATTAATTTTTTATCGTCACTCCTAACAGTTCGTTATTAATATTTTTTGGTACAAATGAGCTTCTGTATTGTTTACAGAGCCAGCAGAGCAGGCCAACGCACCAACCAACGATTGTAGCTTTAAACTGATGAACACCGACATCAAGTGTTTGTGTGTGTGTGTGTGTATGTGTGTGTTGAGGTGAAGGGGGGGGGGTATAAAACATGGCTGCACAATGTACAGACACATATCAGCCAACTGTCGCCTCGGGGACAGACAGGCGACGACGCCTGCTGACGACAGGGCTAAGCTAACACTAGCCGATCGCCCGCTAGCGTCCAGCCGCTAGCTGCTGCACTGACGTTTGTTTTCTCTACAGTGAAGCTAACACTAGCCTACTGCTAACTGACTGCTAGTAGCACATAGCAAGTTTATACCTGCTAGCTGTTAGCATTAATGTGGTTTTAAAGTTTTTTTTTTCATGTTGGTACCTCAGACTGCTCAGTTATCATTGTTATTATTATGATTATTACTGTTGTCATTGTTGTGACTAACACCCAGGGCATTTGGTTGAATCTACCAAAGTGCATTCCTTTACAAAGCTAGCTGAGAGCTAGCCGCTCAAACAAACAGACAGGTGGAAGGTAAGACAGGAAGCAAAAAGTACGTGAGTAGAGGGGCAACAAGAGGAGAAGCTGCCTTTCAGATCATAAGGCCCTGTCCACGTGAATACAGACATGTTTGAAAATGGATATTTTCTCCGTCTGTCCACATGACTTTGTTTTTAGAAAATATCTCCGTCCACCCTAGAACACCAAACAACTCCAAAGTCTCAGATAAAGGCTATGTCAACAATGCATCAAATACCAGAGAAGAAGATCTGGAGCATGTGTAGTGGTAGATGATAGAATGTGGTCACCGAGCATCAAGCCCCCAGGAACCACAGACCTTATTTCAGACATTTAACCAAAAACCCATTGATTTGAAGACGAGGTCACCACGAGTGCTAACATGCTAACATGCTAACTCATTTCTGGGTTTTAAGGACTCATTTCTTAAGCACTCTCTATAGTTACCCTACAATAACATGGGCAAACTGCGCTAGCATCAACACAGACTGTTATTCAAACCCGCTAAGAAGTGACATTGTAGTGAATGAATAAATATTAAGCCAAACGCAGCAATAATCTATTTAATAATCCATCATATGTGAAGACGTGACTCATCTCATAAGATACAAGAAATAACCCCAACCCTCACTTTTAACTTAACCCTTCAGAGCTAGTTCCGTAGCTTCGAAGAAGGCTAGCTATCTACCTAAGCCAGCTACATGCTAGCTTAAGTGTTGATGCTTGTGAGGTATGCTAGTTTTGTTCAGTGACTACATTCTAGCATCTACCTTTTGACACCTATTTTGGTCAACATCTTTCTGATACACGGCCCAAGAAGCTACAGCGAAACAAAACGTGTGAACAGACAACATGGTGGAGTTGTCGTCAACAATCTGATAGTCTGCTATTGTCGTTTGCAAATAAAGGAGAGGATGTTATCAACGCTCTGTATCCAGTTTTGCAAAGTCTTAGAAGGCATTTTCAAAAATCTCTGTTTTAGTGACATTAAACTGTTTGTGTGGACGTAGAGGAAAATATCTGTTGTCAGGAGTATTTGCAGACGTGTCGACGGGGCCTCAGGATGAAAGGAGAACATGTGATAGTGTTTTGTTTTTTAAAAAGTTTATAATTAACAGGCTGCATTCACACAGGAACATGAAGTCTGGTTGAACTGACCTCTTGGTAGCATTCAGAGAAAAATAATTTTTCTGCTCACGTGTGAAAGCACCTGTAGCCTAACTAGCCTGCTAGCTCGTTACCATGCTAGCCAGGTAGCCTACTAGCTTGTTAGCCATTTTCGCTTCTATCGGGAGGTCTCCATTAGCCGCTGTTAGCGTGAAGCTGCGCTGTATTTCTGTGATGTTTGCCAGCTGGGTTTTATTGTGGATTTTATCTGTAAATAATGTGGAAAAAATGTTTGAATAATGAATTTTTTGGGGTTGAATGCGCTGCTGTGCCACGCCGCGGCCAGTTTTACAACGTACTGTATCTACTGTACAGAACACAGAAGTCGACACTTTTCTAGTGAGCCTTTGTTAAATTTTATTGTGGTGGAAAAAATTATTATTATTATTATTATTATTATTAATAAAACAATTTTATTGTTTATTTTCCTGTGTTGTTTCTTTTTGTGAGTCAGTGTGTGAAATAAATGCAAAACAGTACAAGTTGTTGGGAATTTTAAACTGTTAGGTTTTTAGATTTGATCAAAAATCTGCTTAACTCCATATTCTGAATTTTGTCATGTTTTTTGGCTACTAAGCTAATGTTACATTTTTAGATTGTAAGATTGATTAGCTGATAGAAAATCAGTGTAAAACTATTTTGATCATTGAAATCATTTTTCATATAAAAAGCTTCACAAACTTTTCCTAATGAGATCGATATAAAAGTCACATAATTTTTTGGGTTGTCTATCGGTTTGTCCGTCCATGTATCCCATTCTTGTAAACACAATATATCAAGAACGCTTTAAGGAAACTTCTTCAAATTTGGCACAAATGTCCACTTGGACTTCACGATGAACTGATGAGACTAAAGTGGTCAAAGATTAATGGTCACTATGACCTCGTCTGTCTCATTCTCATGATTGCCTTCTGGGAGTTTTTTATTTAAAATTTGCCACAAACGACTTAACAACAAACTGATTAGATTTTGGTGCTTAAAGGTCAATAGTAAAGGTCACAGTGACCTTACATACATCTCATTTTCGTGAATGGGATATCTCAAAACACCGTAAGAGAATTTCTTTAACTTTGGCACAAACATCACCTTTCAGAGAGGGATGAACTGATTAGAATTTGTTGGTCATGGGTCAAAGTCACTGTGACCTCATCCATTGCATTCTTGTGAACATTGTATCTTAACACCTTGAAGAATTTTTTTCAGGTTTGGCACAAACATCAACTTGCATTCAAGGGTGAAGTGATTAGAATTTGGTGGTCAAAGGTCAAGGTCCCTGTGACCTTGCGTCCATCTGATTCCCATCGAGGCAGTGTCTCAAGAACATTTTGAGAGAATTTCCTCAAATTTGGCACAAACGTCCACTTGGACTCAAGAATGAACTAATTGGAATTCGGTGGTCAAAGGTCAGTGTGACCTCACAAAACATGTTTTTGTCCATAACTGAATAATTCATTCACTAATTCTGACCAAACTTGACACAAATGTCTGACAGGATGAAATAATGAAGGTCAAAAGGTCAAAGGTCAGCTTGACTGTAACATCATCATCATGTTTTAACGTCATATCTCAGGAACAGAAGGGGAGACATTTGGTCAGATACTGAATTGGTGACTCTAATCTTGAAACTGTGCTGATTGTATAGATCTTCTGTGTGTGAAGCATCCATGTTTTCACTGACATGGATGGAGACTGTCAGAGACACTGGACTGGTGGGCGGAGTCATACAACCACAGGGTGGACTGGTGGGCGGAGTCATACAACCACAGGGTGGACTGGTGGGCGGAGTCATACAACCACAGGGTGGACTGGTGGGCGGAGTCATACAACCACAGGGTGGTGATTCTACTACTACTATTGAAAGAAGTTTTGACTGTAACAGAGTATTTCTACTGTGGTATAAGGATCTGAATACTTCCTCGTCTGCATACCAGAGCTGCTGAGACAGATTTTTATTCCTCACCAAACTATTTTAAAAACATAGAATTTATTAACTTAATTCCACATCATTTCAGAAGGTGGAGGACATTTTGGTGAATCCTTGGAAGGTGGAGGCTCCTCTCCATCAAACATCTTCACACACAAAGAGGGGGACTCCTAAATTAAAGTCCTGCTGGATTAGACCGGGGTTACCATGACAACACACCACTCACTCACAGGTGCTAATGAATGCGGCGTTGTCATGGAGGAGGAGGATGTGACATCACGGCTCATTGCAGGGCACGTTGTCATGACAACCAGTGATTACCAGTGTGATGCAAATAGCACTGTTTAGATCAGTGCACACAACAGACGGCACACACACACACACACACACACACACAGGAAGTCAAAGTGTCATCAGTAAAAATAACCTTTATTTGCAAAGAATGACAAAAACCGACTTTAAATGTGATCCTCTGATATTTCCTGTAGCGCCACCATGAGGCTGACGTGTGTGGTTGTGAGTTAAATGTCTCTTAACTTTTCATTTAAAGTTTCCAAAACTCTGGTTTCTGACTGAATACCTGCAAAACTAGGGACATTCCAATGAGCCTCAAATGTGCTTTGTGTTTACGGCTAATTATGGGATGTTAACATGCTAACACGCTTCATAAGGAAGCTAAACATCAAGAATGTTAGCGCTGTCATTAGCACATTGACGTTAGCATTTAGCCTGTGCTGAAGTCTCAGGGTTTTGTTGGGGGTTAGTCTTTTTCACTGCAAAACATTTTTATTTGTATTTTTAGATTTTATGTTTTTATGTATTTTATTATATATTTTACATTATTTACTTTTTTTCCCCACAACATTGTTGCATAATAGCCAATAGGGAAGAGGGGGATTTTTAGGATCAAGATAATTTATTAAGTTGTGTATTCAGTTTTTTCTTTTGGCCAAATTGTAAAGTTCCTTCACAGCCTGATCCACTGGGATTGGAACCACTGACTCTTCAACAACATATGAAGCACATCAAAACACCAGATCCATTGTTTTTCTATGTAACTGTGGCATTACCTTTATTTAGCTTCAGTTTTTATTTAAAGCGTCTGGATCTATCAAATATATGAAGGTGCATCAAAAAGGTGTGCAAAGTATTTAGAATATTTCCATCTGATGGGGAAAAAGACGTGACAAAATAATCTCAATTCGAGGTTCATTTAGTGGATGATTTGGAGCTTTCAGTCACATCACATGGTCTGCATCGAGGTGAAAAAGAAACTAAAATTTGCCCAACATGTCAAAGAACCTTTCGTAAAAGAACTTGTTAAAAATGTGAATTTAAACATTTACAACTGGGCTTTTCCATACACTGATGAAGACCATGAGTTATGATCAAAATTGTTTTCTCAGGCCAGCGGTTCAAAAGAGAATTAACGTATAAAGATATAAAACAGAGCAAAGCAACATTTGCGTTGCTGGAAAACAATTTAAACAATTAATTGATGATCAAAATCGCTGCACATTCAAATTCAGCTGATTAATGAACTGCCTAAGTTAGTGGATCTCACAGCCCGTCACACACACACCTCCTCCTCCACACACTCTTCCTCCCCTGTCATTGATGAGATAATTAGCTCGCCATGGTAACGAGGAGTCGCCATGTGATTGGAGCAGCTGTGTTCCATATTAGGCAGCAGGAGATTAGCAGGAAGGACACGGCTGCTAATTATAGGAGCTAGCATGAAGCTAACGGGCTAACTGGTGAGAGCAGCTGCTGCCTGGCTCATGGGCGGGTCGGTGGAGGATTCTACCCATAATGTTGATTGAGAACTGGTCATTTAAAGAAAACATGAACTGAAACCTAATTTAATTAATGAATGGGGCCTTTTTTGATTCTGTACATGAAGTATTTAAGAGAAGTATTTAAATAATTCACGGAAGTAAAAACACCAAATATTTCATTATTGTCATAAATCACTGAAAATGTTTGTGATAAATCTGCCACCGTTTTCACAGCGTACCAGCGTAACACCAGCACTCTGTGGTGGAATATAACCGAGTGCATTTACCGACAAAACTGGGTGTTTATTTATTTAGACATTGGGACATTTCCAGACACGTTTGTGGCAACAAAACGATATTTAAAAGCCAAACATGATCTTTTTCTAAACTCTAACAAAGTGAGTTTTTTGCCTGACGTCACCACATGTTACCCTGAGTGTTGTCACAGCATACAGCTGAAAATTAAATTGTTCAAAAACATTACGTTTAAGAATATCTGCTATTTGACATTTTATTTTATTTGTTTTTTTGTTACATGTTCGGTTTCCAGAAACTTAAAATGCCAACATGTGTTCTGTTTATGGGGCTGATATGTCAGAGCTGTTTCTGCGCAGTTTGGATGCATGAATGATGAGTCACAGTTTCTCCTGAGCTGTTGCTGAGTCAGTGAACGTTTCTTCTGATGAACAGTGACGGAGGTTAATCTGGATTCTATTCTGCTGCAGCTCTGATGAGATTCAACTGGTGTGTGTGTGTGTGTGTGTGTGTGTGTGTGTGTCCATCTAAAACTGGATGTAGCTCAGAGCTCAGCAGGAGATCATGACGGTCTCACACACACATACACAGGTAACCTGAGAGAGTGTGACCTGCTGCAAAGGATTATGGGTCCACATTAATATCCACTTACTGTTCAAATGTTAACCCACCCTCTGTGTGTGCATCCTGTGTGTATGATAACGGAGCAGCTGCGACATTTATTGTTCGTCATAAATTCAGACACACTGAAACCTGTCTGTTGGACACCTGCTGCTCACAGTTGTTGACACTTGGTTTATACCTTTAATTTAAGCTCCTCCCTCACCTGAGCAGTGTGTGTGTGTGTGTGGGGGGGTATACACGCCCATAAATGTCTCCCACCCACCCTCCTCAGACCTCTGCTGCCTTAAAGGGATAGTGCAGCCAAAAATGCAAATTCAGCCATTATCTACTCACCCATATGCCGAGGGAGGCTTAGGTGAAGTTTTAGAGTCCTCACATCACTTGCAGAGATCCAAGGGGAGAGGAGGTAGCAACACAACTCCACCTAATGGAGGCTGACGGCGCCCCAGATTCAAACGTCCAAAAACACATCATTGAAACCACAAAATATCTCCATACTGCTCGTCCGTAGTGATCCAAGTGTCCTGAAGCCCCGACATAAAAAGTTGTTTGGAAAAACCTCATTTGAACTCTGTTTTTAGCCTCATTGTAGCCTGTAGCTCTGACTGCGTGCTTCATGTGTGTTCACATGCTTTCGCTACGGACGAGCAGTATGGAGATATTTTGTGGTTTCAATGATGTGTTTTTGGACGTTTGAATCTGGGGCGCCGTCAGCCTCCATTAGGTGGAGTTGTGTTGTCTTTGATTATATCTGAACATTTGAATAATTATTATTAATTGAATGTCTCTGTATTTGTGGCTAAATAAAAACATGTATGTGGTGTTTACACGCAGACTTTAACATTTTCATTTACAAGCTGAAAACCTAATTTGTGGTTTAGCGAGCAGATGATTTTGCATCCGGGAGGCGTTTAGCTTAGCTTAGCACAAAGACTGGAAGCAGGGGGAAACTGCTAGCCTAGCTCCATCTAAAAGATGCTTCTCTTATTTAAAAACGCAGGAATGCCTGAGAGACCAAACTGTGGGACGAGAGAGCCCGTGATGTGAAGGAGGTCAGCTGACAGATCCTTTCTCTATGTCAGGGAGATGACTCTGTGCCCCCTGCCAGCTGTCCCAGCATGCATTGGGCTGTCACCTGAGCAGGTTGAGGGGGGTGGGGGGGTCAGAGGGGGGGCTGACCTACAGACCCAGATAATGAAGAGAAAGCAGAGCTGATGAGAGCAGAGATGAACAGACAGCAGGTGTCACACTCGTCACCGGCCGCCATGTTGGCTCCCATCGTCCAGGCTGGGAAGCCGTTGCCGAGGTAACTGGCGGCCGGTGTTTTGTTTATGTTGCCATGGTGATGTTTGACCAAACTGTGTCTGTGTGGCCCCTTGTTTGTTACATTTTAATATTGTTTTCATTCACACCTGCTCTCATTTGCACACATTCATTCATTCATCTGTTCATTCATATTAAACATGTTTCAGTTTCAGCACCAGCTGTGAATCCACTCTTATTCATTCTGAACCTTTATTGACCCTCTGCTCACTGCTCTAAACCGTCCTTAAACCCACAGCCCTCTCTAAACCCTTAACCATAACCCTAAAACCATTTGATCATAATCAACACGTGCTGACCCTGTTAAACACCTTAAAGACATCACGTAACATTCTTACTGTTATATCCTCCATAAAACATCTCATCCTCCAAACATCCTTAACCTGAGCTAAACCCCCGAGCTTACGCGAGACCGTGAGACATGGGCACCGCCTTCATGTATGTTCACACTGAATTTAAAAAAAAGTTTCAACATTTCTGCAACTAAAACATCGGCCAGTCGTCTTCAGCTCGGCGTCTTCTCTACATATTGCCAGGTCTCTATAGTGGTAGCTACAGTGGTCTTGAGTCTCCCCAGCGAGGCTGTGGATTCAAGAAAAGGAAAAGTTTTGATAGAAAACAGAATTTAATTGTGCGTGAAGAGATTTTTTTTGCTTTTACCACCAACTCTGCAAAGTTAAAGTTCTTTAATAATCATAAATATCCCACTGCAGCGCCCCCTGGAGGCTACATGAAACTGCAACAACAAGCTCTGTGGATTATCTTCAGCGACCAGGTTGTGATTTCTGGAAAAAGACGTTAATGTTGAGTTTTTTAAATGTTTTTTTTTTTAGCACTTTGAACACTCTACGGCTGATATCTGCAACACTCGACAGCTCACACCAAAACTATCCAGACTCATGAACAGCTCCACAGGTGAGAGGAAGAATATGTGTTTCTGATTTTGGGGTGAACTGTCCCTTTAAGTCTCGTCTGTCCTGACTGGTTGAATCAGTCTGACACTGGAACCAGTTTGTTCTTTGTTCCAGTCCAATGTTTCACCTTCTGCAGACAGTCTGACCCTAAATATAAAACCAGACATGATGGAAACTGTCTGTCTGTCTGTCTGTCTACCTGTCTAATTGAATATAGACTCCAGCAGCTCTCTGATCTGCTCTGAGGGTCTTTGAGTTCAGGACAAATGGAAAACCCTGTGTGTGTGTGTGTGTGTGTATGTGTGTGTGTGTGTGCTCAGATGGTGTCAGATTTGTCGGGCCAGAGGTCAGTTTATTTCCAGCGTCTCTCTTCATCGCACAACTGTCTCTCACACACACACACACACACACACACACACACACACACACACTTGGTCTGCTCCGCCTGTCACTTGCTGCCTGACGTGAACATTAATGAGCAGTAATTATTCATGATGATGTCACAGATATAAACATCAGCGCTGTGATGAACCCAACAGAGGTCGACTCAGACTGTCGCCTCTCTGCAGGAAACACACGCTGTTTTCTACCACCTTTACTGTGACTGTGTGGTTCATCCATTCAGACGGTGTGTGTGTGTGTGTGTAGTATAAAAGTGTGCGTTAATGTGCTGCAGCACAGGTCAGGGGTTAAAGTGTCAAAGTTCAAGTTCAGATATTTAGAGTAATACTCTGCTGCCACCCAGTGGTTAACAGCTGCCACTACACCCAGTGTGATCCTCTGTTCTGACCATGTAATGAGGAAAACTCTGTGTGTGTGTGTGTGTGTGTGTGTGTTCCACGTTTTTCTCCTCACTGACTTGGTCAATCCATGTGAAATTTGGCACAGTGGTAGAGGGTCATGGGAGGATGCCAATGAAGCAATATTACATCAATTGGGCAAAGGGGGGCGCTATAGCAACCCATTGAAATGTCAAACTTTGAATGGGCATATCTCATGCCCCGTATGTCGTAGAGACATGAAACTTTGCACAGAGATGCCTCTCCTCATGAGGAACACATTTGCCTCAAGAACCCATAACTTCCGCTTATATAGATTTTCCGCCATTTTGAATTTTTTGAAAAACACTTCAAATGGATCTCTTCCTAGGAAGTTTGAGCGATCTGCATGAAACTGGGTGAACATAATCTAGGGACCAATATCTAAAGTTCCCTCTTGGCAAAAGTTGGAAAACTTACTAAAACTGAGCTTCTATAAGGCAATGAATATTGCGGAGGGCGTGGCTCATCACATAAAGGTGTATAACATCTCAAGGGTTTCACCCATCACCACGCAACTTTGTAGGCATATGACCACACATAATCTGAGGGGACCCCTCCATTATTGAGCCCATCAAACAAAATGGGGGCGCTAGAGAGCTCATTTCTTATCTAGGCCTATCCGCCATATGGATTTTTGCTAAACTTGGTAGATATGTAGAACAGGACGCCTCAAGGTGACTGGAGAAATTTAACTCTAATTGGCAACTGGGTGGCGCTATAACAACAGAAAAATGCTTCAAAATGGCTAAAATGCGACCGATCGCTGTGGCTCCCCCTGTGGACCAATGTTGGTGTTGTTTTCTAATGTTTGGTATGACTAAGTCATGGTATGGTATGCTGTACATAATCACGGAAACTGTCAGTGTGTCATTCTGTCAGTCAGTCATTCTGTCTGTCCCACGTTTTTCTACTCACTGACGTGGTCAATCTATGTGAAACTGCACATAGGCATTTCAAATAATTTCAATTTCAAATAATTGATTTGTTTAAGAAGGGACAGTGTACATCAATGAACATTCCTTTTAAAGAAAAAAAAAGAAAATGTAGATGCACCCAACTGCAGCCAAGGGCTGATTTACATTGGTAGCCAGATGTTTGTCAGCATAGTTCCTAAAAAAATAATAAAAAACCAATACAGTGCACATATAATATGCAATTACAATATAAAATACATTAAAACACATAACAATCTTATCGTCACAGTATAAAGTCGCCCAGCGACACATAACAGTAACATTGCACACATCGTGTTGCCTCCAGTGCCTTAAGTATGTGTAAGCTTTACACTTTGTTTCTGGATGCAACCAAGTAACAAGCAGACGGGGGAGAAGGGGCTGTATGGGCTGTATGAGCTGTGTGGATAGAGTGTAGAGTCCAGTACATAGATCTTGTCGTAGTTGTGATCAAATTTGATGGATAACAGTAGTAGATGTAAGGATTGGCATACGTAGAAGGTGACAAAGCTACCACTGGGTATGGACTAGTTATTATTATTGAAACAGTTTAACAGGTGAAACAGGTGGAGTACAATGGCTCTATCTGCCTGTGCTCTGGTTGTAGTTGCACAGTTTATCCACCAGGTGTCAGCAGAGACTTTGGATTCCTACATGAACACCACAGAGTTCAACCAGTTCAAAGATGGTTAATTTCTCACTGGAATGAGTTTTCTCACCAGGCTGAGAAGTTATTGTGATAATTATATTGAGATAATATAACTGTTGATTATAACATGTGATTTATCTGATAGTATCTTATGTAAATCTTAAAGCTCTGGACACATCAAACACACGTGCCTCACAAAGTCTCTGAGAATTTTTAAGGAGGTTTGATGCCACAGAGCTGCCAGCAGTGTTATTAACTGAAGCCAGAAAATTCTATGTGAAGTTACCAAGATACCAGTTTTCTTGGAGCGACATCTAGTGGCCATTAGAGGAACTGCAGCGTAACTTTAATTTCACACTGTGTTGGCTGCTGATTGACTCTTCTCATGTTTTATTGGAGAAGCATCCCAAAAACTGATCCAATCAGATCACAGCAGAGGCGGGTCTGACACTCATTAGCTTATTAACAAAGAAGAAAGAACATTTCAGGCCCTCAGGAGCGCTGCTCGGCCTCCCCAGTGGCTGTTCATGGTATTGCAGGAAAAAATCCCCCACAGCCCAGAGACCTTTTCCCCAAAACCATCACTGTGAAAGAGACGTCTAAACCTGCTGACACCTCCACCTGCAAACAAGGTCAATTATGACTCTTCATAATATGACTGTTTTTCAGCCATGGTGGTTTAATATTTATTAAAACATCAGCACAACATTGCTGAGCACATTCAGTGGGTCACATACTGCTGCAGAAAACCCAGAAGCTAAAAACTTGTTTTGGCGTACATGCACCAGGCGAGTAACTCTGAAAAGAATCGGCACCATCTTGGTGTCCGGCATCCAGATCCAATAATTTATCCATGGAAAATGTATCAACAGGAGGCAGCAGAGATGGGACCAAGTCCAAAATTAGTCTCAAGTCTTTGCACTCAAGTCCCAAGTCAAGACAGGCAAGTCCCGAGTCCTAGACTTTGAGTTTCAAGTCCTAAACAAGTCACAATGCGTCCATCTCCACATGTACCGCCATTTTAACAGTAAGAGTAGTAATATCTTAAATTTACAGAAGTCATGAGTGCTTTTTAAAACTTGCATTTATTGTTCAAACAAGTTTGAAATTGTTTTTCAGCTAACGTTAGCTTAGCATCAACTTGCTAACTAAGGCCTAGTCCACACGGACCCATGTACTTCTGAAACCGTGAATTATTCTATGCGATTTGGATAGGATAACTGCAGTATTTTATTACCTGTCTCCATTGTTTGACGTCAAAGCGACGGTAAATAGCTAGTGAAATGGCAGAACCAAACAAACATGCTGGTGCTAACTTTATTTGTGAGCGTGCTCTCTGCTCTCTTTGGATGGCGTATCCAGCTGCTCGACCTAACGACCAACGAAGGAGGCTGCTCCTGTTGCTAGCTACCCCAACTACACTACCACGAAAGCAGCGACGGGCCTGCCAACAGAGGTTCTGGATCCAGCCGGGTCAGATCTCCGTTGGCAGGCCCGTCGCTGCTTTCGTGGTAGTGTAGTTGGTCGTTCAGGTGCCTCTGCCGTTGAATTAGGTCGCGCTATTTTTGTGGATCAACCACAGCATAAATTATCTTAAATGTAACGTAACGTTGGTTCCTCGTGGTTCTCACCTGCAGCCTGACTGGATGCTGTCGGAACGGTTCAGACAAAGTGGGTTTGGAGAATTAAGTGTCGACTTGCTGGGACTGAAGAGTGTGTTTGAGTGATTCAGGAAATGATTTGATTTGTGGCACAATTTTTAAATAACATACTTTTTAATCTTTGACCGTGGGGGACGGGATCAAGTCAAAGTGAAGTCACGAGTCATTGGTGTTAAAGTCCGAGTCCTGTTGCAGGTGTTTTTTGATTTTGTCAAGTCTAAAGTTGTAAACTTTGTGACTTTAGTCCAAGTCATGAGTCCAGAGTGACTGACAGCAGCCGACTGATTCTGAAGCAGCTAAAGGAATTTGATTGGCTGCTTCCTGTGCTAGACTTTCAAAATAAAAGCAGAGTGGCATGTATTTAAAGTTCAACATTAGATTTTAGTGTGCATCCTTCAGTTGAACATGATTCAACTGAGAAAAAAAGTTTCATTTATTTATTCATAATAAATAATAAACATGTTAGAAATATATTTTGTTAATAAAAGTTACTGTAAGTCAATTTTACAGAGAAATACTGAGTTTGAACATTTATTCTTGATTGTGTGTATGACTAACACTTGTGTGGCACCTACACTGAACAAAAATATAAACACAACACTTTTGTTTTTGCTCCCATTTTTCATGAGCTGAACTCAAAGATCTAAAACATTTTCTATACACACAAAAGACCATTTCTCCCAAATATTGTTCACAAATCTGTCTAAATCTGTGTTAGTGAGCACTTCTCCTTTGCCGAGATAATCCATCCCACCTCACAGGTGTGGCATATCAAGATGCTGATTAGACAGCATGATTATTGCACAGGTGTGCCTTAGGCTGGCCACAATAAAAGGCCACTCTGAAATGTTCAGTTTTATCACACAACACAATGCCAGAGATGTCACAAGTTTTGAGGGAGCGTGCAATTGGCATGCTGACTGCAGGAATGTCCACCAGAGCTGTTGCCTGTGAATTGAATGTTCATTTCTCTACCATAAGCCGTCTCCAAAGGCGTTTCAGACAATTTGGCAGTACATCCAACCGGCCTCACAACCGCAGACCACGTGTAACCACACCAGCCCAGGACCTCCACATCCAGCATGTTCACCTCCAAGATCGTCTGAGACCAGCCACCCGGACAGCTGCTGCAACAATCGGTTTGCATAACCAAAGAATTTCTGCACAAACTGTCAGAAACCGTCTCAGGGAAGCTCATCTGCATGCTCGTCGTCCTCATCGGGGTCTCGGCCTGACTGCAGTTCATCGTCGTAACCGACTTGAGTGGGCAAATGCTCACATTCGATGGCGTCTGGCACGTTGGAGAGGTGTTCTCTTCACGGATGAATCCTGGTTTTCACTGTTCAGGGCAGATGGCAGACAGCGTGTGTGGCGTCGTGTGGGTGAGCGATTTGCTGATGTCAATGTTGTGGATCGAGTGGCCCATGGTGGCGGTGGGGTTATGGTATGGGCAGGCGTATGTTATGGACAACGAACACAGGTGCATTTTATTGATGGCATTTTGAATGCACAGAGATACAGTGACGAGATCCTGAGGCCCATTGTTGTGCCATTCATCCACGACCATCACCTCATGTTACAGCATGATAATGCACGGCCCCATGTTGCAAGGATCTGTACACAATTCCTGGAAGCTGAAAACATCCCAGTTCTTGCATGGCCAGCATACTCACCAGACATGTCACCCATTGAGCATGTTTGGGATGCTCTGGATCGGCGTATACGACAGCGTGTTCCAGTTCCTGCCAATATCCAGCAACTTCACACAGCCATTGAAGAGGAGTGGACCAGCATTCCACAGGCCACAATCAACAACCTGATCAACTCTATGTGGAGGAGATGTGTTGCACTGCGTGAGGCAAATGGTGGTCACACCAGATACTGACTGGTTTTCTAACCAGTATCTGACTTTTCTTGTGTGTATAGAAAATGTTTTAGATCTTTGAGTCCAGCTCACGAAAAATGGGAGCAAAAACAAAAGTGTTGCGCTTATATTTTTGTTCAGTGTATTTTAGTATTCCTAACACATACATGACATTACATGACACACACACACACACACACACACACACTTGTGGCCGACACCTTCAGACATGGTGCAACTCAGTATCAAGCTTCACACATTATCACTGGGGGCACGCTGGGGTTCAGTGTGTTGCCCAAGGATAAGTCGCCATGCGGACTGGAGGAGCAAACTGCTAACCTTTGATTTATTTTTGCTTTCTACTCTGACTAACTCTGTGTGTGTGTGTGTGTGTGTGTGTGTGTGCGCGTGTGTGTGTGTGTGTGTGTGTGTGGTTGCTGTGAACCCACTCAGAACTTCCTTCACAACAGGAAACAACACATAACTTCATGGAAATGCCACAGTGCATCTCTGTCTGATATGTTAATGAGCTGTGTGTGTGTGTGTGTGTGTGTGTGTGCGCGTGCGTGCGTGTGTGTTTCACTAAGCTATAGTCAGCAGATTCACTGAAACTATGAAACAAATGCACCTGAAAAAAAAAACATCTCAGAGAGAAAAAAAAAAAAAAAAAAAAAAAAAACCTGAATCATCTTTTTCTTCACATGATGTCTGAGCTCTTAAAGGGCCGGCTCAACATGTCACCCTAAAAGTATTTAACCATGCTGTATATTTTATTTCATCTGCTGATATTTATTATGATGCAGGAAAATTTAATTTCATTTACTGAACTCGATGCATAAAAAAGTTTCTGAGGAACCTTCCACACCTGCTGTTCTCCACCTGTCCACTAGATGCCCTCAGACCACCAGTCCTGGTCACCTGTTCACACTACCAGTTCCAGTATTCACATATTTCACTGCAGTACAAGCACTAAAACCACAGTACAAGTTAAAGTCCTGCACTCACAGTGTTATCTGATCAATATCACTGCTGCCTTAAAGGGATAGTGCACCCAAAAATGTAAATTCAGCCATTATCTACTCACCCATATGCCGAGGGAGGCTCAGGTGAAGTTTTAGAGTCCTCACATCACTTGCAGAGATCCAAGGGGAGAGGAGGTAGCAACACAACTCCACCTAATGGAGGCTGACGGCGCCCCAGATTCAAACGTCCAAAAACACATCATTGAAACCACAAAATATCTCCATACTTCACATGCTCGCTGGTCTCACACACAAGCGTGCATGGGAACACACATGAACGCGGTGCCCATGTCTCACAGTCTCGCACAAGCGCACACACGTGAGCGCGGTGCCCAGAGAGGCAGTCAGAGCTACAGGCTACAATGAGGCTAAAAACAGAGTTCAAATGAGGTTTTTCCAAACAACTTTTTATGTCGGGGCTTCAGGACACTTGGATCACTACGGACGAGCAGTATGGAGACATTTTGTGGTTTCAATGATGTGTTTTTGGACGTTTGAATCTGGGGCGCCGTCAGCCTCCATTAGGTGGAGTTGTGTTGCTACCTCCTCTCCCCTTGGATCTCTGCAAGTGATGTGAGGACTCTAAAACTTCACCTGAGCCTCCCTCGGCATATGGGTGAGTAGATAATGGCTGAATTTACATTTTTGGGTGCACTATCCCTTTAAGATTAAAAAGTTTAACACCTCAGTTTCACTTTGTTTGAATCGACCTGACAGCATCCAGTCAGGCTGCAAGAGAAAACCACAACGTGTAATATTTCATTATTCTGTTGTTTTAATGGCGTAACAGGTTGTGAAGAGTTCAGCATGACTTGTTTAGGACTCTAAACTCAAAGTTTAAGACTTCAGACTTGACTCGGGACCTGGGTGCAAAGACCTGAGACTTACTCGTGACTTGCAAAACGTCGCCCACCTCTGAGACGTTTCTATGTGTATTTATATAAACCTGTTTGTTCTGTGCAACTTCAGTGTAATTTTTCAAGTATGTCTTATCTCCTCATCAGTTTATCTGCTTTCAGTGGTTAGATAACCATCTGTGTGTGTGTGTGTGTGTGTGTGTGTGTGTGTGTGTGTGTGTGTGTGTGTGTGTGTGTTGAACCTCCTGCTGACAATATGAATAACAATACAGAAACGCTTGCTCATCTGAAGCCATTTGAGTTCATTCTGATTTATCTGTTTGATTTTTTCAATAAAAATCAAAATGTGAATTAAACTAAAGTCTCTGTCGATCACATGACCTCAATTTGTGACCAACATTTTGGTCCTCACACCTCAATCTGTTTAAAGTCACACAGACAAACACCACCACGCCACATAGTGCTCAGATCAGAGGGCGCCAGCAGCAGGTTTTATCCTGCACATTGTGCACGCTGTGCCGGGAGGTTTCTATCTGCCAGCAGCAGAGGCCTTAATACATACAGAACATTAGTGCACAGTAACAAGCAGGGAGACATCTGACCAGCTTAACCAAAAATGTAAATATTTATCTCCAAATAAATATCTTGAAGTATTCTCGATGAAGGGCCAAAAGCTTGTTGAGCTTTTCGCTGTCTTGTACAAACACATATTATAATAACTAAAGTATAAATGTTGCAGCAGCAGCCGTGCAGAGCTTTATCATTTATAGACATGCAAAACTCATTTCCTTTCTCCTGCAACAGCATCTGCAGCATGCTGACTCACACTGAAACCACACACACACACACACACACACACAGAGAAACAGAGGTGGGGGTGTCTCAGTGTCATCAAGGTTTCCATCTCTGTCCTGTTGCAGTGCCCTTTACCACCGCAGCAGTCTGCCTCCTCGATGCCCCTCGACACAGCACAAACATGAAGTGCAGACAAAGTGCAGACAGAGAATCAGTTTCATTATCGACTCTGCTAAGTTCTCACGTCAACTGCAAACAGCGTTGACTATCATCTGCCCGTCAGTCTGCCACACGAAAACCTCCTCGCTGACAAGAGTCATGTTCAGTGTGTATCTGCAGCCTGATGGATCTTCTTCTGACATCATTGTTTAAAACACATCAGTGAACCACACTGTGACCGGCGGCCATCTTCCTTCATCGCCATAAACACACACACACACTGTGGTTCATTCAGAGTTAATCCCACACACACACTGTCCTGCCGACTCAAACACCAGCAGAGGAACAGAATTACATGGAGTATTTCCATCTCGTCACCTTTACTGCTCTTCCACTACATTCAAGGAAGTATTGACATTTTCTCTCCACTACATTTGACACGCACAGTTTCCAGCTACTTTTTACATCACTAGAAAAAATGTTGGCGTCTTCGTTTCTACAAAACCTTGATATGTAATATTTGTGCGTTATTGTGCATCAGATATGTTGAAACTTTACGTTACTAACAATGCTGTAGTTAACGTGTGGTTATGTTCAGGCACAAGAACACTTGGTTATGGTTAGGAAAAGATCGGGATTTGTCTTAAAATACCCACATTCAGTGGCACAAACGCAACTGGAGATGCAGCCAACAGTCACTAAAAACATGCACATTCAGTGGCACAAATGCAACTGGAGATGCAGCCAACGATCGCTTAAAAACATGCACATTCAGTGGCACAAACGCAACTGGGGATGCAGCCAACGGTCACTAAAAACATGCACATTCAGTGGCACAAATGCAACTGGGGATGCAGCCAACGATCGCTTAAAAACATGCACATTCAGTGGCACAAATGCAACTGGGGATGCAGCCAACGGTCACTAAAAACATGCACATTCAGTGGCACAAATGCAACTGGGGATGCAGCCAACAGTCACTAAAAACATGCACATTCAGTGGCACAAATGCAACTGGAGATGCAGCCAACGATCGCTTAAAAACATGCACATTCAGTGGCACAAACGCAACTGGGGATGCAGCCAACGATCGCTTAAAAACATGCACATTCAGTGGCACAAATGCAACTGGAGATGCAGCCAACGATCGCTTAAAAACATGCACATTCAGTGGCACAAACGCAACTGGGGATGCAGCCAACGATCGCTTAAAAACATGCACATTCAGTGGCACAAACGCAACTGGGGATGCAGCCAACGATCGCTTAAAAACATGCACATTCAGTGGCACAAACGCAACTGGAGATGCAGCCAACAGTCACTAAAAACATGCACATTCAGTGGCACAAATGCAACTGGAGATGCAGCCAACAGTCACTAAAAACATGCACATTCAGTGGCACAAACGCAACTGGGGATGCAGCCAACGATCGCTTAAAAACATGCACATTCAGTGGCACAAACGCAACTGGGGATGCAGCCAACGATCGCTTAAAAACATGCACATTCAGTGGCACAAATGCAACTGGGGATGCAGCCAACGGTCACTAAAAACATGCACATTCAGTGGCACAAATGCAACTGGAGATGCAGCCAACGATCGCTTAAAAACATGCACATTCAGTGGCACAAACGCAACTGGAGATGCAGCCAACGATCGCTTAAAAACATGCACATTCAGTGGCACAAATGCAACTGGGGATGCAGCCAACGGTCACTAAAAACATGCACATTCAGTGGCACAAACGCAACTAGAGATGCAGCCAACAGTCACTAAAAACATGCACATTCAGTGGCACAAATGCAACTGGAGATGCAGCCAACAGTCACTAAAAACATGCACATTCAGTGGCACGAATCCGCCATTAGAAATATGCACTATTTCCTCCTGTTTGCATGATTAAAGTTGGTGTTTAACTGACTAACATTATTGGTTTTGGTTTTGTAATGAGAGCTGTTGACAATAATAAATGTGCAGAATGACACTTGATGTTGGCTCCACTCTCTCTCTGAGGAAGTTTCACAAACCTACACAAAGTCAAGTGACAAAAACAAACAATTTCCTTTTTTAGAAATGATTTACAAACTAATAAATCTTTGAGTTTGTGATCTATAAGTGTGTGTGACGGTCATGAGGTCGCTCTCACACTGTTTATTGATCACACACACAACACACAGCTCTGCTCTCAAGCTGCTGTGGAAAATAACAGCTCGGGTTCTTAGAAGTCACAACCTCACAGAGCAATGCATTGTGGGTAAAGGGGCTGCACAGTTACAGTAAAAGAAGGCTACCTGCCATTTACCAGAAGTGATGTCACAGGAAGTGACATCACAGCCGTGGGTTGGAGGGAGGGTGGTGGTCTGAGTTTTTGCAGCTGCAGAAATACCCCGACCCGCCTGCCTGCAGAGGATCAACGTCTCTGAGCCTCTGCAGTCTGTCTGGGGACGTTTCGTCTTCTCTGTGTTACAGTTTTAATATCTGTCATTTTATTTATACGTCAGTTTGTGACCCTTTAACACCAGCGGAGAGTGACTCAGCACATTTACTCAAATATTATACTCCACTTAAGTATTTCTATTTCCCTTCTACTTCCTACTTCTCCACTACATCTCAGAGGGAAATACTTCACTTTTTACTGCACTACTTTTTCTAATACATTTAGTTACTTTAAAGATTCAGGTTATTAATACAAAATATAATTGATAATGAATGATGAGGTATCATTACAGATTAAACTACGCAGCAGTAAATAAAGTCATTATAATGAGCTCCACCTTCACCAGCTGCAGCATTAAAGAGATGAACACATTAATGCATCAGCAATTATTGTTGATGCATTAATACATTAATCATACATTATACATATTATTCTGAATAGGGCCATTCTGCAGAGTGAGTACTTTTACTTTGGTATTTCTATGATGTAATATTACTTTGCAGATTATTTTACATAAAACATAAATGATATGCGAATAAGTTACAACACATTGTTAAAGATTAAACCAGCGTTTTTCGAACCTTTTTGACTTGTGACCAGATGTTCAGTTCCTCTTTAAATAACACTTTGAGGCCCGTAGAGGTCAAATTATCCCAAATTTTACAATAAGCAAAAAAGATGTTGATTTCTTCTTCTTCTCCTTTCCATTAATCAGCTCATTACCCCTCATATGTATCCAGTGACCCTTTGGAGGGGCCGACCCCAAGCTTGGGAGCCACTGGACTGAACTACCTGCTGTAATAAAGTAGTTCAAACTTTCTCCACCTGCAGCAGAAACAACAGAAACATGCTGCTCCAACACTGATGCTTCACTGTTAAACTAACTTATAATATCAGACCTCAGTCACAGGAGACATTCGACTGCTGACTTTAGCTGATCACACTTTTGTACTTTTACTTAAGTAGAATTTTCAGTGCACAGCTCTCTTTACGTTGTTTCATTATATTTTTACTTTGAAAGGATGACTCACATCCTGTCTTTGGAACTCGAAGGTTTATTAATAATCTTGGAAATAATCACTTGTAATACAACGTCCACTTTCTGGAGATGTTTCAGTTTCAGACACATCTTCAGGGATCCACGATTTCAGTATCACATTTTCCAGTGAAAATCTGTGGGAACCCTGCAACTTGTGGGATTCATTAACAAAACGAAGGCCACAAGATGGCGCTGAGAACTGTACAGTCAGTGGAGCATGTGCTAATTTCTCTGTCTTGCTTGGCAACTCTGCACACAAATGGCCCAAAATGATGTGCACTTCCTCAAGGCTCGATCACTGGGCCTCTTTTATTTCACATCTACATGACACCATTTTACAACTTATGAATAAAAGAATTATACAAAACAGATCTTATTATATGCAGATGACACCAAAATATACCGCATAATGTTCAAACCTGACCCCTGACCTTGGACACTACAGTTGAAAAAACAAAAAAACAAAAACCATCTCAACTTAAGGTCACAGTTGCTCCTCTGGAGCTTGTGATTAAAACGTACAAGCTTGGACAGTCGTCATGGAACTGAAGATGTTCAAATTTCCACTTTTTCCTTTTATGTGTCTCAGTCCAGGGGCTGTAGCCTTCAAAGACTGCATTTGAAGAACAATTGCGTCACATCAGCGGCCGAGAAATGCAGCCTTCTTCCCAGAATTTGGAGGATGCAACGTATGAATCCTTTGTGGCTCAGCCTATCCCAAGATGCATTGCACCTCGGTAACAATTAAATATTAAATATTAAGTGAACTAACAGTTGTTAACATCACTATTAGATAAAAGCACACAGCTTAAACAATCTTCATTTAACAAGTTTATCAGGCGGCAGTGTCTCCGGTGGTGAATCATCTCCTCAGGTATTAAAATAAAAAAAGAAAGATATATATTAAAAATCTCTGGGCCCATGATTTAGGGCTAACTAACTTACTAGCTTACTCCTCCTTTCATCAAGCGCAGCTGGTTGCTAGGCAACAGGAATGCCAATGGGTCAGGGTGACTACAATTGGTGATGCAACCAGGAAATCCTCGCCAGACCAGACCGTCCCATTTAGAGACCGTTCGGTTTGGCCGATGCGATCTTTAAAGGCTGCAGCCCCTGAACTGAGACACAGTTAGTGTCCTTAAAATTTTTACTTTCTGTTTAATGGTTGACGCTCTTCGCACGTAACGTTAATCCATAACCATAGCAACAAGATTGAAGCCAGAAGTCTGGAGAACAGCAGAATGGCACTTTGATAATTTACTGTTATCAGAGCACAATTAGCACAACACAACGACTGTCTGTTTCACCCAATCTCATCTTGACGGTCTCCTCCTGCCGCGGCCGTGGTAGTGTAATGATGTGACGCCATCTGGGTGCTGCTGCACAGCCGCCCGCCAGCAGTCCACTGAAGGAAGGATGGACATGTTGGCAGATTGAAATGCACTGACGGGATGTTTAGGAGGGGCTCCGTCTGCCAACATCAGCCACTGTCGCCTCAGCTCACTTTTAAAGGCTGGGTCACACTGAGAAGGAGTTAATCATGATTTAAACAAAGAAGAGAATATTCAGAGGATTCAGGAGCTCGAAGCTTTTGATTTGTTTTTAAATTCTGCGTCATGTGACCTTGACGCAGATTGATTGTAGTCTCAACTTCCTTCAGCTGAATACACACAAAACTGACACAAAAATGTCTTTGCTGCAAGACAGTCACCCAAGAGTCAACAAATCTTGATTCTCCATCTCAGAAAAATGAAAACTAAGTCAGTACATTTAGTGTAAGTCAATAAAAGAATAACAAAATGCACGTTATCATCTGAAAATAATCAAGACAGGAATCATAACATAAAGTTCACTGTGCTTTATTCAGTTGCATTTGTCTGCAAGTGCCAATCAATAAATACAATCAATAAATAATCAACAATAAGTCACAGCAGTACGATTATTAAATAGACTCCTTAAATATTAAAATAAATATAGGAAAGTACATATCAGTAAAATACAAAAACTTCTACCACAGCTGCAGAGTACCTGTACTGCAGTGCTGGACCTGAGTAATCAGATTACACTGTCAGTATGTATCTCTGGTGCACTCTGTTCCACATCAGTAACAATACTTAGCTTCATTTTAAACCTGAGCCACTGACAGTTAAATATTCAAGCTGATTTTAGGAGCATTAAATCATCTGACGTTTTTAAATAGATAAGAATCAAAACATCAAGTATTTCCAGGTGATAAACAATCAATATTGTGATTGATAAAGTGAGCTCAGCTCCACATTAAATACGACCACTTATCATAAACATTTCACAGGATCACGCTGCTTTCAAGTATCGAGCTCCAAACTTCCTTAAAAAACAAAAGACTTCTACAAAACGACAATCTCTATGAGGCTTAGGCTGCTGGTTCACTGTTGTTGTAATAAATATGTTTTTATATATAAATAATCTCTTTAATAATTTCTAAAAGTAAAAAGAGTAACTTGGCACGCTGGTTTATATTTGGATATTTTTGCTTTCTCATGTTATTTTATCCCTTCAGATTTGTCATTAAACACCCTCGTCGCCGTCACTGCTGACGTCTTTCCTGGTGTTTCAGGCTCTCTGATGAGTTTTGACCCTACGTGTTTGCCGTCGCCGCCTCCTTCTCTCCCTCTGGATGTTGGACAGGGAGCTCGCCTCCTCGTACAGCCACGGCAGCTCCCACAATGCTTTGCTCTGGACGACACGGTTATCCATCTGGAGGAGGGAGAGAAACATGACAATGTTAAACCTTCAGTAAAACGTCTAAATAACTTTGGTCTCTGGAGGATTATGTGCGTGTGCAAAGAGTGTAGTCGGCCTTACAGTGAAGTTCATGGAAGCTTCACGGAGCTCTGTGAAATGACTTACTTTAGCCCCTGAATAAACTCCACTTAAACCTTACTTTAAGCTTTACTTTTTTATGACAGTCCTACGCACACAGCTTATTTTAAGCTTCCATAAGTCTGACTTAAAGGCTGCTGTACACCCCCAAATAAACCCTCCACAAGCTTTACTTTACGCCTTTGGTAAGCCCCTGAATAACCTTTATAAAAGCCTACCTTTACTCACTGTATAAGCTTCTCATTCACCTATAAAAACCTTTGATAAGCCTGAGTTTAAGCCCCACATAGACCCCTCACAAGCCCTACATAACTCTCTCTGTAAGGCCCCATAAACCTCCCTTAAACTAACTTTAAGGACTGTATACACCTTCCCTTAACAATGCTCTAAGCCTTCTACGAAATCCATCAGCCCTCCACAACTTTTCCATAAGTCTCGGTCCAACTGTAAGCCCAACATCAACCCTTATAAGACTCATTTTAAACCCTCTATGATCCTTACGTTAAGGCCCTCGTGCACTGCATAAACCTGTTAATTTCAGCCCCAACAAAACCTTTAAGGTGCCTCACTTCAGACCTTACACAGGCCGCTGCTCAGCACTCTGTATTTTATATGCATACTTTGACGCCTTTCGACCTGGTCTGAGTCACTGTGGTGTGGGCAAAGAGTGCAGATGAGCGGCCCCTGCAACTCCTCGCTCATCTCTGGAGCAAGAAATTTACATAACCACCAACACGTTCTGCATCTGTCGGTGGATTTTGGCCAGCGGACGGGCAGGGAGCACTGGCGCCATTTGAACACCATTCATCTGCACATACTGAGGTGACGCAGACCAGGTTGAAAATCGTTCCCTTCAGAGCGTAAAGCCCAGCTCAGACCAAAGATTCGCAATGAGATGAGTTGAAACTTGCTGCGATGCTCTGTGCATCGTCTGAAAATCGTTTACACCAGCATGACTAGACGAGACGCTGCATCGGCTCCGTGGCAACAACTCTCTGTACTTCCGACCAAACTTTCATATAATTCAGAGTTTCTTAAAATATGAACGAGGACAGTGGCTACAGCTGCATTTCTAGTGGCGATGAAACGATGAAGACAAAAACTTAGATGGTGAAGAATTTGGGGTTTGTCCATTGGTCTGAAAGTCTGTCGGCTTGAGGAGAGCTGAGAGCTCACAAATCTGTAATGTTCTAAAACAGTCATGTGTTGTCACAAATCTTTGGTGTGAACTGGGCTTTCACCTTAAGGCTGCAGAAAGCATTCAGAGGCTCAACTCCTTTGGCCTCTTTACACCTGCACATCTTGGTAACAGTTTGACAATCAGTTTGAGTCTCTGTGTCTTTACCTGGATGTCTTTGAGGTCTCTCAGTCCCTGCAGAACCTTCTCCTGCTCGTTGTACCGGTGTTTCCTCAGGTCTGTCACCTTCTTCAGGAGGTAGCTCAGCTGCTTCCCGAGGTCTCCGCCCGCTGCCACCTCACCATTGCTGGCAGTGCCGGCGGCGGGGGTGACGGCAGAGGCGGGGAGCTGGTTGTTCCCAGCGACCTGTGGACTCGGGGTGGGCAGCTGCTTCAACATCTCGCCAAGCAGCTTTTCGTACGCCTCCAAAACACCGCCCATGAACACTCTCTTAGCCTGAGAGAGAAACAAACACAACATTTAGTTTCTTGCAGGTGATACTTAAAGTGCTTTTATCTAAACAGTTAAATATGTTAAACATGTCTTATAGGGCCATTTTCAGAAGTGCAGCTTTTTGCAGCAAAAAGATGAGCTGGTCTTCAGATGAACTCGTACCACCCTCAAGGTGCTAAAAACCTTTTTACTCAGTGGAAAGAAAACTCTGTGGTTTCCCACACAGGAGTTAAATTAAGCGCAGAGTGGGCCTTAAAGGGAAACACCACTCATTTACTGTGAAACATGAATGTGATACTTCAACATCACTAACATGAAGGACGCCTGAACTCAAGAGGTCAAAGGTCAACAAAGTCTGACAGTATAAGGCCCACTGGATGTCAGAGCGCGGCAGGTTTAAGGTCTGAACCTCGTCCTTGTGTTTAAGTCCACGAGCCAAAACATGGTCTCACAATTAAGTTGTTTTTGAGTTTTGACTCTAGGTCGTTTCCCTTCTTGGTGCGACGTGGAAAAAGGTGAAGTCGTGCCCCGAAATCCCAACTGTCCACCAGCCTCTGGGCTAACTCATGCCCTGGAAATGTCACAGGCTTATGCTAATAACGTTAGCATGTTGTCGGAAGAAATCGTGTCTCGTAAAAGACAAATTTTGTAACGTTAACTAGTTCAGTGAACATAAAACAGGATTTCTTGAGTCTAAATGGAGGCATGTGATCCTTAGCAACTAAACTGCTGCCTACCACTGTGTTTCACCTCAGACCCGTCTGAGGTGAAACACAGAGGAGGACGCTGGAACAAATTCAAATGTTGATGAAATGTAACACCTGTGTTGTGGAGGTGAGGGGAAAACTACATGGGAAACCCCAGAGGTGTGTGTGGGGTGTGTGGCCTTTGAGTCTGAGCTAAATACCACCTTCTATAAAACAACCTGCGCCCTGTGTGCCACCATAAATACCCAAGTGTGACTCAAATCAAAGGACATGTGCCACTCAGCAAGCTTTCAACAAACACATGTGCCAGTCTTGGGCCCAGACAACACTACAGTGCAGATACAGGTTCAAACAAAGCTGATCCAAGTCCTGCAAACTGGCAAAAAAAGCCCAAATGTCATTGGCCCAGAGCCGGATCACCTTTGGTTCCCTGATGCTGGAACAACTGTGCCGACACAATCAGCTCAACTCAACAGCTCACCTGACGTGTCTGCGTTATAAATGACAATGTTTCTGACAGCATCACAGTAAAAATTATATTTTCCAACAAAACAGCGTGCACCCAGTCTGATTTTTAATATATTGAAATGTTATATAATTATCAGTTTGGCTGAAGAGGAACAGGTTCAGGTCCAGTTTAAAACTTCCACATCCAACCCTTAAAATGATTCAGACTCTATTCATTTTATTTAATATTTAACTACACAGCATGACCCCATGCCACCTACCACAGCTTCACAGCTAATCTGCAACGCCTCAGTCTTATATAGATCTTATCTTGTTCACCACAGAAACTTCAAACCGAGCAGCAAACACTGCAGCGCTGCAGACTGCAGCATGTAAAGACTCTTGGGTCGGTGTTAAGTGGTTAAGTTCCTTTTGTATTGGCGCTCAGTGCTCGAAACCAACCATGAAGTGGCTTTTTATCATCGCTGGTGAAAAGTAAAAGTTCAATGCAGCGCCTGAGAGTGGCTGCAAACAAAAGGCTGCACAATGCAGAGCCAGCAGGAAAATAAAAACCACAAGGATCTCGGTTCACGGTGTCAGACGGCACCGTGCAAGACAGAAACCTGAGGAAAACACCAGCCTGCTGCTGAGTGAGGGATCAAAACACCGACAAAGGTGGCAGAGGTCAACAGGAGATCTTGGAAAGCACCGCTTTCTACTGCACCTCGAAGTACACTGACACTGTGAAACTGACTGCACTATGAACGTTTTTTAATCAACATTCAAACATCCTGAATCACCTGAACGCACCGTCATGCTCCTGGCTTTGTGACATCACATGAGTTATGAGGTCAGCATGTTGGGATGCAAAGATCAAACTGTACAGTACAGAGCTGGAGTAAAGAGGTCGTTAGCCTAGCTTAGCATAAAGACTAGAGGCAGGGGGGAAAGTTAGCTCAACTCACATCAACTTCCATCAATAGAAATGTAAAAAGTCAGTCATGTGCTACGTTACAGCTGGAAGTGCTGCAGAGGACTCGCTCCTCTCAGTGTTTACAAGATGTGCATATGTAGCCTCCAATTAAACCACGAAGCAGAGGACTTTCACCCTGGAGCATGAAAACTGGCCCGAGTGCAGAAATTTAAGTGTTTGAAGCTCGAAGTTTTTTTGGCGGAGGAGTCCTCACCTACTGTGTCACATTTAGTGTGTTGACATTTTGTTTGTGCACAACAACATGTTCATTAGTCAGGAATATGTGTGTATTATTTCCACTTTGGACGGAGCCAGACAAACTGCTTCCACCTGCATCCAGTCTTTGTGCTAAGCTAAGCTAAGCTAACAAGCTCCAGCTCCTTAACAGACATGAGAGTGGTTTCATTCTGTGAAGCCTGTGCAGTATCTTCTGTGCTTCATAGATACTTCTTTAGATGTTTAAAGAGAGGAGACTGTGAGGTTAAAGGCCACGAAGAGAATTAATCACGTGTTTAAAAACTCAACCCAACACCAGCTGAACACAGAGAGACTTTACAGAGACTCTGTGATCCTATTTGTAGATGCATAAAGCCTAAATATCTCCAATGATGACTTTCATTTACCTCCATCTTGGTGGTCAGTGGTTCTCTGGAGAAGACGGGCTTCCCGTTAAATCTCTCTTTTGTTGGAATCCTCTGTAAGAAGACAAAAAAATCCAGGTCACATTTGATGTCAGTGTTCTTTGTTGCATTAGATCAATAAATACAAATGATGTTTTCTTGACTTCTTTGATTGCAGTAATTACTGGTGCGTTCAAGGACAGTCAGACATAGTTGCAAAGCATGTAATTGATGAGCTATAATAGGTCATCAAAAAATCTAATCCAAATATAGTTAAACATTAATGTGTGAAGCCACATGTGCTCCATGTGGTGAGTTTAAGGACAGTCTGACATCTGAGATTTAAGAGACGTTGTTGTTGTTAACCTGTTTTCAGATCATCAAAAACAAAAGACAATCATCAAACAGGTTGTTGTAAAATGATGTGCCTTTGGTCGTTTCTTTATACTGTCATAGACTTTTTATTGGTGCATTCAAGGACACTCTGACATTTGGGATGTCAGAGACATTTTTGCATATCAGCTCATTTATCTGACATCAAATAATCAAACAATTTGAGAGAAATATGATGTGAGTTTCAATCATTGCACTGTATTTAAAGCTTCTGGACTTTTGCATGACAACTGTCTTATTGGTGCGTTCAATGACACTCAGATGTTTGTGATTTGTGTGTCAGCTGTTGCAAAGCATTTCACTGACGAGCTCTGTTGTCCAAAACTAAAAAAAGTCAGTCCTAAAATACAACATGAGTTCGGTTGTTGCTTCTGTTTCTGACATTTTAAAAATGTTCCTTTCAGCAGCCATCTATTAAAACTCAAAAGTTGGAGGTCCCTGAATGCACCATCAAGGAATAAGTATCCCTGCTGTCCACTGCAGGACACATGACTATGACATCATTAACAAATAAAGTTGAGTTTGTCTCATAATCCTGATTGTGATGAAGGATTTTTAACGGACTAAAGCGTGGGGGGAAAAAAAACATCAGAATAGTCTTTTAAACAAACATGGAAAAAGTGTGTGTGCGCGTGTGTGTGTGTTTGTGGTGAGTGTGAAGGCAGCAGCAGGAAACAGAAAACATGCAGCGGCGTTTGAAGTACTGAACTTCAAATACTGACGCCAGCCGTAGTAAAAGCACGAGTAGTAAGAGCAGTAGTTTGATACTCACATAGTGCTGCAGGAGGTTCTGGATGGTTCTGTTCATCTCCTGAGGGATGTGGGAGCCTCTGACCTGACAGACGGACAGCCAGAGAGACAGGCAGACCACTGCCCTCACCGTGGCAACCATTGTGTCACTGCTTGTACAATAACACCCCTGTTCGAAAAGTCGCTGGTTCTGATCCCAAGCCTGTTCGGACCGGATGTGACGACTGTTTCAATCCCTGACGGAGCGATGCCCAGGACGGAGACAGGCTGACTGAAGATCTGACCGACTGTCTGATGGTCTCGCTGCGTACCTGACTCAGCCCTCTGATGGTCCGACTCGGTGCTCTGATGGTCTCACTGGCTGACTGCTGGTCTGACCTGGCCTTCTGATTTGGCGTTCTGATGGTTTGACTTGGCTCTGTAACAGCCGTGCGCCTCTTGCCCTGACGTTGGCTCAAACTGTTTGACTTGTCATGAAAGCTTTTATTTATAACTCGGAGAGAGAGTGAGGCAAAGGGGCAGAGAGACGTTGACACACAGAGAGAGAGAGTGTGTGTGTGATGCTGTGATGATCTAGGTGTGAAAACTGTGGTTGTGCAGTTTCCTTTAAATCACCAAACTTCATAGAAGTGGGTGAGGGGTCTCCCACTCATGCATGTCAAACACTTCATCATCTGCTCTCTGCTGACATGCAAAGCACCCCCTGGTTTCCATGTAGTTGATGGTTTCACTGGTCATACTGGGAGCTCTAATGGTTTCTAATAGAGGCCTGAATGCTCATGCAGCTCAACAGAGTGCATTGGAGTAGAAGCCACTGGAAAGCGCACGCAATGATGCAGCAGCCTGCGTCGGAACCCAGTGGAAACCGTTACGAACCCCGCGTTTTCTATTGCATCTGGGGTTTTATTGGGATTTCTGATGGTTTGAGTGTGAAGCACACTGGAGGGAAAGCATCAGGTCATCAGGTCCCACTCAACATGTAAATCTTAAATCTGTAGTTTCATGTTCATTGCAGGCTCAGTTTTCTAAAACACGCCGCACAGTGTGTCAGATTCAGGGGCGTAAATACAGACAGTGCAGCTGTACTGGGGCTCGTCAGATGATTCAGATTGTCACCTCAGAACTACGACTCACGTTGAATTAAAAATGGTGCCATTTGCTGTGAGCGATATGCCCTCAGACCTCCATCATGATTTTCTTTTTCTCTTTTTAAAAAAAAAATCTACAGAAACTATAAAACTGATATAGACAGACAGACAGACAGACAGATTGTGCAAACAGGCAGGTAGAAGCAATAAGTGACATAAATAGTAAGCGAGAGCACATCTTGTAAAAATAGTAGTTTCCTGATGCAGTCATTCTGTGTTCATTGCATCAGCAGTTACATGTTCGGCCTTCCTGTGTGCAGCACTGTCAGATATATCGCTGAGAGTTGCCGATCACCTTCCCTGCAGCGCTAACAATCCCGGAGAGCTCGTTTTAGCTCTGTGCACTCAGGCTGCCGTACCAGCTGTTGACATAACAATTCAATTAAAGGAATAATGAAATGAAGGTCTCGTCACAGAAATATTGCAGCATTAGAATCGTTATTTTTGCAAGTTAGACAGTGTGCAAGACTTTTTTTTACAAGTCATATACACGTCTGTGATGATGATTGTTAGCAACACAGTATTTGATCATGTGACAAGATGAAACAATACAGTCAATAGTTTAGGCACAAAATCTGTGCCTAAACTATTGACTCTTTGTGAGGTCACACTGACCTTGACTTTTGAACTTCGACCACCAAAATCGAATCACTTCATTGTTGAGTCCAACAAAATATTTGTGCCAAATTTGAAGAAACTGTCTGAACGTTTTCTGGAGATATCACCTTCATGTTTTTTGAGGTCACATTGACCTTGACGAATCCAAGTGGACATTTGTGCCAAATTTGAGGGGAGATTTGCATCTGCATTTACGAGCATGTTACAAACGCAAGGTCACAGTGACCTTTGATCTTTGACCACCAAAATCTAATCAGTTCACTCTTGAGTCCAAGTGGATGTTTGTGCCAAATTTGAGAAAATGCCGTCAAGGCGTTGGATATATTGTGGTCATGAGAATGGGATGTACAGATGTACAGCAGCCTAAAAACAAAACCCCTCTGGTGATGTCTGTTGTTATTTGTTATGAGTTGAATCAAGTCAATGCAGTTTACGTCCGTACGGACTCACGTAACGTATGAACTGAAGACTTTGAGGGAATTTGATAAAAGATACAAAACGCACAAAAAAAATCAATTCAGTCAGCACAGTTTCAAGATTAGAGTCACCAATTCAGTATCTGACCAAATGTCTCCCCTTCTGTTCCTGAGATATGACGTTAAAACATGATGATGTCACAGTCAAGCTGACCTTTGACCTTTTGACCTTCATTATTTTATCCTGTTAGACATTTGTGTCAAGTTTGGTCAGAATTAGTGAATGAATTCCTGAGTTATGGACAAAAACATGTTTCATGAGGTCACACTGACCTTTGACCTTTGATCTTAAACCACCAAAATCTAGTCAGTTTAGTCTTTAGTCAAAGTAAACATTTGTGCCAAATGTGAAGAAATTCCCTCAAGATGTCCCTAAGAGATTGTGTCTTCAAGAGGAGACAGACAAGGTTACACTGACCTTGACCTTTGGCCTTTGACCATAAAAATCCAATGGGTTCATTTTTAAGTCCAAGTGGCGTTTGCACCAAATTTGAGGAAATTCCCTCAAGGCCGTCTTGAGATACAGACAAACAGGTCACAGTAACCTTGACCTTTGACCTATGATCACCAAAATCAGCACATCAGTGAGTCCAAGTGGACGTTTGTGCCAAATTTTAAGAAAAATTCCCTCAAGGATTTCTTGAGATATCGTGTTCATGAGAAGGGTACGGAGAACAGGAACACAAGGCCCTGCAAAGATCGGTTCATTCGTCTGAACATAGAAGAAGCGCTGCTCTGCGCTACATAAAGGATGTTTACACCAGAGGCTGCAGAAATCAGGCTAACTGCTAGCTTTAGCCAGTTAGCTAAAAGTAAGAAACAATGTCGATAAAGAGCTGACATAGCTAAATGTGATGGGTAACAGTTAATAACAGATAAATGGTTGAATGCTGGTTTTATGAACGATACTGTTAATAGTGTTAACAGGACAGATGAAGCTCATCTGATCTCAGACAAAGAAAACACTGATACAGCATGTATACATGATGTGATGTTGGTGCAGTGCTGCAGATGATATGATATAATGTGATGAATGGCAGAGACTGACAGGCTGGGTGAGGACAGGAAATCACGTCATGAAGCAGATACCCCGGCTGGGTGTGAGGTGTTTCGACTGAGTAATGCACAGAGTGAAGAGTCCCTCGTTTAGTTTAAGGGAAACGGACAACATGTGAGGCTTTTCTTGTCAGCACACACCTATTTATATAAAGACATGTATATTACACTCACATCCTGGAAACAAATAGAAATGAATTCCAGGGCAGCAGAGACACTGAAAATACCAGCCTGCAGCTCAGGTGGGAAAAAACCTGCTGCAAGATGTTTCATAGAAAACAAACAAAAAAGGAAAGTGAAAGCAGAGAAAGTGTGTGTGCTTCAGAGAAAAAGTTTTATTGTAAATGGGTGGAGGCTGGACGACCCTCACAACACCATCTGACCAGTTGACCTGGGACGCTACGGCGGGTTCTCTGACCTTTTGACGTCGTCAAAGATTCACTGCCCACATTTATTATCAGATTAATCTAACAATAATCACATATGGAAAATTCAGTATGGATGAGATGATGGATGGTCAAACCTACATTTAAAATGGTCATGTGATAAGATAAGATAAGATAATTGGATATTTGGATTTTTTGCTGTATAATACGTGCGCAAATAAAAAACTTAAAATAAATAAAACTACGAAATCAATAAATTTTAATAAAGAGCTGCAACCAGTTGATAACTTCACACAGGGCAACTCAGCCTCAAGTTTAACTTTCACACTGTCAACCAATACTAAGCCGTCTTTAAAACGGCCCTCTCACAAACACATACAGGAGACAGTGATTAAAGGCTCATTTCACCCAAATTACAGAAAAAAACAAACATAAACTAGAATTACAGTCATGATGTTGTATGCCTGAAAACCAGTCAAGTTGCAGTTACAGTTTACGTCCATGTTCGTCCAGACTCATACGACAGTTGACGATGCATCAAATATGGACGTTGCTGCAAAGAAGCTACATCGTCTAAACATGGAAGCTTCACACACAGAAGATCTATACAATCAGCACAGTTTCAAGATTAGAGTCACCAATTCAGTATCTGACCAAATGTCTCCCCTTCTGTTCCTGAGATATGACGTTAAAACATGATGATGTCACAGTCAAGCTGACCTTTGACCTTTTGACCTCCATTATTTTATCCTGTTAGACATTTGTGTCAAGTTAGGTCAGAATTAGTGAATGAATTCTTCAGTTATGGACAAAAACATGTTTTGTGAGGTCACACTGACCTTTGACCACCGAATTCCAATTAGTTCATTCTTGAGTCCAAGTGGACGTTTGTGCCAAATTTGAGGAAATTCTCTCGAAATGTTCTTGAGATACTGCCTCAATGTGAATGAGATGGACACAAGATCACAGGGACCTTGACCTTTGACCACCAAATTCTGATCACTTCACCCTTGAATGCAAGTTGATGTTTGTGCCAAACCTGAAAAAAATTCTTCAAGGTGTTCTTGAGATACCTTTTGACCTTCATTATTTTATCCTGTTAGACATTTGGGTCAAGTTTGGTCAGAATTAGTGCATGAATTCTTCAGTTATGGACAAAAACATGTTTTGTGAGGTCATGGTGACCTTTGACCACCAAAATCTAATCAATTTATTGCTGCATCCAGTGGACGTTTGTGCCAAATTTGAAGAAATTTCCTTAAGGTGTTCTGGAGATATCACATTCATGTCTTATGAAATCACATTGACCTTGATCTTTGACCACCAAAATCTAATCAGTTCACTCTTGAGTCCAACTGGATGTTCGTGCCAAATCTGACAAAATGCCATCAAGGCGTTGGAGATATTGTGGTCATGAGAATGGGATGTACAGATGTACGGATGGACAATAACAGCTGTTATTTGTTATGAGCTGGATCATGTTTACATGTTTAGCAAATCAAACATTATTTTATATATAAAAAATAAATAAATGCAGGAACATTAATCCATAAACATGATAAATAACAGTAGAACACTGACAGGGAACATTTTATGGCACAGTTAGTACTTTAAGAACATTTCACTGACACTGATTTTTTTAACTCCAGTAAAGTTTTGATGCAGGACTTTTACCCACAAACTCTGCTTTCCAACCATCTCTTTATCTTCCTCAGCCCAGATTACAGTTCCTCTGATGTGGTCACCCCACAGCTGATCAAGAACAACCACCATGCACACAGGCCGTTATCCTCTGACCTTTGACCGCTTCATTTTGGCCACAGGCGTCGAGGCTCAGCGTAAAAAAGGGAAACTGATTCTACTGTGGAGCAGAGCAGGAAGCAGACAGAGTAATGCAGGAAACAGGAAGACAGGCAGGTAGATTTGTTGTTGACGCTCAGGTGTCAAAAGACATTGGTAGAGTACATGGGTATCCCCTACCCACAGGCGCAGATACAAACAGGAAGAGGTTTCACAGGCTGAAGTTTGTCTCTGTTTTGAGGAATTCACACCTGTTTCTCTTCAGAATGAATTTCAATGAATCTGACTGAATTTCTGCTGAAAGTCTGCTGGGCTTCCTCGACTCTACTTAAAAATATTAGTCTGTTTGATGATGAACTTTAATGATGGTTGCAAATATGAGTTATTACAAGTGTTGGTTATGATCAACTTTTAGGTTTTTGATGAGACAAAGGGACGCCTGTCCGCCTGTTACAGACGGGGGTGGACGGATGAGAGAGCTGCAGTAGAATTACACAGCAAACACCAAACATGGCCGACTATAAACAAAAAGAACTACGGACACGGTGGCGGGTGCACCAAGCAGCAGCAGACTTCATAAGTTACATAACCTTTAACACTTTAACAGAAGAAGAAAACATCAACAAGTCAACAACACACAGGTGTAAACAATAAACTCCACAACAGCTGCAGCCACAAACACACGCGTTAAAGGTCCAGTGTGGAAGACTTAGTGACACATAGCAGGTGTGTTGTTGGACTCACCTGTGTGAACGTCATCCTGTGAGTCTTGTGCACCGTGAAGTCCTCCACCCTCTGCAGCAGGTCCAACTTCTCTGCTCCATCAGTCCACTCAGTGACTGGGATTACTGTGTCCATCAGCAGAAAGGCCTCACACTCCTCTCTGAAGTCATTAGCAGCATGCAGCTCACCTGTGTGTCACAGGCAGAGTCATCAGGTGTGCTTGATTTGTGTCACAGAGCGTGCTGACCGGGTGGTGCTTTCAATCACCTGTTGTCTTGCTCTATAACTGGATGCAAAGTTCAATACATGAGATTAAAAAAACGCACTCAACACACTGCTTATTGTTTTGTATTTTTTCCTTATTTCTCAGTTTGTAACTTTATATTTGATGATTTTAAAAGGTGCACTACAGTTATTTAGTCCTGCACTATAGAAAACATGTGCAGACCAAACAGCCACACTCAGGATCACCATAGAGCAGTCTATTGAATGGAACTCAGCTGTCTATGTCACCTTCATCGACTCTGAAAAGGCCTTTGACAGTATGGATCGGGAAATGCTGTGGAAGTTGATGGCGCACTATGGCACCCCCCCAAATTAATCAACATCTTCAAGAGCACCTACCAAGGGACACAGTGTCGCGTCCCCCATGAAGGTCACCTATCAGAGGCCTTTGAGGTCCTGAATGGGGTGCGGCAGGGGTGCTTGTTCTCCCCCTTCCTCTTCCTCCTCTGCATAGACCGGACCATGAGGCAAGTAACCAGCAATAACTGAACCAGCATACAGTGGAGCTTGACTCAACAACTGGAAGACATGGATTTTGTGGACGATTTAGCACTCCTAGCACATACCTACCAACAGATGCAGGAAAAATCATGCAATCTAGAGATATGTGCTGCTTCACTCAGACTCAAAATCAACTTATCAAAAACCATGGTAATGTGCATCAACAACAAGAACAACTCTTCAATAATCATGGATCAAAATCAGTTAGAGGAGGAAGCCAGTTTTACATACCTTGAAAGCATAATTACTGTGGATGGGGGAGCAGATGAAGATGTCGTGGCATGAACAGGAAAAACAAGGACAACAGTCAACATTTTAAATAAAATCAAAAAGCCGAAAAGTTGGTATTGTATCGTATCCTATCCTATCCTATCCTGTCCTGTCCTGTCCTATCCTGTCCTGTCCTGTCCTGTCCTGTCCTATCCTATCCTATCGTATCGTATCCTATCCTATCCTATCCTGTCCTGTCCTGTCCTGTCCTGTCCTATCCTATCCTATCCTATCGTATCCTATCCTATCCTATCCTGTCCTGTCCTGTCCTGTCCTGTCCTAACCTGTCCTATCCTATCCTATCCTGTCCTATCCTGTCCTATCCTATCCTATCCTATAATGTCCTGTCCTGTCCTTTCCTGTCCTGTCCTGTCCTGTCCTGTCCTGTCCTGTCCTGTCCTTTCCTGTCCTGTCCTGTCCTGTCCTGTCCTTTCCTGTCCTGTCCTGTCCTGTCCTTTCCTGTCCTGTCCTGTCCTTTCCTGTCCTGTCCTGTCCTGTCCTATCCTATCCCATCCTATCCTATTGTATCCTATCCTATCCTATCCTATCCTATTGTATCCTATCCTATCCTATCCTATCCTGTCCTATCCTGTCCTATCCTATCCTGTCCTATCCTGTCCTGTCCTGTCCTGTCCTGTCCTGTCCTGTCCTATCCTATCCCATCCTATCCTATCCTATCCTATCCTGTCCTATCCTATTGTATCCTATCCTATCCTATCCTGTCCTGTCCTATCCTGTCCTATCCTATCCTGTCCTATCCTGTCCTGTCCTGTCCTGTCCTGTCCTATCCTGTCCTATCCTATCCTATCCTGTCCTATCCTGTCCTATCCTATCCTGTCCTATCCTGTCCTGTCCTGTCCTATCCTATCCTGTCCTGTCCTATCCTGTCCTATCCTATCCTGTCCTGTCCTATCCTGTCCTATCCTATCCTGTCCTATCCTATCCTATCCTGTCCTGTCCTATCCTGTCCTATCCTATCCTATCCTGTCCTATCCTGTCCTATCCTATCCTGTCCTATCCTGTCCTGTCCTGTCCTGTCCTATCCTATCCCATCCTATCCTATCCTATCCTATCCTGTCCTATCCTGTCCTATCCTATCCTGTCCTATCCTGTCCTGTCCTGTCCTGTCCTATCCTATCCCATCCTATCCTATCCTGTCCTATCCTGTCCTGTCCTGTCCTATCTCATCCTATCCTATCCTATCCTGTCCTGTCCTGTCCTTTCCTGTCCTGTCCTGTCCTATCCTATCCTATCCTATCCTATCCTATTGTATCCTGTCCCATCCTATCCTGTCCTATCCTGTCCTATCCTATCCTGTCCTATCCTGTCCTATCCTATCCTGTCCTATCCTGTCCCATCCTATCCTGTCCTATCCTGTCCTATCCTGTCCTGTCCTATCCTATCATATCCTGTCCCATCCTATCCTGTCCTATCCTGTCCTATCCTATCCTGTCCTATCCTGTCCCATCCTATCCTGTCCTATCCTGTCCTATCCTATCCTGTCCTATCCTGTCCTATCCTATCCTGTCCTATCCTGTCCCATCCTATCCTGTCCTATCCTGTCCTATCCTATCCTGTCCTATCCTGTCCTATCCTATCCTGTCCTATCCTGTCCTGTCCTGTCCTGTCCTGTCCTATCCTATCCCATCCTATCCTATCCTATCCTGTCCTATCCTATTGTATCCTATCCTATCCTATCCTGTCCTGTCCTATCCTGTCCTATCCTATCCTGTCCTATCCTGTCCTGTCCTGTCCTGTCCTGTCCTATCCTGTCCTATCCTATCCTATCCTGTCCTATCCTGTCCTATCCTATCCTGTCCTATCCTGTCCTGTCCTGTCCTATCCTATCCTATCCTACCCTGTCCTGTCCTATCCTGTCCTATCCTATCCTGTCCTGTCCTATCCTGTCCTATCCTATCCTGTCCTATCCTATCCTATCCTATCCTATCCTGTCCTGTCCTATCCTGTCCTATTCTATCCTATCCTGTCCTGTCCTGTCCTGTCCTGTCCTGTCCTGTCCTATCCTATCCCATCCTATCCTATCCTATCCTATCCTGTCCTGTCCTGTCCTATCCTATCCCATCCTATCCTATCCTGTCCTGTCCTGTCCTGTCCTTTCCTGTCCTGTCCTGTCCTGTCCTATCCTATCCTATCCTATTGTATCCTGTCCCATCCTATCCTGTCCTATCCTGTCCTATCCTATCCTGTCCTATCCTGTCCTATCCTATCCTGTCCTATCCTGTCCCATCCTATCCTGTCCTATCCTGTCCTATCCTGTCCTGTCCTATCCTGTCCTGTCCTATCCTGTCCTATCCTATCCTGTCCTATCCTGTCCTATCCTATCCTGTCCTATCCTGTCCCATCCTATCCTGTCCTATCCTGTCCTATCCTATCCTGTCCTATCCTGTCCTATCCTATCCTGTCCCATCCTATCCTGTCCTATCCTGTCCTATCCTATCCTGTCCTATCCTGTCCTGTCCTGTCCTGTCCTATCCTATCCCATCCTATCCTATCCTGTCCTATCCTGTCCTGTCCTATCCTGTCCTATCCTATCCTATCCTGTCCTGTCCTGTCCTGTCCTGTCCTGTCCTATCCTATCCCATCCTATCCTATCCTATCCTATCCTGTCCTGTCCTGTCCTATCCTATCCCATCCTATCCTATCCTGTCCTGTCCTGTCCTGTCCTGTCCTTTCCTGTCCTGTCCTGTCCTGTCCTATCCTATCCTATCCTATTGTATCCTGTCCCATCCTATCCTGTCCTATCCTGTCCTATCCTATCCTGTCCTATCCTGTCCTATCCTATCCTGTCCTATCCTGTCCCATCCTATCCTGTCCTATCCTGTCCTATCCTGTCCTGTCCTATCCTGTCCTGTCCTATCCTGTCCTATCCTATCCTGTCCTATCCTGTCCTATCCTATCCTGTCCTATCCTGTCCCATCCTATCCTGTCCTATCCTGTCCTATCCTATCCTGTCCTATCCTGTCCTATCCTATCCTATCCTGTCCCATCCTATCCTGTCCTATCCTGTCCTATCCTATCCTGTCCTATCCTGTCCTGTCCTGTCCTGTCCTATCCTATCCCATCCTATCCTATCCTGTCCTATCCTATCCTGTCCTATCCTATCCTATCCTGTCCTATCCTATCCTGTCCTGTCCTATCCTATCATATCATATCCTATTCTATCCTATTGTATCCTATCCTATCCTGTCCTGTCCTATCCTATTGTATCCTATCCTATCCTGTCCTATCCTATCCTATTGTATCCTGTCCCATCCTATCCTGTCCTATCCTGTCCTGTCCTATCCTGTCCTATCCTGTCCTGTCCTGTCCTATCCTGTCCTATCCTATCCCATCCTATCCTATCCTGTCCTATCCTATCCTGTCCTGTCCTATCCTATCATATCATATCCTATTCTATCCTATTGTATCCTATCCTGTCCTATCCTGTCCTATCCTATCCTATTGTATCCTATCCTATCCTGTCCTGTCCTATCCTATTGTATCCTATCCTATCCTGTCCTATCCTATCCTATTGTATCCTATCCTATCCTGTCCTATCCTATCCTGTCCTATCCTGTCCTATCATATCATATCCTATTCTATCCTATTGTATCCTATCCTATCCTATCCTGTCCTATCCTATCCTATTGTATCCTATCCTATCCTGTCCTGTCCTATCCTATCCTATTGTATCCTATCCTATCCTGTCCTATCCTATCCTATTGTATCCTATCCTATCCTGTCCTATCCTATCCTATTGTATCCTATCCTATCCTGTCCTATCCTATCCTGTCCTATCCTATCCTATCATATCATATCCTATTGTATCCTATTGTATCCTATCCTATCCTGTCCTATCCTATCTTATCCTATCGTATCCTGTCCTGTCCTATCCTATCCTATTGTATCCTATCCTATCCTGTCCTATCCTATCCTATTGTATCCTATCCTATCCTGTCCTATCCTATCCTATTGTATCCTATCCTATCCTGTCCTATCCTATCCTGTCCTATCCTATCCTATCATATCATATCCTATTGTATCCTATCCTATCCTGTCCTATCCTATCTTATCCTATCGTATCCTATCCTGTCCTATCCTATCCTGTCCTATCCTATCCTGTCCTGTCCTATCCTATCCTATCCTATTGTATCCTATCCTATCCTGTCCTGTCCTGTCCTATCCTGTCCTATCCTGTCCTATCCTATCTTATCCTATCCTATCCTATTGTATCCTATCGTATCCTATCCTATCATTCCATGCTATGCAGTGTCGTGGCGTATCGTATCGTATCGTATCGTATCGTATCATATCATATCATATTGTATCGTATTGTAATGCATTGTATCGTATTGTATCGTATCGTATCGTATCGTATCGTATCGTATCGTATCGTATCGTAACGCATCGTAACGCATCGTATTGTATCTACTTCCTTTTCTGCCAATCAGAGTGATTTCATTCACAGACAGTCTTCACCGCCAATTTAACATGCTGAATCACAACAGGGACTGACAAGAGCCAACAGTGTTGGACACACAGCACCAACTAGGGTTTCACTGTCAACATTAAGTGACCACCGCCCATCAGACTTGGTGTGACGGGGCCTTTAAATGGCCCAGAATGATTTAGTCCACCCTGCACGGGGACTCGTCTCTCAACTCAGATAGAGCTGAGCGAGTGACTGCTTATGTTGCTCATATCTTTCCCCAAGAAATCAGGTTCCAAAAAAGAAAAGAAAAGAAAGAAATAAGGGGAAAGAAAACAATCTGACTTTGTACAAAGAAAGAGACATGGATCATGAGAGAAGGCTGGGGGGCCCACAGAGACTGCTTATGCTCAGGGCCCAGAATTTGGTGCTACATCCCTGTTGTCTCCTTCATCTGTACTGACACAAATACTTATTAGAGCACCAAATGTGGATTAAGCCACTGCTGAAAATAGTCCTCAACAAATAAAAGTCATACAACATAAAGAAACATATTTAAACTTTAAAATATCTATGTCTTGAGTAAACCACAGGCCACAGAGAGGAACTCAGACAGTTTGAGAGCAGCTGTTTGAGGACATAATATATATACATATGTGCGACTACACTGCAGGTCACTGTGGGGAAACATCCTCTACAAAATGTGCATGTATCTCCTGCAGCTATAAAAAACAACAGAAAATCTTTCATTCATAATAATATATTTACAGTTTTTGAATTGTCGTGTATGGACTAAACATGAGGCCATTTTTTGGATGCTATTACTCAAAGGGAGAACACACAATACAATTTTCCAGACCTCCGTCCGTCCATGTTCATTCTTCACCCCAATGATTCAGTTTTTCTAAACTTTTGGAGCAGTCTGGACCTTTTCTCTTCAGCTGACGTCAGCTCTTCTCTCCTCGGAGTGAGAAAAGCCCCATCCTCTGGTTTGGTTCGAGGGGAAACCCCTCCGCATATCACACATGACACCTGACTCTAAAAACTGTGGTTTAAAATACAATTCAGATCCATTCAGTCAAGTCAATCTTTTGTCTTCAAGGTAAAGATTTAAATAAACCTGTGAGGCTGAGATTGCTGATGGATTTGACTCAAGATCACAGTTTTATTATCTCAGTATCTTATGGTAACAAACTGGAAAATTTATTAAAATCAAATTCAAGTCAAATAAAACAACAGAAAACACTGTTTCATACTGTTTATGGAGCCAGATGGACTTTTATACAACAAACTGACAATCAGACACAATGATGAACACATAGTTTTAGATGAGATTGTAAAGATGTATTTATAGTGATGAATATAAAACATGTCGTCAGAACAGTAGACACTAACTGCTGATCAATTAATTAACATAACGTGTCTGGTTAACGATCAGGTGGGTGTGGATGAGTCTGGGTCGGTGGGACTGACTCATTACTCAACCAGAGTTGTAACCACGGATTCGTCCTCTGACTGTTTCATTACATCACAAGGTGAAGAGAAGTCCCACTGTACGATTGGTGGAGATGCTGGGGACCACGGTGATGTAGAGGAGTGATGTCGCAGGAATTACATGAAAGTCTGTTTCTTTTATTTTCTGTCCTCAGAGCACCCAGGACAGTTACAGTAAGGGGAGCATTTAATCACGATTCAAGATTCAACATTTTATTTCCAAAAAACATGGTTGCAAAACTCGTCACAGTGTAACAGTCCACACACATGAGAAGAAATAAAAACATCTGTAGATGTGAGACATAAGCTTTTGTAAAGTGCCGGTAACTGGATGCTACCGCCGTATGTTCTGTACTTTAGTGCAGCGTTTTTATGCCCCCACACCAGCGATAGCCAGAGGCATCATGTTTGTGGGTTGTCCGTCCATCCATCTTATTCTTGTCAACATGACAGCCCAATACCGCCTTAAAGGTATTTCAAATTTGGCACAAATGTCCACTTGGACTCAACAATTAACTGATTACATTTTAGTGGTCAAGGTCAAAGGTCAGTGTGACCTCACAAAACACGTTTGGCCATAACACAAGAATTCATGCGCAAATTAAGGATAAAATGATGAAGGTCAAAAGGTCAAAGGTCAGCTTGACTGTGACATCATCATGTTTTAACGTCATATCTCAGGAACAGAAGGGGAGACATTTGGTCAGATACTGAATTGGTGACTCTAATCTTGAAACTGTGCTGATTGTATAGATCTTCTGTGTGTGAAGCATCCATGTTTTCACTGACATGGATGGAGACTGTCAGAGACACTGGACTGGTGGGCGGAGTCATACAACCACAGGGTGGACTGGTGGGCGGAGTCATACAACCACAGGGTGGTAATTCTAACATATAATATATATAATATTTCCATTAGGCCAAATTACACTTTTACTCCACTGCATTTCAGATGTAAATATTGTATTTTCACTGAATTTATCTTATATTCATTCATTTTCTGTAACCATGTGGTGGAGCCTATCCCAGCTGACATTGGGTGAGAGGCAGGGTTCACCCTGGACAGGTCACCAGACTATCACAGGGCTGACACATAGAGACAGACAACCATTCACACTCACATTCACACCTGCAGACAATTTAGAGTCACCAATTAACCTGCATGTCTTTGGACTGTGGGAGGAAGCTGGAGCACCTGGAGGAAACCCACGCTGACACAGGAAGAACATGTCAGAGCACCTGGAGGAAACCCACACTGACACAGGGAGAACATGTCAGAGCACCTGGAGGAAACCCACACTGACACAGGGAGAACATGTCAGAGCACCTGGAGGAAACCCACGCAGACACGGGGAGAACATGTCAGAGCACCTGGAGGAAACCCACGCTGACACGGGGAGAACATGTCAGAGCACCTGGAGGAAACCCACACTGACACGGGGAGAACATGTCGGAGCACCTGGAGGAAACCCACACTGACACAGGGAGAACATGTCGGAGCATCTGGAGGAAACCCACGCAGACACAGGGAGAACATGTCAGAGCACCTGGAAGAAACCCACGCTGACACAGGGAGAACATGTCAGAGCACCTGGAGGAAACCCATGCTGACACGGGGAGAACATGTCAGAGCACCTGGAGGAAACCCACGCTGACACGGGGAGAACATGTCAGAGCACCTGGAGGAAACCCATGCTGACACAGGGAGAACATGTCAGAGCACCTGGAGGAAACCCACGCTGACACAGGGAGAACATGTCGGAGCATCTGGAGGAAACCCACACTGACACAGGGAGAACATGTCAGAGCACCTGGAGGAAACCCACGCTGACACAGGGAGAACATGTCGGAGCATCTGGAAGAAACCCACACTGACACAGGGAGAACATGTCAGAGCACCTGGAGGAAACCCACACTGACACAGGGAGAACATGTCAGAGCACCTGGAGGAAACCCATGCTGACACGGGGAGAACATGTCAGAGCACCTGGAGGAAGCCCACGCTGACACGGGGAGAACATGTCAGAGCACCTGGAGGAAACCCATGCTGACACAGGGAGAACATGTCAGAGCACCTGGAGGAAACCCACGCTGACACAGGGAGAACATGTCGGAGCATCTGGAGGAAACCCACACTGACACAGGGAGAACATGTCAGAGCACCTGGAGGAAACCCACGCTGACACAGGGAGAACATGTCGGAGCATCTGGAGGAAGCCCACGCTGACACAGGGAGAACATGCAGACACCACACGGAAGGGCTCCCCCACCCTGGGTTTGAACCCTTTGACACTGGAATGTGACCCACTGGAGTTTTTATTCTCTCCTGTACATTGCTTTAAACCCAAATTTTAAATATGGTGACCAATAACCATGCCGTTTTATTTTTATTCTATTTGTCCTCATCCCCTCTCTCCCAGTCACAAGTCAAAAAAGTTGTAGAGAGAAACATCCACCTGCAGAGCTGCTGTCATGTGCATGTGGAAGTGCCAGACGCTATGTTGTATGGACTGAGGTTGCTAGATATATATTTAAGATCGTTGTTTTAAAAATAAAGTTAGCCATGCATTCACAATTGCTTCTTCAAAGTGGAAGTAGAACACTTTTCAGGTGTCCACATACTTTTGGCCATGTTGTGTTTAATTCTGAACTTGTATGAAGTCTCCTTCTTTCTCATGTCTCCCAGTAAAATTAGAGATTAGTCTCTTTTTGTCTCATTTCAGTTCAGTTACTCTTTCTCTTTCTACAGTATAGAAGTATGACATCACCATCACCACCATCTTCATCACTGTTAGCAGATAAACCAGTAAACAATCAGCCTGTATGAAACCTGTTGATGTAGCCTTTAATATTTTTCTGCTGTAATTTTTTTTGCAGCATGTAAACAAGAAATAAAGGTTAAAGGGTTAAAAAAAAAAGCAAAGTAAAGCTTTGAATTGATGCTGATTTCTGCTTTTATTCAAATAAACGAGATGAAAATGACAACAACAAAAATAAATTAAGTTAAATTAATCATAAATTAAACTACATTAAATTACCACATTAATAAATATAACTCAGTTAACTGACTGGATTGAGAAATGACACAAAGTAAACCCCTTTAAATTAAATAAATACGTGAAACTGTGAAAATGTGATTGATGAATGGCAGACGTCGTCATGGAAACCTCATAAATTAACTTAGTTATAAATAAAAACACAAACTATGAGAACAACAAAACAAACATACATGTTTTTAGATTATGATCATGAGAAAGAGAAACAGTTCCCAGCACCCTCTTTTAATAAGCGTTGATAGTGAAGTCATCAGCGTCGTTCAGCGGACGAGGCATGGGCGTGGCCACAGCTGGGATAGCCAATCACAGAGGCCGCCTGGTAGACCTCCTTGAACTGAGCCAGAGCTTTCCTCTGAACCATGGGGTCATCGACCTGCAGAGAGACAGAGAGTACATTGATGATTAATTGTTAATAAATAATAAAATTATAATTCAGGATCCTGTTGTTATAAATAATGAGGAAGGGGATAAAAAAAAAAAAACCTATGAGGCATTTTACTAACAGCAAATATCCAGGTGACTTCAGTGTTACATCTGGCTTCTTGGACAAAATCTAAAAAGTCAAATTAGCCCAAAAAGTTTTAGTTTTATTAAATATATCTTTTTATATATGATTTTTGCATCAATGTGATGACGTACTTTGACATTTCAGGTATTAATTCAGCAGCTTAAACAAAAGCAAACATTCCTGTTTTATTCAAAATAAAATACTTTATGATTTCCCAATAGTTTGCTGTATTACAAGATGTATGAGAAACATCACTGAAGACTTCAACACTCCTCCCACTCACTGTGTGATAACTTCCATTTCTTCAGAAAAAATGACAGAAACAAAACTTATGTGGTCTCATCAGTCAAAAGTTCTCAAGACACCGTGATGACAGAGGAAAGTGAAGCCTGAACTCATCAGTAATTCTCACCTGAATACTTTTGTTTAGTTTCCCGAGAAGAAACAGATTTTATTGTTAGTTATTTGTTAGATTAGAAGTTGCCTCCCCGCCATTAAAGACACTGACAACAAGTTCTCAGTGTTTGTTTGTTTTGGGGGATTTTGGAAACAGACAAAGTTCTCCCATCATAATTTAGAAAGACTTGAAAAGAGTGAAATCAGCTGACTGACCCTGAATGCTGTAAATTCAGTGACACAGACAGACAGACAGACAGACAGACAAGTGTCACTCACATCTATTCTGTTCAGCTTGCTGAGCAGGTCCTCTCTCTCGTGGCTCACATGGCTCAGGCGTCTCTTCAGCTTCTCCATATTCTTTTGGAGCTCCGTCACGACCGAAACCACCTGAGAGCTTTCCTGGTCAGACAGCTGGTCCAGCAGAGGTGTCCTGGTCTTGTCTTGGTGCTGGTTGTGCTGCAAGATGCTGGTGAAGATTCGAGTGTAGACGTCCAGAGTGACGTTCATCAGATGTACTTTTCTCTGTGGGGAAGAGGAGGAAATGCTTTAGAGTCAGTTAGGATCCTGTTGTAAATAATGAGGAAGGGGATAAAATATATAAACTTATGAGGCATTTTTCTAACAGCACATATCCAGGTGACTTCAGTTTTATGTCTGGCTTCTTGGACAAAATCTAAAAAGTCAAATTAGCCAGCAGCTGACAACTCGACACCTTGTATCAATGTGATGACGTACTTTGACATTTCAGGTACTAAATTCAGCAGCTTAAACAAAAGCAAACATTCCTGTTTTATTCAAAATAAAATACTTAACTAAATACTACTGATTTCCCAATAGTTTGCTGTATTACAACATAGATAGATAGATAGATAGATAGATAGATAGATAGATATACGTATATTGATCGGTCACAAACAATTATATAAACTGCCCACTAATGTTTTAACTTTGAGAAATAGAAGGCCGCCTTGACACTTGACAACTCGACACCTTGACAGCCGGTCAGGTTTGGAGTTCCTCAAGGCTCAATTCTGGTCCCATTTTATTTTCCCTATCAAGGCTTCCCGATGGCATCATTAATCTGCATCTTGTCAACACTGAAGACTTTTTAAATTGCTGCTTGCCTTTCGCTGTCTTGTGACAACAATGTATCTCCAAATTATGGACTTTTCCCTGCCCGTAAAGAACACTTTAAACACTTAATTCTTGGGGGAAAAAAACCCAACCCAATTTCGTCGACACATGGTTATCTGATGGGTTTTTGAGTGGAGATATTAACTCTAACAGAAACACAACACAAATAGTAGTGACAGAATGTATGAGTTTGTCTTGGCGTACCTGGCAGGAGGTGTTGATGCTCTTGATGACCGAACTGAAGAGAGGATTACTGCCGATTTCTGCCTGCTTCAAGTTCTAAAACACAAACAAAAACACAATTAAATACTTCTTTTTGTATTCAAGGGTTAACCAGTACAACATGAACACTTACAATATTGTAGTATCTGCGTTCTGACTGAAGAGAACTCTGTCTGTAGCAATTAATATGGAAAACTCCCTTTTTAAAAATTTTAAAATTAAACTATTTTTGAGAGATTTGCCATGCTGTATGGATCATTACTTCAAGGACAACTAAGGAGGTTCACCATTTTTCCCCCTTCAATAACATCCAGGCTTCTAGATTTTAAAATATTAAAGAACGATTAAAAAAGTGATTTGTGATTATGACAATAGGGTGAAATAATTCCTATAATTTAGTTTTTTTAGTTTTAAGAAATTTGAGAATTAAACATATAAAAAAGAAAAAGAATCATTGTAAAAAAAATATTCATTATCCAACAAGAAGGTTTTACAGGATTATATATATGGCTACGGAAAGCCGGAGAGGCCATGGTCGTAATTATTGATATGATCTGCTGTCTTCCCATGAGCGTGGGATACTTCTTGTAATCGTTAGATAAAAAAATACAGAGATGTGTCATGGGATTCAAATATGATCAGCAGCTATAAACATCTATCAATCTTTGCAGGAATCTATAATTCAGTCACCCTGAGCTGTTGATAACTACAGATACACCATCAGTCACGATATGACTATCACTGGAATATTACTGTTATTTGCTGTCAAAAAAGATTGTGTAAAGTTGTGCCGTTATAATTTAGATTATTGCAAACATCAAAACACAGTGAGTATTATCTGATGATCAAATAACACATGACTTTTGTTTTTCGTACATGAGCATCAGAACAAACCGCAGGCAGACTAATTAGTTTCAGTTCAACCTTTTTTAAAATTTGAAACGTGTCAGATAGCTTATTAATCACTGGTGACAAGATCTGTTTGTGATAATATCTTATTATTATGAGTAATTTGTGAAACTTATGAAAACCTAAAGCAAAGTCATTTGTAACTGATAATATATAAATGAAAGTGAAAGCATGCATCATTGTGGAGGATGTCTGTGATTTTAGTCCAGTGTCATTTGCAGCAGGTCATAGAGGCCATGCAGTTAAGTGTAAACACCACTTTAAAATGCATTAAAAATGTATTAATCACCTCTTAATTTGTGCACACTTCCCTTAACATGTACTCAAATGTCGACTTCTGTGCAATCTTAAAAGACTGGTTCCTTAAATAAACCTAAAAATTAGCTTTTAAACCCTTTAATCACAAGCAGAGGCTAAGCTGAAAGAAATACCAAAGAGGCTCTAAAACTGAGCCCTGTGGGACACCACAAGGAAACTCACCAGCACATCTACAATGGAGTCAGGGGTGTCTTTCAGGTTCCCAGCGAACTGGCATGGAATCCCAGATGCCAATGCAACTCCCAGTAAGATCAGTAGACACAATGATCCACAACACGAAGACATATCGGATGACTAACGTTGACACAAATTATCGTAGACTGTAATGTAAAAAGAGCAACCTCCACAAAAGGCTGAGAAAATTAAGCGTGAGATGATGAGTTCTCTAGTCACTGATACTGATCTGTTGACCTGTGGGTCTATTTATACAGCTGACTGTATCCCTGTCTGCCTCATGATGTGTCTTTATGTCTGTGTGGTTGTGCATCACTGTGGTCTGTGGTCTTTCAGAAGCTGCATCAGAAACAGTTTTCCTCTAAAACTCACTCTGCTGCTGCTAAACTCACACACACAGGAGACTCCCTGGTCAGGTTTCCATTCACATCCATCCGCCTAACACATACACATGCACAGAGTGAGGGGACTCCCTGGTCAGAGTGTTTAAACTGGAGGAAGACCAGTTCATCAAATTTTTTTACCTGGAAATCTGCGCGTGCAGCAGTGCACACCAAGCTACCCTTAGGTAAACCATTTGTGCCAGTAACTGAGGTGTGTATGTGTGTGTGTGTGTGTGCGTGTGTGTGTGTGTGTGTGTGTGTGTGTGTGTGCGTGTGTGGTTCCAAGAATGCACAAAACCTCATGAAAGCTTTTTGAAACTATACAGACCTGTTTGCATTTTGTATGCAAGCTTTTGTGTATGTAAATGTTTGCATGCACTTGGTGTTTGCAGGTACAGTCTGCAACCTAAAGAATGAAACATGAGAGCATTAAATGATCTCACATTAACATCCATGCTGCATTTATAATCCAGTCATTTCATTTCAGTTTAACGGCTTATATTATGTTTTCTGTAGCTGAGACATTTAGTGACTAAATCATCGCCTTAATCATATTGATTGACGGAAAAATGATATGACTATTAATTCATTGTGAAAGTCATCGTTGCTTTTTTTCTCTGTTTTTTATCATCGTAAAGAGAATATCTTTGGGTTTGGTCCAACAAAACATTAAAAAACAAGACATTTAAAAATGTCTATTTTATGGGATTTTATTGAACACAGTTAATTTGATTAAACGGGAAAAGAACAGTGTTTATATCTTTATGTATTTGACTAACAACACTCCCAAAATCAGGCATTTATGTGCAGTCATACAAACTGGATTAATGGCTTCCTGTGGTACAAGACGTATTCTGATTGAAAATTAATATACTCCGATGGAAGTAAAAGTCATGTATGCTAAACTGTAGCCTGTTGAAGTCTAGAAGGTTTGTCAGCATCACATCCTTAAAAGGAAAAGTACTTATTATGCACCAGAATGGCTCCTGCATTATTATTATTAGTATTATTGTTGTTATTTTATGTGTTTTAATTTGTTGTGAGTGATGCATTAATGTGTTTGCAACATTTTAATGCTATATCTGGTCGAGCCGTGTGATTGCATGCTGTGAGATTTGTGTTGGGTAAATCAAGCTGCAGAGATATCATCACACCATCTGAAACAAATGCTCCATTACGTGAGGACTGAAGTGTGTCATGACGTCAAAAATGAGAAATTACTCAGTCATCTCTACAAGAGAGTGGAAAGACGCAGCCCACCTTGTGGCTAAAGAGCCACAGGGTGGGCTATAATTTACTCTCACTCTGAAGGTGTGTGGACCCCCAAAGTTCTGATCTTTACATGCTGCATTAGTAAAGTGTAGTAAAATCAGGGGAAAAAAAACCCTCACTACTCTGTGACCCAACTGCATGTCTTATTTTTGCCTCTCGTTTTCGAGTTCCTCAGAAGAGAGTTACAAAGGTCATTGGTTGATATTGTCTCCTATGAAATGGAACGATCGATAAAGATGCGTCACTGGTAGTCGTGAATGCAAACGTTTACATAAACAGACATGATGAGAGTTGCCGGACATTTCAAATATTCCGTCTCCTGCTCTGGTGATTTTTCTTGCATGGGATGGGGCATCCTTTTGTGGTCGTCAAGACACTCGTGATTTGTCCATAACTTAAGCTTCACGTTAGCAGTCGATCAAAGCAGTCAGACAAAAAAATATATGGACATAAACAGACATTTTTTTAACATTCTTAGTTTGATTTACCATTCTTGGTAGGCCCATATTGATTCTTCTATTCTTCAACCGTAAGAATGTGTAGCCCACACTTTCAATTTCAACATTTTGTCGACTAAAATGTGTAGTTTGTCCACAACCTGGCGCCCTTTTTCTCAAAAGTTTTGCAGAGCCTCAACAGCAGTGGCTACTTGAGTCTCTCTAGCGACACTAGCTGTGGATTCTAAATCCACAAAAGCAAAAGTCTCAGAGGAAAATAGCAGATTTAATAGTTAATGAAGAAATTTGTTTGCTTTCACCACCAACGCTGCATGTTTAAGAACCAAAACATCATAAATAGCCCACTGCAGAGCGGCCACCTTGTGGTCAAACATATTAATGAATGCACATTAGTAATCATAAAGGAAGCAGACACCGGCCTCATGGGTGAAGGTCTGTGGTTGTTGGACCCATCCACCACTCCTTCCGCCCACCCTTCTTGGGCTTGTCGCCCCCTCAGCTTACGTTGTTGTCACACTGTGTTTCCCCCTTTCTGGCCACGTATCATACTGATGTGAAAGGACAGCTTTTTTCATTGGTGTCTGATGCCAGATGTAACTGCCCAAGCATTGGTATTCAATGACCTCAGAGTGAGACCGGGTTGTAAAAGCAGATCTCATCACTGCATCATTATATGGCCCAAAGTGTGAGGACACGTAAACTTATAATCTGACATTTTAGACATTACAACAACTCTGTGCACAAAGCATAAAGAAATGTTTTTCTCCAGTTTGTTATGGAAGAACTTAACTTGGCCGGTTGGTTCCAGCGAAGGGAATCTTAATGCTTCAGCACACAATGATATTTTAGACCACTGGTTCCCAACCTGGGGGTCAGGACACCCAGAGGGTCACAGAATATTTACCAGGGTCAGAAAAAAAAAAAAAAAAATTTCCACAAAAAATTACACTTTTTGTTTTGGACTGTTCGAACTGTCTTTTTACTGTTTTCTTGTGAAATACCAGAAAGTTTCACCGCTTCAGGCCTTTAAGTTTCAAACAACACAATCTAAGTTCCACAGTAAAAACACACGAGCATCTTGTGATGAGAGGTTGTGAGTAGACATTAGTGGTATTAATGTGTCACGAGCCAAAAGGTTAGTGAGCTACTGTTTAAGGCAACAGTGTTCTTCCAGTTTGTGTTTCCTGGTTTTCCCACTTTGATGTGGAAGAATCTGATCTCAACCCCATCTAACATCTTTGGGATGAACTGAAATTCACTGACAGTGAGCTTAACCTGATGGCCAACATCAGTGTTGGGCCTCACTAACCTATCTGAATGGGAATGAATCCCAACAGCAGGTTTAATATCTGGTGGAAGGGCTGAAATCTGAAGAGTGGAGGATATTGTGGCAGTGTAATGATTTTATAATGATTATATGTTTTGACTTTCACGTATATTTTTATTTGTCCAAATTTTTTAATTAACCCTAGTGTAGAAACATGACAGCAGCCAGGAGAAATACGTTAATGGCTGTGTGCAGAGATGTCGCGACACAGGTGGAAATATCACCGCTTGAGGTAAAAGTGTTACTGCTGAAAGTCAGAGATGTCATCACAGCAGGAAGGAGAACCATCGCTGCCTCGTCACTGCTGGTGGAAACGCCACCACAAGGCGTACAGCGAAACCTGAATCATCACTGCGGGCAGAAATGCCATTAGTATGAATAGAAAAATCATTTCTAGGGATTCCCCAATAAAGTAATTTTGGCCTTCCATTTTAACTCTATATGAGTATTAGAATTTTAAATTGTTACATAATAATATTTTTCATATAATATAGCTACACAATACATGGTTAAAGTAAAGCTAGCGCCGTTTGAATTTTCCAAGCTCGCCACTGTTACTGAGTGCTCATGGTGACAACAGGAATAACACCATATAATGGGGGAGGTTTGTCTCTGTTTCTGTTACTGGTGTCAAATTCCCCTGAATTATATGACACATCTTCACCAGAAATCAGTTTGAAAAAGAAGAGTCTTAAACTGCACACGTACACAGTATGTGCCATTAAAGAAAGTAAATTAAATAAAATAAAGAAAAAAAGAGCAAACGTAAGACATAACATTGTGTGCAGTGTCTCACTTGAGTTATCTGGTTTGCAAAAACTTCTACACATCCAAATATTAATGTCAGTTAAATAAGAGCTTTGAAGAATCTATAGTCATCTGGCTAAACAGAAATATAAAACTGTGTGTCATCTGCATAATGTATGATATTACGTGATTTAATAAATATAGATGGACAGCAGTTAAAGTAAACAATACTGATTATGATAATAGTCAGCAAAACCTAATAATCTTTAATTGTATATTATTGATTTTCTGCTACAATCCTAATTAAAGTACAAAGTTAAGCAGAATTAAGGAAATCATAAGCAAAAATAACATTACAAGCAGCGACTCATTTGACTCATTTGGTTTGCAACTCATCCAAATATTAATGTCAATGAAATAAGAGCATTTAACAATTTGGGGACATCTGGCTAAACAATAGAAATGTGTATCATCTGCGTAATGTAAAATATTAGGTGATGAAATATGAATAGATGGACAGCAGTGGCCATTCAAACCATCACCAGAATAAATGTCAGTATTGTACGTTTCTGCAGTCACAGATATTTGACATTTTCATGTTATTATGTAGCAGATACACTGAAAATGTCTTTACCTTTCAACAATGCTGTGGTCCATCAGTGGACTAGTCTCCTGCATGTTTCTGATATGAATGTAATGATTAAATGATATATTTTGGTGGTTTGAGTTGAAGGTGTGAGAAAGAATAGTATCAGTAACATTGTTAACACTGTGCTACATTACAGAGAAATACAAACCGTACTAATGAACCTTCATTAATATAGGCCTATATTTTATCTCCAAGTGCACGTCACACACTGAGCGAGCCGCCTGTTAATGACGCTGTGGGCTAATGGGCATGTAGCTACTTCCATGTTTCAGATGATACGTCATGTTTGTAGTCGACCAATGAAGATGAGTTTACATATCACCTTGGGTTCGTCCTTCACCTTCTCAAAATGATCCCACACTTTGGATTTCCTGCCCGACATGTTATTAACTAGCCTGTGGAATAACCGCAGGTACCAGCCCTGGAAATTAACCTGACTCCTGTCTGACTGCTGAGCGTGGACACTTCCTCTGTCTGTCCTTTCAAAGTAAACTCACACATGCTCCAGTCATATAGGTTTGGATTTATGTTGACAAGGTGCAGCTCCTGATAGAGTTTCACTTTTTTTTATGTGTAGTTTATTTGTCCACATACTTCAGTTAACCCTAGTGTGGAAACATAACTGCAGCTGCGAGTGCGTTAATGGCTGTGGGCAGAGATGCCGCGACACAGGTGGAAATATTACCATTTGAGGTAAAAGTGTTACTGTTGAAAGTCAGCGATGTCATCACAGCAGGAAGGAGAACCATCGCTGCCTCGTCACTCCTGGTGGAAACGCCACCACAAGGCGCACAGCGAAACCTGAATCATCACTGTGGGCAGAAATGCCATTAGTATGAATAGAAAAATCATTTCTAGGGATTTTTTTTTTCTTTTCTGGTCGACTAATTTTTGGTCGACTATTAGGGTACAGCCCTACAAAAACCACTTGGTTGTGGTTTGGAATAGATCATGTTATCCCTCAAAATACCTGGTCTTTGGGGCACAATCCCAGCAGTAAAAGCAATGATGTCTTGGTTAAAAAAAAACAAATGCTTTTCGTGGCACTATCCTCAGTGGAACCACAGCAACAGGTCAGTAAAACACCCCACATCTGGTGGCTAAAAGGCTGCTGAAAACGCAATGATGATTAACTAAAAAACAACTTGCCATGTTGCAGTTTACATCCATGTCTGTCCAGACTCATGTAGCAATGACAAAGAAGTGACATTTTCTAAAACGTGGATGCTTCACATCTGTCTTCAACCCGGCAGATTAGAAGATTAGAGTCACCAATTTAGTATCTGACCAAATGTCTCCCCTTCTGTTCCTGAAATATGATGTTGAGTAATCACCGTAAAAGTGTTCTATGCAGAACATGATGATGTCACAGTGAGGCTGACCTTTGACCTTTTGGATATAAAATGCCATCACTTTGTCATTTTATCCTGTTAGACATCTGTGTGGAATGTTACCATATGAATTTTTGAGTTGTGGCCAAAAACTAATGGACGTTTGTGCCAAATTTTGAGATTGAGACATAGCGTTCACAAAAATGAGACGTCTGTAATGCCAGGGATCAGCACGCTCAGGGCCCATCACCCCCTCAGCCCACAGTGACCTTGACCTTTGACCACCAAAATCTAATGGGTTCATCTCTAAGTCCATGTGGACGTTTGCACCTCATTTGAGGAAAATCTCTCAGGGCCCTCTTGAGACATCATGTTCAATAAATAGTATGTACGTACAGACAGCCTGCAGACATAATGCCTGTGACCATGGCTATCGCCAGCGTGAAGGGCATAGAAACCTCAACATACCGTTTTGTAAAGCCTTACAGCAAACAAATACCTGAAGAGAAAGTTCACACGGTGCAGCTTCAAATTCACAATCACGTTGTAAGAAAAAAAAAAAGGTGTTTATTTTTATTTCTAAAGACGAGTTGTTTTATTTAAATAAAATCAAACGTCTTATTTCTTGCGTGTACTGAAATCCTGTGTCAAGGATCTGTGTAACTGATTTCATAATGGAAAACTAAAATGCATCAGTAGCATTTTAGTTTACCTGTGGTGCAACAGAAGAATCAGTTCTGCTAGTCTGACACACACACACACACACACACACACACACACACGTTGGCAGTTGCCTTTCTAGGGAAACGTTAATTAACTGGAATGAAGTGGCTGTCTTCTACATTTAAAACCTTAATCACCTCTTTGTGTGTGTGTGTGTGTGTGTGTGTGTGTGTGTGTGTATTTCCTAGAAGTCTAGAACCAAGCAGTTTTTTCCTGTGGGCCAACCGTCAACATAAACTCACTCACACACACACACACACACACACACACCACATCCTCTTCTGTGTGGTGGAGGGTTGAATTTCCCACCTATTAACACATCACACACTCCATCAGATTAAGTAATTCCATCACTGACCCGTGACCTCTGACCCCTGCAGCATGTCCACAGATGTGTACTCTGAACAGCTACTGTAAAAATGTTGAATAAAGAAAATGTAAAGCAGAGTTATTGTGGTTTTAGCAGCAGTTAGTTTTTAACTGTCCTGCAGCTGCATGATGCAGCAACTGAACGCAGCTTCACTACAGTCTGACCTCACAGTGAATTAGACACAGTTTTCTACTGTTAACTCAACCAGCTGAGTCACTGACGGTGCATTTGAATCTCATGTTGCTTCAGTATACTTGAGTCTTTCAGTTTTCAGGTGTTAGGTGTTCAACTTTTATGCCACAAGAGAGCAGAGCACTGGGTGGAAGTTAAACAGTTAATCCTGATACAACATTTAATTCTGTTTCACTTGACTCAGGTCAGTGGCATTCATGTGGATGCTATGGCAACAACACTCTCTGATGGCAGTGGAAAAATGCACCATGCCACACCACAAACACTGCTCAGGAATGACCTGACGAACATGACAAAAAGCTCAAGGTGTTGTCCTGGCCTCTGAATCTCCCACACCCCAATCTGACTGAGCATCTTGGGACGACCAACCCCACCTCACAACTGACAGGTCTCAAAGGATCTGAAGCCAGCACCAGTCATGTGTCAGACACAAGTCAGATCCAGAGAGGCCCCACTGTAGATTAGGGGTACCTCTGAGGTACCAGCATGTCCCATGGATGCTTGATCAGATTTGGATCTGGGGAATTCGGAGGCCAGGTTGATGCCTTTTGCTTTTGTCATGTTCCTCGGACCACTCCTGAGCAGTCTGCAGTGTAGCATGGTGCATTGTCCTGCTGGGGGGCCACTGACATCAGGGAGTCCTGCAGCCATGAGGAGAGATACCTGATCTGCAGAGGTGTTCAGGTGGGTCGAGCGCATCAAGTAGCATCCTCATGAATTTCTGGACCAAAAGAACCCCAGGGGAGCATTGCATTGTAACAAGATGATCAATGTTCCGCTCCCCGCCCGCACACACAGAGCTAACTGTTAGCATCACATGGCTACAGTTAGCTAACGATTATTAGCGGGTTTAACGACAGAATCAGGCTGTTTCACTGTTGGTGTTAGTTTGTTGGGACCATTGACAGTGTTTGGTTCCTTACTCTAAAAATGTAACACATTACTCATTGCTCTTTTCAAAAGTACTTAGATTACTTTACTCATTACTCCCTGCCAACAGATGTGTCTCTGTGTGAATGTGAGCTGTATTTTCCCAAAGATCTGCCTGACAGACGGAGAGTCACTCATGGAGCGACATTTCATCCACAAGCTTGATCACTTCTCTGTGTCTGCAGCTGTCCACCGTTCACATCCAGTTTGGGTTGTTTAGCCAGTGCAGGACTACAGCCGACCTCCGCAGCTGAGGAGGGCTCACCTTTGGTGGGGTGTATTTTCTGGAGCTTCAGGTCGTAGTCAGTTTTAGTCCGAATAAATCATTTTTCCTCCCGATAGAATCAAATTAATAAGAATATTTCCAGCTGCTGAGGTAAAAACTAGCTCGTTGCTTTGTGGCGTGCCTGCTCCTTGTGACGATTATGAAAATGAGTCTGCTGATGCTGACTTCCACATCCAACAGTTACAGATCAACATGATGATTCATGATTTGCTGGCAAGCTGCGAGCGTTTAGACACACAGAGCCGGATTGGCGAGTTGATCCAAGGTGCCCAATTTTCCTCCTCGTAGGGTAGACATATTGGTGGAACCCTTTTAGTTTAAACAGACCGAGGCGGCCTTCTGCAACGGGAGGAGCTGTTGAAGACTTGTGGGAGGAGCTGTTGATGACGCCGCACGTGCGAGCCACTGGCGGTGGATAAACAGGAAACAGCTGATAGCAGGAATTAGCGAGCAGCTAGTAGCAAGAGGGAAACACAAACCTGACAGACACTGTAAAGATGAGCAACTGGGGAGACAAGGAATTGCGCGCCCTCCTTGTCCTCGCAAACGAAGAGGCCATTAACCGTCAGATGACGGGGACGGTGAAGAACGGGCCGACTTACGAGAGAATCGCCGAAGGACTGACCAGCCGCGGCTTCCCTCCCACGTCACTGTTTACGTCACACGCTGAGCTACACGTTTTGTTACTTGCTCACGCCCCCCATTGCCCCGAAAAAGGCACATTCTGTATAAACAAAAGTAGGTAGGCGGCATTTTGCTGCACTTCCCGATTTTGTTTTTATACGGCCAATGCTGAAAAAACACTGATTGGGCTTTCCTGTAAATTTGCACAACTCCTGTCTAAAAAGGGCTGTTGTGTCACCTGATTGATGTCAGTCCAATATTCTCTCTGTTCACTCTGTTTTTGGTCTCCACCAGCTCCTGAGGGAAACATCTGTCTCTTTAGCTGCTAAATGTTCCACTATGTTCCAGCTGGTATCAAACTGTAGCCCAATTTACACCATCTGTTTAAGTCAGAAATGATGCGCTGTTACTCCGCCTCACTGTTCTATATAAAAGGTACGATCAAGGAATGGGAGGTCAGAGTTGTGTCACCTTGAAGCCTGGAGCAAAGGTAGTGACACAGTCAAATCAACATCTTTGTAAAGCTTAGTTCAGACCAAAGATTGATGATGAGATGAAACTGTTTTAGAACTTTTTTTTTTTTACCTTTATTTAACCAGGTAAAGCTTATTGAGATATAGAATCTCTTTTTCAAAAGCGACCTGGCCAAGAGGCAGCAGAATTTTATAGGCCTAGTACAAACAGTAATAAAAAGAAATAACAATCGTAGAATAAATAAAAATAAAATTATCAGGGATAGATTAAAAGATGTGTAACATCTGATTTAAAAACAGTGACAAAGCCCAATGCTTTTGAGTTCCTTAGTTTTAAGAATTTTAACAAAGCTCTCCAGAGGGATCAGAGACAAGTGTCAGAGGTGTGAACTGGACGGTCTGAGCTTGACTCAAGCCGGCTGATGGGGTCACCTGACACTCTTGCTGGTCAAATGGCCGGCGGCTGGTTTAAAAGCATGTCAACAGGCATGCTGTCTAAAATCTCACACTGGGGCAACATGATGCCGCCGCTTCGTTGCAGCAGTAAGGCGCTTGTGTTTCTCTGCGGTTCACTGCTGAGCAGGGGGTGCACAATGACTTTATCAGAGATGAAAACTAAAACTATCAGCTCAAAGACACTGAAAACTTTACCAGTTTCTTTGCGTTTGTCAGCAGTTTCTTTTTTCCACCCTGAACAGAAATAAGATGAGCTGACTCAGCACGGAGATGGCGATGATGAAGATGATGGTGGTGGTGGCGACAATGATGATGTGTTCAGTTCAGTGTTGTGTCAGCGCGTGGGGGCGGAGATCTCGCTCTGGGTTTCAGCAGTTGTCGTGACGACGGCGATTTTCCACTGTGAACTGTTCCCTTAATTCCTCTTTAATTCTTCTATCAACTCAAACTAAGGTCTGACCTCAACCTTCAAACGGCAAACGTAAATTCAGGTTTGAATTTAGGAGACAAAAAGTCGCCTCCTCCTTTTCACTTCTTGTCATTTGTTCTCCTCCTTTATTAATTTTTCTTTCTGCCCTTTCCACTCCTCTTCCTCTCCTCTCTGGTGTTTCCTTCCTGTATCGTCCTCTTCCTTAACTTCCTCCTCTCATTTCCTTTTCCTTTCCCTGTTTCTTCTCTTCACATCCTACTTTACTGTTTTATTATCCTTACATTTTCCTTTCCTTACCAGTCCTTTCCTCGCTTCCCTTTCTTTGTTTCTTCCCCTTTCTTTCTTTCCTTTACCTTTCCGTTCCTTCCCCCATTTACTTTCGTTTCTCTCCTTTCTTTACCTTTCCTTCTCCATCACTCCTTTCTTTATCTTTTCCTTTCTTTCTTTCCCTTTCTTTGCCTCTCCTGTACCCTTTCCTTCCTTTACCTTTCCTTTCCTCTATTCCCTTCCCTTTGCTTTCCCCCTTCCCCCTCCTTTTCCTTCTCTCAACACATAAGGAAATCCAGCCTGTGTACGTCCACGTCGTTTTAAACCTTGACCAGCAGAGGGCGACATCACTCCAACATTACAGCTCTCTGATTAGGAACCAGCACCAGTCATCATCATCAGTGAGGAAGATAAAAATCTTTATTTCACTAAAAAAATCTGTTTGACAAATTCACATAAATATGGCTACAATAATTTATATAAAATATTTTCCTTCATACTGTTATTAATTCAATATATTAAAGGTTCAAGTACGTCTAACACTTCTTCAGTGAATACTCAAATACAATAAATATTTTCTGAAAAATAACTTATTCTGTAAATAGAGCTACATTAATACAAATGTTGAACATTTAAAACAGGAATCAATACTTCAAAATAAAATACGATTAAAGACCTTTTTTAGAAGCTGCTGCTCAGACAGCTTCTGCTGACGGTGATCGAGGCTCAGTGTCATTACCTACAAACAAAATACCACTTTTTTTTTTAACGTAACAGATCAAAAGATTTTAAAAAAGATTTTGGGCACTGAAACATTTAGACCTCGTGTCCTGAAACAGCTCAGTCAATACTTCCTGAGGAGAAGGTGTAACGATGGCAGCGATCCAAACTCATTTTGAAAAATCAAACTAAACAGATTTAAATAAAACTGAAAATGATGATGATGAAGGTGACAATGACAATACTGACGACGATAATTCGGCTGCTGATGATGACGAGGCTCTACAGGACGTGGTGCTGAGCCAGCTCATCGATCCACCTGAGGATGAAGGTGAACTCTCCAACGGCCTTCAGCGCTCCTTCGTCTCTCCTCCTCTGCAGAAAGTCAAACACAGGCAGCGTTATCGCACACTGATGAGGATAACGTGAAATCAAATCATATCATCACCTCAGAGCCGAGTAAGACAGGAGTGCAGTATGAACAGTAGCAGCAGCTGTGGCTGTCGTACCATCTGTAACTTTACCTTTTTAATTTTTCTCTCCAGTTTCTTGATGATTTTGAACCATTTTGAAGGTTTGGAGGAGGAAACCTGAACAGAGACAAAAACACATCAGTGAGTGTGTATGTGTGTTCTGTGTGTGTGTATTTCACAGCATGTGTGTGTTCCTCTCTCCACTCTGTGCTGATCAGCTGTCTACAGTGTTCAAAGACGTCTTTAACCGAGTCCCAGCCTGCTTCAAATCATCCACTATCATCAACCTAAAATCACAGGACTTAACGACAACAGACCCATCGCCCTGACGGCCCTTGCAGACAACACCGCCAACATGGCTGTCCATTTTATCCTCAGGAGCCTGTGCCAGATTCATGTTTGTGCTGTCAACACCATCATCCCAACTCTGCTGCAGGACAAAGCTCTCCCACCTGCACCTGCCCACCTGCACAAACTTCCTGTCTGACAGGAAGCTGAAGCTGGGGAAACATGTCTCTGATTCTTGGACCACCAACAGCGGTTACCCTCAAGGCTCCGTCCTTCCCCTCTGCTCATCTCCCTGTGCACCAACAGCTGCACCTCCACTCATCTGCGCGATAAGTTCCTGAAGTTTGCAGATGACACCACCCTAACTGGACTTATCTCTGGTGGGGATGAGTCCGCATACAGGTGTGAGATTGACCATCTGGTGACCTGGTGCAGACAGAGCAACCTGGAGCTCAACACTCTGAAGACGGTGAAGATGGTTGTGGATTTCAAAAAGAACACAGCCCCACCCGCCCCCATCACCCTGTGTGACTCCCCAGTTGACGCTTTATCACCCAGGACCTTGAGTGATGGTCCAAAAAAGGCTCAGCAGAGGAAGTACTTCCTGCAGCAGCTGAAAAAGTTCAACCTGCCAAAGACAATGATGGTGCGCTTCTACTCTGCCATCATTCAGTCCATCCTTTCCTCCTCCATCATCGTCTGCTACGCTGCTGCCACTGCCGAGGACAAGGGCAGACTGCAGAGGATCATTCCCTGCGAGCGTCTGCAATCATACCATCCCTCCAGGACCTGTACACCTCCAGGACCCAGGACCTCATGACCCCTGACGCAGGCAGGACAGATGGTGGCCGATTCCTCACACCCAGGACCTCACACCACCACAGCTGATCTCATCAACAAGGCCCAGGACCCCACTGACACTGACTCTGGATGTGTGCACACAGCAGTGTGTGTCTGTGGTTGTGTACTCACACAGTGCTGCAGTGTGTGTTGGATTCGGTGCAGCAGGTCGTTGTAGTGGAGGGGGAGGAGCTTCTGGACGACCTCGTTCCTGAACACACTCCTCTGGTAGACATCAATCAGTTCCCGCATCTCCAGCCAGCCAATGGCACGCTGAGGAGGAGAGAGCATCATTACACAGAGTCATCACTACAGTTGTGTTAAATTAAAGCAGCACAGAGACTTCACTTCCACAGTAACAGACATCCAGAGGATGATTTCACTCTGACACCTCCTCTGCTTCGTCCCACAACACAGGAGAGACTGCAAACATCTAACACGTAAAGCTAAGCTAACGTAGGCTACAGAGATACATCAACATCTGCAAACACGTTCATCACTGTCTCAGTCTGACAGCTGCAGGTTGGCAGCCCCCTGATAGGCAAACTCACAGAGAATGGACTGCAGCTGCTGACAGCACCATGAATCGCACATCACTTGCAGACGCCATCATCCCTGTCTCAAGGTCCAGTTCACAAAATATATTGTTCTAATGATATTACAGCAGAAACACACCCACAAAGTTTGCGCTGCAATTTGCCCTGTTTATGGTGTCTGACTGCAGTTATCCAAAGTATAAATGTTGCCTTTGTGCCAAAAACCTCGTCGGCAGAACCACAGGGAGAGAAAAAGGAAGCAGCGACCGATGAGGTGCACAGGCATCCCTCGAAACTTCAGGTGAGGAATTTAAACGTGACACAAACTGCGACAGGCCTTGCCGTACACATGCTGCGTTTTATGCACCCTGATATTTAATTTTGAAGTTTCTAACGTAGACATGTGGCAGGTGAGCGGGGCTGAAACAATTCCTAGAGCGACTCGAATGATGCGGCCACTAAAAAGCCTCGAGGCAAGACAAGAAAAGAGCGAGAGATACCCCAAAGGAAACGACATAAAGTGTAGAGCGTGGGATCATTATAAGTTCAAATAAAAAAAAAAAGTTAAGTGTGTTTTGCAAAACAGAGTTAGCATACCACAACAGCACGTCCTCAATGCTACAACATCTAAGAAGAAAGCATTCAGTGTATGATCGAGTTCACCGAGCAAATTAAAGCAATAAATATGTTGAATTTTTAAAAAGGAAACAAATGTGTTGCTCATCTCTCACTTCTGTTATTTACTTTTATATATTAGTCTTACCCTTAATAAAGCTAAAGTAATATAAAGAAAACACGCATTATTTCTTATCCGAATACTCGATTAATCACCAGAATAATCGATGGAATACTCGATTACTAGAAGAATCAATAGCTGCAGCCCGACACCAGAGTAATGCTGTCACTGCACGCATGCGTTCCCAAGCGTGTTCAACTTTTGGAACGTAGCAGCACACACTGCATGTCATGTGACGAGGACCAACCAATCACAGCCGACAGATATCTTTCCTTCTTCAGTAAGTACTAGTCCATAGCCATTGGTAGCTTTGTCACCTTCTACCTATGCCAGTCCTCAATGCCTATGTGCAGTTTCACATAGATTGACCACGTCAGTGAGTAGAAAAACGTGGGACAGACAGAATGACTGACTGACAGAATGACACACTGACAGTTTCCGTGATTATGTACAGCATACCATACCATGACTTAGTCATACCAAACATTAGAAAACAACACCAACATTGGTCCACAGGGGGAGCCACAGCGATCGGTCGCATTTTAGCCATTTTGAAGCATTTTTCTGTTGTTATAGCGCCACCCAGTTGCCAATTAGAGTTAAATTTCTCCAGTCACCTTGAGGCGTCCTGTTCTACATATCTACCAAGTTTAGTACAAATCCATATGGCGGTTAGGCCTAGATAAGAAATGAGCTCTCTAGCGCCCCCATTTTGTTTGATGGGGTCAATAATGGAGGGGTCCCCTCAGATTATGTGTGGTCATATGCCTACAAAGTTGCGTGGTGATGGGTGAAACCCTTGAGATGTTATACACCTTTATGTGATGAGCCACGCCCTCCGCAATATTCATTGCCTTATAGAAGCTCAGTTTTAGTAAGTTTTCCAACTTTTGCCAAGAGGGAACTTTAGATATTGGTCCCTAGATTATGTTCACCCAGTTTCATGCAGATCGCTCAAACTTCCTAGGAAGAGATCCATTTGAAGTGTTTTTCAAAAAATTCTAAATGGCGGAAAATCTATATAAGCGGAAGTTATGGGTTCTTGAGGCAAATGTGTTCCTCATGAGGAGAGGCATCTCTGTGCAAAGTTTCATGTCTCTACCACATACGGGGCATGAGATATGCCCATTCAAAGTTTGACATTTCAATGGGTTGCTATAGCGCCCCCCTTTGGCCAATTGATGTAATATTCCTTCATTCACATCCTCCCATGACCCTCTACCACTGTGCCAAATTTCACATGGATTGACCAAGTCAGTGAGGAGAAAAACCTGGAACACACACACACACACAGTAGTAGATAGTAAACATCAGTGTGTGATAAATGTGGAGGAGAAATTGATCATGTTGGTTCAGAGCTGTCAGAGCGTCACATCTGTCCCACAGACAAACAGGAAGTAGATCAGCTCAGGGTTTCAGGTAAACAGGCTGTGAAAGATGGAAATGAACTTTTGGACATCAGCTCATCTTCTGCTTCACTACTCACAGTAAATTAAAGTTTGACCAGGGGCCCAAACCTTTGCAGGACACTGTACAGTCCTCTCTGACATAACCCTCTGAGTTACAGAGGATCAACAGACTGGCACAAATCAAACACCCTGTGAGGTAAAAATCAAACACTGGAACTTTGTTGAGGAAACACGACTAAATTACTTCCTTCATGAAATCCAACCTGTCTGCTGGACTGGAGGGTGCGTCAGCTGCAACGTGTCGGGAAACACCAGAGGGTCGCTGGTTTAACGTGTTAATGATTGTGGGAAGGAATTCCAGGAGTGTTGGTGCTGAGGTGCTTTCAGGTTTCAGGTTTCAGGTTATGCGCGGCTCTGTGTGTGCGTTAGCTTGGAGATGGTGAGTGTGGTTGTGGTTGAGGTAAACCAGGCGGACACCAGTATAGGTGAAGCCAAAACCTCAGCAAAGAGTTACTTCCACTTCAGGTTTACTGACCTCTGAACATTTGGTGCAGAACTTTGGCAGCAGTCGGTGTCGCCTGGAGAACTTCTCTTCTTTCTGCAGATAAAAACATCACATTTATTATTCGTCTCTTAGTGGCACTGCTTTTATATCGGGTGAACTCATGACCTTTTGGTATTCATTCAAACCGTTTTCTGCAGGTGCCAGACACGAGGAACAGAATTATAATAACCTTACACACAAAACAAGGGTCAGAACAGAACACAGTGTAAAGACGACCCAACAGGGACGCCACAACATTCAGAATAATACAATTAACGTACAGTTTCATCCATGAAATACAGAAAAGGTCAAATAAGAAAACTCATAAGGAATATTTTCACAATAATCAGGTCATGCACTTAACTGTACACATACTGGAAAAACCTTTCATTGTTTCTCTGAGGCTCTTTGGAACCTGATCCACTCACAGATCATAGACCTGCTCCTTATCCTCTGCTGATAAATACCACAAAATGGCGGCTTTATTTGGAGTGGTGATTATAAAGAAGTTAATATTACAAGTGCGGAAGACAGAAAACAAGAAGAAGAACAAGGAGAAGAAGAACAAGGAGAAGAACAAGAAGAAGAACAAGGAGAACAAGAGAAGAACAAGAACAAGGAGAAGAACAAGAGCAATAACAAGAAGAAGAACAAGAACAAGGAGAAGAACAAGAAGAAGAGCAAGAACAAGAAGAAGAACAAGAAGAACAAGAAGACGAAGAACAAGGAGAACAAGAAGAAGAACAAGGGGAAGAACAAGAAGAACAAGAACAAGGAGAAGAACAAGAAGAACAAGAAGACGAAGAACAAGAAGAACAAGAAGAAGAACAAGGGGAAGAACAAGAAGAACAAGAACAAGAAGAAGAACAAGAAGAACAAGAAGACGAAGAACAAGAAGAACAAGAAGAAGAACAAGGGGAAGAACAAGAAGAACAAGAACAAGGAGAAGAACAAGAAGAAGAACAAGAAGACGAAGAACAAGGAGAACAGCAATAACAAGAACAAGAAGAAGAAGACGAAGAGGAAGAAGAAGAACAAGAACAAGAAGAACAAGAAGATGTTCCAAGATAAACTTCCTGATGAAATTAAACTTGTTGAGGAGGCCACGATGACTAAAACATATCTCCATCTCCATGACAACGGCGCAAACTGATGAAGACTGTGAGCCGCAGTAGAAAGCTCAAGAAAAAGCAAGTGAGTGGACGGTTTTACTTTTTGTCCTTTTTTTAATTTGAAGTATTTGATGTAGCCTGATTTTATTCCTCAAACACAATGACATGATTAACTGTGTAACGTGGAGTCAGTGGATGAGACGAGCTCCTTTTGTAAAAGTTGTGACATCACAGAGTGAAGTTTAATCCCTGCATTTATAATCTGACTGAATCTGGCTTCACACACTGTGACTGACACACACACACACACACACACACACATATATATATATATGTTTGTGTGTGAATGTGTGTTCGTCCTGTCGTGAAGGAAAAAGCGCTCGCTGTGATTTCAGTCACGACGTCTTTGATCTGATCAGAAACTTTGATCTCGTTTAAAAACTGCAGCTTTTCACACTTTCACTTCTTGTCTGAGGCTGAACACCAGCGAGTCACAGAACGACTCATCAATACCAGTTATTGATCCTCGTGTGGAAATGTGTTTAAATCTGTAACAGACGGTTCAGATCAAATGCTGCAAACATTTACTGAAACATTTATTTTGAAAGAACTGATGCTGATAATTGACTCTGACCATTGATCGGTAATCACCACTGATATTGATCAGTTTAGAGCTCAGTAGAAATTATGTGTTGATCCTTTTGCTTTCTGATCAATAATAATCAATAATTAATCCTCAATTGTTTGTTTATAACTAACCTGACACACTGATTAGATAAACTAAGTGTTATATTGGGATTTAATTGATAGTAAATTGATACACTGATTGGCAGATGAATTGATGAGAGTGATTACTGACATCTGATTGATAATAAACTGATATGCTGATTTTAAGACTAATCAATAAATGATATTACTGAGATTTAACTGTTAATGAATCAAAATATTGTATGAGAGATTATTGACATTTAATGTATTGACACTGATTAACAGACTAATCAATATATCGATTATTGTCTTTCATTGATAGTAAACTGACACATTGATTGGCAAACTAATCAATAATTGGTATTATTGATCTTTCATTCATTTTAAACTGACATATTGATTAGCAGATAAATCAGTAACAGTGATTAATGATGTTTAACCAATGACAAACTGATAGTGAACTGATTTATTGATAAGCAGACTAATCAATAAGTGTTACTGCTGAGATTTTATTGATCTCATATTGACATTGCGATTAAGACACTCATCAATAAGTGTCATTATTGACAGTTAGAGTCTGATCAGTGGTTATTATTGACCTGATTATTGATCTTCAGTTCATCCTCAGTCTAACAAACAGTCGGAGCTGTTGATCACCAGTTATTGATCTCTTACCGGCAGCTTGTTGATCAGCTGTTTGGTCCGGCTCCACAGCTCTCGAATCAGCTCGGCGGGGATCTCCTGTCGGCAGGTGAGCCCTCGCTCAGGCGTCGCCGTGGCAACGTGCCCCTCTGCGATGAGGCTGACGAGCAGAGTGAGAGCAGATGTCCTGACGAGGAGGAGAAACATCTTTAACTGCAGTAGGTGCACTCCTCTCTGCCACATTTATACATCCTCCTCCTCCTCTTCTTCTCTTTCATCTCCTCCTCCCCCCTTCCTCACCCCTCCCCCTCTTTTCTTCGTCTCCTTCCTCCTCTCCTGTTTCAGAAATTTCCTAAAATCACTGACTCACTGCTGCGACTTTCCAAGGAGTCCCCCTGCTGATGTCACCTCCCTTTTCCTTCCCTTTCTCCTCCTCTCTTCCTTTTTTAAATTTCTCCTCCTCTTTTCTCCTCCTGTTGGCTCTCCTCCTTCCCCTCTTGTTTTCTCCTTTCTGTATTTTCTCCTCCTTTCTCCTCTCATCTGTTTCTCTCTTCTTTAATTTTACTTCTCTTTTCTCCTTCTGTCCCTCCTTCTCCTCATTTCCTTTCTTGTTCTTCTCTCTGTGCTTTCAGCTCCTCCTTTCCCCTTCTTCCTCACTTAATTCCTCCTCTCCTCTCATGTTGTCTTTCCTCCTTTCTTTTATTTTCTCCTCTTTTTCTGCATCCCTCCTTTTTTCTCTCTTTGTATGTTCCCCTCCTTTCTCCTCTCCTCTTCTTCTCTTTTCTTTAATTCACCTTCATCTATTTTCTCCTTCTCTTTCTGTCTCTCCTCTTCTCTCCATCCCTCCTTCTCCTCTCTCATTGTCTTTATTTTCTCCTCCTTCCTGGTGTTTCCTCCTTTCTTCTCGTGTCGTCTCTCCTCCTTTTTTCCTCTGCTCCTTTCCTGCCTCCACCCTACTTTTTCTCTTTCTGGATTTTCTCCTCCTTTCTCCTCTCTTCTTCTCCTTTCTGTTCTTTTCCTCCATCTAGTTTCTCCTCCCCTTCTTGTTCTCCTATATTTTCCTCTCTCGTTTTACTCTATTTTTACCTCCTTTCTCCTCTCTTTCTCCTTTTCCTTAAGTTTCTCCTGTTGTCTTCATTCCCAGCATCCCTCCTTCTTCCTCTCCTCTTCTTCTCCTCCTGGCCTCCTTTCTTTTTTTCATCCCATCTTAGTTTCTCCTCCTTTTGTCCCATGTTTTCTCTCCTTTATTTTTCCTCTCCAGCTCCTTTCTTTCTTTCTTCCTTTTATCTTTTCCGCTCTCTTTCTTCCTCGTCTCTTTTCTCCGCTCCTCTTTCCTCACCTCCTTCCTCCTACTTTCCTTTCTTTTAATATGTTTTTTTTCCTACTTTTCATCTCCTCCTCTTCTTTCTTTCTCCTGTTGGTTCTCCTCTTTTGTTTCTTTCTTTCATTTTATCTTTCTCTCCTTTATCCAGGAAACAAAGAGAGGAGGAGTCATTTTCATCGTCTCTACCATTGTCCTTTGTACTCCTCCTTTTCTCTTTCTCCTTTCCTCCTCCTTTTTCTTTTTTCTCCCATCTTTTCTCCCTCTCTTCTCTTTTTCTTTATTTCCTCCTCCTTCCTTTCCTGTTTGTTTTCCTCTCCTTCCTTGCCTCCTTCTTCTACTTCCTTCCCTTTTTCTTCTTCCTCTCTCCTCCTCCTCCTCCCCTGGCTTTCCTTTTTTTTCTCCTCTTCCTCACCTCCTCTCCCGTTCTCCTCTGTCCTCCTCCGTCTCCTCACCCCGGTGGCGATGGTGTCACCTCACCCTGGTTTTGGTGTTTAGATGTGCAGTCAGATAAAACTAGGTTGTGGCTTCGGTTCGACGCAGTCGAGGAAACGGTGACTCGGCACATTTCCCACCCTGGCAGGTTTCAGAAAGTGCCGAGACGTTCGTCATCCAACCCAGATTTAAGGCGATGTCAGCACGCCGGCACCATAGAAGAAGAAGAGGACGACGAATGTCTGCAGCTGCTTCTGAGTCAAACAAGAATAGAACAAGTGATGATGATGATGATGATGGTGTGTGTGTGTGTGTGTGTGTGTGTGTGTGTGTGTGTGTGTGTGTTGTAGGCCTCCTTCCTGGAAGTCAAAACAGTAACCAGGTCAATCAGCCGCACTGATTATACACCGTCTGTCTGTCTGTCTGTCTGTCTGTCTGTGTACAAGTGCACATTTCACAAGAGCAATTTTTGTCACATCATTTTGTGGTTGATTGACAGGTAGTCCGCCTGCACAATGCATGCTGGGAAAAGCTCCAGCACCCTCTTAACAGTCACAGTGTCGTACTGTAACAGCAACACGCTTGTTTTAGTCACAAGAGTATTTTGTTTAAGGCCGGGAGAGATGGTGCTGCACATAAAGCTGGGGTAGGCAGGTTTTATGTTGCCGCCATTGGGCAAAAATCTCATAATAAACTTTGAGCATTTTGTTAAATCAAAGTTTTGCGAGAGAAAACTAGACTTCTTCTGTTCACGTTGTTGTAGATGAGCCGGATTCAAAGGTTGAGAATCCTGCAGAGAAAGTTGCTATTCCAACATCGGCAACAACTGGCAACACTGCAGAGCAACCCCCAAAAAACAGAAGACAGATCAAACAGAGTCTGAAAGAGAGTCTGTAGAAGTGTTTCGGAGACGGAGAGAAAATGTTGCTAATAGTTTAGCCTTTTAATAACTGGAACTAAAGGCTTCAAATTATGTTTATGTAGCTAACGTTAGCTTGAGCCTCAAATAAAAATGTGTCCTCCGCCTCACTCCCCGCCACTACAGACCACTTCACTGGGAGGAGACCAGGCAGCGGCTACCCAAATCCAGCCAACACAAACCCCAGCTCTGGTGGACAGGAACAACTCCCCACTGCATCAGAAAACTTTCTGTTGCTGCCGTTACGCAGGTCCGACTTGAAGCTGCTGCTGGACACCAGCTCGCTGTGACACCCTGCACTGGGGGGGTTGAGCTGGCCAAATTAGAGCCTCTGACTAAAGGACCATCACTGGAGCTGCTGCCCGCTCTCCTCCTGGCGAGGTGGTCTGTAGCGGCGGGGAGCGAGGCGGAGGGGAGCAAGGCGGAGGGGAGCAAGGCGGAGGGAGCGTGGGGTGGCTAGCTGCTAATTCTGGTCTCATTTGTGAGATACACAGATTGTGAGAGGGGCTGAGACAAGGAGCTGTGTGCAACTCTACAGTGAAATAGGATGAAATAAATCAGTGTATGGGAAACTGTCGCAGTCGTCTGGTGGGAGGGGCTTCGGACAGAGAGCTGCAGGAGGAGGGTGTGTTTTCCAATTTTCGATTTCTGCCATCCCACAGCTTTCAGTTACATTTTTAATGGAGGAGTAGAGTGTTTCTACACTGTAAGAGATCTGAGTAGTTTTACTTTCTGTTCTTGTAGCGTCAGTTTGTTGTTGGAGCAGCTGACAGAAAGACGTTCAAGCTGTAAAAGTGTAACTGTATTTTTAATTCTACTATTGTGACTGTACTTTATTAAAGTAAAAAATCAGATTACACCTCATCTATACTGAGACAAAACATTGTTTGGTTAAAGGAAAATCATCTAAATTATGATTTCCAGTATGTTATTTTATGGTCTAGGAAAGTTTAAGTTGTAAACATGAGCTCATATCTGTCAAATCCAGAAACCGGAGGAGTGAGTGTCAGTGTTGTGATGTCATAGAGTGTATAATCTGGATCTGCTCCACAGACGATCAATGAGAGCCTGATTTTGTTTTCTTTATTCTCGTGTAGTGTCCTCAGTTGTGAAACAGAAAATGTTCCTGTATACTCAGAACATTCCTCCAGCTGCTCTCAGTGTCATCTGGAATATCCTTCACCAGTCACTGTCTGTGGAGCAGCTCCAGACTTTATACTTTATGACGTCACAAATTTGAGTTTAATCACACTAGATTTTGGATTTGGGAGGGAGTTGTTCTTGTTGACTAATATTTCTGGACTGTTTTAGACAAAGGAATAATGGCCATAGTTCCTCTTTAAATGTGATGATGTAAAAGAGTCACTGTCGACTTTGACGATATTTAACCAGGACCTCCATTTCTCCTTGAGGCCCCAACCTGTAACCACAACAAAGTGCTGCCGAGCTTCGACCATATCTGAACCGTACTATCTGCCATAACTGTGGTGAGTCTGTAGTTGTAGGTGCTCATTATACATGATGTATTTCTTCTATTTTCTCTATATTGTGGCATAATCGACATACCAGCCACTTTATTAGGGACACCTTGCTGGTAACAGGTGGGATCCCCTTTTTAATTCTTGGTGTCACAGATTCAACAAGGTGCTGGAAACATTCCTCAGAGATTTTGGTCCATATTGACATGATGACATCACACAGTTGATCCATGATGAGAATCTCCCGTTCCAGCACATCCCAAAATATTTCTGGCTCTGATAACCTGTGTTACCCTGAAGCTGTTGTTCGTGCTGATGAGTTGTTTGACAGAAAACTTTGCAAAGAGGCCGACACTCTCCAGATGATGATGATGACCCTGATGAAGTCACAAGGGGAAACCTGTTGGTCTAAAAATAAAGCTGTTTTGCAGACTTCAAGTGTTTCTGGAGTTTCACCTCTTCAGGCTTTTTTCCTTCTGCGTACACTTTTTTTGAGTGCTCAGGTTTCAGCTCCTCTGATCTCAGATTTACTGGGTTCTTTTTGTCATTTTAAATTAAATATCTTTGGGCTCTGGACGGCTGGTTGGAAGAAACAGGACATTTGAAAGCATCACATTTGGCTCTGGGAAACTGTGATGGGCATTAAACTAGATTAAATTATCAATATAATTGATTTAACAGTTTATGAAAACACTATTTGTTGCAGCTGTTTTATTTATCTCCTTGTGTCTGATCACATCTAATTGTCTCTGCAGTGATGACGTCATCGGCCGTGTTAACACGTTTATTTTGGTAAGCAGCTTTTAGACGTGTGGTCAGATAAAAGTAGGTTGCGGCTTTGTCGACTTCGGCGGGAAACGGTGACAGTGCAGGTCTGTTTGCTCCACGCAGCAGATTTTACAGAGTGACGAGCTGCTGTTCTGACCCATATAGCAGCACGCCTTCTTTCTTCTGGTCGACAGGCAACTTGAAAACTGTCCTTGAACTCAACACGCAGGGGTCGACAGTGTGGAGTTTCCTCCAACAGCACAGAGTCATGCAGCAGGTGAATCCAAACTGCCTGCAGACATGAATGTGACATGCAGGAGATAATAGATACAGACACTGAACAGGAGCTGAGAACAAGTGAAGGGAAAAGCTGGAGAAATTCCAGGACTCAGATTTCATCACATGCCGTCATGTAGAGCCGATACACCTGCAGAGTGAGAGCACACTGCATCAGCTTTAATTTTCAGATCAGATAAAGTAAACAAACAGAAAAGTAAATACAAACATATGAAAGCTGTGTGAGGCATTATTTCAGATCCTGAAGCTAAATGCTAACAAGCCGATGCTAGCAGGTAAAATGTTTTCTGTGTTCACCACCTTAAAGGAGAAGTCCAGTATTTTGCAATTTGAGCCCCATGTCTGGTTGTTTATGATGAACTAGAGTGGTTGAGACCAAAATAGTGACAATTGCCCATTTTCGGAGAATTTGTCTTTCCCCTGCCCGGCCTTCCCAATACCGATTCCAATCCCTGAACCTTAGGTATCTGCCGATACCGAGTACCGATCCGATACCAGCGCGTAAAATAAAAATGGATGGGATATGAATTGTTGTATGTCTCAACTCCTAAAACTCTATGTAAAATATGTGCGCTTGCACAAGACCGTGAGACATGGGCACCGCCTTCATGTGTGTTCACGTGCTTTCGCTGGTCTCACATGAAGCGCGGTGCCCAGAGAGGCAGTCAGAGCTACAGGCTACAATGAGGCTAAAAACAGAGTTCAAATGAGGTTTTTCCAAACAACTTTTTATGTCGGGGCTTCAGGACACTTGGATCACTACAGACGAGCAGTATGGAGATATTTTGTGGTTTCAATGATGTGTTTTTGGACGTTTGAATCTGGGGCGCCGTCAGCCTCCATTAGGTGGAGTTGTGTTGCTACCTCCTCTCCCCTTGGATCTCTGCAAGTGATGTGAGGACTCTAAAACTTCACCTGAGCCTCCCTCGGCATGTGGGTGAGTAGATAATGGCTGAATTTTTGGGTGCACTATCCCTTTAAGCCAGGCAAGGGAAAGCCAAATTCTCAGAAAATGAGCAATCGTCACTATTCTGGTCTTAACCGCTCTATTTCATCATAAACAACCCAGAAATGGGGCTCAAAGTGCAAAATACCGGACTTCTCCTTTAATTAAGCATATTAGCATGCTAACATTCTCTCATTCAAAAAACAATACATGATCACATTATAATGCAAATTACATTTATTGGGGGAACATCATGATATTAAGTGTATTTTAAGACAACATGAGCATTAAAAAATATAAATGTTGACTGACTCAAATTTAGCTTCTTTATTGAAACTATGGAGGCCCTAAAGTCCCAAAAGTCACACACATGAGACAACATAATCAATCTCCAATTTGAATCTTTCAGGACTTTAGGGGCTTCGTACACATCATTAAACAGCTCTCTGTATCCTAGCTACATATCTCTGATTGAGAGTGATACAAGTTAAATCAGGTATAAACAAGTGCAGTAATAAAACAAAGTTTATTTTTGAAGATTAATCATTGATAATATTGACTTTTATTTACCTTGAACTGCCAGTGATGGTGATTTTGTCACTTCTCACTTCTGTTGAGTTGACGTCAGTGGTTTTTCCACAGATGTATAAAGAGACCTGGATACAGCGCTGGAGGCAGATCCCGTTCAATCCAATGAAAGTTGCTCAGTGGATCATGAGGCCCACAGAGCAGACACAGCAGAGACTTCTGAATCTGGATAAATGATTTAATCGTAAGGATCTTCCAGACTTTCAAATGTTATCGGAGTGGATCGAGTGGAATAAATGAGAGTGTGAGTCATGTGGCAGTGATTATAGATGTCTCTTTTCCAATGTAGGCTTATGGGAAAAAGTCTGTTGGGGCCCAATGGCGTCACATGACAGACTCAGGAGCCCCTCGCAATACTTTTGCATTCCCTCGCAATAAATTTTGCATTCCCTCACAATAAATTTTGCATTCCCTTGCAATACTGTTGCATTCCCTCACAATACTATTGCGTTCCCTCACAATAAATTCCGCAATACTTTTGCGTTCCCTCGCAATACTTTTGCGTTCCCTCGCAATACTATTTGTGTTCCCTCGCAATAAATTTTGCATTCCCTCACAATACTTTTGCGTTCCCTCACAATAAATTCCGCAATACTTTTGCGTTCCCTCACAATAAATTTTGCGTTCCCTTGCAATACTGTTGCATTCCCTCGCAATACTATTGCGTTCCCTCACAATAAATTCCGCAATACTATTGCGTTCCCTCGCAATACTTTTTGTGTTCCCTCGCAATAAATTTTGATTTTCCTCCCAATACTTTTTGCGTTCCCTCACAATAAATTCCACAATACTTTTTGCGTTCCCTCACAATAAATTTTGCATTCCCTCACAATAAATTCGGCAATACTTTTTGCGTTCCCTCACAATAAATTCCGCAATACTTTTTGCGTTCCCTCACAATAAATTTTGAGTTCCCTCACAATAAATTTTGAGTTCCCTCCCAATACTTTTTGCGTTCCCTCACAATAAATTCCACAATACTTTTTGCGTTCCCTCACAATAAATTTTGCGTTCCCTCACAATAAATTTTGCATTCCCTCACAATAAATTCCGCAATACTTTTTGCGTTCCCTCACAATAAATTTTGCGTTCCCTCACAATACTTTTTGCGTTCCCTCACAATAAATTTTGAGTTCCCTCACAATAAATTTTGAGTTCCCTCACAATAAATTTTGTGTTCCCTCCCAATACTTTTTGCGTTCCTTCCCAATAAATTTTGCGTTCCCTCGCACGTATTGCAAGGTAATGCAAAAGTATTGCGAGGGGACGCAAAAGTCAGTCCAAACAAAATCACCCGACTTGACCTTTAAGGGGCTCCGTACTCAACTGACATGTACTTCAGCAAAGCTTTCTAGTGTCTGGGTTTACTTCCACAGCAGTGTTTCTCCTGGCTCGGCTCATTGTCTTTACATTATGATGAAATCATGGATTTTTTAATTGCTTTTCTCAGCTTGGTAAAAGTTTTACAAATATAAAACCATCATGGCTCAAAAATTCAGAAAATAAAGAGTTATAATGGAGTTTGTTTACAGTTGGAAGTGTCCTGTCAACAGTTTTACAGACTCACAGCACTGATTGGGGATCAATTATTTAATTGTGTGGATCTTCTAGACTTTGGTGTGGATTACATCCTCATGGTGAAACCAGCCATGTGGCGACGCCCAAAGACATGATCCAGTGATTTAAAGATGTCTCTTCCAATGTAAGTCTATGTAAAAAACTTTTGGGGGCCCAATGGCATCAGGTGAGGGACTCCAGAGCGGTAATTCTGTTTGGCTTCATCATCATTATTAAGAGGAAAATATTATGCAACAGTATATTCAGTTGAATATGAAGCCATTCACCTGAGTATATAAATGCTGTTTGTTTAAATACAGTTATATCACCAAGCAAAAACACACTGTAGTAAAACTGGTCTGAATTTCCCCAGTGCCGCAATGTGAATCAAACATTCACAATAACTCAAACAAAACTGAACACACAGACATGAAACATATATTTTGATAATCAGTTTGACTCACACGTCCCGAGGACATCTTCATCTCCGACCTTCATCACGTGTCAACATCGAGAAATCCACTCAGCAAACGGAGAGAAGACACGCTCATACCGCTGCCGAACTCCACTGAGAATTATCAGGTTTTTAAGTTTTCTTCAGTATCAAAGTGATTCAGTGACATTTATCTGTACAGTCATAACTTCACTGCAAACAGCAGCTGCTAATATATAATTCGGCAAATTTTTAATGGCACCAAGTTGCCAAATATTGAACAAATATGTGCTAAAAAGAGCACAACCCACAGTCAACTTTAATGACTCGGAAGCGTTGAACTTCCTGTTAAGAAGCCGAAGCCCCAAGAATTATGGGAATTGTAGTTCCAAAGTTAAGCATGCTGATCCCCCAAATAAAAGTAAAACATGGAATAATATAGTAATATAGTAACTTAATTAATTTTAATATAAAAATGATATAAATTAGACAGACTGCATAATGAAAATATTTTTAAGCAGAATATTTATTTTAATTATCATATATTATTATTGTTATTATTAGTATTATTAGTAATTTATTTATTTTTATATGACTTTCTTTCCTCTTTATTCTCTTCACTTTATTTCTTTGAGTATATCATGTACTCCAAAACCAAGTGTATCTTTAGAAGTTCTTTATTTGGGGCGGAGTGTCCATAAATATGTCCAGCGTCCCTCAGAGGGCTCTGAGCCCCCGAGTGCAGCCCTGCAGGTGATGTCGTCATGTGATCTGTTTCCTGCTGCTGTCTGTTCAACACAAAGAGCTCAGCTAAATATAGATCCTTATCACACACACATGCACACACACAAACACAGACGCAGGCGGAAAGTTTGCTGTTGTTACTGAACTTCCTGGAGTCACCTGTGTGGGAAATCCCCTGCGGTGACATCACACAGGTAGAGCCCTGCTGACTCCGCCCCCCTGCTGAGAGGTAATGATGGGGAAGAGTTCAGATAGGTGTGCTGTTGTTCTTTTATCTCTGTGAGGACATTCTTTAACCTCAGAGGACTGTTTGAGGCTTCAGATTTAGATTTAGGGTTCAGAGAAAGGTTGAGTTACACATTTAGTTTTCACAGTCAGAGTTAGTGACAGTGGGAAAACATGATGTCATCAGGGTTCCTGTGTTTCATCAGTTAATACACGATTATTTACTCTGTGCTTTGATGAAGATCAGATGAGATGATGTGGACCTTCACTGATCCCCAGAGCAGAAACCCAAAAGTTGCAGCAGCACAAAGAGAGAAATAATTACAGATTATTATAAGTAAAAAGAAAAATACAGTCGACACATAAGCAGCACCCACAACCAGAGATTTACTTCAACTAATCCTGCAGGACTGACTCAAGTGAAGCAGCAGTGGTGCAGTTATTAGCAGTTTGATGTTTGTTGTGAGTGGTGCGTTCAGAAACACTCATTCTGAGTGTGGGAGCGCACTCTGACACAAACTGGAGCGTTGATAAATTGGGAGCGCTGTGTGAATGTAGCGTTGGGTTATCCAGAGCAGCGCACTCTCAGAGTGGCAGAGCGCACTCTGGACACTCTGTCTGTGGAGACGGAGCAGCAGAGCGCCGAGCGGAGTGAATGTGTGATTAACTTAACCGTTGGTTCATTCATGTAGAAATATAACGCTGCGTTTCTTCCACCAACAGGGCTCTCATTTTAGTGTAGAGCGTCAGACTGAATTTACCAACGCACCCTAACCTGATATGAAGTGTGCGCTGCACATGTGAGCATTTTTGATGATGGCCTCCGTCCAGTCCTTTGGTCTTATCACATTTAACCATAGTTGTCTTTGTTTTTGTTGACGGGCAGTGGCGGCTGGTTTTGAGCCATGACTCCTTCTATTCTGGCTCCCAATAACACAACAAGACATACACATTTTAACACTCCTGTGGAGCCTACAGCCCTGTGGGGGAGAGGCAGCTGCACCTCCAGCTGATAACATGATGTCATTGTGACGTTGGCCCTTAAAGGGTCCGTTAGCAGGATTTTGATGGTGATTCTGTGTTTTACTGGGAGCCAGTGAAGTGATCAGTACTGGATTAATGAGTCCAAGTTGTCTGGCTGAATGAGTCGGAGCCTACTGACTGATAGTTTGGATAATCCTGCAAACACAGCGTTACAGTCGTCCCACCTGCATGATGAGATGCAGGTGAGGAGGTGACTGACGAGACAAGTGGGAACAGGTGAGTCGTCGGCTGCAGCAGTCAGGTGATGGGGACAGGAGGGGAAGTCCGAGGGCACCTGGTGGACGGATGGGAAATGGAAATGAAGAGGCCCAAGAGATGGAGAGAAAATGTCTGTGACCACAGCTCTGTCTCGTCTTTTTAATGTGATGAATGTATGAGTCAAGAAAATGAACACAATCTCCATCTTTAAAGTTTCTTTAAGCTTCTGTATACACTCGACGCAACGTAGTTGCTGTGTGCCTATAGTTCTGCATCCTGTTGGTCTATGTCGCTGTGCAATTGGGATGTAAATAAAGTTAAGATGAGATTTGTATGTTTAATATCTGAGATTGTTGTTTATCCGATGACCCCAAAGACATGTTAGTTATCACTGCCCACTGGTCTGTATAGTTAAGCCTTGCCATAATAGCTTATCATAGGGCTTAGGAGGTTATTCACTGAGTGCTGATCCTTTTTTTTTTTTTTTAGAGCACAAACTTCTTGTGTTTATTTGAATGAATATCTATTAATAAGTTTGGGAACGTTGTTTACTGTTTCATTTTTAAATGACAGATGAACAGTGAGAAGAAGGAAGGGTTATATAAGTGTACACTTGTTTCTGCTCCTCCTTGAGCATGTTGATATTTGTTTTGTTTCATTTCTTGTTTTGCTTGAAATAAAGTCATTCATTCATTCATTCATTCATTTAAATGCATTATTTAAAAACAAAGCACTATTTATTACAGTTACAGGTGAAATGATCAGAGGAGACGCAGATGAGTTTAACACGAAACCTTTCGTGACTGACGTGCATGATCTTTCTTTCAGGGGTGAGGGAACCCCCCAGAATATACATACATTCCATATATTAATGTGTATATATACATATACTGCACACACACACACACACACACACACACACTGATCTGAAACCAAACCTACAGCAGTGAAAGTAGGTAAGTAGGGCTCGTCTACTTGTGGTTTCTGCAGATTTCTGCACCAGTTTGATACACAGATCTCTGTGTGTGTCTGTGAGTGTGTGTGTGTGTGTGTGTGTGTGTGTGTGTGTGTGTGTGTGTGTTGTTGTGTACAATCAGATAAGATTAAATCTGATCTGATAAAATCGATGGTGAAGATAAGAGATTCATGTGATATTACAGATGTTCGTGCGTCTTGTTTTGTTTTTCTTTTGATTCATTCACAAAGTTTTGACTGAAAATCTCATTTTCTCTTCAGTAACTTGTTTTTAACCAGCTGTGATCGATAGATATTAAATGTAAAATAAATATTTGCCAGCAGAGTAAACACACAAACCACCCAGCAGTACATGAAGTCATTAAAATGAGCTCCACCTTTAGAGCTGCAGCATTAGACTGATGAACACATTAATGCATCAATGATCAGGACTTTTATTTCTCTCTCCACTTACGCCACATGTCACCTCACACTCTGGGGCCGAGGCTACATACCATCACACTGATGGAGCAGTGTGGTGTTCACTTTCTTACCCAAGGATGCATCAGTGTGTTGACTGGAGGAGCTGGGGATCGAGCTACTGACCCTCTGGTTGGTGGACGACCCGCTCTGCCTCTGAGCCACAGCTGCCTCAGTGGAACTACTACATTTTTAGCTGAAGGTAAATTATGATGCAGGAATCCTCAGTTACTGACTGTAAACAGTATCGCCAGTGAAGAAAAAGCCAATCCCAGGTTTTGGAACAAATTTTATCTGCTTGGAGTTTTGTTTGCTATATTTGGAGCGGGTGTCTTGCCACATAGCTTCCTCTTTGATGCGTTCTACTTACGACAACCCGGTCGCGCTCCACTGCCGGTGTTCTGACAATTTCTGCTGCTTTGTCAAAAATTGCTACCGCTGCATAAACTGATAGGTCTGTACGCGTGCAGGTCAAGCGCTTAGCGTGGACATGTTGCCGAAGGCCTGAAAATTGACTTAGCATGAGTGCTTACTGATAATACGACACAATAGATGCAATTATCTGATAATTATATTCAAGAGCAAAGCCAATGTGCAACCTGCAAGCTAACTTGACTTCTTAAATAGGCCAAAAGCGCAAAGAAAAGGGATATTGAGACCGTTAATGATAATGCTTACCGATAATACGACACAGTACATGCAATTATTTAATATACGAAACTTGGAAAATCGGCTCTGCGCATGCACAGAACCACAAAGTAGCACTTCTCGATAGGTAGGGGAAATCGACATAACGCCGGCGCTTGGTCAGTGACTACCAGCGTCAGACACCAACGAAAGAAGTCGTCCTTTCAGGTCGGCATGATATTTTGCTTTTATTTTTAAAGAGACTGTATGCAAACTGTACATTTCCTGTGAAAACAGAAGTGTATTCTGAAAACAGACAATGCATGTAACAGGCTGAAGTTGACATGGCGAACCTTCTGAACACAGAAAATCAAAAGAAATAAGAAGAAGGAGATAAACACACCGACACACACTGAGAGGAATCACTGCTGTCTGAGTGTTTAGGAAACTCCTGCAGAATATCTTTAAATAAAATATCAGCGTACTTCTGTCACCTCTGCTCAGAGCACATGCACACGTCGAGAGACAGTTTCCTTATTTAATGACCTTTAAAGGCCAACACACGCACACACGCACACACATACACACACACACACACACACAGGCAACATATGAGTCACTAAACACCTACACTCTTTCTTCTGTTTGTTTGTTGGCAGCATCGTATTCACCACTGTCCTACTTCCTGATGCCAACGCTGTGCCACCTGTCCGCTGACTGTGACAGTCTGAGGGGAAATCATCAGCACACACAGTCTGAGGGAGATTTATAAACCTGAGGTGATGTTTAACGACAGGCTTCACAGTTTAAACTGCAAATATGTGATTCAAATTTACAATCACAGTGATTTTAGGATTTGTGCTTGTTTACGACTCACAGAAACTCGTGACTTGTATTTAAAGTTTAGACGTTGTTGTTCATCTTAACTTTTATACACACACCTAATTATTCATAATAGTTTTATATTTATTTCATTCTGTCATTGTTGAGCAAATGAAAGCTCCCTTAGTTCCACTGTATGTGGCTAAGTTTACTTACAGAGTTTGGAGATGGGTAGATCTGCACGAGTATGAGTCTATGTGTACACAAGTCTATGTGCAGGTATGTCTGCATGGGTGAATGATGCAGTTTTGTATCTATCTATCTATCTATCTATCTATCTATCTATCTATCAACCACAACGTTGTTCTTTATAATTATTCATCTAGCAACATGAAGTGTACAATGGGTGTTCCTCAAGGGTCCGTGTTGGGACCCCTCTTGTTCAGTCTTTACATCATGTTTTTAAGTTTTTAAATGTATGGTTTAAATGTATAGTTTTTGAAATGGCAAATAAAGATCTATCTATCTATCTATCTATCTATCTATCTATCTATCTATCTATCTATCACAACGTTGTTCTTTATAAATGATCAAAATTTAATTTTCCACCTGGAGCACTGGCTTGGATGTCTTCTTATTTTTCGGACAGGGTACAGTGTGTTCATGTTTGTGGTGTTTCATCTACGACATGAAGTGTACAATGGGTGTTCCTCAAGGGTCCGTGTTGGGACCCCTCTTGTTCAGTCTTTACATCAACGATCTTCCGCAACAGTGTCGTGGGATCAACCTGCAAATGTATGCCGATGACACTGTATTATATACACATGCAAAAACTGTTGAATTCGCTGCCATGAAATTATCAATGGCTACGGAAAGGATCACAGAGTGGCTTGAGTCATGTCTCACCCTTAACATAAGTAAAACTAAAGGCATGTTTTTCACCAAAGCCAACAAACAACTCGTAAATACTGACGTCTTCATCATGTCTGAGAAGATCCAAATAATTCATTACACCACCATGTTTAACACTAGTACTTAATATGGTTTCTGTTTTTTTTGTTTTTTGTTTTTTTATGTTGTATTTCAGTTGTAATATGTATTTTTGTTTGTTGTTTTTTGTTTTCGTAACCTTTGACTCCACACTGCAGCAACACCAACAGAGAGACGAACCAGCGTTCATATTCAAAACCAACTTTATTTATCTTCAAGTAAACTTTGTATGACACAGTTCAGTCAGCACAGTGTCACGTTTAAATACTGAAACGTCTTTGTAATAATCTGCCATAACATGGCAACATGATCAACACCTTTCAGCTCAGGCATTACAACATTCTGATCAATAAATAGATCAACGGGTTGGCTCATGTGCAAGGGCTGCAGCGGCCACGGGTTTGATTCCGGCCGCACACACACACTTTGGGTTTCTCATGAAATTAAGGCAAAAAAAGGCCCAAAAAATATCTTAAAAATCAATACAACCAAATTATTAAAATCTAAATCAATAACTGTTTATCAGACTCGTGTCAAATATAAATACTGTATAAAAACATTAAATACGTTCTCAAATTAAATAAACTAATAATAAATAAAAGTAGAAAACTTGTTGCTATAAAAGCTGATAAATACGATAAATAGAGAGGCGGCTGTTTGCAGAGTGCTCAGTAGGAACAGTCGGGGCGTCAGATGGCGGCGGTGGAGTTCCTGGGCTGGACGCAGAAGTCCTGCAGGTAGGTGAACAGGATGTCGACCTCTCCCACGGCTTTGTTTATACCGCGCTCGCCGCCCATCTGAAACAAACAGAGTCACGTTAGAAACACACGTCAAATTTAAAGTGTATTTGTTTGTTTGACTTAACTTCAGAATAAAACGAGCAGCTGAGAGTCTGAATGATGTCACTGTTCTTTCGGTCAGGTGTCATTCGGGAGTAAAATCTCACCTTGTCAAGCTTCCTGCGGAACTCCACAGCGTGGTGATGGTCGTGGTAGCGAGTCACGTTCTGGAGAGACAGACAGGTAGTGCAGGTTAGCAGCTGATATCACTTTAATCTTTTCTGTGTGTGTGTGTGTGTGTGTGTGTGTGTGTGCTGCATGTGTGTTCACTTTCGCTGATTGAAACCACAGAAAGTTGATACAGATTTAAGGATCAACCACACCGCCGCCACACACATGCACACACTACAAACAGCTGATTCATGACAAAAGTTTTTAAGTCTTATTAAAAACTTTATAAAAAAACAAGACAGTGAATGTTTTTTTTTCTATATTAGATTTTTTTATGTGTTAAAATTTGTCTTTGCTTGATAACTGATTAATTATGAAATCTATAATCGCTTATCTAACTCATCACTGGAGCAGATTATTGTATTTTCTCCAAACACTGATCAAACAAACCAAATATAACGTTTTAAGTTAGAGATTTTAAGAAGGCAGGTGCGTTATTAAACTGTGGGCAGAGCCAGGCTAGCTGTTTCCCTCTGTTTCCAGTCTTTATGCTAAGCTAAGCTAACTGGCTCCGGCTTCACACCACCAGCTGAATTAAAACACTCACACAGCCTTGAGTCTGCAGGTCCTCGCTGACACGGGCCAGGTCGACAATCAGACGGTGCATTTTGGGATGCGTGTTGTCGCGGTGACGCAGGATGTTGTTCAGATAGTAGTCGAGGATGTTGGCGTGGAGGCAGCAGATCTTCAGGTGGTCCTGGAGGAGGTGGAGAGGTCAGAGGTCGAACGTTACGTGAATGTTCTTAATGATTATTTTCATTCATATATTTATTTTGTGGGAAACGTCACAGGATCTTTAACACCGGGCTCACCTGGTCGGTGTTGACTCTGGGCATCAGTCTGGTGCTGGAGTCATCCTCCGTCTGCAAACTCTGAGCCTGAAGAGGCAGAAAGAAAAACATCTTAAAACTGGACATACGGAGTCCTCCATAAAACAAACACAAATATCAACAACACACCAAAAATAAACAAAATAAAGCCTCTTATGTGATTAAATTATTTATTTAGTTTTATTTCAATCATTCAAATTGTTTGATAATATTTCCATGTTAAGGCTTTCTGCTGTTTCAAAGCTCTCCCCGCGGATAAAAATCGTGTTTGTCAAATTCAAAATATCAGCCTAAAATTACTGGAACTGGCCTCTAATATACCGACCGTCTTTTAGTTTACTGCTTCAGGATGCTAAAAAAATTAAAAAACAACAAAATACTACAAGTAAAATTAAGATTTTTACTTTAGAGCCAGATTGCTAGTGTTACAGTCCTTACCATGCCAATGATAAAACTGTTATTTATTTATGTTGTTTGAGACAAAAGTTGTAAAAATTTCAAAAATTTGGGTTCAAAAATATCAATTAGCCTTTAATAAACCCAACATGTGTTTGTTGGATGTAATTATTCCCACAGGAAGCTAAAAATCCCAAAATTTTCTGAATAAAGATAAAGATGAAGCTCTACGGAGTCACGTTTGTGCCAAAACAACAAAATTATTAATTTAAAATTCAACAAAACTGGTGGTGAGATTAAAGTTGATTCTGGGATTAAAAATAACTAAAAGCATTTTCTCAATTTTGGCACTGAAGTACAGTTTTAAAGAACTTGTACTGTTTCGACTTTTTGTGACCAAACCTCTCAGATTCAGATTTTTCATAAAAAAGGACATTAAGAATTTTCAAAGATGAACAAACACTACAGTATCAAAATACTGCCAACAATAATAATGAAATCATACAATATTAAATATTGCTAACAGGCTCTTTCTCCTGCACAGCGAGGACTAAATACGTATATTTTTTGTACTTTAACACGAGTAAGCTTTTGAATGCAGGACTATTTTTTGCCACTTTTACTTTGTAAAATATTTCTCTGACCACATGTTAAAGATGCTGGAAAAAAATAGAATTTTCATATCAAAATTAAAATGTCAGAATGCATATTTTAATTCTGATTTAACTCACTTTATTGACATTTAATATTTACAGTGTGATGTTTCTGCGCTTTTGCTTCAGTAAATTTTGCACTTTTACTTGTTTTAAGTTTAAGAGTTTTTTCTTTTTTGGCATTTTATCTGCTTTAAATTGCATCTGATGTGTTCACATGCATGGTCATTTCTTATATGAGCTGATTTCTCTTCTCCACATTGCATCTTTTTTTGTTTTATAAATAAAATGATCATTTCCACTCAAAGCTAAATATAATTTAAAGGATCTACTCACGTGTTGTGATACGTCCCGGACAGCCTGGTACGTCCCGTCGTTTCGTAGCGGCGGGCTGAGCGGCCGGTCGACAGGGTGCGCTGCTGCCTGCTCAGCCCAGCCAATCAGAAGCAGTGGCAGGAGGATGAGCATGGTGGCGGCGGGACGGAGGAAGGAGGCGAGTGTGGCGGCGGCGAGCTTCATCGTTCAGGTGGATAAATGATCTTAGTCCTTTCAGGAGAGTCAGAGAGTGTTTTTTCAACTGCAAGAAAGAAACAGATTAAAAATGATTAGAAAGTAGTTTGTTATAAGATTTATTAAATTATTTAATAAAACATGAAACTGTGAAATTAATCTGCTGCATCGGAGTGTGTGAGTGTGTGTGAGTGTGTGTGTGTGAGTGTGTGTCCTCACCTGTCAGTCGATGCTGTTGTGAAAACGACTCTGAGCCCTGTCTCTTTATACAGATCAATCCTCCGCCCACCTCTGTAGAAATATAGGACAGGTAACCATCCAAAAAACCCCAACACTCTCACACACCAGCACACACAGACAGACACACAAACACACACGCACACACACACGCACACACGCACACACGCGCACACACACACACACAGGTCAGTGCTGCATAATCAGTGTTTACTGACACTTACACAAAGAGGAAATTAACTGTCAGTCAAGGTGTGACGACAAACTCTAAATAGTGCTTGTCATCGATTTTCTAAAAAGAGCATTTTAATTGTACTTCTGCAGTGACATCATTTCCTCTTTTGTGTGTGTGTGTGTGTGTGTGTGTGGATTACAAGCTGGAAGTTGTCAAATAAACTTCCTCTGACAGATAAAAAACCCAAACTTGTCCAGCAGCTCTGATGTGATGACACGTTTGCATAGCAGATTTATTTTTCACCAGATTATGCAACGCTTGTGACTTCACACACTTCCAACTGCTTCAGCACCTGAGATCTAAGATGACTGCGAGGTATAAAAATGTGTGGTGCGGGATTATGCGGAAAAGAGGAAGCAATTTTGTAATACTGAATCTTTTAATGATGCAATAACTGAAACAAGGATGGAGTCATTTATTGATGATGTGATAACCTGTTGATTTGTATCAGTCCCGATCATTTCCAGAACTGACTTAAAGGGATAGTGCACCCAAAAATGTAAATTCAGCCATTATCTACTCACCCATATGCCGAGGGAGGCTCAGGTGAAGTTTTAGAGTCCTCACATCACTTGCAGAGATCCAAGGGGAGAGGAGGTAGCAACACAACTCCACCTAATGGAGGCTGACGGCGCCCCAGATTCAAACGTCCAAAAACACATCATTGAAACCACAAAATATCTCCATACTGCTCGTCCGTAGGGATCCAAGTGTCCTGAAGCCCCGACATAAAAAGTTGTTTGGAAAAACCTCATTTGAACTCTGTTTTTAGCCGTTTTTTAGCTGTTTTTTGGAGATATTTTGTGGTTTCAATTATGTGTTTTTGGACGTTTGAATCTGGGGCGCTGTCAGCCTCCATTAGGTGGAGTTGTGTTGCTAACTCTGCTAACTGAACATTTCAACCGAACTGCTTCAAAAAATTTACGTTAAATAAATGACGTTACATTTGCATGTTTGTTTATGTAGCAGAGACTTTTTAAATTTTACATTTCAACGTCGCTGTGGTTCATGTGCGGTTAAACACGTGGTTATTTTAAGGGAACACACTGGCTTTAATACCTGGTTTCGTGGCACTAACCCTGCAAGAAACGCAGCACTGCTCAGTGAAAGCACCGACACACCAGACGGACGGATGGCACCTGACTGCGTATCATACTGACGTATAAGGATGGCTTTTTACGTCGGTGTCTGACGCTGAAGTCACTACCCAAGCACCAGTACTCAACAACGCCACCACCTGGACTAGAAGCAGATATTAGAAGAACCTCATGATTCAACCAATAGTTTCAGCATTGCCAGGTGTACCATAATTATCGTATTTGTACGATGTACGATCAATAATCCAAAAAAAGGCCAAATGTACGATAATTTGACCATTTCATGAATGTGTGGTTGTAATGAGTATGCCGGAGTTTTTTTGTGGGCCTGAAGGCATCTGTTCCCATGTGACATGTTTCAGCCAATCGCACTTTGCTTAGCGTGAGATACGGGTGAGGTTTGTCTCTGAACAATGAGCATGATTGGCTGAATGGTCAGCTGTACCCACCCCACGAGGCGCTAGGACCTGTCAGGAAGTTGAGCGAGAATGAGATTCAAAACAGAAGAAGAAGAAGAAGAAGAAGAAGAAGAAGAAGAAGAAGAAAAACAGAAGCAAGGAAAATGGAAAAAAAAAGTAAACCAAAAAAGTAAACACTAGAGTGACTATATGTGCCTATAGCGCATCAGTAGGATTGTTATTTTGGTTATGACGGACGTACGATAATTTCCCTCATTATATGATAATTTTGAGTCTCTGGTACGATAATCCTACATTTCCCACCTGGCAACGCTGAATAGTTTGTTTGATTCAGCTGCGCCACCAGAAGTAAATGTTAGCATTGTACGTTTCTGCAAATCATCGATATGTTGCATTTGTACGTTTCATACGTATCATATCAACATTTCTAAAGTGACGCAGTATATGAGGTGACTTTGTCATCTGGAGGTGGAGGGGATGGAGTGACGCCTGCTTAGCTGCAGACCACTGTTCCAGATGGGGACGTCATAGTGAACTGTGAATCAGTGAACTTGCGAAAATATTTTTGACTGGTTACGCTGGAAAGGCTAGCTGTGTTAACATGCGGACGCATAGTGCCCGCTGCCCACCCTCCACTGGTTAGCTAACTATGCTCTGCTCTCCAGTCCGGCCCCTGGACCAGCATTACCAGTGGTAATTGCAAATGAGCGTCGCCATTAGCTAGCTCCCAGCAAACTTGGCTGGTGCGGAGTGTAGAACAGCCAAGGCTAACATTAGCTAACCAGTGGAGACCAGAGGGTGGGCAGTGAGCTCTGTATGTCTGCATGTTAACATAAGAAGCTGGCTGTGTTTCAGCAAAGCCAACAGAAATTAAAAGAAAAGGCAAAACATTTATATCACTAAACATTACAGTTTCACCATCTCTAAAGCCACAGAGCTTTGAAATATGGCGCTAAAGCTAAACAGAAATCGCCTCCTGTATCTCACCTCATTTTGCTTTTTTCCCCTTAAATATTAACCTGTTAGTTACCAGCTAACAGGTGTGAGGCTATTGAAAGCAAAACTGTCTCATAGTTCGAGACCAACAAACTAAAAAAATGTTGTTCTTTACAGAGACATCGTAGCGTTTCCAGCGGGGGTTATGATCCCCAAAGCATGATCCTTTCCAAATCTTAACTACGTTGTGTTGCTGCCTAAATCTAACGACATCATAACCACAGCGTTCTTTTTTATACATGAAGTTTCCAATAATCGGCTACGTGTTAACATACACAGGAACGTATTTGTGGTTCGGAGAAACTTACAATGTCAACATTTATTTTGGCAACTCGGTTGTTTTACAAAGAATCAAGGAAACACACGACATTATGTAAAATCAGTCTCTCTCAGGATTAGCTGCACATCATCTGCAGAACAGTGATAAGAAGCGCTGTGTCTGCAGGTGATATTTCCTGAAGGTTTACGATAAAGAATAAAAAGGGACCCAGTACAGATCTCTGGGGGACACCACAACAAAGCAGGTCACTGCCACTACAGAGGGAGACTGGTATCAGTGACACAATGGAAACACCGACTCTCCTCATTGAATACTGCCAGTGCAGAAATGCCGATTTTCCCCTTTAGCTTCTTCCCTCTTTGAGCTTTTTAAACATCAGTGTTTCCCTGTCAGGCCGTTATTTTCCTGGCAGATTTTTTTTGCAGGTGTGGAGTGAAGGATCGGGTGGCCAGGTCCTTTTCCTATACAGTTTCATCATTCATTGTGTTGGGTGTGGGTGTGAGTCCCTCAGAGACTGATAGAAAGATTAAAGGCTTCATCAGCCAACTCTTTAGACGGTGTTTTATCTCCAACAGGCTCGATCAGAATCAAAGTGCGTCGAGTGAAGCCTCCATTAGAATAAACTCACTTATTCTGAAATAAATCTCACTTTAAATCACTCATATAAATCAGTTTCCGGTCTGTACAAGCACACGCTCATCAAACCACTGCATCTTTTGAAAAAATTTTCTTTGATGTTCCATAAACTCATCAGATCACGTGTCACACCACCTGTGCGTCACAAGAAGAGACATTAGTCAGGACATATTGCAACATATTGTACATAGTGAGGAAGAAGCAATCTGAAGTGGAACATTCAGTGAACCATGAGGGGGAAATGACACATGAACAGCAGTGACTGAGAACTGGGCAGAGCTGAGGGAAGTTTGAGATAAATCCAAAAAGAATCGTAATTAAGACGTCTTCTTTTATTCAGCTGAACATCCTCAGAGCATATTTGATGTTTAAGAATAATTCAGGGAGGTTTTCTTGCACGCAGTGATAATAAACGAGTCATATGGATGTATCTGTGTGGGGGATTTGCAGGTTGTTGCACTTTCATCAGGAGTTACTGTTCAAACGCAGGAAAATAATATCTAATGTGATCTGACGTATAGTTTTAACTCTAGCATGAGGCATTAACCTGTTCAGAGCCAGAGGAAAAGATGTTAGTCGATGTTTTTATGATGTGAACCTGAGGACTGAAGAATCAGTAATGAAGCTTTTTATTGTTATAACCAAGTATTTTTTTCTATATTCCCATAACTGTTTAATTTGTTTATTTTATTTTATTTATTTCTCTAAACTTGTATCTGTTGTACTGAATTTCTTCCCAGGCAAAGCACTTTGATGTGATGTCGACCAGATCTGAGTACGACAGTGTTGCCATGATAGTGGAATTTCTATCTTTGATACAATACCTTGAAATATATTGATATACAACACGATATTTTAAACCACAGGGGGAACTGATATTTAGGACCTAAAATTATGATTGTCTTTATTAAAAATTAAATATAACCGTTTTCATTTCTTAGTTAGAAGCAGAAGAAAGATCAATAATTAACAATGAGAAAGCGCAGCTCATATCGGTGTATCAATACTGTGGAAAATGAGTGTTGAAACCATTATTCAGAAAAGATCAAACACTAAAGAATGATCAGAAATTATAATAAGAATTTTGTATATGCATATACATACATGTATATTCAGTAATGGAATACAAGTAACAGTGTTAGGTATCTAAAACACAAAATACTAGTACATACCCATTGAGTGCACAGTTGCCCACGTACAGTTTCACATGGTGTGTGTTTGGGATACAGGTCATAGGAAACTGCAGATTAAATAGTCAACTGAACCCATTAAGAAGAGCAATGTATTCAGACAGAGTGTTTGTGAAGTTGATAGTACGATTGCTTTATTGAAAGTACAGTAGTACCATTGCCAATAGTGGGATAGTTAGTGGGCTAAAACTGTACATTAGTAGTTGAGGTAGCACGTTGAAAGGCAGATAGTTAAAGTGTTTACATGTTGTATTGACTTAAAAGTGGGGCGCACTGGTAGTTCACATGGGAAAGGTGCGGTTAGCCCTTGTTGCAGCAGCATACCATACCATGACTTAGTCATACCAAAAATTAGAAAACAACACCAACATTGGTCCACAGGGGGAGCCACAGCGATCGGTCGCATTTTAGCCATTTTGAAGCATTTTTCTGTTGTTATAGCGCCACCCAGTTGCCAATTAGAGTTAAATTTCTCCAGTCACCTTGAGGCGTCCTGTTCTACATATCTACCAAGTTTAGTAAAAATCCATATGGCGGTTAGGCCTAGATAAGAAATGAGCTCTCTAGCGCCCCCATTTTGTTTGATGGGGTCAATAATGGAGGGGTCCCCTCAGATTATGTGTGGTCATATGCCTACAAAGTTGCGTGGTGATGGGTGAAACCCTTGAGATGTTATACACCTTTATGTGATGAGCCACGCCCTCCGCAATATTCATTGCCTTATAGAAGCTCAGTTTTAGTAAGTTTTCCAACTTTTGCCAAGAGGGAACTTTAGATATTGGTCCCTAGATTATGTTCACCCAGTTTCATGCAGATCGCTCAAACTTCCTAGGAAGAGATCCATTTGAAGTGTTTTTCAAAAAATTCAAAATGGCGGAAAATCTATATAAGCGGAAGTTATGGGTTCTTGAGGCAAATGTGTTCCTCATGAGGAGAGGCATCTCTGTGCAAAGTTTCATGTCTCTACGACATACGGGGCATGAGATATGCCCATTCAAAGTTTGACATTTCAATCAGTTGCTATAGCGCCCCCCTTTGGCCAATTGATGTAATATTGCTTCATTTGCATCCTCCCATGACCCTCTACCACTGTGCCAAATTTCACATGGATTGACCAAGTCAGTGAGGAGAAAAACGTGGAACACACACACACACACCTCAACTACTAATGTACAGTTTTAGCCCACTAACTATCCCACTATTGGCAATGGTACTACTGTACTTTCAATAAAGCAATCGTACTATCAACTTCACAAACACTCTGTCTGAATACATTGCTCTTCTTAATGGGTTCAGTTGACTATTTAATCTGCAGTTTCCTATGACCTGTATCCCAAACACACACCATGTGAAAGTGTACGTGGGCAACTGTGCACTCAATGGGTATGGACAGGTTTAGACTAATTTCATTTGTGAAGAAAGATGGTTCTGTGTTGGGCGTGAACAGCTGAAAATGAAAAAGTGCTTGTTGATGTGAAGCTGAGAGTCTTTTTTCTAGTTTAGTGTGAAGAGACTGAAAGTGAAACTGAGGTCATCAGATGATGATGAAACCTGCCGGGCGACATTCTCACATTCTTATCTCCATGTAAAAAATATATAAACAAAAAAAACGTTAGTGACGGGCCGGCTACTACTGGCCAAAGAACCACATGTTTTGTCTTAAAACATTAAACATAAATATATAACATTATTTAAGACCATTAAAGGATTTATAGAAGATCATTTATAGTTTTTAAACTTCACATTTGCTTTGATGAAACTTTCTCATATGATGATAAATCACAGGAGAGCTCTCACACTGTACATTGTTTGTTCCGGCCTGTATATCGTTAGGAGGGGAATTCACAGTCAGCTGGTTCATCTACAGTTCATACCTGGTGTGTGCTGTTTGTCTGTGCCTTTGTATAGTGTTTAAACAGTACGAGTGGTTGCCAGGTAATCCATCCTCTCTGTGCGGAGGAAGTGATGACCATGTTTGTTCTTCTCCCACTACGACCTCTGACAACGTGACACCTGCGTTTGTTTAAATAAAGATGTGTGAGGAAAAAGTTTGAGGAATTTTGTTGTGAATTCCCAACTTTATAAAGTCGGCTGAAAATAGAAAACAGCAGATTAGATGTGCGGAGGAAGGGCAGGACGTTTCCTCAAGTACTGCTCTGTGTTTCTGTTTCTTTCTTTTTACTGCACTACATTTATTGGACACCTTTTGTTTTTTTGCAAATTTTGACTAATGATAAAAAATAAAATCAACAAACGACAACAATCAGTTTGTTCTGATTTTTCATGAGAACATAAATAAAACTAGAATTACCACCCTGTGGTTGTATGACTCCGTCCACCAGTCCACCCTGTGGTTATATGACTCCGCCCACCAGTCCAGTGTCTCTGACAGTCTCCATCCATGTCAGTGAAAACATGGATGCTTCACACACAGAAGATCTATACAATCAGCACAGTTTCAAGATTAGAGTCACCAATTCAGTATCTGACCAAATGTCTCCCCTTCTGTTCCTGAGATATGACGTTAAAACATGATGATGTCACAGTCAAGCTGACCTTTGACCTTTTGACCTTCATTATTTTATCCTGTTAGACATTTGTGTCAAGTTTGGTCATAATCACCGTTTGATTCTTTAGTTATAGTCGAATGGTGACCTTGATCTTTTACTTCTGACCACAGAAATCTCATCAGTTCATTGTTGAGTCTAAGTGGACGTTTGTGCCAAATTTTAAGAAATTCCTTCAAGGTGTTCTTGGGATAATGTGTCCACAAGGATGGGAAGGACGGACGGACAACCCGAAAAAACAACCCGGCCACGGCTATCAGGCATAAGAGGCACAAGAATATTTTTTAAAAAAACCAGACTTCATAAATCCAATAAAAGCATTAAAGCTTTTTAGACTTTACTGTCATCAAGTTTCCCGTGCTTTAGGTATCGATCTGACTTTAAACACGCACGTGGAGCTGCAGCAGTTTGTTGGAAAGTATCCAGAGGAAGGTGAAACCAAACCGCTGACGGCTTTGAAGCTCTGCGAGGAAAGTACGTCAAGTTTTGAGTGAAATTTCCTCTTAAGCCTGTCAAACGTCATTCCTTCAGGAGGAAACACAGACTGAGGCTGACGAAGAGTTCCAGCTCAACTTCTGCTTCTCGCCAACAAACACAAACACATTTTCCAACAGATTTAAACAAACTGGTTCACACTGTCTCTCATCTGTGTCAGTGTGTAATGACGTCAAAACAAAAATGAGTTGTTCATGTCACTTTTATGACTTTGATGATTTCAGCAGTCACACAGTAAGAAACATTAATTACTACATAAATGAATTATTAAATAAACATAATTACTAAATGTATAAAACCCTGCAGTGTAAAAACTAACAATGAATTCATCTATAAAAATACATTATTCTGACTGATTATTGTCCAACAGTGATCGATCAGCTAAACACTCAGCTCTGCAGACAGGACGCTTGTTTCCATGGCGACAGCAGAAGTTGGGGTGAGGAGGTCAGAGGTCATCTCTTCCCCCAGAAGTTCTCTCTTCTCTTCTGAGCACGCTCCAGCACGGCGGACGCCATGGAGCAGGAGGCTGCTGAGCGCCACGACATCACCGACAGCCGGTCATCTAAGCAACAGGAGAATAATTTGTTTTTTTAAATCAAGAACAAAATTTAGTATAATTATGGTTTTTTTTCCTCCCTTAATCTGTTCACCTTCATCAGAGCCGCAGCCTCCTCCTGAACACTGCAGCTCCCTGAACCTCAGGCCCAGCTCACCTGAGGACACACAGGTACATGATTATTGATTACTGATCAACAATATACTGCAGTCACACAGAGCGGTGGGTCACATGGATAAAATGACATGATCATGATTTTTATTGTACATTAAGTTCCCCTCATGGAATGTGTATTAGAGTTGCTTCAATTGCGAGAAACGCCTACAGTCACAGTCGAGCTGACCTTTGACCTTTTGGATATAAAATGTCATCACTTCATCATTTTATCCTGTTAGACATTTGTGTGAAGTGTTGTCATAATTAGTGTATGAATTCTTGCGTTATGGACAAAAACATGTTTTGTGAGGTCACGCTGACTTTTGACCTTTGACCACCAAATTCTAATCAGTTCATTGTTGAGTCTAAGAGGACGTTTCTACGTAACAAAACCTGTAAACATAATATTTTTGGCCACTGTTGCTGCTGATGCAGCGGCATAATAAAAACAAAAGCAGCCCTGAAACACTGCCCTGGGGGACACCACCACTTATGGTTTTTGGACTGAATAATGTTCCATAAATTAACCCTTTGACATCTATCCGTAAGATCGGACTTAACCAACCTAATGTTCAAATGATTAAGGTGTTCTTAAGATAATGGGACAGACAGACATCCCATAAACACAACCCTCCGGTCATCGCGATCGCTGGCACCAAGGCATAAAAACGTGAAGATAAATCATAAAAAAGTTTAATGGCTTCATCATTGTCAAACAAACTTTTGGCAGCTATTTTGATAACTGATCAATCATTTAATTAACGCTTTTTTTTTTAAAACCAAAGATGCCAAACATTTGCAGCTTCCTGATTAATCGAAACATTTTTCACTAGTTTCTGATATCGACTAATTACAGTCATCACAGGGTGACTGATTGATAATGATTGTTAGTTACAGTCCTCGTATCGTTAGCAGCACCACATCGATACTCACCGTTGTGCTGGAAGTCAGCGTGTCTCAGAGTGCCCTGGATACAGTGCTGTGGGGGTGAGACCAGAGGGGGCGGGGCAACAGGGGACGGAGGCTTCATCCTGATTGGTTTAGAGTTAGGACTGCTGGTATGTTTCTGGTCAGGGGAGGAGCCAGAAGAAGAGCAGGAGCGACGTGTGGGGTTATTCTCCAACCACGCCTCCTTCGGTTTGACCGGCACGTCAACCGCGGTCTCTACCCCGGCTGCCATGGAAACGGCTGACCCAGACCTCTGAAGACAAAAACACCTCCGTATAATATCATAATGTTAAATAATATAATATAATATGTTTGATGTTATATCAACCTGTTTGAATGGAGAAGATTCATCATTGCCTTTCAGTTTTCCCACCAGTATAGCGCCTCCTGGAGGACAGACAGAGGTCAGAGGTCACACACTGTGGTCCGAGCTGTGTGTGTGTGTGTGTGTGTGTGTGTGTGTGTGTGTGTGTACCGGTCGCAGGTGTGGTGAGGTCATGGTGAGTTCTCTGAACTGGTCGTATCTTCAACCTCGGAGTTGGTAACCTTCCCTCCTCCTCCCTACACACACACACACACACACACACACACACACACACACTGTGTCAGTTCCTGAGAACCAGTGTGGCTGCACAGAAACTGTGATGTGTTGGCAGGATGACACAGTTTTCTTTGTGTTTCTACCAGAAACAAGACGTCACGTCAGAGTGAAGAGAAACTGACTGACTGACATACGACACTCTGACCTTTACCCTCCTCTTATTTTTGTAATGATGCCATGTGGGCTAATGACTCCCTCGCAGAAACATAGTGAAATCTCTGGTGATTAATCCAACACAATGCTTCCACATCACACCGTGAGAAAACGTCCACTGACGACTTTGGTAGCCGCCAAAAAAAGTCCTGACAGTGCCCAAAATTAGGACCAAAGTCTGACAGTGAGACTGCTGCTGCGTCTCACGTCTACAAACTGAGTCTGACATTTCATAAGAGTCATTTTTTCTGTAAAGTTCAGGGGGAAAAACACACACACATGAAATTGAAAGAGATTTGTGGGACCCTTTTTGGACACAACAAGGACGATCGTCCAGGTGCAACTGGAAGGTGGCTGCAGAGTTAAACATGAGGCTCAGACCAGACCCTGCACTATGGTCGGCCTCACTATATCATCAAGCTTACAGGACCTTGGGAGGATGCAGAGGAGGAAGCCTGCAAGCGCAAAAAAACAGAGGCATGCTCAGCTTTCCCACACACACACACAACATTGTGGATGGAAAGCAAAGCTCCCTCCAGTTGAGGATCATCACGATCAAGGCTACTTCAGAAAATGGGAGTTTGAGGCAAGGCCCACCAGCGAATCCCCAAAGACCTCTCCAGAGCTGCTGCAAAGGGCAGTGAGTGGCTCAGAATGAGGAGAACAGACTCCACCTGGGCCCCAAAGTGAGCAGATGGCATCGAGGGATCGAGCCTGAGACACCAGGAATCACTGGTGAACCTTCTGGAGGTGGGCCTGTCAGTGAGACAGAGGAAACTGTGGCTCGGGAGGTCGAGCAGGTCGTTGGCTAACTGGAGGGTCAGCGGTTCGATCGGTATGTGAGTGTACCACGAGATTAGATTGGACCCGATGGCTGGGTTGGCGCCTTGCATGTGTGTGTTTGTGCAAGTGACGTCACACTACGTTGTTCTGCGTGCTCACAGGCAGTTAGGACGATGCAACAGAAAACAACGCAGTCAAACTGATTTAGTCGCTGACGCTCGCTCACATCTCGTCTGGTCAGGACATGGTGTGAGGCGCTTTGAGTGGTCGGGGATTGGGGGGACTGGAGGGACACTATCAACATGGGGCGTGTGATGGCTTAGTGGTTGGAGTGGGCATCCCATGTGTGGGGGCAGTGTCCTTGCTGCAGAGGCCGGAGGTTTGAGTCCAGCCTGCAGCCCTTTGCTGTATATCACCCCTTCTCTCCCTCCCTTCATGCTTGGACCATAAAGTTCAATGTGTCCAATAAAGGCAAAAAGCCGAAAAAATAATCTTAAAGAAAAAAACAACCTCAAATTGATTTCAATACAATTTTGCTCACTCATCTGTATTTTCTTCTTCCTCTTCTTCTTCTCCCCAGGCTGTACGTCTCTCAGCAGGAGGACTTTGAGGTGTCTGTGCTTTTACTTGTGTGTTTTTGTGTCCTGAGCCTGAAACAGAAGACCTCTTACTGGAGTTACTGGAGCGGCTGAAAACAGAACCACAAAGACAGACACTTTAAAACCAGCTCAGAGACGGTTTCAGACGATGCTCTCCCTCTCCTCGGGTCTCTCACCTGTGCAGGTCCAAAGCCTCCACAGGTGACATGCTGCAGCCGTCGGAGTCATGGCAGAGGTCAGAGGTCAGGCAGGGGGTGGGGGGGTCGGTGGTGTCTGTGGGCTCCCACAGAGCGTTGTGTTCGGACACCAGCTGGCTCAGGTGGTCTCTGGAGAAATGACCTCCCCATGCTCGATGGCGGTACGACAAGGCCTGCTGCCGCAATTCCTTTGCCTGGACAGAAACACACTGTGAGGCTTTTGTCAGCACATACCTCCAGAAATTAAGTATCCAAACAAATTTAAATCAGAATCTAAGAGTTTGTAAGTGAGGCAGATACTGTGTGAGGTGAAAGGGACAGTTACTGTTGTGTTTATCTCGAATAAATGTCCATAAATCCACTCAGAAATCATAGAAAGAAGGCACTCCGTCAAACTGCAAACAGGAGCTGCTGATAAATCATTCTGCACTTTTAATGGAGACACTGTGCCACACTGTAAACTACAATAAGGGGTGAAACACGAGGCTCCAGCTGAAGGCAACTGGCAGAACTCACTTCCTGTTTACACCCCCTGCAAAAGACCAACGGCTGATTTAATGTGAAATATCTTTGCTTCAAGCTTATGGGACAACAACACAGAATCGATTTCATGTTGCTGCTACAGATTATGACTCTGGTGTTTGTAGCAGTAGTTTGTCTCTGAAACAATCTGCTGAGGTTATTTTTCTGTTTTAGTTTGTTACCAGGTTTCATTTCACTCACTCTCTGTTCTGCCCACTCTCTCGCTTCATGTTGCTCTATTTAGGACGAGCTGGTAAGGTGACTACATCATGTCATTTAAAGATCAATAAACACCACAGCAGAGTTTCTTGCCTCCTTCATACACTGATACAATCTGGTGCTTATTGTGTGGATGAAGCTGTGCACGCGTTACTTTGATAAGCAGTTAACACAACCGTTGGGGACGTGAATCCATCAGCACACCTTAAATTTCACTGTGACAACTTTGACCATCACTTTAGTTTTTATATGACACACACTTTTAGTAATGACTTTAAAAATATAGATTAATTTGGAGCGGATTATGTGAAGGTCATATATTCTAATCCTCACTTCCTGTGGGCTACAGCAACACTAAACCCCTGAGCTTGCCTGAGAAGGACTAAATGCACAAAGCTGCTATTTTTAAATATCCCATGGAGAGAGACTCTCACTGCAGCCTGTTCTATTTTGTTGTGAAAATGTGGGCGTGCAGCCTCGTTCTGTGGACGATAAACCAGGTGCAGACTTCCATCTGTGTCACCGCTGATGAGGAAATACAGCGAGTGCTGGACGGAGCAGTGAGTGACAACAACCCCGCCCACATTTAAGAGGACTGACTGAACACACCGAGGGTCTAGGTACCATGTCTGAAGGCTTACTGCTGGTTCCAAAGGTGCTGGACTGAAAGGGTTTGGTGGAGACGGGGCTGAAGCAGCAACAAAAAGAAACATTTAGCTGATGCAGCGCTGCAGCATTTAAAGGTCAGTTTCAAAGGTTTTCTGAAAGTCAAAAACCTGCTGACCTAACTGACACAGATGAAGAACAAAGGAGGGTGACAGGGTGTAGGAACCATGTTGGGTGTTTGTTCCCATGATGGACTCATTTAGGCAACGCTGACTGACATGTTTCAAGGAGGGTTATGAGAACAGGTTTGTGCAATCACACCTGGGATTATTTAACTGTTCTAGTTTACCTTCAGATCATTAAACGATACTTTGGAAGACTTTACTGTTATTGTGTAATTTGAGTTGCAGGTTGTAGATTCTGGTAAATTACCAGTAACCTGACCCTGACCCTGGTCCAAACCCTGGATAACCCCCAGCCTTATTTTCACAGCTAACCTCAGTCTGTCTCTAACCTAAACCTCAACCCCAAGACGAACCGTAAGCCTGACGCTGCACATCTCCTCGCTGACTGAGTGACAGCGGCTCTGAGTCTGTGAAGGTTTCCTCTGAACAGACGTCAGCTTCCCTCCACACACTGAAACTCTTCACAGGCCAGACTCACCGCAGAGACAGTGGAAAGTTAATCGGACGGTTGCACGACACCCACACATTCATTGATTCAATTATTTATGTAGAAGAGATCATTAGTTTAAACCCTCTGTTGGCTCCATGCAGCACCTACTGACAGCCAGTTTATTAGGTACACCTGTAGAGATGAACTGATGTGGTTTAATACAACAGCCCTTCAGTGAATGATTATAACATTCGGTTGTGTTGAAACTGTTTTGAAGAGGTTTCTGATGTTTTTTATGAATGAGAGTGTGGGTTTCGTTTCTGAAACCGGGAACTGAAAACAAGCTGCATTAAAGCTGCTCACGCACACACATTTATACCAAACTAGCAACAACTAATGTAACTGAGATAAATCATGTCCTACCAAAACTTAAAATTGTAACTTATCAACACACTCATTTTGTTGCTGGGGTGAAACATTATTTTTGAAATGATTTATTTGTCTGAAATAAATGTAATTTAGAAAAAAATTTGATCTGCTTTAACTTTTTTTATCCTCTAAACCTGCAGTACATACTGTGTAAAAATGTACAGCTAAAATCACCTTTGTTTTAAAATATAGTTTTGGTGAAAATGTTGACCCTTGAAAGATGTGTCCCTGATTTCCGTCAAATTTCTACAAAAACATAAATTAATCAGATATAACAGGAATGAGCTGCATCACAAGGACTCCTGTCTCACTTCCTGGTTTCCAAAAAAAGGTGTGAATGATGCTCATTTTTAAAAAATTAATTAATTAAATAATATTGCTATCAGCTGTGTCTCAATAGATCAACTCTGCAGGCCTTCTAAATCCAAATTACATAAGAATTAGGGTTTAAAAACAAGTATTTTCATCATTTTAAGAGAACAATAAAATTAACTATAACATGTCTGCTTATTGCCATTGCAGTGAAATTCATAAATATATAACTTTTTGTCATCTCTGTCAGATCTGACCTCCGACATCCATCATGTATGATTTTCAAGAAAAACATTTAATCACCAGCTGGTTGGCCCGTCACAGGGTTTGAAAATAAAAATATTTTCCAGCATAACTGAAGAGTAAAAATAAAAAAAACAAAATGTTTTGTCTCGATTCTCAAGAATGAGTGAACGCATTAATCCTGAAAATGTATTTTTTCATTCAACTGAATCTGAGTTTCGACTGTGAGAACACTTCAAACCACGAAGACATTAAAATTAAATCTGTAAATATAAGTATGTTGAAGTACAGTGTGACTTTGCTGCATTACAGCTGCGGTAGGCAGTTTTATTTTTGGCAAAAGTCCCATAATAACCTTTGAGCATTCTGTAATTTACGTGTTCTGAAAGGTCATATCAGACAGAGAGAGCGTTTATATTGGCTGATCTACTGATGCAGATGAGCGTGTGCGTCCCTTCAGATGGTGAAGGTCTGTTTCAATGCACTGCAGAGCAACCCAAAAACAAGACAGACTGATCAAACAGAGTCTGAAAGAGAGTCGGATAATAAACTAAATAAAACACGTGTCAGTATCAGTGAAGTGTTTCAGAGATGGAGAGAAAATGTTGCTAATAGTTTAGCCTTCTGCTAACAGGAGCTAAAGTTGCAACAATTAACGCGGATCAGCCAGTCTCCCATGAGTTCTGCACGACCTTGCAACTTTGTCCCATCACAGCAACTTCACTGCAAGTTTGAGTTTTTAAAACAGGTGAATTCTTATTTCATCCACAGGGAGAACTTTTATCATCACGCAACTAGTGTTCCTTGACTGGTGTTGGATTTAAGCTGCTGCTGTGTTAGCTTGAGCTCAGCGGGCAGAGAGCAGGAGGAGAGAGGCTCACGACGCAGTCCTTCAGCGCCGCTTTCAACGGCAGCAACAGCTAAGTGTCGGCCATCAGCTGTTGCTGCTGGGAAACACTGAACAGGCTCCAGATCCAAGACATCAACTACTGCAAACATCCCAATTTCTTTTTAGAAAACCTGCCATTAGATCAACTTGCAGGAGGGAGAAGGGATTCCTTATGTAACGAGAGCCTCAAATCAGTGTGTGCACCGCCTCACACAGCTACATACCACCTCGCTGGGAGGAGCAGCAGCTCTGAGACTGACCCCCAGTCAGCGGCTGCAGAAACCGGAATCGAGCCAGCACAAACTTCAGCTCTGGGAAGCAGACAGCCCTGAATCTCCGCCCAGCAAACTTTCTGTTGCTGCTGTGACACAGGTTAGACTCGGTGCTGCTGGGGGTTTGGCCTGGCTGCATTCAAACTGCCACAGCCACCAACTGAAGCTCTGATACGTAAACTGACATCTGGCAAAGTAAAGGCTGCAACTCAGGCCCGAGTGAACAACATAACATCAAGTGACACGACTGACCTGCCTGAATATTAACACCATATACAGACTCAGTATATTTACTCCGTCATACAGACATTTGTGAAGAACATTTCCAAAACTCTCTGGGTTGATTTATTTCTCCTAAATTTCTCCAGGCCTGAAAATTTCTATTTTCAAGATAACATGACATTTCTAGGTTTTTAGGTTTTTTCGGTTACTGTATGAAGGCCGTGCACATGCCTGTGGTCATCAGGTGGGAGGGGCTTTGAACAGAGAGCTTTAATTGCTGTTCGTTAGAATAATACAGCCACACTTTGTCACCTCTAAATCACAACACCACCTCTCTGTATCATAAATCAATCCACAAATTTACAAGGGTGTCCGCAAACTTTTGGCCATGTAGTGTAAAAAGTCTTGTGCTACAAACGTAAATGCAAACAATGTAGAAGCCGTTTGCCCTGCGCAGCTTTAGAGAACGTGCTTTACTGTAGTTTGTTGTTTTCAGCAATAATCTGCAAAATTTATGCAGAAAAACTTTTCATCTCTGCCACAAGGCTGGTGTGTGTGTGTGTGTGTGTTTGTGTGACTAACAGTGAGTTGTTTCCCTGAAATGAAGCACTGTGGTTTCACCGCTGACACTCAGCACTCTGGTTTTCCATCAGCAACACACACAAACACACACAGTTTAGCTACGAAGCGGGCACTGTGCAAATCCCCAGCTGCCACATCAGTGAGGCTGATAAGGCAAACAGATCAACCACATCAACCGTCCTCTCAACGTGATGTTTAGATGTGCAGGTGGGCAAAGTCCTGCAGAGTTGAATTCCAGCTCACGAAAATCAGAAGTGGTCACACCTTTAGTGAAAGTGATGAAAGTAAACAGTGTGTAGCTACACTCTGATTATCACCATGAACACACACACACTGCAGTCCCACATACACTGTGCTGCTGCCACAAACACTCACCAACTGTGAATTAATCCGCCACTGAAAATAGTCCCCAACAAAGTTCGTATTCCCTCCTGTTTGGTTGATGAAACTAAAGCTAGCAGCTTCTTAAAAAGCTTTGCCCGAGCTGTGTGAACGTAACCAGCTGACTCGTGGATCGATTGGTGACGAGCTGACAGTGGTGGACAGTCGGGCTGCACGATTATGGCCAAAATGGGTATTATTATTATTTTGATAAATACTAAGATCACAAGTATGCATTGTTTTTAGGGACACAATATTTTCACATTTAACTTGACACAGCACTGCTTTCACTTTCACATTGTGCTGCAGACATGCTACTAATCTGTGCATCAAAATAAGACTGGTGCTTATTCACAGTTCATCTCCTAGAAACTAAATATAAACTAGAGTTACTACTTGGTGGTCACATGCCTCATGTCCAGTGTCTCTGACAGTCTCCATCCATGTCAGTGAAAACATGGATGCTTCACACACAGAAGATCTATACAATCAGCACAGTTTCAAGATTAGAGTCACCAATTCAGTATCTGACCAAATGTCTCCCCTTCTGTTCCTGAGATATGACGTTAAAACATGATGATGTCACAGTCAAGCTGACCTTTGACCTTTTGACCTTCATTATTTCATCCTGTCAGACATTTGTGTCAAGTTTGGTCAGAATTAGTGAATGAATTATTCAGTTATGGTCAAAAACATGTTTTGTGAGGTCACACTGACCTTTGACCACCGAATTCCAATTAGTTCATTCTTGAGTCCAAGTGGACGTTAGTGCCAAATTTGAGAAAATTCTCTCAAAATGTTCTTGAGATACTGCCTCGATGGGAATGAGATGGCTGCGAGGTCACAGGGACCTTGACCTTTGACCACCAAATTCTAATCACTTCATCCTTGAATGCAAATTGATGTTTGTGCCAAACCTGAAAAAAATTCTTCAAGGTGTTCTTAAGATACAATGTTCACAAGAATCCAATGGATGAGGTCACAGTGACTTTGACCTTCGACCCCAAAATTATAATCAGTTTGTTCTTCAGTCCAAGTGGACGTTTGCGACGAATTCAAAGAAATTCCCTTGAGGCGTTCTTGAGATACCGTGTTCACAGGGATGGGATGGACGGACAACAAGAAAACTGTTGCCGGCGTGGAGGCGTGTTGACTTTGTACCAAAAAGTTTTACCCAGAATTAAATTCACAGAGACTGCTCTCACTGACATGTTGTGCTACAGTCCTGCTAATTAACAACTCTTAAAGTTTCTTTATGCTTCTGCGTACACTCGTACACTCGACGCAACATGCACGCAGTTGCTCCGCAGTTGCTGTGTGCCTATCATAGTTCTGCGTCCTGTTGGTCTATGTCGCTATGCAATTCCAGGCCAAAGCGCTTGGGGGCGCTGTGTTCTTTTATACACCTACCTAGACTCTGTGACGTCTATGGTCGTTGCTCGTTCATTGTTCGTTTATCTTCCGGCACAGTGAAGATGGCGACCAAGAGAGACAGACTGTTGCTGGAGCTCGAAATGATCGACATTGAACAACAAATGCTCTTTTTACAAATGTTACAACGACGACGAAGAGAGAGGCGACTGCGCCATCTGTTCGCCTGTTGAATGGCTCAACCAGCCGATCACATTGGAGACTTTTGAAAATGGCGGTGTTGTGGTGCTGCAGCAGGAAGGGGAACCTTGTGAAATGCCGGCAATGATGTAGTTTGAAGGACCAATCATAGCTCTTGCAGTCTACGTTGGGTCTGCGTTGCCTCGATGCGTGGTTACAATTTTTTGGAGGAGTATGTTGCATCCCTCTGCGACCGCCCTCTGCATCGTAGGTGCGCAGAAGCATAAACCTTGCGTTAGACTTAACCTTTTAACAGCAGTGGCGGTACTGTGACATGCTGCAGTGTCACTGTGAACGTCTACGTTGACAATGGATCAGGACGGGGATTAACAGAAGCGCTATGGTAACATAAGCAATGTCATTGTTCTCTGGATCTCGTGGGATTTTTTTCCAGGTGGTTTAACAAGCTAGTTTTGTTGCGTCGCAGTGCAGACACACGTCTCCACACTCTTTGGATTTGATTTCGTTCCATCCTGTGTCCACACAACGATGATGATGATGATGATGATGATGATGATGGTAAATGACGGATGATATTCGTTACGCTCGTCTGCAGTTGCAACATTCTGGAAAGCTTTTCACAAGCTGCTGCTGCAGGGTGTGTGTGTGTGTGTGTGTGTGTGTGGCGGCACGAGCGGCTCCTCAACTGTGGAGGCTGCTGTTAGTTCAGGAAACACTTGGTTTGATTTGCAATTTAAGCCTTGACAGACGATCAGGTTCATTTAACTCTGGGACGCCAAGATCATGATTAATATTCAATTAACTGAGCTGACTTTATGCCACTTTATACTTCTACTCCACTACATTCATCTGACAGCTTTAGTTACTCTGCAGATTCAGATTATGAATATAAAATATGATCAACTTAAGTTTGATGATGTAATTATTATAAAATATCCCACCTTTACCAGCTGCATCATTGAAGATATAAGTAATCTGTCTGCATTAAAACGAGGAGACCAGCGTTATATATTGTTGAGTTGCATTAGTGAAGGACGAGGACACATGTCAGACTTTTTCTGAAACATCCGTTTTCAGTCGATGCACCTAAAACATTGTGACCATTGGTCTCTTTGGCAGCGTGCAGGTCGCAGCAACATTCGTTATATTAGCTGGAAAAAAACAGAAAATTTTGCAGAACAACTGAGCTGTTAGTTCTCAGTAATCTGTAAAACAGTTTCCTTTGGCGAAGCTGACACTCAACTTTTTTTGAGGTCATCTTTGCAAATTTTGAAACCTGACTTTTTGGAAAATCTTGTGTGTCATCAGAGCGTCCCAGTTGTGGCGGTGCTGGACTGCTGGTGACTAACATTAGCTGAGAGGGAGTCGGAGTCACAAACTAATGTTGATGCATAATGAACAGAGTCTAACAGTCTAACAGTTTACAAAATTCAGTTTGGTTTAATACGATTCAGCAGAAAGATGAAATGTCTGAGACATGACCTTGATTAATCAAATTAATGTATTTATTAAAACAAACAAAAGTACGATCTTTTTTGACTTTAAAAAGTTTCTTTCGCCCACTGTGCCTCAGCCTAGTTCACATTACACGATTTTCACCGCGATTTTGACGTCACAGAGGATCTTGAGAGCCACCTTGGGTCGGAGGTGAGTCGGCAGATAGTCTGCCACAACGAGTCCTCGTGTGAACAAGCCTACGAGCAAGTCGCCCCCTCGTCTGCGACTGGGACTGGATATCTGGCATGGTAGAGAACTGGAGAAGTCTGACACACCTGACAAAAAGCATCAGCCAATGAGAGGCGGGATACGTCCCACATCAGCACGCAGGAGGACGGAAGAAATGTGAGGAGAACGAGCCGCATGGTTGCCAGGTCCGCTTATTAGCTGCGACTTTGGGCTTGTTTCTAAAGTGGAATTGCTTATTTGGGCTTGCTCTCTAAACATCACCTTCCTCTATATATATCCGTCTAATAAGTTATTTAAACGCATGATAGTGTTTGAACTGTTTAATTCGGTGGTTTTTACTGGTTTATTCAACTGGTCTGTTTGTTTTGAAGAGGAGGAAACCTCTGAGGATCATTCTGCTCCAGCTGTGACCCTCCTGAATACTGGACGGTGAAGGAATTCTAACAAAGTGAAACTGATGCTCTGTCCACCTCTGCTAGCTTGTTACCGAACATGTTCTGTAGACTGATGGTGTATTTTCTCTTAAGTGGCACTCGGCTAGCAGTTTCAGCCCTGCGTCCAGCCTTTATACTAAGCTAAGCTAAGCTAAACATGGCCGACCCCTGCAGTGATATTAAACTTCTCATCCAAGCTGCAGCTTGATGAATGTGATAAAAACAGGAAGTGACCCCGCCCCTCATTGTGTGTGTGACTGCTCCCTGACCTGAGGGGCGGCGCTGTGTGTGGCTCCGCCTTCCTCCGCGATCCTATATAGAGGAGAACGAAAGCTGGTCTCATACTCTGTCAACATCCTGTCAGACAGACAGATGTTCATAAACACGATGCATTCACAATACGCAGTAACACACACACACGCACACACAGATAAACACACCTGTGTCCTCTCTTCACTGGAGGAGGAGGTGGAGGAGTGCCATTATTTTTACTGTGGGTGGGGTCATCCTGATTGGGGTGGGGCTTCTTCTCCAACTTCTCCTCCCTCTTTTTGTTCTGGAGATGAAAACAGTTTGAAAACTATTTAACAAACAACACTAAAACAAAAGCAACTGTAGCTAAAACTAACCATTAATTTCATAACTTATTCATCTGCACATTATTTCTAATTTTATTATGTTAAAAAAAAGTGGAAAAATGTACGTTTGAATTCTTCAGAGGCCACAGAATGTCTTCAATTAGCTTGTTTGTCTGATTCAAGTCTAAAAAAATTAGGTGACAGATTATAGATATTGTTTTTTCCCTTGCCACATTTGTGCACACTAAGTGTACAAAGGTTCATACTTTTACAAGCTTTGTTATCAAAAGAGAAAACATGTCACTCCAGCAGTGTTTACCTTCTTGCATGCACCAAATATGGCGTTCAATACGTTGGTAAAACAAGAAAATAACTCAGATTCAGGATCAATGAACACAGTGCTGATCCTGAATCAGCTGTTGCCAAACACATTCCAGATGGTAATCGTTCCAGATCAGATTTGACGTTCTGTGGCGTTAACATGATGGTATCTCATTTCCTTCCATCCTGTGTCCACACAACGAGGATGATGATGATGATGGTGGTAAATGACGAATGATTTTCGTTATGCTTGTCTGCAGTTGCAACACTCTGGAAAGCTTTTCACGAGCTCCTGCTGCAGGGTGTGTACGTATGTGTGTGTGTGTGTGTGTGTGTGTGTGTGTGTGTGTGTGTGTGTAGCGGCACGAGCGGCTCCTCAACCGTGGAGGCTGCTGTTAGTTCAGGAAACACTTGGTTTAATTTGCATTTTAAGCTTCAACATCACAGACGATCAGGTTCATTTAACTGTGGGACATCATGATCATGATTAATATTCAATTAAATGAGGTGCCCCAGTGGAATGTAACTAAGTACAGTTACTAAAGTACTGTACTTGAGTACAATTTGAGGTACTTGTTAGCCTACCAGCTAACATCACGCTACATTAGCAGACAACAACCATATTCTGGGCTGCCTTTGGGTATGAAATGTCCAGTGTAAAATAATTTGTTTCACCTTGTCACATAAAAATTCAAATGCTCTGTACTGGTACTGCAGGAAGTACACGACAGGGGGCAGTGTGTGTGTGTGTGTGTGTGTGTGTGTGTGTGTGTGTGTGTGCTCGCTCTTCATACCGTTTGCGTGTGGAACAGTGGGACTCTCTGCTGATGTTCCAGGTGTTTCCGCAGGCGGGGCTTGCTCGGCGGCGCCAGACCCTGGAAGCTGTGCTGATACTCTGTTTCTATTGGAAGTGGGTGTTTCTTAAAGGGCGGCACAGACCTGTGGCTGGACTGGAGCACCTGCGGGGTGGGGTCAAAGGTCAGCAGTCACTCACATACTAATGTAAGTCTTCATAGGAATGGACCACACTGTGCACTGTGCACCTCTTTTCATTATGAAACAGAAACATAGACTGTTTCTCTTCTTATGTTTAATGTGACTGTTCAATTCATTCAACCTCTGACCCCTAACCCTAATAATCAATAATATTAAGGATCAATGAAATGACTGAGTGGCTCATTAAACCACTTTTAAAGCTCATCAACTGAACATAATAGAACCAGTTATATATATCATTAACACCCAGTAAACTCATCAGGTAAGTTTTTCTTCACTGAAGTTAAACTAGCTACAAAAACAGTGTAGCTCCATCTAGTGGACAAACAACAGAACTACTTCAGTAATACAGACCTCAGCAGCCCTCAGTGTCACAGCTCGAATATAAGGTGTATTGTTATCATAATAGAAATAACAATCATAAACTTTATTAAAATGGCACCTTCCAAAACACAGTGCTTTACAAAACCAAATAAAACACAAAGCAATAAAACAGAAAACACAAGACAGTAAAAACAGGCAAGAATAAACCTGTTAGAATCACTGATTCAGCGAACCTGTTCTGCAGTCAGTATGGGTGAAGCAGTAGCTGCAGGTTTCTTCCAGCTGAACTGTCTGTGGTACTCTGACAGCTGACTACCTGACCTTTGACCTCCTGCCCTGAGCCCCGCCCTCCAACGCAGAGCATGCTGGACCTGCAACACAGTAAGGAGGTGACACCAAGACAAACCTATGGTGGACGTATTGGCTCAGATATGTGGCTACAGTTTGGCTCACCTTGTTGGCAGAGGGCTGCTGTCCGTCAGGTGCTGCTGTCAGAGGTCGGCTCAGCTGTGGTTGGCTGTCGGGTTTGGAGGGGAGGGGCTTTGCTGAGGACACAGAGACACATATAAAATGTCAGAGTCAAGGGTCTATAGATAGAGAGATTCGTATGGTGTTTGAATTCTCAGAAATAACAAGAAGATGATGAAAACTGAGTTATGTGATGTTTATTTACCGGATTTCCCAGCAGCCTCTGGTTCTACTGATAGTCCAGGGTCTGCAGCAGGTCGTGGTCCAGCTGGAGGTTGTGGGTCTGCAGCAGGTCGTGGTCTAGCTGGAGGTTGTGGGTCTGCAGCAGGTCGTGGTCCAGCTGGAGGTTGTGGGTCTGCAGCAGGTCCAGGGTCAGCTCGTGCTCTGGGAGGTGCTGGAGGATTTGGCTCCTTCTTGAGGGCTGAGCGACTCCTTGATGCTGGTGATGAAGACAGGAGACATTTAAATAACATGTTATTAGCTTAGGATGCTAACATGCTAAACAGCAGCTTTTTTGTTGCTATTTCAACATTATAATTCCAAGCATGTCACTTAAATTAAACGTGATAAATGTATCTTAACACATTAATGTCGATATCTTTAACTGTACGCTTCTTAATATGTTAACAGAGGATTAATAGAGACAAACCTGCTTTTTATCGGCACATTAGAAACTTTATTGTGTTTCTACTCTAATACACTTCTGAGAGGAGTCTGTTTTGGAGGCGTCCTACCAGCAGGAGGTGCTGTTCTCTGTGCACAAGGAGTCAGCTCAGCAGTGAGGGTGTCCTGTGGAGGGCAGAGCAGAGAGCTGCAGGACTGAGCCAGACCACCAGCACTGAGCTTCTTCCGACGCTGCAGGCGTGGTTCTCTGCTGATACCTGAGAGGAAGACATGTCGGAAAAACAAGTGAAGTGCTTCGAGAGGCTCGTCATGCCCCATATAAAATCCACCCTTCCTCCCACCCTGGACCCCTTCTGGTTTGCGTATCAGGCCAACTGATCCACAGGCACAGGCAGTACAGGTCCACAACACCACATCTAACACCATCATCCTCAGCACGGGAGCCCCCAAGGATGTGTGCTCGGCTCCCTCCTTTTCACCTTGCTGACCCATGACTGCTCACCAACATTCTGCACCAATCACATCGTGAAGTTTGCGGATGATATAACCGTGGTTGGTCTCATCTCCAGCTACGACAAAACTAGCTACAGGGGTGAGATCAGCCAGCTCGCCACGTGGTGTCGGGACAACAATCTCCCCCTTCTTGACCTCAGGAGAGGACACACTGAATTACCCCCACTGACCATCCATGCTGCTGTAGAGATGGTGAGCAGCACCAAATTCCTGGGGGTGCACATCTGTGAGGACCTCTCCTGGACGACCAACACCACAGCCCTGGCGAGGAAGGCTCAGCAGCACCTGTACTTCCTCTGCAAACTGAGGAAGGCCAGAGCCCCCCCCCAATCATGTCTCCTTCTACTGTGGCACCATTGAGACAGGGAGCTGCACTGACTACAACCAAAGCACCCTGCAGCACATAGCGGCCACAGCTGGAAAGATCATTGGTGTTTCACTCCCCTCCCTCCTGGACATTTACAACACCCGCCTCACACGTAAAGCTCTGAGCATTGTGCGTGACCCCAGCCACCCCTCACACAGCCTCTTCTGCCTCCTGCCATCAGGGAGAAGGATCCAGAGCCTTCGTGCCTGCTCCACCACACTCATCAACAGCTTCATCCACCAAGCTGTCAGGACACTCAACTCTCTCTGACCACTCAAACTGTTATTAATAAAACATAGAACAATAAAACAACTGGGCCCAGGTGTGTCACCGTTACAGTCAGTGAGAGTCAGTGTAGTGTGAACAGTGGAGCTCAGAGGAGTGAATCTGTGCATTCAGAGTTCAGTAACTTACCCATCTGGTCAGAGCGCAGGCCGGCCAACGGGGCGCAGCGCTGAGGAGACACACTTCTGGAGCGGGAAGCCTTATAGCTCTTCTGGTATTCACTCTGACACTGACACAAACACATTAACACACACACAGACTGTTGTGTTTGGCTCTTTACAAATCCAACTCCTGCTTCCAAACATTGCTCAAACTAAACTTTATTCTAAGGCGAGACATGGCAGGCAAAAGATTGAGATTTTGGGCTAGTTTACTGGTTGAATATGTGTTCTTTCAAACTGCTATAAAGAAAACATTTAAATTATACATTTAGACATTTATTTTATTACATTTTGTCTACTTGTGGCAGTAAGTTTCTCCTGAATTTACCAAACAGTTAGCATTGTGCAGTGTAGGCCAACATGTTTATTAGTTGGGTTACTACAGCTGTAGGCCTTATGTCATGTTATTAAATGATCAATTTTCATGAGCTTGAAATATGCTACATCATTATTACTAAGGGCCTGAACATTTATTCTGTTTGTGAGCAACTGACCTATGGCTAAGCCCCGCCCTCAAACGCGATGAGCCAATCACAGTGCGTATAGCCATTCCCATACACTGGGACATTCTCTGCCTGGACGTCCATTGAAATGCATTACAGAAAGTCAGTTTGTTCGGTTTTATGAGCTTTTTCTGAGATTTGAAGTTTAAAAATGGTCAAACGGTGTGCATGGGGTACATGCAACTCTGACACAAGGTATCCTGAGAGGCTGGGCGACCAGGTGTATTTTTTACACTTTAAACCACATCTCAACCGAGAAAAGTGTCTCCTTTGGATAAAGTTGTGTGGTAACGTTAGACCACAACATCAACTCAACGTGAATAAGATTAACAATGATGTCTACATCTGTTCTAAGGTAAGTCAACATTGTGTTTGAGGCAACATATTGTCACTTTGCTGGAAAGAAATATAAAGTTATCTTTAACATCTCTAGCTAACGTTAGCTAAAGTTAGCCTAACGTTAGCTCCTAGCTGCGTTGTTCATCATGTCACCTTGTTTGCTGGGAGTTCATTAGCCTATTTTGTTCTAGTTTTGTACTTTGGTGATCGTACATCATTGTTAGCTGTTGTCCAAAGGGCTCTAGTTAAGCTAACGTTAACTTCTGGAGCTTAGCTTCATTAACTTATCTGTAATGGCAGAGATAACAAAGGTTGGCAAACGTTATGCTGAATGATTCAGTGTAAATACTGTAGCACCAAACTAACGGAGAGACACTCTTGGTAAAGATGGTAAAAAGGCCGTTATCCTTTTCTCATATTCTGAGCCAAAAACCTTAACTTCAGTGGCACTTTAACTTGTTGTCTTTGATGGTGACGGCAACCAGATGCGGTTCACAAGCGTACACTGTGACCTGTAAATTTTGGCTTGTAATTTAAGCTTTTCATCGACCTTCTCAACAATAAAATGATGAATATATCCCTCCAATGCGTAGTTTAGACCCTTTTGGTTACTTCTCAATGACATCTGATCGTTATGTCCCCAAAAATCATCAATTGCCTCCTGTGAAATGCCGTGTACTGTGACACCTGCCATAGCGCCGCTCACTGAATGTTGATAGTTTGTCTGAGTGAGTGGAGGGGGCGTGGCTTAGCCATAGGTCAATTGTTTCCAAAAGAAATGTATTAAATTCCCCTATGTAAATCTTTGAATGCCGTTTTCCCAAAATGAGTTTTTTGCCGCACTCCAAGTGGAACGGCTCAGCCTCTGTAGCACCTATGTTCACCAAACTTTCCAGTTACACACCTAGCTATATTCTGAAGATATTCACAGAGGGATTTGTTAATAAATCATTCCTAGCCTGATTTATGTGACATTTTATTCCCAAAACTATGGCAAAAATCAACTTTTTAAGGCTATGGACACTATATTTTGATTTTCTCTGTAATAAAAGCAGATATCCTTAAACCCCTCTGTATTTTTTTTTCATCGTATATGTAAACAAAATGAAAAAAGTAATAGTAATAGTAAAAGCAATATATGCAAATTAGTGCATATTTAATGAGTAATAATAAATTAAACATTAAAATGTTAAAAACTTGCAATACATTTTTTTTCATACTATTGTAAGTAATCAACTGAGGAAGTTTCATAATGATATCTATTATTTTACCCTATTCACCTGCAGTGTCTCACCTTAAATTCTAATGGAGATCCAAACGCCTGCAGAGACACCAGATGAGTCACAGTGAATGTTAGAGACGTGTTAATAAAATAATGCACAAGACATCTGCAATATTTTACTTTAAGTATTTTTATTATTTAGCAGCTTATACTTTGATTGAGGTAGGTTATAAAATGCAGGCTGTTTATTAGTACTTTTAATGAAGTAAAGGATGTGAATGTTTCCTCCCCCACTGGGCACCATCATGTGCTACGTCACAGAAACATACTCCAACAAATGATGACACACACCCATCAGCATTTCTCCCATTTTAAATAACTGTAATTATTAATATGCACCTCCTGTAGTCTGAGTGATCAAACAAAACAAGAACACTAAATAATCAATAAAGATAATATCACAGATCAATCATTTTCTTAATGCCTAATATAAGTTATTGAATGTATCCCTGGCAGGTGTAGCAGTTAGCTGTAGGTATACAGTCAGGTGAATGTCAGTCTGCACCTGATTAGCAGGATTAGCTCATTACATCACATTAAATCACATCTATCCTCACTCTGCAGCCTCGTGCACACTTCTGTCCGGTGCACCGGAACACCGCGAGACGTTCACGAGGCCTAAATCCGTCTGTAAATCCAGTTACAACCACTTCATGAATATTAGAGTTAGCCAGCTAGGTGGCTAAGTTCATTAGCATCAGTTTGTTTGGCTAGCGATGCTAACACCTGTTGCTTACCTTGAAGCGGACGGTCATGGCGCTCGCGCCGCCGACAGAACACCGCGAGAAGTCACTGCTTTGTCATCACGCTGACGTTGAGTTTGTTAACGAGCTGCTGGTTAGTGACGTACAGTTAAGGTTAGTTAACTAACCCGAGCAGCCGCTAACCAGCTGCTCCTCAGCCTCGGCTACAGGGACAAGCTGCCCGCCGTTGCCATGGCAGCTCAGCGTCTGACGTCAGGGCGTTGAGGACTGACGTCAGCCGTGTTGTCGTTCTGTAAAGATTAATTTTTATTATCATTATTATTATTATTATTAGTTGATTATTATTATTATTATTATTAGTTGATTGTTAATCGTACAAAACCAGACAGACAAAAATAATAAAATATAATAAAATAGTATGAACACACACAGAGGTTTACCTGATTATTAAAGTTGTAAGATTCGCATAAATTAATAGTTTTGGTTAGTTTTTTATTAATTTTGAAAGCAGGGGAACATTTCTTAAAGTAGATCACTTTCTGAAAATAATATTGAGCTAAAATAATGAGCGAATTAATTATATATTTTTCATTCTTGGAAAAATTTGGATTTTTGAGTAATATTAACAATGTGTTTTTTAAAACTTAATAATGACCCTCCTCTCTCCCCGTCCTTTTTGTTTTATCTTATTTCTTGGAATCAATAACTTAATTTGGATCCACACATTTCAATCTGAATAATAATCAATAACGATACATGAAAAATGACTAATTTACTTTGATATATTTACACAAGCAAGCAGAAGATTAGGACTCTTTAAATTAAAATGATTTAAGTCTTAAAACTGTATAAAATAACAAGACCAAATCTGATCATCTTTTGTTCAGGACTTTAGATTTTGTTTTTGTGTTTTTGTTAAAATAAGTTTATATTAAAGTAATATATGATGGATTGCTTTAATTGTGCATCAATACATGCACTAAAAAAATACAGGGTCAGTTTATTAACTCAGTTTCAGGGCATGTGGCTGTGGGTCATTCTCTTGGGTTATGTTCTGATGAAGAATGAATAATGACCCAAATATTGGTTCATATAGCTGACCTGTTGACCCAGTGTACATGTATATACCAACTGTTAAATATCTACAAATGATACGCGCAGTAATGTCTATATATTTTATCTTGCTTTTATTTTTTACTGCTGACAGTCAGCACTATAGGCTCATGTTAAACTGTGCAGTATCTTTACTTCCATCAGTTAATAATGTTCTTTTTGCTGCTCACTAATTACTTGTGTTTTTATACTGATCTTTGTGTTTCTTTTTATCGATACGTACTTACATATTGCTTTGCATTTTGTCTCTACTGATGCTTCCTGTCTGCACTCATATTTCCCTGCTGTGGGACGAATAAAGGATGATCTTATCTCAACAAATGTGAGTTTTAATTTTTCATACAAGACGATGAGGTATTAACGTTATAGGATACAGATGGGAGCCTATCACCTCTGTAGGTCGCTGATGGAAACTGTACTGTTAGATAGAAAGATTTGAGGTTAGGAGAATGAACACCACACTGGTGCTGACGCTGTAGCTCAGCAAGCTAATCCTTATGTTAGCTTACAGAGACTCTGGAGACAGACACTCAGGCTCGACTGCACAAAAACAGCCACCATCCAAAACACAGTGACACAGGCCTCCAGTCGCTCATTCAGGAGAGCAGCCCTGAAAACCTGTCTACAAAATGAACCCAGATTAATCTCCCCTTTGTGACTACGTCTTCCTTACTTACAGTAACATCAGTTAAAGTGATCAGAAACTACTGTATTTAATCATATTGTTGGCTGCAGAGGCAGAGGACATGGAGAGGCAGGACATGTTGACAGGTGCCTGCGACCGTCACAGAGTACTAAGCAGCAGCGTCTGAGTCACTGACATGTAATGATTACTACATGTGCTGCAGGTACTGAGCACTGTGTATGTATTTACAGTACATAACAATATGTATTTGACAGTCATAATCCCAAAAGTATCAACAGTAGTATCAGTGGTAAAGGCTGCAGTGGTGTGTGACAGATGGAAAACTCTGATATATAGTGTTAGCATGCTGTTTAAAATAGAGACTCTGCTGCTGTCCTCTCTGACACACACACACACACACAAATGTGTCAGTAGTAGTTACAATCGGTCGTTGCTATGGTAACTAATGGAGCCCTCTGTGGGAGTGGCAGGAGGGACAGTCATCAGCTCACAGCAGAGATTATTTAGTCAAAGCCAAGGTCAGGCCCCTGGTAACCCCGGAACCAAGGGACTATGGGGAATTTTATAAACTACAAATCTGCTTACGCAGCAACCAAATGATGTTTATTTAATCAGCTGTTCAAAATGTGGTGCACGGTATGGCGGGGTAACAGGATATTGTCTACTACAACATTTTGCGACAAAAGGAAACCCACACTCCTTTAGTCATCCATTTTTAATTCATGGATGGCCACTGGTGCAAGTCACAGTCATCCAAAGTAATCCAAACTGGACAACTGACCAGAGAGTCCGGACTGAAAGACTCTGGATATCGAAATTAAAGAGGCTTGAACCATTAGTACGCCTGCCTCAGCAGAGGACCGTGATCACCAGTGCATTGAAATAACAACTTCTGTTTTCCTAATCAGTCGTCAAAGCTGGGACAGACCAACTCTGGTTGAGACCTGGGAGTCATTTTGACTGTTCACCTAACCCTGACTTCTTATCCTGAACCAAACCATGACCCCTTTACAAATGTTAAAGAACATTAAAGGAATAGTGCAGCCAAAAATGTAAATTCAGCCATTATCTACTCACCCATATGCCGAGGGAGGCTCAGGTGAAGTTTTAGAGTCCTCACATCACTTGCAGAGATCCAAGGGGAGAGGAGGTAGCAACACAACTCCACCTAATGAAGGCTGACGGCGCCCCAGATTCAAACATCCAAAAACACATAATTGAAACCACAAAATATCTCCATACTTCACATGCTCGCTGGTCTCACACACAAGCATGCATGAGAACACACATGAACGCGGTGCCCATGTCTCACGGTCTCGCACAAGCGCAGACACGTGAGCGCGGTGCCCAGAGAGGCAGTCAGAGCTACAGGCTACAATGAGGCTAAAAACAGAGTTCAAATGAGGTTTTTCCAAACAACTTTTTATGTCGGGGCTTCAGGACACTTGGATCACTACGGACGAGCAGTATGGAGATATTTTGTGGTTTCAATGATGTGTTTTTGGACGTTTGAATCTGGGGCGCCGTCAGCCTCCATTAGGTGGAGTTGTGTTGCTACCTCCTCTCCCCTTGGATCTCTGCAAGTGATGTGAGGACTCTAAAACTTCACCTGAGCCTCCCTCGACATATGGGTGAGTAGATAATGGCTGAATTTACATTTTTGGGCGCACTATCCCTTTAACAGAGCAAAACCAACAGAAAATAAAAATAAAAGGCAACACAACAGTAAACTGTCACCTCCTGTAAATGAACAGAGCTTTGAAACGTGGCACTGCAGCTCACTGACTCAGTGAAGCGCAGCATTAAAACGTCCTGTCTGAAAAATGAACTAAATGTGACCTCGTACAGAGAGTATGTAGTTTATCCTGAGACTTGAGCTGTGTGTGTTTCCAGCGGGCACTGTGGCACACACACTGGGTATTCTAAGCCAAAACATGATCTCTTCTGAACTGTAACTAAGTGTGTTTGTGCCTAAACATAATCACACCTTAACCACAGTGCAGATGAAACTAAAGTTGGAACGTACCTGCTGTGTCACACAGAAACACTCGGTGTCAGCAGCTGTCTTCATGCAGCCTCTCTGCTCCAACAACAAGGTGAATTCATCTCACTAAACGTTTCCCCACATTCTCCTCTTTCTGCAGTCAACACACTCTTCTGTCTCAGTTTTGGTCATTTGCTTTAAAATGAATAAATAAGATATCTCTTTGGTTTGAATAAATGTCCTGTGATCCAGTTTTTAAGTGATATTATGGGATGGTGAGTGCAGAGTGTTGATGAGAAACACTGTTGAACACAGTCACATTTATGTTTTACATATTTACCTCTTTATTTTATTCCTTTTCACGTTTTCACTTTGAGACCTGAGTTCATGTCTCTCACCAGAAACTGTGTCCAAATCCAAACCTGAGCAGAGCAGCAGTTTCTTCCCTCCTGGTTGTTGTTGCTGAGATGAAACTTTAAAGATCCCCCTGGGGCAGAAAACAGCTCAGAGTGAAACTCACAAACACATCGGAGGAAAACCACAGAGAGGAGCTGCTGCTGCTGCTGCTGAGTCTGAGCTTTTAAACATGTGGACAAATATTTCAATTTTTTTTTACATAACTCAACAAAAACCTGCAAAAAAAAAAGAAGACACAAAGCAGTTTGCTTCCTGCGACTCCTGTTCATTTGTGTAGCTTATTAAAAATCTGTTTCACATGTTTTTTCTTTTGATTATTCTTGTTTTTCCACATGTACATTATAATTTATTTTTTTAAATGCTCAAAATAAAGTACATTAAATTCTACATTTAAATAATCCAAATATAACAGGCTGGTTGTCAGTAAATGTCTTGATCTCGTTCGGCTCTCCAGAGGATGAACCCTTTAGATTTTAATGACTCCATGGTCTTTACTGTAGCGCCACCCTGAGGACAAACTGTGTATGCAGTTCAGTTCATAGTTTCTGTCTCCACAGTGTAAAGTTGTGGATGGTCCCAACAGAAGCGTTCCTTAGCGTCCCCATGTTTGGTCCCCCCTCTGTTGGGGTACCTAGCACACAGATCTGGTACTAAAAGGTGGAGCTAGAAACCCTGCAGTCTGATTGGTCAGTAGAGGACGCTCACTCTGGTTTTATGTAACCTCTGTTCATACATCAGTAAACTAGAAGGTTTGGTGTAGTTTGGTCTCTAAGTGACGGAGCTGCCTCAGTTTGTTTTAAATCTCTGAACAAATCACACGACGATCAGCTGCGACTCTTTGTGGCAAGTTAGCGAATAAACTTTTATTATGCCTGCACAATCTTGCCAGACTGAAGGTTAACATATCAAACAGTTAAAATGTGTTTCATTCATCCATTTTTGATACATACAAAAATCACTATAAAATGTCACTCTGTAATATTGTGGGCTTTTTTCAACATTCACAAAATAAACTGATTGTTTCACCGCACTTCTTCCTGTGGTAAAAAAAAAATCATCACATCTTTCTGTGAAAAACAACTCAGTAAAGATCGACCTCATCACTGCTCTCCTCAACAATAAGACCATTTTCTGTCAAAGAAAATCAAACGAGGGAAAAACAGAGAATAAATAAAATGAAAAGCTTGAGATAAAGTCACAGCACGGCTCGTCCTGTTCTCTGCAGCTTTGTGAGGACACACAGGTTCAACCAGACGTGAGATGAAACCAGTCGCTTCTGTTCCGGACCGTACGATAAAAAACATGAGAAGGAAGTGGAGACACTTTGACATCCACAGCTTCTACAAAACCCAGAAACATCCTGCAGAAGTGTTGATAGTACAAAGATCAGCGTAGTGGTTTTATCCAAATGTTTCAATTCATCATGCAGATTGTTTTGAACTGAACTGATGTGACTGTGAATCAGTGAAACACGTCCGAGCAGTTCAGAGTTTCATGTCTTCACTTAAACAACTCAACACCTGACTTTAGTTTTTTTTAGCTGCTCAAGTCCTGAAGGTGACTTATGTTCATGGTGGGCGCTGACGGTGCGATCCTGTACCAACAAAACACCAACTTGTGCAAACAAGACGCTCCAAACAGATCAACAACATCCAAATGCTGGAATCAGACAGACGGGAGACGGCTTTGATTTAAAGGGATAGTGCACCCAAAAATGAAGATTCAGCCATTATCTCCTCACCCATAGTATGGAGATATTTTGTGGTTTCAATTATGTGTTTTTGGACGTTTGAATCTGGGGCGCCGTCAGCCTCCATTATTGAAACCACAAAATATCTCCATACTGCTCGTCCGTAGTGATCCAAGTGTCCTGAAGCCCCGACATAAAAAGTTAACAGTCAGAGCTACAGGCTACAATGAGGCTAAAAACAGAGTTCAAATGAGGTTTTTCCAAACAACTTTTTATGTCGGGGCTTCAGGACACTTGGATCACTACGGACGAGCAGTATGGAGATATTTTGTGGTTTCAATGATGTGTTTTTGGACGTTTGAATCTGGGGCGCCGTCAGCCTCCATTAGGTGGAGTTGTGTTGCTACCTCCTCTCCCCTTGGATCTCTGCAAGTGATGTGAGGACTCTAAAACTTCACCTGAGCCTCCCTCGGCATATGGGTGAGTAGATAATGGCTGAATTTACATTTTTGGGTGCACTATCCCTTTATTTAATTTGATAACCTTTTGAAAAGAGTAACGAGTGATATATGACATTTTTAGAGTAACAAGCCCAACACTGCTCCCTGTGTGAAGGAGCTACGTAACATCTGGTTGCAAACTCGACAAATACTAATATTTTAACTTTGGAAAACAGTGCTGTTACTGTCGCCAGTATTCTCTACTGTCCTCAGCTTATTTCCCGTCCTGCTGTTGTCCACTAACATGATCTCTGGTTTGTCTGATTCCACGTGAACGCAGCACAAATGGTGTGAACCAGATGCCGACATCAAGATCCAGATATAACTTCAAAAAGGTCAGATTTAAGTTCCTAAAAAAAGATGCATCTCAGATATTATTTTTGTGCACAGGTTGATATCTTGTCGGCAGTAGGTCGTGTCTCGTACTGACATCTTGTCTCTTCATTCGAAGGTCTGGACCGTGATTGGTCAACAGCACAAATTAGCACAGTGTAAAGTTATAAATGCTGCTGGTGTCGGGCTGCAAACGTTGTGTTCATGTTCAACAAACAACTGTTGTGTTGCACGCGGCGAGCGTCTCCGAGAGACACAAGAAAGAAATGAATATAAACTTTGGCACGTGGAGTGAAAACTGTCCGCTCAAACAGGAAGTGAATAGTCTCTGCGTTTTCAGTGCATCAGGGTTAGGAAGGTGAGGAGGGTGAGGAAGGTGAGGAGGGTGAGGAGCTGCAGCGGAGCGACAGACATCGAGATGAAGAGTTCAGTTTTAAGGGACGGTGACGTGGAAGGGACTGCCCGGGACGTTCTCGTCCCCCCATTTGACGATGAGGATGTAGCTGCCTTGTTCTTTGACGGTGTACGTGACGTTGTACATCCTGTTGCCCATGTGTTTGACGTACACCTCCTCGCAGGGCGTCTTCGGCCCGTGAACGCCAACCATCAACATGTTGGTGCCTGCAGAGTCAACGAGACGGACAAATACATCATCTGTTTCATTTACAGGGTGTCAGAAACATTTAAACTGCTTTAAGACACATGTTTAACAGACTGAGGAAAGTATAAATTAAAGGACGAGGTTCAGCTTTAAAGATTTGTAACATCAGTAAAGTGATTTCCTCGCAGACGAGCTCGACTCATTTTGACAAAAACAAATTAAAACAGGGTTCCTTGCTCCTCACCTGCTTTGCTGCAGTCGACTGTGAACGTGTTCTTCTGACCTATGAAGGCCTTCGACAGGCCGGCGCCTCTGGAGATGACTTTACTGGCGTCTGAGGAGAATTTGGGTAATGAGGCGAAGGCTCCTCCCATCGACGACGACGACTTGGAGACAGTTTCCACCAGAACAGACGACGTCTCGTGCAGACTGGTGCCGCCGGACAGACGAGGGCCTGCAGACGGAGTCAAAGAGACATCAGTCAAATAAAATGAATCTCCAAAAGTACGCTGAAGAAATATTTTTAGGTTTCTGCATTTTTCACAGGTTTTAGCAAAAGATCTAAGTTGTGTTCGTATTTTGGCTCAGTGTTTCTGCTCACCCCGTCTGATCAGTGGGTTCACATGTGACAACAGCTTTTAATTAAGACTTCAGTTTTTGACTCTTCATATCTTAAAATATTTCTAAAATACAATCCATTTTAACCTTAAGGACACATTTGCACATCTTCATCTCTTCACCCCTGGATCACTGCAGCAGCCTCTTTTCTTACCTGAATCAAGAACCTATCACTCGACTCCAGACTGTTTAGAACTCAGCTGCCAGAGACGTGATCACATCACTCCAGTTTTAGCCTCTTTACAGCAGCTCCCAGTGTGTTTTAAAATGGTCTGTCTCCCAGATACATCTCTGACCTCTTGGTGCCGTACAAACCAGGACGTACGTTGAGGTCTTCTGTCCGTTCAAGAGTCTTTTATCAGTCCTTTTAATGTCTGTTTTAATTGTCGACATATAAATCACTTTGTAACTTTGAAAAGCGCGTTATAAAGAATGATTATTAGAGATTATGATGGGTGTGTACAAGTTTTGTTTTGGGTTTGGTGCGCAGCTTGTAAAGAACTGATGCTGGGCTGGTCGTCTGCCAACAACCAGAAAACTGAGATGAACTGTCTCCTGCAGAGCTGTAAAGGTAAACCAGGTCCTTTACGGGTCCAACAGCCGATGCCTGACATTCCTCAGGCCAAATTAACTGACACATTTTCCAGTGCTCGGGACACTTGGAGAACAAAATCCAGCAGCCACACGGCTCCTCTTGACAAACATGCAACAGAGCAAAAAATACTGAGCAGCTTTGTACACTGTCACAGGATAATGACCTCACAACGGAAGATAAATTTCAGTCTGTTTCTCCTGCTGGATTTGACCCAAAAAACTTTAAGAGCTGTTGATTGTAATAAAACAGAAATCCATGTAACTGGGTCACAGCATATCATAAAACAAATACTGCCATCTACTGGTCACCTGACACAGCACATAAAGCCTGTTGGAAATGATAGTAAATGATGTTTTGACCAACATGTCACTAAACTTGTCCAATCATGTTTTTATCACCTCAGAAACACTGCTAGAATAAAATCTATCTAAACTTTAGAGATACAGGAACTGTTACACGTGCTCTTATCTCTTCGCGTCTTGATTATTGCAACAGCCTTTATTCATGTCTCAATCAAAAAACCTTGCAAAGTCTTCAGATTGTTCAGAACTCAGCAGCAAGACTTTTAACCAAAGCCAAGAAGCACAACCACATCACACCAGTTTCAGCCTCTTTACATCGGCTCCCTGTTTGTTTAAGGATCGATTTTAAAATCTTATTAATTACTTTTAAGGCTCTTCATGGCTCCAGTTCACATTTCAGACCCGTTAGTCCCTTATGAACCTTTACGTAGTTTGAGATCTTGTCCCAGGGTCCAGACTGACGACCAAAGGGGACAGAGCGTTTGCAATTAGGACTCTGACGCTCTGGAACGACCTGCCCGAGGATATCGGGCGGTCAGGCGGAGACACTGTCTTCGTTTAAGTCTCTCCCAAAAACATACTTCTATCGGAAATCCTGATTTCGTTTAAGCTGTCTGTCTATTTATTGCTATCTTACTGATTTTGAGACAGCCACTCTACCCACTTGGCACCCCAATTCAAGGACTGACCTGAAAACTCAGAGAAAAATGCGAGCAGGTTCTGCGGTCCTTCGACCCACCTGAGACTTTGGCCTTGAACGGGCTGCCTACGATATGCTGCGGTCCTCCGTATTTGATGGAGATCAGGTAGTTACCAGGAGCCATGGGTGTGTAGGAGACCTTGTAGCCCTCTGGACACTCCTGACAGTCCATCTTCACCTTCGACGGCCCGTCGATGGTCACAGATAGAGCTCCTGAGCCGGCATTACAGGTGTTCACAATAAACTCTGACGCCACACCTGAAGGAGGACGCAGACGTGACAAACACCCGTCAAAATCTACCTCATGTTTTCATTAATGACTTTTAAATTAAGGTGTTTTTCAGGTGTTTATGTTTCATACCTGTGGTTCCTCCCTCCAGTCCCGGTCCGAAGGCAGACACCATACCGGGATCTCCGACCTGTCCTGGTTCCCCGACTCGGATCTTGAAGGGGCTGCCGGGGACGTGGCTGCCATTGAAACGAACGTCGATAGAATGAACTCCGTTTTCCCTCGGGATGAACCTGATGGCGTGCTGGTCTGTGGAAACATGGATTACAAATGACACTCATAATGAGTTCCGTCTATAAAAACATATCAGCTCTGTAATGGGGAAATCTTTGGCTGCAGTAACGTGTTAAAACAGCTGTTTTAGTACAAGTTCACTTTAACATTGCTCCTCTTTCCACTACTTTAGGCGCAGATTTGAGTCTTGTGGTAAATGTTATCGCGCTTTTCTTTTACAAACCCAAACCTTCACGGCAGTTGGTATTAAAACTGTGCTTTTACATAATATTGACACACATAATTTTCACTTAAAGTGGGACATGGACAGGTAGTGGACCAAGACCTGAGCCCTGCAGTCCTCCACTTCTAATATTACTTTGACTGGGATGTAGAAAAACAGAGGACCCAGAGTTGATCCTTGTGGTACCGTATGTCCAATGTTAACGCTCTTTTCTTTTACAAACCTGAACCAGTCAGACACTAATAATAATTCCACTTGACAGTTTTAACACTTGATGATAAAGTGTGGGTCTTACCGCTGTCCAGCTCAGTGATGTAACACTCCTCTATGGCTCCTGATGGCGTGTGGATCTTCGCATCTATCAGCCCTCTGGCTCCGTTCAGCTGTACGGCAAAGGAGGCCTCCTGTCCGACTTTCAGACCCATCTCCTGATGAAGAACAGACGAAGAGAAGAACAGGGGATCATTGCTATTATTTTTCAGCTCTACGTATGCTGTTCGTGTCACTAATTAAAACCATGTGGGTAGGAACTTTTTAGGCGTTCAGCTTCTTCCATCCACACAAGCAATTTTTATCATCTCCACATCAGAGCGAGAAGAATAAGTGTGAGATGAAACAGTATCTTTCATATAGACACTCCTCCGGGAACGATAAGACGCTCAAATGGGGTCTAATCACTTTCTTCTTACACTACTGCCTCTGAAAAATTTGTGCCTCAACCTTTGTGCCTAATCCTGCTTTCTGAAATAGGGCCCTGAACACACAGTCCAGCTGTTGTCATAGACATATATTTATGTTTACGTTGTCATGATAACTGCACGAGTTTAAAGTAGGCATTTGATTAGCGGTTATCCAAAGCTAACAGCACTTTCTACAATTCTGCATGAAGTCCCTTCATCACATTGATATTTCTAACTTGTGCTGTCATCTGTGAGCAGGAACACAAATACTGCCGGTGACAAATATACAGAGCTAAAACAGGACGGCAGCTGAGACACATTTACACACATATGAACACAGAAATACACTCTCAGTATAAATCAGTTAGACACTAATAATAGATCACTCAGAGGGTTTAACATGGAGACTCTTCATACATCAGTGACCTCAGCTGCCTCTGTAGAAACTATTTAATTTCAATGAATAAAGACGATGTGTTCTTACCTGCAGGCTGGTGATGGTGAGGCGGCGAGCGTCATCAGATAGAGTGGCGATAGGCACGATGAACGGAGAGTCTGGGATGTGTTCATCGTTAAACTTAATGGAAACCTCATAGTCACCTGGAGAGAAGAGATGACAGCTGACTGAGAATATGATTTTTTATCATCATTATGTCACGTTCATTCCTATCTAACAGAAGTCATTGTTCTTCTGAAGCTCAGTATAACAGTGGTGTTCCTCAGGGATCCGTTCTAGGCCCGCTGTTGTTTTCATTATAAATGTCAGACACCATTTTTTTTAAAACATTTGTTGGTCATAGAGTTTATTTTCTGCGCTAATCCAAAACAGAAGAATGAACCAGGGTGATGCTTACTTCAGGGTCGGCTTACAGAAAAGTATCATCCCCGGAGCACTCTGCTTTTATTTGTTTTATATTTTACCGCTGACTTCAACACATTAAATGGCCTCACTTCAAAATATCTTGATTCATTGATTTGTTGCCGGTTTGTTCCCTCAGATCAGAATACATTTTATGTTTCTGAATGCTTTTAACATTTGATGTAATCTGCCTTAATTTGTTGTTTAATAACTTTCCTTTCTAAACTTACGTACTTTGTTCCTTTGTTAAGAAAACAACGATAATACTGAAATGTATTTTTATCATGTGGGATTCAGTCTTTATATCTTTTGCTATAACAACTTCAGTCTGGCAGTAGCTGCAGATTTCATTGTCGTTAGTTGTGACAACAGTTTACTCAACAATTTAATTTTTAGATGGTGAAGAAAATATAAAATCCTGCATAAAATATTTGACTGTGCTCATGTGATTGAATTGCTGACATTGCTGGCAGATATTATTCATACTTCTGCATATCTCAAAATCCAAACCTAGAAAACAACAAGTTTAATTTAGGACCTGTGTTTTGTCCTGATTTAGTTGAAGGAAATTCTGAGTCATTGACATATGTCAGAGTTTCATTGTTCACTGCAGTAAAGCGGGTTTAGATCATTGCTATCAATGTCTGTATAGTGTTTAATGTCATCTGCATATTGATGGACACTGAGCTTTTGGAAAACCCTGAGCAAAAACATATAAATGAAAAGGTAGTGGGAGCAGAATTGAGCCCTGTGGAACTCCACATGTAACATTCACTCTGAGTGGGACACTTTTCTCTTCTACAGACCAAATGTGGGACTATTTGTTATATAAAACTCCACAGAGTACGAAGGAATCAAAATTTTTGTCCACATAATGTGTGTGACTGAGTCTCACCAGGCTCCTGAACCACATAGGCGACTCCACAGGATCCGTCCTTCCTGTCTTCAAAGGTGATCTCGGCCTTGCTCGGCCCCTCCACAGCGATGGACAGACCACCCGCTCCGGCCTCTCTGGTCCAGATACTGAATTCAGCTGGAAAACAACAAATTTATCACCTTCAGTTCAGCATGTGGAGGAAGAGTCGTAACAACACGTAACAGTTTACTTTTAGGTTTTTAGTTTTATGTCATTAACAGTAAACTAAGAGGAAAATTAATCTCAAAACCAGAGCATGAATCATTTTAAAGAAATAGATCTCAGACATATAAGTCAGACAATGAAGTCATTTTCCAGCCTACCTGGGATCCCTGCCACTCCTCGGTCTAGCCCGGTCCCTCCTGCTCGGACCTTGTGGGCCCCTCCCTCTCCCAGGGGCCCCACGGTAAACTGGAAGGGGCTCCCAGGGACGTGCTGTCCCCGGTATTTAACGTTCACAGTGTGAGCTCCCATCTCCTGAGGGATGAAGCGGACGCTGTAGGTGCTGTCCTCGCCTTTAATGATCTCTGCGTCCTCCGTCTTTCCTCCAGGACTCGTCACCTGAGCCGTCATCTCCTGGTTACCTGCCTCACCTGAGAGGGACAAAGAGGAACATGGATCAGACAGATTTTGGTCTAAAGAGTCTGTGAGTGTTTGTGGAACATGCAGCAAGATGCCAGGGATCAACTCTGGTTAAAATCAAATTAACACACACCTGCCACCATTAACTGCCATGCAAATTAGTGATTAATATTATTTAACCTGAAGTCTCCATCTGTTTGTGACTACATATTTATAACTTAAAAATACAACTTCTTTTCTCTGTGTGGATTCAACCAGGACAGTTTTTACAAAGTGAATTAGACAAAAAAATGTGTGTGCTGTAATGACACTTTCACAGTGATAATATTTTTTCACAGGATATAATCAAATGAGTTAATTACCACCCAACATTTCACTTTATTAATTCAAAATGTAAATTTAAAGGTCCAGTTTGGAATTTAGTGACATCTGGTGGTGAGGTTGCAGAACTGAAACTGAAACTTCTCCCATGTGCAAAGCGTGCAGGAGAACTACGGTGGCTGCCGTGAAAACGTGGATGTCCCTTTCTAGAGCCAGTGTTTGGCATTAGAATCATCCAGGTGGATGTTTGTGCCAAATCTGAAGAAATTCCTCCAAAGTGTTTGTGAGATATCATATCATCAGGAGAATGAGACGGACGGACGGACAACCTGAAAACATAATGCTTCTGGCTGCAGCTATCTGAGACATAAAAGTGAAAAATTCAAAGTTGTTTTGACACCACAGAAACCTGCCGACCATCACAGCTGTCACACTGCAGTCACACAACATGCGTCAACATGAAGTCAGATGTCACAGCGAGGTTAGACGTTTCTGGACTTCTCCACCACCACAACACTCTGATTAGTGATTAGCAGAATATGTGTTGAATAGTGTCGACACATGTCGGCTCAGTGAGGAGCTGCTCCTGCATTCTGTCAGTAAAGTTAGAAACTCTGAACATACACAGCCGGTCCACACACACACCATCCTGCAGTGGCGGCGGTCGGGTGCCACTGAATCCGCTAAGACCCTCACGTCCCAGGAAGTCTCCGAACACGTCTCTGAAGGGGTCTCCCACCTGAGTGCTCTCCTCCACCCTCACCTCCCTCTTGGTCTCTCCTGCCCTGGTCTTACTGATCTCCGTCCGCTCGGTGCGAGTGTAGGTGTGACTGCTGCGGGTGAACGTCCGTGTTAGACGCTCCTGAGCCGACACCATGTGGAACCAGTTCCCTGAAAGCAGCGAGGAGGAAGTAGGAAACAAGGGACACAGAAGGAGGTGAAGAGGAGGGAGCAGAGAGGACAGTAGGAGGGGACAGGTGGAGGAGACAGTGATGTCACAACTCACCTGGTATCTTGAGGTTGAGATCACAGGTGCTGCCCACGGTGGCGATGGAGGGAGCTTGACGCTTCCTGGTGATGCTCTCCTTCATCCGGCCTTCACCAAACACCTTCACTGTGAACGGACTTCCTATTGGGACCAAAATATTCTCACGTCACAAAAACATCCAGATTGTTTTTAACAACCTGAGGTTGGTTTTCATGAAACTGAAATTAAACCAAAGGCCCTCTGCTGGTCAGATCTAATCATCAGTAATCAGAGACGATATGCATGCAGTCGTTCGTACCTGGAACGTGTTGATCGGCAAACTTGATGTTGATGATGTAGTTTCCAGGCTCAGTTGGACAGTAGGTGACTTTACACGTCCCGTCGTCCACATCCTCACAGTTAATGTCCACCTTACTGGGACCCTCGATGGACAGGCCCAGACCGCCATAACCTGAAGGCAGAGAGGAAGACGGGGACGATGGTGATGTACGAAGTCACATCTTCTGTTTCAGCTGACTGGAGGAAAACTGATTATCTTAACGTTTGTTTTAAACTATAAACATCACATGATGAGAGGACTGTGAGAAATTAAATGAAAAAAGATGTTTACAACATGTAAAGATCTGACATGTTGACATCATCAGGTCGGGGTCAGATAAATGGACTGTCTGTATTAAAGATGAATTTTCCCTCAGCAGTGATTTTAATAAGATGGATATGAATCAACTTGCTGTTCAAATAAAGTTTTTGAACAGTACCTGCGTTCCTGGTGTCGACGATGAACTCGGCCACCTCGAAGGTGTGTCCTTCCACCAGCCCCTGACCGTACACCTTCACCTTACTGGCATCTCCGATCTCCGACTGACCCACCATGATTTTAAAGGGGCTGTTGGTCACATGTTTCCCGTTCTTCTTCACGCTCACCACGTGTTCGCCTACTTCCTTCGGAGTGAAGGAGATCCCTGAAGACAGGAGGAGCAGGAACAGAAACACGAACTGGATATAATTTTGTTCTGTTGTTCGTTTGTCTATCAAACTGGTGCTGCCAGGTTTGACTTGAAAGTTATTTCTTTCAGTAGGCTGAAGTCATTGTTTGACAAACCAGTCGAGTCAAATCCAAGTCCGAAACTAGGAATGACACGAGGCTGATTTCCCTGTAAACCACTTATTACTGACCGACAGCTAAAGTTAGTCATCGCTGATTGTTGATAAAATTCCAGTTCAAGACCAAAGATTCACAACGAGACGAGTTGAAACAAACTACTACTTGACAGGAAGTGACCGCCATGAGACGGCGCATTATCTCTAGTCAACAACTCTCTGTGCTTCTGATCTGTAACGTTGACAGGAAGTGACCACCATGAGACGGCGTATCATCTCTAGTCAACAACTCTGCGCTTCCGTTCTGATTTGCAGCTTTTCACTTATTGTGTGGCTGAATATAATTTGTAGCTTCTTAAAATCTGTCACCAGCTGAGTGTCAGGTTTCGTCTCGTCGCCGATCTTTGGTCTGAACTGGACTTTATGTCAAAAAATATATATATATTTGCCACATATAATGTTTGTAAGGTAAGCTAATTAAAGTTAGCTCTTAGCTTTAAGCTACGGCTGGAAAGAGACCATAAACGTTAAGTAAAGTTAGCGTTCTCAGTGAGCCTGAAATGTTGAACAGTCTATCTGAACGTGATGATCCCAGACTGACCGATGTGTCTGTTGGGCAGCCTCTTCAGCAGACACGGCTCCTCGTTTCCAGACGGCGCTCTGATGCTTGCCATCAGACTGCTCAGGTCCGTCTCCATGATCTTTAAGGACACATCTGTTGACGTGCCTACGTTAAGCTGAGACATTCTCATGGAGTCATCACCTAGAGATCAATCGCATCAAAATAAAACAATGAAGCTCAACATCTAGAGAGAGGTGATGAGTAATTATGTCGGATAATGAGGCTGTAAAATATAATATGACGTTAATATAAAAAGGTAAACCTATTAAAGGCTGCCTATAGAGAAAACTAAAACATGGTGGAAAATATCATTCAGGTTGATACAACTTAAAGACAACAAGCAGAGTAAAATTTTAAACTTATGTCAAATAATTTTCTCAATACAGAAATGTTAACAGTTTATTTCAGACAGAAACCTTTCCTATCAAAATATACATTTAAATAGCAACGGGAACACAAGTGGCTAAATAAATAATTATCCAAGTTTAGTTGAAGGAAAATGGAGGACATCCCATATTTCATCTGCAGAGGACTGTAAAGACTTTAAATATTTTTTGTCTGTTACAGGAAGATAATACGGAGTGTCATCTGCATAAAGTCAAATTAAATACCATGACTGTACATAAAGTGAAGCATTTATTTAGAAAATAAAAAATGTCCCAAACTTGAGCCCTGGGGAACTCCAGAATATAACTGGCACCAGGCTGTAACACATCAGTCTGTTATCACTACTGATACGTCTGCGCTGAGCTGCAGCTGATGGTCAGAATTTTACTCTTGTGTTTAACAGTTAATGAGTTTAAATGTGAAGGAGTGGGAGGTTTTTACACTTAACACGTGGACTCATGAATACTCAACCGGTGTCTCCCACACAATGTTCTCTATGGTCTTCATAATATGTCTAAACATACTTTAAAAAAAGAGTTAAAAGCATCACAAGTTTGTCTGGCTCCAGAAACAAATTTAACTTCCCATCTGCAGTGACCTCACACACACACAGAGTCTGAGTACCGGTGATCTTGGCAGTGAAGGGGCTGCCGGGGATGTGTTTGTCGTCAAACTTGACGATGATGTTGTAGTCTCCAGGTGCGGTGGGCAGGTAGGACACGGTACAGGTCCCGTCTTTGTTGTCTTTACAGCTGATCTCTGCTTTAGACGGACCCTCCACAGCCAGAGACAGACCGCCTGCACGCAGAGAACAGGTGAAGGATGGTCCCTAATATAAAGGTGAGCAGCACTTGTACCGAAACATCTCACACTCATCTCTCTGCTCATCACGGTTTCTCTGTTTAACAACACTGTTCCAATTCACTATCAGCAGTTTCTAGATTTTTATTTACCTGTGTTGCTAATTCCGAAAAAATCTTCCAAAGTAAAGTCTTGCAGCTACTCAGGGGCGTGATCTCTCCCTTTCCTGTGATACTTTGTTGAGATACCTTCCCTATTTACAACCAGGTCTGTGTCACCATGGTGATTCACTGAACGGAGCTGAGGTACTGACAAACCTAACCCAATTAACACCCCGTGTTTTGGCACTGATACCTTCTCCAGCGTCTTTAGTGACAATAGTGAAGGTAGCCGGTCTGTTCACCGTGCCGTGACTCAGCCCGGGGCCGTATGCTGTCACATGACCACTGTTGATGGCATCAACGTAGAACTGGAGTGGACTTCCTGTAATGGAGAGAAACGCAGGATGAACATTATAAACAGGTGCAGCCAGAGTTCAGGACAGATTCAGCCTGCAGTCAGACTGTTTGCAGATGATACTCTGATATTTGTCTCCAAACACTGAAGTCATCCTCGTTTCTCCGGCTGAGCCTGAAGAGAAAAAAGCAGGTGAATTAAAAACACGTCGTGACATCACCTGGGATGTGGCTTCCATCATATTTGATGTCCATCTCGTGCAGGCCTCGTTCAGTCGGGGAGTATTTCACAGTGACGGTGCCGTCCTTGTTGTCAGTGATGTGAGGAGCGGCGGTTCGACCAGACGGCATTCGTACTTCACCTGGAGGACAAATCACAGACTGGTTTATGCACAAACACACCCTGTAGTTTGTGTTATACACTGTCCTGCTGACACACACTCTTTACAGCACTCTACACTCTACATTAATCCGCCGCTGAAAATAGTCCCCAACAGAGTCACTGGTTCCTCCTGTTAGTTTGATAAAAAAAACTCCAGTCAGCATCTGTCTGAGGAAAGGACTGAACAAACTACAGATCTGTGTTATTAAGACCTTTAGCAGGAACCAGTACCTTCCTGTCAGACAGTGCTGAGGGACAAACATGTTGCTGGTGAGTTTAAACATGAGAAATAAATAACAACAACCAGACTGAACCTTTAAAATCACAAACAACTCAACGTTTAGTTACACTTGTACAACACGGCTGTGTCAGAGTAAACATGTACAAATTGTTTACAAGTAATTATGAACGAAGATGACGTCATGCACTCTTCCTCTCTGGAGCAAACCAGACAATCTTCATCAATGAAAATAATATGTCTATCTCACAGGTAAACAAACATAAATCTGTCGATCTGGCAGATGGACGTGTAAACAGACTCTTACCTGTGATCTCTCCTTTCTGCACAGTGAAGGGAATGACCAGACTGAAGGGGCGGAGCACCGGCTCCATGCCATCCACGGGGCTGATGGGATCATCAGTGGCCTAAACCAGAGCCAGAGGGAGGGTGTTAGTGTCACCATACTGGGAACTCTGGGATACAGTCCAGAGAGAGGAGGAGGAGGAGGAGGACGCACAGCAGGACGGCAGAGAGGCTGACTGGTCTGAAACCAGTTCGACTAAACACCATTTTTAACTGGGTCATGATGGAAATCAAACCTTAAATACTGTAAACAGTCCATCAGAAAACAGAACAAAATAAACCAAAAGAAAATAAAAATTATAAGCAATTCTCCTAAAAAACACAAAAGCAAACAACTAACAAAACAAAATAAAAATAATACCTTAAATACTATTAAATAAATTAAGTAAAATAAAAAAGAGACGCTAAGGTTAAATAAAAATGCAAAAAAGTTAAATAAAACAACATGAAACAAAACAAAATAAACCAAAATTAATAAAAGTCATAATAATGACACTAAAAAAATTTAAATGAAAAAAAAAGACGTTTTTTTTAAAACAAAATAAAAATTAAAAATACTAATAATGGAATAAACTAATAAAATCAAAATGAACTTAAAAATCAACAAAAATGAATTAAAGTTTTAAAGAAAAAGCAGTTTGAAAATGTTGCTCCTTTTTTTTTACTCTACAGAGTCTTAACTTAAATAACAGCCACTAGTTTACATCAGATAATGAAGAACTAGTAAACTTCATGCAGCTGATGCACTGACACAGAGAAGACAGGCCCCGCCCCCTCAGCAGCTGGCATCAGACGATCATGCAGAGTGAACATGCAGCTTCATGCTGAGCCTGATAATGAATCTATCAGTGAATCTGGGTTGTTATTGATCAGCTGCAGACTGAAGAGGACAGTGTGTGTCAATGGACAGCAGGTGTGAGTGTATATATTTATATCTACAGTATATGTATATGTAATAACTCTGTGTTGTACCCATGGAGGGGAGAAGCCCACGTAGGGCGAGTAGGGCTGCTGTAACTGAAGCTTGTCACATGGCTCCTCTATTATTGGGACGGTATCACTCGCCTGACGGGGAACAAGGTACAACCTTTAGGGAACACACACACACACACACACAAACACACACAAACACACACTCCATGCACAAACACAAGTGTCTCCATGAGAATATTAGGACGGTGACGGTGCAGTGGTTCCTGGACTTTTCTAGATGATCCAGATCTGGATTCTGGATTCTATCTCGAGTGTGAACGACTCTCAGACGTCTGAAATTGTTCCGATAAAAAGCTCAAGAACCACTGACCTTCACAACAAACCACACCTGTGTCTCAGGTGTTCAGTGATGTCACTCACCACCACGTGGAAGGGGCTGTTGGGAATGTTTTCCCCTCCAAAGCGGATGGTGATGACGTACTTCCCGGGCTCCGGAGCCGTGTAATAAATATCAAACGTCCCGTCGGCGTTCTCCACCACGTCCACGTCCAGCTCCGCTCCGTCAGGGGTCGACACCTTACAGGTCACTTTACCTTTCCCAGCAGCCTTTGCGTCCACGGTGATGACCGTTTCCTCTCCGATCTGGATGGTCGGGCCTATACCTGATCCTGACAAGATGGACGACCAATCAGGAGGCAAGTTACAGTGAATCATCTTTATTATGGATATGATCATCTGAGCTGAGCTGGTGCTTAAAGACACGTTTACTGCTGTATGTCAAACTAAACTAACAAAAGTAAATTAAAACAAATTCAAATAATTAAGAAAAGAAAACAACACAAAACAAAATAAAATACCAAAAACAACATCAAACAAATAAAAATTAAACATATGGAACAAAAAAAAAAAAATGGAGCAAAATTTTAAGAAATAAAAAATAAAATAACACAAAGAAAAACAACATAAAATATATAGAATAAAACAGAACAAATACAACAAACTAAAATAAAAAAAATCAAATAAAACAAAAAAATAAAACAAAGCAGATGAAATAAAATAAAGTAAAACAAAACAAGGAAAAGCAAATAAAATAATAATGATAATAAAAAATAAACTCAAAATAAAAAAATACAATAAAATAAAACAAACAAATAAAACATAATAAAATGAAAAAATAAAAACAATTCAAAAACATAAATTAAAACATAACAAGACAAAATAAAACAAAGCAAAACTAAATAAAAAAGAAAACAAAACAAATTAAAACAGAATAATAAATTAAAATTAAAAGTGCGTAAAGAAATAAAATAAAAAATAGGAATGATAGGATAAAATCATAAAATTAAAATGAACTAGAAAAACAAAAATAATAATTGAATAATTATAATAAACTAAATAAAAATAAAATCTTATAAAAGGAAGTTTTCATCATCTTGGTTTTGTTTATTTTGACCGACAATCTAATTGTTAATAGAAGATATTGTCCTGCAGTTATAAGCTCGAACACACACACATCATCACACACACACACACACACATTATCACACACATCATCACACACACACACATCATCACACACACTCTGTATCATCAGAGCAGCGCAGTGTAAACTCGACTCACCCAGTCCGTGTCCTCCGATCGATACTGTAGGAAACAACAACAGAGTCAGTGATGCTGTGACAGGTGCTGAAATCTGATTGGCTGCTGGAATGAGAGGTGGGCGGAGTCTGACCTGTGACCAGACACTTGCTGGCGTCTCCGGTGGGCAGGGCGTGGATGCGATAGGGTGAGTACGGGATCTCGTCTCCTCCGTATTTGATGGTGATGGTGTAACGTCCCGTCATGTCCGGTACGTAGGACACCGTGTACGTCCCGTCTCTGTTGTCCCGGATGTTCGCCTTCTTGGGTTTTCCCTCCGGATCCTGGACACACACGGGGACAAGGTCAGGAAGTATATTTGAAGGGCACAGGAAACATCTTTCTGCGAGGTGAAGTACTGTGAAGTACATCAGTGGTCTCTAACTGAACCGTGTGAATCATTGTCTGATTCATCCTGATTTCTCTCTGAATAATCTGATATCAGTTCTTAAAATCCAGACGTAAACCTTTGTGTCTGTGTCACAGTGAACGCTGGCGTTTGAAACTGTAACCTGTTAGACACTAGGACATTTTAACTGTGTGTAATGCAGAGAGGCTCTCTGACTGCTGATGTTTGAGACCAGTGGTGTTCACAGGACATTTCAAGTTCTTCATGTGTTTAACATCAGCACACAGGATCTAACTCTAATCACCGCAGCAGAGGAAGAGGAGGAGGAGGAGGAGGAGGAGGATGTTTATGAATCACTCTGGTTAGTGGAGGACTGAAAACCACATCTGTCTGTTAGCTGGTTAAACAAACTGATGGAGGTCAGTTCACATGGAGACCACAGAGGGGAGGAGGAGGAGGGACATGGATCTGTTTGGTATTTATACCCTGATATTAAAGGTGCTTATGGTGTCTCTGTGTATAAAGAACTTCAGCTGACTGACTGAAGGGATCCTGCTCTACTGCTGCACAAGATGTTGTACACATGCTGCGTCTTTAGCCGCCTGGAGAACTTGAGGTCAGGTGTGGGTGCCACTCATGTGCCTTTTCTGTGCCAGCTCTCAAGAGCACGACGGCAGGTTCCTCACTGGTCTCTGAACGCATTCAGACCCAACACGATTTCGCCAGGGTTTGAGTGACGCAAAAATAAACTACAATGTCGGGCAGGAGAGTACAACCCGGTGACTCGTCAGAATTTGGTTGTATGACTCCGCCCACCAGTCCACCCTGTGGTTGTATGACTCCGCCCACCAGTCCACCCTGTGGTTGTATGACTCCGCCCACCAGTCCAGTGTCTCTGACAGTCTCCATCCATGTCAGTGAAAACATGGATGCTTCACACACAGAAGATCTATACAATCAGCACAGTTTCAAGATTAGAGTCACCAATTCAGTATCTGACCAAATGTCTCCCCTTCTGTTCCTGAGATATGACGTTAAAACATGATGATGTCACAGTCAAGCTGACCTTTGACCTTTTGACCTTCATTATTTTATCTTGTTAGACATTTGTGTCAAGTTTAGTGAATGAATTCTTCAGTTATGGCCAAAAAAATGTTTTGTGAGGTCAAAATCCCTAAAGGTGTTCTTGAGATTTCACATTCATGAGAACGAGGCAAATGCAAGGTCACACTGACCCTCAACCACAAAATTCTAATCAGTTTATTCTTCAGTCCACGTTTGTGCCAAATTCAAAGAAATTCCTTTGGGGTGTTCTTGAGATATCGTATGGACGGACGACCTGAAAACATAACGCCTCTGGCTATGGCTCTCTCCAGCGTGGAGGTATAAAAAGAAAAAGCTGACGGAGTTCTGAAGACTTTAATGACACTGACTTGAACAAAAACATCATTCTGTGTTTTATTTGATTTTCAAGGACTTTTTCAGCACTTTATAAAAAGGGGCTCTTTTCAGGGAACTCCAGTACATGATTTTTTTTACTCAAACATGAAGCACCTCAGGCACCTCGTGCGAACCCTGTTTACTACAAACCAAGTTAGCACGAATATTAGCGTTAGCTGCCTTAGTTAGCACGTTAGAACAGCTGGCTGACCAGCGACTGTTTTCACACAGGCAAATATTAGCTTTCATCTGGTCTGAACACATCTGGATGATTTCCTCTTGAACTGATTAAAAGGGAGATTTAAAGTGAACGAGGAGACGAGGAGTCAGGGAGGAGGGGAGGAGGGGAGACATGAGGTGATGGAGGGGGGGAGGTGACGGAGGAGAGAGTGCAGGCCTTACACAGCCTCTCTTATGAATACTGAAGGGGATGGTTTTCTTTACTATATGTGTCTCCCACACCCTCCTGCCCCAGTCCTCCACAAACACTGAGGCCTCGCGCCTGCACCCATCAGGACCCTGCAGCAGCAGCAGCAGCAGCAGCAGCAGCAGCAGCAGCAGCGACAAGCCCCCGCCGGGGGAAACAGGAAGTGACATGGAGAGGTTGAATCAGGGGTTAAAAGAGTCAGTAAGACAACAACAGTTCAGACAGGAGCAGATGAAGACCAGGGTCCAGGAGGAAGATACATCTCTATGATCTGTATCTGATTACACATCTAGTCTGACCTGATGGATCTGAAGCCTGAAGTGATGATGATGATGATGATGATGATGATGTTCAGCCCCGTTACTCTGATTCAGCACAAAGCTTTATCGACAATCAGGAAAAATCAAAATGTTTTCCTGAAGCCCCGACATAAAAAGTTGTTTGGAAAAACCTCATTTGAACTCTGTTTTTAGCCTCATTGTAGCCTGTAGCTCTGACTGCCTCTCTGTCTATGTCGGGGCTTCAGGACACTTGGATCACTACGGACGAGCAGTATGGAGATATTTTATGGTTTCAATGATGTGTTTTTGGACGTTTGAATCTGGGGCGCCGTCAGCCTCCATTAGGTGGAGTTGTGTTGCTACCTCCTCTCCCCTTGGATCTCTGCAAGTGATGTGAGGACTCTAAAACTTCACCTGAGCCTCCCTCGGCATATGGCTGAGTAGATAATGGCTGAATTTACATTTTTGGGTGCACTATCCCTTTAATAGGGCTGGGTGATGTAGTGACTACTTGTGGGACTGGCTGGCTACACACTGAGGCTAACCAGAGACATGCGAGCTTCAAACATGCTGCTACCAGCCTACAAATGTATCTCACTAAACTGGATGGTTTGTTATCAGCAAACTACAAGAGGTATAATTTAAGCCCCTGGTTACAGATTTGTTATTTGGCTTATTTACAAAATCAGAATTCATATTTGATCTTTGAATTTGAGTTGGCTCATCTCGTAACTACAGCTTTCAAGATGCAGATGAATGAAGACATCACAGACATGATACAGGCCGAGTCCTGAGCTGCTTCAGTCAGAATCAGGACTCTGTGACTCACCAGGATCTGAACAGTGAGCAGTCCCTCGCCGGCGTCTCTGGCATCGATGGTGAACTCCACAGGCAGACTGGCCGGAACTCCGGATGCATTCAGACCTGGACCGCTGGCTCGGACCTTACTGGCGTCGTGAGCTGGTAACGTCTTGATCTTAAACGGACTGAGAGGAGACAGTTTGGAAGGTGAGACCTGAACCACGACGATGGAGACTCCTTTAGATAATTGTCTGTTGGGTACTGACCTGCGAGGGACCTCCTGGTCGGCGTACTTCACACACACCGTGTACGGGCCGTCGTTGGCAGGAGTGTAGTTGACTGTGTGAGTACCGTCACCGTTGTCGGTGATGCTGATCGGCTCGGCCACACCTGAAGAGCAAAGTTTCACAGTTTTGGACTTTTAAGAACTTTGCACACAAGGTCCAGATTTTATGTTAACTTAAACTGACCGCAAACCTTTTGTCCTTTGTTAAAGTTTTCAAAGCCGGTTCAATTTTCTGCATTTTTTCAAATCTGTCAAAGTTTGACCAAGAAGTAGCGAAGATAAGTGCCACAACCTGCAGGTCACAAACATTAGCGACGAGAGAGGATCCCAGGACACAAGTCATCAGAGAGGGCAGGTATCAGTCTCAACCGCATTTGAGGACGTTGAGATAATGTGTCGCCTTTGTGCAGGTTTTTTTGTTTCATAAAGATGCATTAATTCTTTATGATTAGACGGTTCTAGATTAGCGAAGGTAGACCACCTTCACAAGATACAGCTGCAGCAAATTGTGCATGTTTGTGACTTGGCTGACCCTGAATTAGGGGCGGACGTAAGTGGTAAAACACATCCGGACCCATTTTGGAATAAGTAACCAAATATTCCAGTGACCTCTGAGGGCTGCAGACTGAGCTGCCAGTGTGAAAGCAGCCGTGATAGATCAAACCCTGAAGACACTCACAGGTCTAAGAGAACAGATCAGGGTCGTCTCACCTGTGGGTCCATACAGCTGGACCTCCAGCGGGGCCACACCAGCCTTACTGCTGTCCACAGTGAACGTCTGAGGGACATGTGCTCGCACTCCACTTCCCAGTCCGGGACCTGAGCACTTCACCTTACTGGGATCCACCAGCTCTCGCACTGGGACCCGAAATGGACTCCCTGAAAAATAAACAGGAGGCTGGACATTAGTCACGGCTGAACCTGAACTATGTGACGAATCTATAAAGTCTGGACGGGTTGGATACATCACCTGGGATAGGAAGGCCTCCAAAGGTGATGTTGACATCATACTCTCCAGGAGTGAAGGGGATGTACTCCACACTGCAGCTGCCATCTTTGTTGTCCTTACACGACATCTTGGCCTCAGATGGACCCTCGATGGCCAGGCCGAGACCTCCGGTGCCAGCACCTCTGAGGGAGTGACCGGGGAGAGCAGGTATAACAAGGAGGTCAGAGACATTAGAGATAAATCAGTCTGAAACATTCAGATTTGTTTGATTGGTTAAGAAAGACTCACCTGGTCTCGACAGTGAAGCGGTTCGGTTTGTTCACCAGTCCCTCCTCCAGACCTGGACCGTAGGCTCGGACTCGACTGGGATCACAGCCCTCCGTCACCGACACCCTGAAGGGACTCTTAGGTACCGAGACGTCATCAAACAAAACCTCAATCAGATGCAAACCTGCAGACGAACACACCAGTTTAATGTGGAATATTCAGCACATGACCGTTTACCTGACAAACACACACACGGGGTCAGATAAACAGAGATCTGTTTTTAGGATGACTCAGGGGCCCACCTCTCAGATCGTACAATTGGACGATGGGAACAAAGATGACTAAAAAAGAGATGGCGTGGAGCGAATTTCCGCTTTGAGTTGAAGGTTTTTCAACTCGAGGAGCTCAGAGACTCCTTAAATGTCTCGTTTGATGCTCTATTCATGAAGGGAGGCCTAACTAAACACACACACACTCACACACACTACAACACCTAATTTTAAATCTGAACAGTTTCTCCCACTGACACTGGGAGTCACCGAACGTAACCCCAGTTCTGAGCTGATGGTGGAGCTATAGAGGAACTCTGAATATTAGTCTGATATTTTAAACCAACAACTGTCAGCTACAAACCTATAAGTACACGTCTGTGTGTTTAAGAGAGACAAGAGATGAAAATCCCAGTCTGACTGAAGCCTCCACAGGGAAGAGTATTTCTGTCCCACAATGCACCGGGCTCCAACATGTCACACATTACTATCAGTGGAAAACCATCTGCTGCCAGCAGAGACTGCAGCTATTAATACCAGCCGCCCGTCCCTCCACCCTCACACTCTGCTTCACCTCAGTTAGAGACCTCACTGCTTCGTTAATCTCACCTCATGTACAGTTCTATACCGTCACACGTCTGTCGCTGTCACATTACTGTATTCTCCACTGTCAGGTCAGGACGGCTGTAGGAGCACAGAGCTGTCCATGTGACTTCTCATGTTAGCATCATTAAAACTAAAGGATCACTGATGGAAACAAACACTAACCTGGGCAGGAATGTGTCTGGGATTTAAACCAGGCTTTAAATTTAAATTCCAACATGTTTTCGTTTTGATTCTGACGGTGCAGCTCCGTGTTGTTTACATGTGCAGTCTGTAACAAACAGCATCAGGAGCTGGAGTCATGTGACCACATTAAGAGTCGTAAACATGATGAAATATTCTGAGAGTTTCATTGTTGAAGCCACAGATGCTTCGCTCGCCTCCTTCTCTTTACTGTGGCCGAGGGACAAACAGAAGCTTTATGAAACCACAAACCACTTTCAATTCAATGTTATAATGTTGTTGTGGAAAAACAACCTCCATAAAACAGCAGCAGACCTCCTGCGGCCTGAGACTCTGTTCCTGATGATCAGCTCAGTTCACTGAAAACTGTTCAGCTCAAACACAACAACACACAGAAAAGTTTAGAGTCTCACCATCCTCGTACGGCGTGTACTCCACTCTGTAGGTCCCGTCTCCCTTGTCGGTGATGTAGGCGTCTGTGTTGGCGCCTGATGGGTTGGAGATGCAGGCTTTGATTCGGCTGCCGCCGCTCTTGTAGTGCGCCCGGGCGTCCACGATGAAATGTGTGGTCACTTCTCTCAGGACGCCTGCAGAGACGAAACAAACACACAAACAGAATATTAATGCTCTAATTTCTTTCTGTTGTCTCTTTGATTTGTTCTATGTGTTGATGTTCAATTATATAAACCACCTTGTTACTGGTTAGAAAACATCTTCCAGTCCTCACCTCTGGGTTCCACTCCTGGTCCGTGCACCTTCACCCCGCTGGTGTCGACAGCTGGGTCCACCTGTAGTCGGGTGGGGAACTTGGGCACTGTGTGTCCTCCATACTTGATGGTGATGGTGTACATGCCGTGGAACTTTGGGATGTAGGTGATGGAGTAGGTTCCGTCACTGTTGTTTTGGATGTGAACTTCAGCTTTGGCTCCAGAGTCTGAGATGATCTCGATGGTGAGCTCGGCCTCTCCGGCTTTAGAGCAGTCCACCGTGAAGGATCCATCCTCGTTGACTTTCCCTCGCTCCAGGCCGGGCCCACTGGCCGTCACCTTGCTAGGGTCAAACACCGACTGGACCACAGCCTTGAAGGGGGACCCAGGGATGTGCTGGTCTGCAAACAGGATGTTGATGGCGTACTCGCCGGGCTCGGTGGGCAGGTAGGACACGGAGCAGGATCCGTCACCATTGTCCTGGCATTCGATCTTGGCCTCACAGGGTCCCTCCACCGTCAGGCCCAGACCACCAGTACCGGCTCCCTTTGTGTCAATGGCAAAGGGGGCTGGTTTACCCACAACACCACCCTGAAGACCTGGACCATAGGCTCGGACCTGGACGGTAAAAAGGCAAGAGAGGTGAGACACAAGGACACGTTGAAGGAGTTCACATACAATCTCAGAAGCTAAACCAGATGCAGCATGGAGTGATTATTGACATCATAGACCCAGTGACTCTTGTTAATAACCAAAAAGGGTTAAACCGAGCAATAGAAGTTTACTGAGAGCAGGAAAGGTTTAGCTGAACCAAAAAAGGTGTCATAAGACCTAGAAAGGTTTACTGGGACCAAGAAAGATCTACTGGGACCAGGAAAGGTTTAGTTGGATCAAGAAAGGTATACTGGGACCAAGAAAGGTTTAGTTGGATCAAGAAAGGTTTACTAAGACCAAGAAAGATTTAGTTGGATCAAGAAAGGTATACTGGGACCAGGAAAGGTTTAGTTGGATCAAGAAAGGTATACTGGGACCAAGAAAGGTTTAGTTGGATCAAGAAAGGTATACTGGGACCAAGAAAGGTTTAGTTGGATCAAGAAAGGTATACTGGGACCAAGAAAGGTTTAGTTGGATCAAGAAAGGTATACTGGGACCAAGAAAGGTTTAGTTGGATCAAGAAAGGTTTACTAAGACCAAGAAAGATTTAGTTGGATCAAGAAAGGTATACTGGGACCAGGAAAGGTTTAGTTGGATCAAGAAAGGTATACTGGGACCAAGAAAGGTTTAGTTGGATCAAGAAAGGTATACTGGGACCAAGAAAGGTTTAGTTGGATCAAGAAAGGTTTACTAAGACCAAGAAAGATTTAGTTGGATCAAGAAAGGTATACTGGGACCAGGAAAGGTTTAGTTGGATCAAGAAAGGTATACTGGGACCAAGAAAGGTTTAGTTGGATCAAGAAAGGTATACTGGGACCAAGAAAGGTTTAGTTGGACCAAGAAAGGTATACTGGGACCAAGAAAGGTTTAGTTGGATCAAGAAAGGTTTACTAAGACCAAGAAAGATTTAGTTGGATCAAGAAAGGTATACTGGGACCAGGAAAGGTTTAGTTGGATCAAGAAAGGTATACTGGGACCAAGAAAGGTTTAGTTGGATCAAGAAAGGTATACTGGGACCAAGAAAGGTTTAGTTGGATCAAGAAAGGTATACTGGGACCAAGAAAGGTTTAGTTGGATCAAGAAAGGTTTACTAAGACCAAGAAAGATTTAGTTGGATCAAGAAAGGTATACTGGGACCAGGAAAGGTTTAGTTGGATCAAGAAAGGTATACTGGGACCAAGAAAGGTTTAGTTGGATCAAGAAAGGTATACTGGGACCAAGAAAGGTTTAGTTGGATCAAGAAAGGTTTACTAAGACCAATAAAGATTTAGTTGGATCAAGAAAGGTATACTGGGACCAAGAAAGGTTTAGTTGGATCAAGAAAGGTATACTGGGACCAGGAAAGGTTTAGTTGTAACTTCAAAGGTTTACTAAGACCAAGAAAGATTTAGTTGGATCAAGAAAGGTATACTCTGACCGAGAAAGATTTTAATGAGTTTGTTGGAGGTTTTAAGGATAAAGCTGCTCAGTTTAAGTATAATTCTAAAGGCCTTTACTTAAGTGAAACTTATGAAACATACTTAATTCTGAGTGAATCTTAAAAGATGGTCTTTAACTGACCTTTGAAGGGTCAGGTGGCATGACGCCCTCCACAGTGAACGGACTTCCTGGTACAGGGTTTCCGTCGTAGTTGATGTCCACTCTGTACTGTCCCTCCTCGGGGGGAATGTACTTCACTGTGTGCACCTCATTGGCTGTGCCTGTCTCCAGCTTGCAGGGGATTGGTCGACGGGACGGGGAGGTGATCTTGACGTCAAGTTTGCCCTGACCTCCTGCATCTCGAGTAGAGACGGTGAACTCCTCGTCCTTCCCGACATCCACCTCTTCGATTGCAAACACAGATAAATGATATTCAGTTAGAGCTTAGTGATGTTTTCAGCACCAACAGGTTTTTGTAGGATTTTTGTCAGAATATTACGGAAGCTCTGACAGGCAAGTGAGGAAGCTCCTTATTTTTTTTCTATCTATAAAACAGGTTGTTTGTTGTAATACTCATTATGGCCACAAGGGCTGAAGTAGGAGGGACTATAACCCCTCATCTAAATACATACAGAAGCAGTATATACAGGTACAGATTGATAAATAGACATTTCTAGCCAAAAGACATAACAGTAATGTTATAATAACTTGCTAACACATAACACACACATGACCGTGGTGCACTTCAGCCTCTAGTGGCTGATATGAGTATTACAACAACAAACACTTTGAAAAATGATCCCAGCAAAACTATTTTTTTCCTGGCAAAAGTTTTTTCAAACCCTTTCTACAAATGTTTCGTTTAGGGATCTGAGAAAAATCATCCTGCAAAACCTTTTTTCCACCTGTTCTTGACTCATGAACATTGAGAGAACATTACTCCGGTTTTAAAGGCCCTTTATTAGCTTCCTGTGTCTGTTATAGTCAATTTTAATTTTTTTCTTTTAGTTTTTAAATCCTGACAGTTTATCGCATATGTTGGTCTGATACATTCCCTCTACATCCTTAAGACCCCCCACCTCTGGTCTATTAAACATCCCCCCCCCCCCGAGTAGAACTAAAAAGTGAAGGCTATTAAAAGAGCCATTATGGGCCAAAAAAATAAAATAAAAATCTGTCTGGAGCCGCAAAACATATTTGAACAAAGGTAACAGCATTTAGTCTAAATTAGCTCATTAACAGAACGAATAGGTCTAAATGAGCATACATTAAGATGATTTACAACAAGGTGTTGTATAATTGTTTATAATTATTTAGTACTTTAACTTTGCAACATTGGTGCTGAAAGCAAATGAATCTGTCCACATGCTATTAAATCCTCTATTTTCCTCCAAGGCGTTTCTGTTTTTGGATTTAGAATCCCTAACTAGCCTTGCTGGAGAGACTCCAGGCAGCCACCGTGACTGAACTTCAGCAGAATTCTTACAGAAAGGTCATTGTAGACGTATGACGCACATTTCAGTGGATGAAACATTAAAACTTTTTTAAATTCAATGTATAGGCTGCACATATATTACAGCTGTAGTATGCAATTATCACTTTGGGCCTACAACAATGACAAAGCGACAGGGAGCCACTGGAGAGGGTCTGAAGAGCAACAGGTTGCCAGTTAAAGGGATAGTGCACCCAAAAATGTAAATTCAGCCATTATCTACTCACCCATATGCCGAGGGAGGCTCAGGTGAAGTTTTAGAGTCCTCACATCACTTGCAGAGATCCAAGGGGAGAGGAGGTAGCAACACAACTCCACCTAATGGAGGCTGACGGCGCCCCAGATTCAAACGTCCAAAAACACATCATTGAAACCACAAAATATCTCCATACTGCTCGTCCGTAGCGAAAGCATGTGAACACACATGAAGCACGCAGTCAGAGCTACAGGCTACAATGAGGCTAAAAACAGAGTTCAAATGAGGTTTTCCCAAACAACTTTTTATGTCGGGGCTTCAGGACACTTGGATCACTACGGACGAGCAGTATGGAGATATTTTGTGGTTTCAATGATGTGTTTTTGGACGTTTGAATCTGGGGCGCCGTCAGCCTCCATTAGGTGGAGTTGTGTTGCTACCTCCTCTTCCCTTGGATCTCTGCAAGTGATGTGAGGACTCTAAAACTTCACCTGAGCCTCCCTCTGCATATGGGTGAGTAGATAATGGCTGAATTTACATTTTTGGGTGCACTATCCCTTTAAGGAGACAGATAAATTTTTCGGACCAGCTTCCAGTGTTGAGATGTGTGGCACCGCTGGTAACACTGGTAAGAGAACCAGGACAGTAGAGGACAGTACAATATTCTGGACCTCAAATGGCGTTTTTATCAAGGAAATATTAATGTTCCCATTTTTATGACTCATTGAGTCTAAAGTTCAAACATACATGAGTGGTTTTTATAGGCTACAGTGAGAGGTGAGTTATATCTGTTGTTCTGGTCTGTTGTTTCTTGTGATGCCTAAATCTGTCCTATGAGAGGTGCGAGATGGAAGACTGGAGCAAATGAAATATAGAAATACATTTATCCTTCAGTAATTTTCATTCAGTCATCACCCAAAAAACTAATTTGTGCTCCGTGTGAAAGTGTCATTAAAAAAACTCTGTGGGGAAACTTTGGCTGCATCAAATCAAAACTAAAATAATTCAGGTTCAATCAGGAACCTTCGCTGCATCTCTTCATGACTTCTCTTCTGTCACTATCAAATTAAACTCTCTACGTAATTAAAGACACAAAATACCACATGTATGATGTCACTGACAGTGACATGTTTAACTTGTGACCTTCAACACAGAATCAATCACAAGATGTCGTCACTCTGAACTGAACCTGAACTCCACTTCCTGTATGATGAATGTTTCTCATTTCCTGAGTGCAGACTCAGACATACTCACTGTTGTTCAAACCCTGAACTTTGACCTTGTTGAGGTCCAGCGGGGGGGCCACGCTGATGTTGAAGGGACTTTTAGGGATGGGGTCTCCTCCGTGACACACGGTGATGGACATGCTCCCCTGAGAGAGACACAGAGTTAACTCAGGTTCAGCTCACTCCTCATACGTGACATAAATCAGGGTGCTGTGTCACCTGCTGGACGGCGGTGTAGCGGACGGTGTAGGAGTAGTCGTGGTTGTCGATGATCTCGAAGTCTCTGACGGCTTCGCCTTTAGCTGCTGCGGTGAAATGAACCTCAGGCTGGGCTTTACCGGCTCCCTTTGTGTAAATGGTGAAGTGAGTCGGTTTCCCCACCTCGACTCCTGCACGCAGAAATGAAATATATAAATACAAATCATCTGCATATGGCTGTCAGTAAAGGATCTGAATACTCCAGCTGGAAATAATCAACTGACTCAAAGCACAAATTCCTACATTAGTACCCTCAGAATAAGTGTTTCCAGAGGACATGTCAAAACGTTTATGAACCAAAATAAAGAGCACAAACTAAATAATTCACAAACACCGGTTACATCATTTCTGTGGTTTGTTTGAGTCATTTGAATCATTAATGAAGTAACTCCAGAGCACAAAGTGATGAACGACACTGCTGCAAATAATGAAGTGTTTGGAGAGCAGAGGTGACTCGCTCTCTGCAGGACAGAAACGTGATGACATGATCCTGCAGAGCTGCACCTGAGGTCAGCTCACCTGTCTTGTGGAGTCCAGGTCCTTCTGCTCGGACTTTAGCTGCATCATGGGAAGGATCCACCTTTATTCTGAAGGGGCTGATGGGTATTTCCTGTTGCAACATTAAAGGTGAGAGGTGTGTTTATCGTTTGAACAGGAAACGTGAGAAGAAGCAGACTTCCTGTCTCTGCTCTCACCTGATCGGCGAACAGCACCATGATGGTGTACTGACCGGCACCTGGAGGCATGTACTTCACTGTGAACGTGTCGTTGTCGTTCTTGATGATGTCAAAGTCGATGTCAGCCTCTGCAGGACCGACCACACCTGGGGCACACTTGATCCCGATGCTAACGTCACCTGCAGGTAACAACAGTCAGAATTAACTCTATTCATATCAGAAGAAACAACAACATTAAAGTAACGTGACATCAAGGAGTCAAGTGGGACCGCTGAAGAACATGGCCGCCTGGACTGAAGCTTCCAAATGGATAACCCATGGATGTATAAAGCAAACTGGATACAGTGCTGGGAGGCGGAGCTCCATTCATTCCTTTGAAAGTTGCTCATGCTGCTTCAAAATGTTATTGGATCAAATTCTGATAGTGTAATTAGTCAACCTAAGGAAGTTGTGATGCTCAAAAAAATTTACCCACTGATACATAGACGTCTCTTTCGCCCTGTAAAACCCGGTTCAGACCAAAGACTGACGAGACGAAACTGTTTGTTGCAGAGAAAAGTGTCAGCGGTCTGAGCTCAACTCAAGCCGGCTGATGGTGTCACCTGACACTCAGCTGGTCAAATGGGCGGCGGCTGGTTTTAAAGCATGACACCTGTTTCAGCAGCCAATCAGCTATCCAAGCTCACTATCACTATCCTCATTCAGATTTTAAGAAGCTACAAATTATATTTAGCCACAAAATAAGTCTGAAAAGCTGCAAATCAGATCAGAAGCACAGAGAGTTGTTGACTAGAGATGATACGCCATCTCATGGTGGTCACTTCCTGTCAACTGCCAGCTTTTTACAATGTCGCAGAACGGCGCATTGCACGTAGTCGTTTGTTTCAACTCATTTCGTCGCCAATCTTTGGTTTGAACTGGGTCTAAGTCTTTGGGTGAGTCTTTTTGGGCTGCAGGACATCATGTGATGGATGTTATTCCACTGTTTGGTCACAATAACAGGATAAAAGACATGAAACAGGAATAATGTTGGATTAGAGCTGTGTCCCACCCTGTCCAGCCTCGCTGCAGTCCACAGTGAAGTACGTTGGCTCATTGGCCTTCAGTCCCGTCTTCTCCACACCTGGACCGTAAACCTTCACGTTCTCTGGATGGCTGCCTTCTCCTATCGTTACCTGGATCACATCATACAAAGTTACAAAGAAAACAATTAAGAATACAGTTATAAACTCCAACAATCCTGTGTAATTGCTGTTTATGTACAGTTAATTTCATTATTTTGAAAATCTTTTTTCTCACTTATTTGTCCATTTTAATCTATTATTTTTAACGCTCCTCTGCCTTGTATTTGTCTTTTTGTTCCTATTATTCTTCTTCTGTGAAAATATTTGTTTTACATGTCTTTCTACGTCCATTGATGTACGATGTACCTCAGGGCTCTTTCCTCGGTCTACTTTAATTATGTTCCACGTAGCCAAATAAACCTCATAACGTTTCATTTCCACGCAGCTATGTGCATCTCTGAAATTGTGTCCTTTAAACAATAAAAAATAGCAGAGTTTTCAGCTGAATTTGGCTTTAAATTTTATGATGTGATAATTTAATGTCTTGTCTTGTTTTTCCTTTTAAGGTCCACGTAGAACAGATAAAAAATGTCTGATTAATTTGTGATTAATCGTGATTAGATATTTTAAGTGACTTATTTTTTACTGATCATACTAACTACAAATTTCTGGTTTGATCTGAATAAAAGGAAAATGGCTGCATCGATATTGTGGATGGGACACAGGAGAAGCTGGGGATAGAACCGCTGACCTTGTGATCGGTGGACGACCCGCTCCACCTCCTGACAGTGTGACTGTGTTGTTGCTTACCCTGAAGGGGCTGTTGGGAACGTTGACTTCGCCCCAGGTGACGATGATGGTGTGTTTGATAGGTTTTGTGGGAATGTAAACACAGAAGAAGGTGCTATCTCCGTTATCTGTGATCTGGATATCGATGGGGAAGCCCTCCGCGTCCTGACGGCACAAACACACAGCTCATTAATATCCAATCACCATGTCATCATTAAAGACGAAAGAGTGTTATTTCATTCTTAAACGTCACCTGAGCGTAGAGCTTCAGCTCTCCTCTGCCGGCTCCGTGGGTATCGATGGTGAAGTCAGCAGGTTTGTTGACGATGCAGCCGAGCGGCTCCAGACCTGGACCGTAACATTTCACCTGAGGAGAATTATCAACACGTCACGTTAAACAATCAAACGTCTGTGAAACAGTTTTAGGATCAGTCAGGTTCTGGTCTCACGTTTTCTGGGAAGACGTCGTTGGCAGCAGGAAGGATGTGAGCCATGAAGGGGCTGTCCTTAATGTCCTCGTCGTCACAGATCACGTGCACAGCGTAGTCACCTGGTTCAGTCGGCCAGTATCGAACGTCACATGACCCGTCACCTTTATCATCGCACTCGATCTTCGCCTGAGACGGACCCTCGATGGAGAAACCTGCAGACAGTCATCAAACATCACATTACACATCATATATACTGATGATAAACAATCTTTATTTAAATATATATGAATATCCAGCATGGAATACACAGATATAAAGTTTATAAAGTCACCAAAATCATTGTGATTCATCCTCTGAGTACCATGAACAATTATGGTAAATTTAAAGGCACTCTGACCACCAGTTGTTGAGATACCGTCTCTGTGGACCAAAGCTTCAGACCAGCAGCCGCCCTCTTTTAGCCCCTCCCCCAACCTCCTGTCAATAATTCTGAGCAGCAGGTGAGTGCTCTGATTCGTCCTTCATGTTGTTGTGACATACCAAGTGTTCCCACCTCCGTGCCGATGGCCTCCACCACAAAGTCAGCGCTCTTCCCCACCATACCCGTCTCTAGACCAGGACCCCAGGCCCTCACCTTCTGAGGCCCGGCCTCCTCACTCACCTGGACCTCAAATGGACTGAAAACGCACAAACACACATGACAATGTAGCTGGAAGACATTCTTTAAACAAACAAAGCATGTATAAATGTACAGCTGAAACTGTTTTAATTATTGTTTACCAAAATTAAATTATGTTGTGTATTAGTTAATTCTTTCTGCTGTTTTTCAAGCTAAAATTCACCAGTTCAGCTTCTGAAAGATTTTCTGCTTTTTGTTGTCTTATTTGCTGGACAAAGTAAAACATTTGAAGATATGATGGGCACTTTTTTTATAGTTTAATCAAAAAATTATCAAAAATAATCCATCCATCCATTTTCAGCCTTCTATCCAAAACCAGGTCTCGGGGGCATCAGGCTGAGCAAAGTATTCCAGATGCCCTCCACTCAGCGATGCTTTCCAGCTCCTCCTGGAGGATCCTGAGGTGTTCCCAGGCCAGATGAGATATGTAATCCCTCCAGTGTGTTCTGGGTGAATTTTTGTCTGTCTCTATGTGTCAGTCCTGTGATAGTTTGGTGACCTGTCCAGTAAGTTTCATATTGTTTGTAAGTAACTGTGTTCTGAGTAAAACCCCTGGAGTACCTCAGGGTTCTATCCTTGGTCCCCTATAATTCTGTAGTTCCATGAAACCATTAATATCAAAGTCAAAGACCTGGATTTGTTTCTGTCAGTTTTCTGTTTGGATAAACGTTATCAGCATAAAAACTGGAGAATAATAAGATCAGCTGACTGTCTCACCTGCGTGGGATGCTGTGTCCTCCCCAGGTGATGGTAACAATGTATTTTCCCATCATGATGGGGTAATAATTACACTCGAATATCCCGTTTTCCATCTCCAGAACCTTCACCGGCTCCTCCAAGCCCTCTGGATTCAAAATCGAATATTAGCATTGCTCATCATATACATTAAAGGTGCATTTCAAACTAAAGTAAAGATGTCTCATGGCTTCTTACTTGGTCCCTTCACAGTGACTTTGAGCTCTCCACTGCCGGCTCCTTTAGTGTAAACTTTGAAATCAGCCACTTCCTTCACCCTCAGACCCTTCGGCTGCAGACCTCGGCCCGACGCTCTGCAGGCGTTCGGGTTACAGGCTGTGAGGACCAATCAGACAAAGACGTGGGTCACTGGGGAGGCTGGGAGATGATTTTAAAATGGTAACAAAACTAACAAACATTCACACAAACACACATTTTGTTCTTCTACTTCCTGAGTAGTTCTACACTGAGCCCTGAAGCAGGACCCGTCCAGTCCACAATGACTCCGATTTTAATCCAGATTAGATGTTAGTCTGAAGGTGGAAGTTAGAAATACTCTAACTAATAATTCATACGTACAAAATACTCATCTGTGCTCTCTGATTATTAAATAATGAGCACAAAATACTACATCGAGGTCTTGAATTATTAATTTTATTACAAATAATAATTTGCGGTACATATTCCTAATTTGTGCTCTGCTTTTTGGCCCCTTGAACATCAGTGTTTTTTAGTGACCTTATTTTAGCGGCTGTATTTTATCAAGACATCCTTGCACTTGCAGAGAGGACACCAGGTATTTCAAGCAAAAACATGATCTTTTCCCAAGTGTAACCAAGTGTTTTTTGTGCCTAAACATAACTAATCAACCACAGCGTTATTGACACATATAGAAATCTAAAATTCAACATATTCAACATAATTTTTTTTAGTAAAGTTTATGAAGACAAAGCGAGCTAAAGTTATCCAACAGTTAGCTAGATCTGAGTTAATTTCATAGATTTGCACTGATTGATTTCCAGAGAAAATCTGGAGAAATAAATAACTGAACAGCTGCCTGAATAAAATCTTAAGAGAATAATGAATACATGAAGTTTTAGAGTCGGGGTTGTTGACTCCTGGCTATAGCCACACAAACGGTCTGCTCTCTGTGACAGACGATTAAAAACACCTGATAAATATTCGTAAATCAGAGTCAGTGTGGATTCATTTTTAACGAAGGCTCAGATTAAATTTAAACCTGTCTGGGAACGTCCACCTCCTCTCATTTAATCTGAGAGAATCCTGAACTAACCCTCAATGTAAAAATAACCAAACGTCACAAATCGTCACGAGTCTTCAACTAAATATAGTAAAACCAAGAATACACACACACACACACACACACACACACACACAGAGTTGATCTCTGTTAGTCAGCTGATCAGAGAAGCAGTTTGCTGAGGCTGAAAGGAAAAAGCAGCAGAGGTGAGGATGAAACAGAAACAGTGTTATTATCAGTCTGAAGGAGCCGCAGGTTCAACAGGTGGAAAACAAACATGTAGAAAAAAAACAACCTGCTGTTTTATCTGCAGGTAAAACACCAGAAACCAGAAACAGAAAGATATTTCACTAACAGTTTTTATGTCTGAACAGACGAGATGCAAAATTAAAAGGTTGGAAAAGCAGAGTTATTTATATGGTTATGATGAAGAGGAGAGGAAGAGGTGAAGCTGCTAATATTCATGATAATAATCGTGATGATGATGATGAAGGCCTGTGTGTGTAAAAAAATCAAATTCATGGCAGGGCCACAAATTAGAGTTATACTGTGTGTTTGAAAGTGTTATTTTTTCTGAAGTTTTCTCATCATTGTTATTCTCATTAGTAGTTATTATAATTACAGCGTTAACCGAAACATTTATGGTTTGCATATTTTTTACCAACAAAATAAAAATCTGGTTTGAAGAACAAAAGACTGTAAAGATGGGCGTCCAAACCAGCCAGAAGTTGGCTGATGTTTCCTCCAGATGTTGGTATGAAGTGACTCAACACACACACACACACACACACACAATCAAAAGCCTCTCTGGATGGTGTAAAAATCATGAATCTATATATCCTCAGATATCTGGAGGGTTCACAGAGGTGGAGTGAGACGTTTGGTTTAAAGACACTGCTCAAAAAAATGAAGTGGTCACAGTATGAATCTGCTTTTACGTCTGGAACCTCCCGTCTTCAACGGGCTTGAGACGCGCCCTCGTTGAGGACTTAGCTCAGATTCCAGAGTAACTCTCTTATCCTGAAGCCTCCTTCCGCCGAATCCCGTTTGATTCAGTGGTGGGAACCTCTTGCGACCGCATGCCTTTGCTGACGTTGACCCCAGCAGGATTCGAACCCCGAACCCCCGAATTTCCGCATGGACGATGAGTGCTCTAAGCACTACACTGGCGAGGCCACTTAATGGTCCCAGTATAACATCAGGAAACAGACTCCATGAGGGCCCCACGTCCTCTCGTGGGACCTGTGCTCACAGCCCAGCACCGTGCAGGGCGTACACGGTTAAAATGACGAGTACGAACTGATGTATAAATATCGTGTTATATTCTAAACACAGACTACACTGAATTGGTTTAGTTTGTAGCTACAGTTTACCGCTGTCGTCACAGGGAATGATAAATTATAAAGGACACACTTAGCTATGTAGCTTAGCATACAAATATCTTCTACTGTTAATCGGACGTATTTTATGAGTTGTTTTGTATTTTACGACAAAGCGATTCAGAGCTTCAGTCGCTCTCTTGAAAATGAAAAACAAGTGTAGGATAACATTTCTTTTAATCCAGAGAGGACTCAATCCACACGTCCACATTCACTCAGTTTCTGTAGAAGAAGAAGAAGCAAGTGCTGCACATGCTGTAAAGCTGGGAGAACCCTCTTCAGGAGGGTCGGAAGCAGGGATGGTTTTGAGTTGAGGTGGAAGGAAACCAGGCGAGCGCAGGCAGGCTCCAGTCACACCCCCACCCCCACCCGGCCTGTACTAACTTGGTCGCCTGGGTTTGGGCGGTGTTGGAGGGGGGGCTCTCCTTGTCTTGTCTGAGGGTGGGGTGCGTGCAGACTGAGGTAAAACCTGCACCGGAGACCCGAGAGGAGGGACGCTCTGTGAAACTGAAGGAGGGAACAACAGTGATGATACATGTGCAGACAGGCAGAGAGGGGACAGACACCTCCACACCTCCAGACCAGCAGGCGGACACGGGAACAAGTCAGGTTCTGCAAGTCTAACATTATCGAGTCAAAGTCTAACTTTACAAGTCACAAGCCAAGTCCCAATTCAAGTTTCAAGATTTCCAAGTTTTAAGCCTAGACAGATGAGTCCCGGGTCAAGTCCAGAGTCAGGAAGCAAGTTTCAAGTCATAACCAAGCCGCCTGAAACATGAAGCCAAAAGCTGCGGTTCCTCTGATGTCCACTAGAGGCTGTCTCCAAGAGCGAGTCAGTTCCCACAGACCTCCATGTTAGCATGTAAAAATAAACATGTTTACAGCCTGGTACAAAAACAGTTTTGGTCTGTAGAGATCATTTCAACATTCATGACGACTGTACAGGGCTGAATTTATACATTACACACCTGTTTACGTTTTATTAAGGCTTAACGTTTTGGTCACCTAAAAAAAGCCTTGTTCACTAAAAGAACCTCCAAAGTTTTTCCAATAAGTACATTTTGTTTTAATGATTTTAATCCTGTTTTTCCTCAGCAAAAATTAGCATTATCAGAGTTAACCATAGCTATAAATGCAACCTGCTAACCAAGCTAGCAGCTAGCATTAGCATTAGCTCCACCCTCTCGTCCAAATATGGTCATTTCTGGCTTCAAACGGCACAAAAGGCCAAATTCAAGGCTTCAAAACAGGAGTCTACAAACCACTGGGTGATGTCACAGTGGCTACATCTGTGTTTGTAAGACATCAGGTCCAGGTCCAGGTCAAAGTTGAACCAGTCACATCCTGGATAAAAATAGTACGACCCATGTTATGTCATCATAACCAAGTCCCATCACTCAAGCTCCCACATTAAAGATAGGCAAGACTCAAGTCAAGTCCATCCAAACATCCTCTTTCTGTCGCCGTCTGTCCAACAGTCCAACTCCCACTGAGTCCACACCTCCGCCAGCAGACCAGTGGAGCACCAAGGAGAAGGCCGAACACCACAGCCCAAAACCATGAGAGTGCACAGCTTCAGCCAACAAAACCCAGCAAGCACTGACTGTCCCATCAGACCTGGACCCAGACTGAGCTGAACAGATCTCATCCTGTTCTTTAATCCGTCAGTCTGGACATCAGATTTCAATGTAACACTCTGATTACAAACTCATGCATCAGATACACGTCAGATCCATGTTCATGTTACATGGAAATTAATTTACAACTTTAAACCTTTTTAAGAACAACATGTCGAAGCAGTCTGGACTGTGAGACACCTACCCTCTGAGATGTTGACAGTGAAAGGACTTCTGGGAATCTGCTGCCCTGCAAAGGTCACGTAGACGGTGTGAGGTCCCTCCAGGACAGGAACATAGGTGCAGCGGAAAATACTGTCGCCTTTGTTCTCCAACACAATCTCTACTGTATCCCTTCGACCGTTTGAATCCACAATGATGACGCCCACATCTCCAGCACCCGCCCCTGTAGGACAGACAGACGGACAACAAGTCTCTCAAACACTGAAGGTCACTAAATCAGTATCAGGCAGACTGAGTCATCGCTGAGGTCGAATATCTTCAGTAACATGTAAGTCTAAATGTTTTGATCAGATGAAAATACTGCAGAAACAAAGGTCTGTACATTTAACGAGAAAAATATCTCGTCTTTTGTTTGTACGATTTTCAACTTGTGTTTCATGCAGATGTAGTTTTAGAAGTTTACCTGCAGTGTAAATGTCAAAGTACGTCGGTTTGTTGGCCACGTTTCCTGTTGTCTGCAGCCCCGGCCCGCGGGCCTGAACTCTGGTTGGGTCGCCCATCGCCTTGGAGACGTTCACCATGAAGGGACTTCTGTCGATGTCCTGCCCAGCGAACAGCACCTTCACCTGGGAGGAACAGAGACACTCAGGCCAGTCAGGGAATCTGATACAGGTTCTCGTTCGTAAAGCAACTCTGAGGCTTCTGTTCTTGTACTGGCCGCGTACAGCCGCGGCTGGTCAGTCCTTCGGTGATTCTCTCGTAAGTCGGCCCGTTCTTCACCGTCCCCGTCATCTGACGGTTAATGGCCTCTTCGTTTGCGAGGACAAGGAGGGCGCGCAATTCCTTGTCTCCCCAGTTGCTCATCTTTACAGTGTCTGTCAGGTTTGTGTTTCCCTCTTGCTACTAGCTGCTCGCTAATTCCTGCTATCAGCTGTTTCCTGTTTATCCACCGCCAGTGGCTCGCACGTGCGGCGTCATCAACAGCTCCTCCCACAAGTCATCAACAGCTCCTCCCACAAGTCATCAACAGCCCCTCTTGTTGTGGAAGGCCGCCTTGTTCTTTTTAAACTAAAAGGGTTCCACCAATATGTCTACCCTACGAGGAGGAAAATTGGGCACCTCGGATCAACTGAAGAAGTTCCTGGTACTATTTGGGGGGCAGGAACTACTACAGGAACGTCCTCTCGCTCGGCCCTCTCAACCGCCGTGTCTCCACTGAGAGCGGAGTACGAGGAAGGTTCCTGTAAAGTTACGGGCTCTGGATGTGACGTAATCGTTGTGCGACCATTTACCGGGGCGACGTAGGGACGCCGTTAGCTATTAGCCCTTAGCGGTGTCTGTAATAACTCACTAAATGGTCCGTGAAAAAAAATATTTTTTGCAGCGGATGTCTTAGTTACAACATGATTGAGCTAACTGGAGTAGTTTCATGTCGTATCCGACAACGGGAGGCTTTTAACAGATGACGTCCTGATGTTAGCTTTGCTGCTGCTGTTAGCTGTCCCTGTCAGCTGCAGCCACTGATGCTTTCTAGACATCGTGATTTCCCAAAACTGAATAAATACCACACAGAGCAACACAAAACTGCTTTGCTAGCTCAATCATGTTGTAACTAAGATATCCGCTGGAAAAAATATTTTTTTCACGGACCATTTAGTGAGTTTTTTTACATGGCGGCGGAAGCTATATGAACGAGATAACCCTCGTCGGCTGAATTTTAAAAATGCCAGCTATTTTGTTGCTTTCTGTTGACGTCACATCCCTCCTTGAGTATATCCAATCAGCACCAAGTAATCCCCAAGCCCCAGCCAGGAGTTTCTCGGGGCCGTTCTGAGTACCTACTCCGAGGCAGGGACTTGTTTAGCCCCCGTAAAAGTTCCGGAACTCTGTCCTTCGGGGGTGGTTCCTGCGGTGGAGACACGCACCAACGGCCCCGGCCCCGTAAAATTACCCCGAAGTTCCTGCGGTGGAAACGGGCCTTTAGACTTGGCTTCTTCTTGTGGTTGTGCTGCTGCCTGATGCCTCCTACTGCTGCTGTTATCATACTTCTACTAACATTATACACAAAATACACATGGCTATTATTATTCAAATAATTTGGTGAGGCAGCACTTTTAAAGGATTTTGGGACATTTCATACATGTTGAACAAAGGTAACTTCGGAAATATGTTTAAATGAATATTTGTGGTTTATTCTCATAATATCAAACAGCACAGTTAACGTGTCTGTTGAGCCTCGATTAAGTACGATTCAGTTCAGTACGCATTGTTTCTGTCTCCACAGTGTAAAGTTGTGGATGGTCCCAACAGAAGCGTTCCTTAGCGTCCCCATGTTTGGTCCCCCCTCTGTTGGGGTACCTAGCACACAGATCTGGTACTAAAAGGTGGAGCTAGAAACCCTGCAGTCTGATTGGTCAGTAGAGGACGCTCACTCTGGTTTTATGTAACCTCTGTTCATACATCAGTAAACTACAACTATAAAATGAAAGAGAAAAAATAACTTCATTCACTGGGCCGACTGCCGGCAACTTTTAAGGTGGAACGTTAACTTGTAATGTTACTCAATGCATGAGTTGATGACGTGAATCCATCAGCACACCTTAAATTTCACTGTGACAACTTTGAGCATCACTTTAGTTTTTATATGACACAGACTTTTAGTAATGACTTTGTGTTTCTTACTTTATGAAGCCCCTCCACTTTGGGCAGGTAGACCACCGAGTAGCTTCTGTTCTTGTCGTTGTTTGGGATGACTCGGGCCTGAAGGACACAGAAACACATTCACATTCAGTCTGATTTAACTTTGTTGTGTTTGATTTAATATGAAGAATTAAGAGTGTGTGTTTTCACCTCCTCTGTGTGTCCCTCTGGATCCTCCACATAAACCAGGACTTCACCCAGTCCGGCCTCCACCGTCTCCACCAGGAACTCTGCTGGTTTCAGGACCACGTTCCCTCGAGGCTCCAGACCTGAGACACAGGAGACAGAGATCAGTCAGAAATCTGATGACTCCAGAGGACCAGACGTCTCAGACCGTGATGACAGCAGAAAGTTACTCAAGAGTTAAAGAGAGAGTTTAAATCCTGTTGGGACTAAACACAGTTACAGCTGCAGTCCGTTATAATTTCTGTTATCAATCAGTTTCTAATTGACTGACTTTATTTATTTTGTATTTAACCCATCTTTAACCAGGTGAGTCCAGTTGAGATCAACCATCTCTTTTCCAACAGAGACCTGGCCGAGACAGCAGCATACGAAAAGTTACAGCCGAACAACAACACAACAAAAAACATAAAAGATCCACAGTAACACACAGAAATATTACAACACCTATGGACCGTGACAAAAACTCTTTCAACCTTGTAGTTATAAGAGCTTTGAAATCAGACAGAGACCAGTTCACGTAGTTTGGACTCTTTCTGAAGGTTATTCCAGGTGAGAGGAGCACAGCACAGAAAAGCTTTATTTCCCAGCTCTGTCTGAGCACCAGGAACAGACAACACAACTAAGTGTTGAGATCTCAGACTGTGGCTACAGTCAGATCTCTGTTCAGTCAAAGTACAAATATGCAAAGGGAGTTTAACCAGTATGGCTTTATAAATGAACAAATAGCAGTGACTACGGAAGGTCAAAGATGGCCAACAAGCCAACCCTGATTGATTGTTAAGTCTATAGAACATCACAAAACAGTGAATTAGGGTGTTTTCACACTTGGTCCTTTTCAGCCCTCCAAGAGACCTCAGACCCCTCTGAAGCAAACCAAATGGTCTGAGTTTGGTTTGCTTCAAGTCAGCGGTCCGGTTCACTTAACCTGTGCCTAGTGAACACAAAACGCTCCGGGTCCGCTTCTGCTATTGTACTGTAGCCCTCCAGGCTTGCCGTAGCCAGATCACATGCTATTTCAGTGGGACGCATTATAAACACAATGGAACCATGGCCACAGGTAACGACAACACGGCCAGTCTGGTCTGGACTTTGGTCTGACGATGAAACAACTCCTCCAGATATGGACCGAAGAAAACATCAAATGGCAACTGTCAACAACTCACAGAAACACAAATGTTTCCCTCCAGTGTTAAGTTCATGACCGCACTGCAGTGCCACATCAAAGTAAAAACAAAACTCCATCAATATATATACTAGTACATACCCACTGAGTGCACAGTTGCCCACGTACAGTTTCACATGGTGTGTGTTTGGGATACAGGTCATAGGAAACTGCAGATTAAATAGTCAACTGAACCCATTAAGAAGAGCAATGTATTCAGACAGAGTGTTTGTGAAGTTGATAGTACGATTGCTTTATTGAAAGTACAGTAGTACCATTGCCAATAGTGGGATAGTTAGTGGGCTAAAACTGTACATTAGTAGTTGAGGTAGCACGTTGAAAGGCAGATAGTTAAAGTGTTTATATGTTGTATTGACTTAAAAGTGGGGCGCACTGGTAGTTCACATGGGAAAGGTGCAGCTAGCCCTTGTTGCAGCAGCATACCATACCATGACTTAGTCATACCAAACATTAGAAACAACACCAACATTGGTCCACAGGGGGAGCCACAGCGATCGGTCGCATTTTAGCCATTTTGAAGCATTTTTCCGTTGTTATAGCGCCACCCAGTTGCCAATTAGAGTTAAATTTCTCCAGTCACCTTGAGGCGTCCTGTTCTACATATCTACCAAGTTTAGTAAAAATCCATATGGCGGTTAGGCCTAGATAAGAAATGAGCTCTCTAGCGCCCCCATTTTGTTTGATGGGCTCAATAATGGAGGGGTCCCCTCAGATTATGTGTGGTCATATGCCTACAAAGTTGCGTGGTGATGGGTGAAACCCTTGAGATGTTATACACCTTTATGTGATGAGCCACGCCCTCCGCAATATTCATTGCCTTATAGAAGCTCAGTTTTAGTAAGTTTTCCAACTTTTGCCAAGAGGGAACTTTAGATATTGGTCCCTAGATTATGTTCACCCAGTTTCATGCAGATCGCTCAAACTTCCTAGGAAGAGATCCATTTGAAGTGTTTTTCAAAACATTCAAAATGGAAATGGAAAATCTATATAAGCGGAAGTTATGGGTTCTTGAGGCAAATGTGTTCCTCATGAGGAGAGGCATCTCTGTGCAAAGTTTCATGTCTCTACCACATACGGGGCATGAGATATGCCCATTCAAAGTTTGACATTTCAATGGGTTGCTATAGCGCCCCCCTTTGGCCAATTGATGTAATATTGCTTCATTGGCATCCTCCCATGACCCTCTACCACTGTGCCAAATTTCACATGGATTGACCAAGTCAGTGAGGCGAAAAACGTGGAACACACAAACACACACACACACAGTTTTCGTCATTAAGATAAAGGCTACAGTGTCAACACAAAAAGAACTGAGTCCCTTTTCTGTTGGTCCACTTTTTGGTGCACTTTAAGAGGACTGAGTTCGGTTCATTTAAAAAGGACTAAATGTGAAAACACTCTTAAAACATACGGCCCGGGGGCCAGAACCAGTCCTCTAGATGACTTTGCACACCTGACGTTGATGTGAAGGCTGAGAGGTTTCAGGAGAAATTAAAACAGTGAGCAGATACGTCATGTTAAATGCTGCCTCAGAGGCTTCTCCACTCTGACCAGAACACAGCTCTGTGAAATAACGATTAATACTTCCTGTGGTCATATTTAAAGATATTGAACAGTGTGCAAAATATTGTCAACCAGCATCTTCAGAGCAAAAGAATCTGTATCAGACGTGTATATTCTCGCTGGGAAATTCAATAAATGTGGATTTAAAGTGATCAGTTTTTGAGCAGACTTCAGGGTTGTGTGTTTCCTCACCTGGCCCGTAGGCCTTGGCCCTCTTGGGGTGCAGCGTCTTCGCCCTCAGGGGGGCGCCGGGCTTCAGTTTCGATTTGGGGAACTGAGACAGGTAGGTCATCACAGAGTGCTCGTCCACGTTGGGATCCACGATCTCCTCTGGAGCGATCACCTGAAGAAGAGCGAGAGCGTGAACACATGACGCAGATGATCCTGATCATGAACAAAAAGCTGGTTTAAAGAGCGACACATCAAAGAAGATTTTAATTAATGAACATAACGAGACTGAGAAGAGAGACTAATGACGGAGTCTGAGCGAACACATGTTGAACAGCTGCTCCTCTAACAGACTCTGTTGTTCATTAGCAGCGCAGGACGATGTGTTCAAACCCCCGCTGACATAAAAGCATCAGTAACACTATCTCCAAATACTCCTTCAAAATAAAGGGCATGCATTTCAATTGGATGCACAAGCACAGAAGTAGTCAGAGTTTTGGCCATGAGTCAAGCAATTGTTTTATAAACTTGGTCGGCCATTTTGAAGGTGACAGTTAATGTGTGGGTGCAACTTTTACATCCTGCACAAAAATGATCAATTACTACACAGACATTAAAGTGACATCATCACATTAAAGAAGACAAAATAACTCTTGCTCTGTTGTTGTTGTTGTTGTTGTTGTTGTTGTTGTTGCCCCTGCACATTAACTGTCTCCATCAGAGTTTACTTGATCATTTTAAGAGCTTCGATCAGACTCACAGTTTCCAGTGATAATCTAAACATGTAGAGAACAAATGAAGATTTTAATCAACAGTCTGTCTCATTAAATATAAACCATCTGCTTCATCACATCATCATCCTCACACACACACACACACACACACACTGATTGTGTAAAGATGGAAACTCTGACTTTATGTCTTTCACATCATCTGATCGAACCCTTTGTGTTCCTGCTTCACTCTGCTGCTGATTCAAACCACCGGCTGCAGGATCGCTCTGCAGGCTGGAAATAGACCAGAGGGCCATTTAACACGTGTGACGGAGAGGAAAGTTCCTGATGCTGCCCGTTGGATCGCAGCGCGACTACAACTCTGTTCACACGCTGATTACACACTGAGACTCTCATTATATCATCTGTGTCAGGGTTTCTCTGCTCGGCTGTGATATAACCGACGCTGAGCACATTTCATCTGAGTTTTACTGGACTGAAGCTCAGATTCTGAGATTACAGAGCCAGTGTCGGGGACGCCCACAGCTCACCTAATAAAGCAGATGCCACATGTGTAGAGGCTTTGTTTTGCTGCAGCAACTGCAGGTTTGCTGTGAGGAAAAATCCATATTAAGCTGATAAAACAAAAGTTAAGGGGTTTACGTTGGTGAATAATATCACTGAACAGGAAAAAAGAACGACACTAAAATAAAAATGACTGAATGTTTTATTTTTAATTTTCTCTTTGAGATTATCCTGATAAACCAGTTAAACAAATTTTTTAAGGCTGCTCTCAGCCCTAGAGTGGTCTCCTCTGGTCTGAATCAGGGACTCATGTTGTTCCAAAGTTGTATAATTGCCTAGAGTTGGTTCGTGTTCTCACGGCAGCATTTACAAGAGGACCAGATCAAATGCCTTGTGTGAGAAAGCTGCTCTTGATTGGTCAGAATTTCCATGTGGGAAAAATCAAACACCTGTAATATTCCTTAATGTTTTCAATGTAGACGTGCAACAGGTGCGCTCACACACCTGAGCTACGTCGTGGCAGCATGCACACACTCCCAAGCACCTTTTTTCAGGGTGCGATTGCTGCACTGTGAGAAAAACTGAATTCAGAGGTCAAACATTACCTGCGGCACTCCGAGCCAGTCGTCAGCCTGCTGCATGGCCTCTCTGGCGTTCTCCACCGGCTGACTGGGATCCCATGTTTCCCAGTCTGGACACAGACCTGAAGGCAACACGGACAGACACACGTCAGTCATGTGTGAGCAGCAGCAACATGAGATAATTTACTCTCCTGTTAATGTCAGTTAACGCCAGTTTAAGCCACACGCATTTCGAGTACAGAAAATTTTGTCCATTGAACAGACACAGATACAGACACAGATACAGATACAGACACAGATACAAATACAGACACAGATACAGATACAGACACAGACACAGATACAAATACAGACACAGACACAGATACAGATACAGACACAGATACAGACACAGATACAAATACAGACACAGACACAGATACAGATATAGACACAGACACAGATACAAATACAGACACAGATACAGATACAGACACAGACACAGATACAGATACAGACACAGATACAGACACAGATACAGATATAGACACAGATACACATACAGACACAGATACAGATATAGACACAGATACAGACACAGACACAGATACAGATATAGACACAGACACAGATACAGATATAGACACAGACACAGACACAGATACAGACACAGATACAGATATAGACAAAGACACAGACACAGATAGACACAGATACAGATACAGACACAGACACAAATAGATACAGACACAGACACAGATATAGACACAGATACAGATACAGATACAGACACAGATACAGATACAGACACAGATACAGACACAAATACAGATACAGACACAGATACAGATATAGACACAAATACAGATACAGACACAGATACAGATACAGACACAGATACAGACACAGATACAGATACAGACACAGATACAGACATAGATACAGATACAGATACAGACACAGATACAGATATAGACACAGACACAGATACAGATACAGATATAGACAAAGACACAGACACAGATAGACACAGATACAGATACAGACACAGACAGATACAGATACAGATACAGACACAGATACAGATACAGATATAGACACAGATACAGATACAGATATAGACACAGACAGATACAGACACAGACACAGATACAGACACAGACACAGACACATACAGACACAGACACAGATACAGACACAGACACAGATACAGAAACAGACACAGACACAGATACAGACACAGATACAGATACAGATTCAGACACAGACACAGATACAGACACAGATACAGATACAGACACAGATACAGACACAGATACAGACACAGATACAGATACAGATATAGACACAGACACAGATAGACACAGATACAGATACAGACACAGATACAGATACAGACACAGATACAGACACAGATACAGATATAGACACAGATACAGATACAGACACAGATACAGACACAGATACAGATATAGACACAGACACAGATACAGACACAGACACAGATACAGATACAGACACAGATACAGATACAGATACGGACACAGACACAGATACAGACACAGATACAGACAGACACAGACACAGATACAGACACAGATACAGACAGACACAGACACAGATACAGACACAGATACAGATATAGACACAGACACAGATACAGACAGACACAGACACAGACAGATACATACACAGACACAGATACAGACAGACACAGACACAGACACAGATACAGATACAGATAATGGTGTACCCTCTCATCCCCAGCACCTACCAGGTGCACAGTTGTCCACCAGTGCTCCCAGTGCCTTCCCATCCCTCCAGTCTCGGTGGAAGTTGGTGATGGGGAGCTGGGGCACCTTGTTCTGGATCCAGCCCAGCAGACGCTGTTTGGGGGTCAGTTTCTTGGCGTCTTCGTCATCCTCGTCCTCCCACATGGGCATGGAGATGGAGTAGTGCAGGATCAGGGTCCAGATCAGACCCAGGATCAGTTTCAGGTTCCCGTCCACGATGGCTTTCGAGTCTGAGAGATGGACAAAGACAGTTTGGATGAAGACATGTTGGTGTTAATATGAACAGATGTGATGCTGCTGAGTCATTGTCCACTAAGGGAAAAGTTTCTATGGTCAGTTAGTTTCACCTCTCAGTAACGTGGCACTCATCATCATGTTGTTGCCATGGTTACCAGCAGTTTAATGTACTTAAAGCTGTAATTGTGTGTTAACAGAAACCTGTGGGCCAATGAGACGTCAGTAAACTCTCTGTTTGTGGTTTAATAACTTCTGAACTGACTGTTGTTTGCTGATCAGCTGATGTGACCCAGTTTCCTGTTCTCCTCCAACAGCGTTAGTTCTGCTCGCCAAAATAAAAGTTCACGGCTCCATGTTGTTTATCTGTGAGCTGTCACGAGGCTGTTTTTAATGTGAAAGTTTGATCCATGGATGGCACAGAGGAGATCTGCTGCAGGATGATGTCATCCAGCCCCCGGGCTGAGGAATGAGGTCAGTTTAAATCGGAAACACATGCACACACACACACAGGATAACACACACACTCAGGAATCTGAGGGGGAACTCTGAGCTGTTCCTGAGCTGAAAACCAACTTTCAGCGTGATGACTCTTTCTTTCTGTTTTCTACATTTATACACAGTCGGTCGGAGCGCTGTCACAGAGCCACACATGACTCACAGCTCGGCCTCACCTCTTTAACAGGACCGACTTCATCATGTTTTCATCACATCAACTGGTGTCGTGTTTAAACGGACCAATGAAAACCTCATGTTCACCCCGTCAGGAACGTTAAGCTGACACGGTTCAAGTTTCTGATGGATCGTCCAATCAGGAAACAGAGTCAGAGAGCCCATCATAAATCATCGGAGTGTTCGTGGCTGAATGACGACATCAGTTAGTCGTAACTCACGTCCAGAGTTCATTCAGCACATGGCTGTTCATTCATTCATTCACCTTCAGCTCACTCTTCACTTCACAAACACTGACGTCTCACTCTGCAGGAGTTTATTTAAAAACAACGTACAGACTCACACAGCAGTTATGACCTGCCCTCAGTGTGTGGAGGTGTATTTGTGGCGGGCAGGTTTAAGGTTTAACAAAAGGCAAGCTTTAACGCAACTAATGAAAAACATCCGGAACAGGCAGGTAACTAAAGTCCAGATGAAAACAGAACCAAAACTAAACTGAAATACGATGAACTCAGGTTCACAAGATACCAGGCAGGAAACTGAGCAGGGAATGACAGCGTGAACATGGGGATGAGCGCAGGACGAACTGACAAAGGACAAGACTAATGGCAAGAAGGAGATACAGCTGGAGGACATGAGCTACATGAGGGAAATGGTGATTGGCTGACAACAAGGGTGTGTTTGGGAACACTAGGGTGGAGCAAACAAGACTAACACAGAACAGGTGTGAGGGGAAGACTCTGGGAACAGGGAGGGACCAACGAGACAGGTGTGACAGGAAACAGACAGAGACAGGAAGTAAAACCAGACACGATACATGAGGAGAGAATCTACAAAATAAAACAGGAAGCAGATCAAACATGAATGAAGAACATGAAACTGCAGGGTAAGTAAAAATAACAAAAACAGGGGTGATGAATGCTCCTATATGCAGATGATATTGTATTGTATATCTCTGACCTGGAGGTGTCTGCTCCTGATGTTCTCAAATCCTTTAATGAACGTGGCTCATTCTCTGGATTTAACATCAGCTGGAACAAATCTTGTGCATTTACCAATTAACACGTTGGTAACATCGCCCATGTGTGATGTGAGGCATGATATCAACCTGATCCAAAATGACTTCTTCAGGCATTACTATCCATCCCTCACTAAACTGAACTGTACAAGATAACTGTGAGACAATATGAAGTGACATTAATAGTGATCTTGTCGGGTGGACGACTCTCCCAGCATCACTACAGTCTACGATTGCTGTGATTAAAATGAATGTGTGCTAATTCCTACAGTGCAATGATTCCCTGACGGCCGCCAACAAGGAGGGTGGAGCAAATCAACACGCTGCTTAAACCTCAACTACTGGACAGCTTTAATGTTTGAACTTAAGCTGATTCTTGATTTAAACTGACACCTCAACTCCTTACTGTGTGTGTGTGTGTGTGTGTGTTTATGTCTCGTGGACCCTGACATCATATTTTCCCTCTCTGAGTCCAGCCGTCTGTTGTTGGACTCTCTGTCAGGAAGATGAGAGTCCAGAGATTAGTTCGGCCCAGTGTTCACACAGGAAGTGTGGTGTTTGGAGCGACGCTGTAATCTTTCCCCAGGAAACAGGAGCTGCTGCAGTTTGTTCAGATCAGCTGAACCTTCCACAGATTTACTGACGCTTTCTGTTCCTCAGACAGAAACACGTGATGTTTTTATCAGACTGAAGCAGGAGGGAGATGCCGTCTGATGGTTTGTCCCTGGAGTGATGTGCTGGACTCAAACACACGACTGAGGTACTTTGAGTATTTCCATTTTCTGTTACTTCATACTTCTCCTCCATCTCAGAGGTAGAAGCAGTTTATAAAGTCATTAAAGTGAGCGTCACCTTCAGCAGCTGCAACATTAAACTGATCGGCACATCAATGCATCAATAATTCAAATTAAATAACATAATATTATTCTGCAGATTGAGAAGTTTTACTTTTGTGAAGCAGAAAACAATCAGCTGACTCTCTTCACTGTTATTTTTAATCATGTCATGTGACTTTTTGTCCCAGCAGGGACACCATACTCCACAGCAGAGAGGGAGCAGGGCTGGCCTCAACAACAACAACAACACGTCCGCTCGTTAACAGTCACAGTGAGCAGCAACACTCGCCAGTCGCCAATGGTTACCAAACAAACAAGCTAAAGGTCGGCCTGCTGCTGCAGAGAAACAATGGAGTCCTGATAGAACCTAACCCCCCCCAACACACACACACACACACACACACACACACACCCTCGTCTCTCAGGGTGACGGAGAGAGTGTGTTATGTGACATTTAGAAAGGAAGTCTTTATGAGGCTGCAGAGAGGAAGTGATGGAGGGAGAGAGGAAGAGGAGAGATGACGACGGAGGGAAAGAATTAGTCTGTGAAGTCTGTGAAGTGCTGGATGAAACGAGAACTACACACAGACAGGTTTCATCAGGAGCTCAAAGTTTAAAGTCTGTTGTTGGAGGTATCTTTGAAGGCAGGCGCTCAGGTGGAGCTGTAGTGTACTGACAACAAAAACCTAAGGAACCAATCCCGTCACCCTGCAGGGCGGGGCTTGAGGGTGAGCAGCTGCAGGTGAGCGGCTGAGGGGCGGGGCTAATTTGCATCTTCATAGTTCCATGAGGCCAGACATTTTGTAAACAGATATTTTCCTCTATGTTTAGGCCTCTCGTCCACACAAACAGAGTTTTAGTTTCCTAAAATGGAAATTTTTCAAAATGCCCACTAAGGTGTAGCTTTATCAAAACGATGACGTCATCGTCTCCAGTCGTGCATGCCCACTGATGCTATGAGCAAAGAGCAAACACTGGAAACAACAACAACAATGGCGGACTACCTGTTTGGTAATGTTTTGTCAGCACCGTTTGGTCTGATGACGACTTTGCACTTAAATTCAACACGGAGACATTCAGTGTTTCTGCTCCACGTCAGCATCTGAAGTTTAAAGTCCAGTTTCACGACAAGACAAGACAAGTTTCAACCAGCTGAGTGTCAGGTGACACCATCAGCCGGCTTGAGTCGAGCTCAGACCGGCCAGTTCACACCACTGACACTTTTCTCTACTACAACTCTTTCACTACAGTTTTAATGTTTATATCTGTTAAGTATTTATTTTTGACTCAACACTTGCTGTTTCTTTATCAAAATAAAAGCCCTCCGACAACGTTTCCGTGGACAGAATGCCTTCATTTGTTAACACAAGGCTTTTACTGTGAAATATTTGAAGGACCATGTTGTTGATGATGCAGCGGCTTTACGGCTCCATAAACATGTGGAAATACAGTAGTTACAGCAACAACACTGTCTGTGTGAAAGCTGTCTGTGTGACACTGTCTGTGTGAACGCTGTCTGTGTGAACGCTGTCTGTGTGAACACTGTCTGTGTGAACACTGTGTGAACACTGTCTGTGTGAACGCTGTCTGTGTGAACGCTGTCTGTGTGAGCACTGTCTGTGTGAACACTGTGTGAACACTGTCTGTGTGAACGCTGTCTGTGTGAACGCTGTCTGTGTGAGCACTGTCTGTGTGAACACTGTGTGAACACTGTCTGTGTGAACGCTGTCTGTGTGAACGCTGTCTGTGTGAGCACTGTCTGTGTGAACACTGTGTGTGTGAACGCTGTCTGTGTGAACGCTGTCTGTGTGAACACTGTCTGTGTGAACACTCTGTGTGACACTGTCTGTGTGAACGCTGTCTGTGTGAACACTGTGTGGACACTGTCTGTGTGAACACTGTCTGTGTGACACTGTCTGTGTGAACACTCTGTGTGACACTGTCTGTGTGAACACTGTCTGTGTGAACACTGTCTGTGTGGACACTGTCTGTGTGAACGCTGTATGAACACTGTGTGAACACTGTGTGAACGCTGTCTGTGTAAACACTGTCTGTGTGAACACTGTCTGTGTGAACGCCGTCTGTGTGAATACTGTCTGTGTGAACACTGTGAACACTGTCTGTGTGAACGCTATCTGTGTGAACACTGTCTGTGTGAACGCCGTCTGTGTGAATACTGTCTGTGTGAACACTGTGAACACTGTCTGTGTGAACGCTGTCTGTGCAGACACTGTCTGTGTGAACACTGTCTGTGTGAACACTCTGTGTGACACTGTCTGTGTGAACGCTGTCTCTGTGAACACTGTCTGTGTGAACACTCTGTGTGACACTGTCGGTGCGGACACTGTCTGTGTGAACACTGTATGAACACTGTATGTGTGACACTGTCTGTGTGAACGCTGTCTGTGTGAACGCTGTCTGTGTGAACGCTGTCTGTGTGAATGCTGTCTGTGTAAACACTGTGTGAACGCTGTCTGTGTGAACACTGTGTGAACACTGTCTGTGTGAACGCTGTCTGTGTGAACACTGTCTGTGTGAACACTGTGTGAACGCTGTCTGTGTGAACACTGTCTGTGTGAACACTGTGTGTGAATGCTGTCTGTGTGAACGCTGTCTGTGTAAACACTGTGTGAACGCCGTCTGTGTGAACACTGTCTGTGTGAACACTGTCTGTGTGAACACTGTGTGAACACTGTCTGTGTGAACACTGTGTGAACACTGTCTGTGTGAACACTGTATGAACACTGTATGTGTGACACTGTCTGTGTGAACGCTGTCTGTGTGAACGCTGTCTGTGTGAATGCTGTCTGTGTAAACACTGTGTGAACGCTGTCTGTGTGAACACTGTGTGAACACTGTCTGTGTGAACGCTGTCTGTGTGAACACTGTCTGTGTGAACACTGTGTGAACGCTGTCTGTGTGAACACTGTCTGTGTGAACACTGTGTGTGAATGCTGTCTGTGTGAACGCTGTCTGTGTAAACACTGTGTGAACGCCGTCTGTGTGAACACTGTCTGTGTGAACACTGTCTGTGTGAACACTGTGTGAACACTGTCTGTGTGACACAGCACACATCAGTGTTTGGAGTCGTTCTAGCATTCTAGTGTGGTCGTGTGGACGGAGGGGAAAATATCTGTTTACTAAAACATCTGGACAGACATAACATCTGGACCTAAATGAGTGTAGAGTTAAATCTAAACCATTTGAAAGCATGAAACAGGTTTTTTAAAGGAAAAATCTTCTAAATGTCATGTTGACGAACAGAGACGAGGTTTTAGGGTTTAATTAACACCAGCAGAGGAACTTTAAAAACACCCTTGGCAGCAAACCAACAAACAAAAACCAGCTTTTCATTAAAAAAACATGATTTCAGTTTTGTTTCTGGCCTTAAAATAAAGACGAGGAGTTATTATGAAGAAACAACATGTGTCTTCAGTCAGTCACCAACATGTTGTTTTGACCTCCAGTCTCTGTGATGTCAGTGAGTGAATGAATGAATGAGTGAACAGTTGGTGACAGACTGAGAGACTCCAGAAGAAGAGGAGGAGGAGGAGGAGGAGGAGTGTTTTCCTCTCTTCATCAGTGCCGAGCACAGAGCGGTACAACGACGTTGGCTCCACTGAGGGAGGATCTGTCTTTTATCTGCAGCTCAGGAATCAAACTGTCAGACTGAGTGACATCACAGTGTTCAGACGTTCTGACGGTCAAAGACTCAGCTGTGTCTTTATGTAATGTTACTGACAGGGTGGATGTGAAGGTGTGATTATTCTGTATATGAAATATATCCTAAATATCTGTTTAATGATTTTCTTTAAAAGTCAAAGTTTATATGAACAGATGTCGACTTTTACAGGTTTTTACAAGACAAAGGGCAGAATCATAAATATAATAAATGATGTTTGACATTTATCTGAACTCACATGTGAGATGGGGGGGTTGGAGGTCCTCGACAAGAAGATTCTGAGCATCAAACGTGTCATTTCCTGAATTCTGGTGAAACTTTATGCACCAGTTTGTCTGTGTCTCAAATCACATACTTCCGTTAGGACACTTCCGTGTAGTACACTATGTGCACTATGTACTTATTGACGTAGTGCGCAAATTTCGACAGCGTAGTGTTGTCTCAAACCAAACACGGCTGTTGTGCACTCACCGGAAATGACGACCGCAAATTAGCTAGTTAGCAAACTAGCATTAGCATTCGTGTTATCGTTCGTGGTACCAAATCATTACAGACTGCTAAATGAACCCAACACACACACTGCTGGCTTATACCTGACAACAGTATAGTGGTGCTTAGTGCAGAAAACACATGTATTTGTACAATGCAGCGACGTTCACAGTTTGAAAAGTGGTCCCTCCCCTTCTGCTACGTAGCCAAGATGGCGACCATTGAGGGCGAGAAGATCCTTGTCCTGTTGTGTTTCTCCCTGATGCCCTCGGGCTGCTCGATGATGGAAAAAAATCATAATCAGGATTATTTTGGTCAAAATTGAAATCACAATCATGCAAAAAATTATGCGGCGCACGTGATGACTTACACTGTTTACACGACGGCATGTCATCGTCTCTACGTGGTCGCGCGTTTACAAGTCTCCTCTGCTCTCTTATCGTTCATGGTGGAGTTCGGCCCCGATGCGCACGCACAGACAAACAGACCAACCTCTCTCGCTCTCCCTCTGCCATTTTCCGCACGCTATTTTTGAAATCTTCCGCGATCACCTGCACCTCGCATTATTTGTAGTTCACCTACTTGACAGGCTCGTGGAGTGAACAGAGCAGAGGAGGGGGCGGTATTGCACATGTGCGGCTTCCGAAGAAGACAAAATAACATCTCTAGGCGTCCGTGACCAAAAATCATTTACCCTTGATTTTATTAATTTTGAAATCATTTGACGTCAAAATCGTAATCGCGATCACCAGACGATTAATTGCACAGCCTTGCATCGGGCACTGTTAAACTATAACATAAACCGGCCTTGGCATTAAAGGACACCTTTTTACATTGGTTTCTGACGCCGCAAGTCACTGCCCAAGCGCCGGATTTTGAAGACTTCAGAGTGAGACTGGTCTCCTTAGTCAGGGGTCGTCAGTTTCCCAGTGATAGAGGAGGGTCCTGTGATGATAAAGGTCTGGGACCACTGATATATCACAATAAATTTGTTTCAGTTTTTGCTCCAGCCTCTACTTTAAAGATTGTACTCAACATGACACCTTATTGTCTCAGTGACATGTACTGACACAGATACACGCCTAGAGCTGGGCTAAGATAATCGATTCATCCGATTCAAATCCATCTTCATTTAAATGACCCGACTTTGATTCATAAAATCTGAGATTGATCTTTTAACATATGCTTTCCCCACATATGTGTGAAGCTCGAACCCTGCTAAAATCGATGGTAGTAAACGAGCCCCTAAATTATTAATGACTGTAGACTTGAGAAGCTCCGATTAGGGTTGGGATCCGGATCCGGTTCTTTTTTGGAACCGGGTCCAAAGTTCCGGTTCTGGAACCGGTTCCATCACATTTGGCGTAACGGTTCCTGCAAACGATTCCTAGATTGTAAAAAAAAAACAAAAAAATGTCACGTACATTTCCATTAGAGTGCGGCACAGGACGCATATTTCTGTCCGAACCCGACCGAGCCCGACATTATTTAATCACTAAAGCACTGAGTTTGTGTCACACAGTTGTTATGGTTACAGGCTATTTAATAGGCCCGGCGTGCCCGGTGCTCAGCGGAGAGGGAGACCTCTGCGTTTGAGACGGGAGCGGGAGGTTCGACACTTCCAGCGAGGGGAGAGGGAGAAACAAACAGCCAATGTGTGTGTGTGTGTGTGTGTGTGTGTGTGTGTGTTGTGTTCAGGTGTTGTCACGTAAATAACAGTGCCCAAGCATGAATGCATAATAAGTATTTTTTATTACATTGCTGTGGTTATTTTGAGGTAATAGTGTTACTGTAGAAATCAGAGAATCACTTTTTGTTGTTATATATTCTCAGGGAGATGATACAAGCTCTAAATCTGAAATACACACCACACACAAATGTGTATTTTCATCTAATTGTACTGTGCAACAGTTAGAATAAAGTTTTTGTATTTGTGTGATTGCATTTGTGTTTATTATATACTTGTTTAAGTATAGAAAGTATAATGAATATAATGTAGGAATCGGTAAGAGGAATCGGACCGTTAAGAAGGAATCGGTAAGGAATCGGAATTGTTAAAATCCTAACGAGTCCCAACCCTAGCTCCGATGTTACCGGCTCTTTTATCTGTAACTATTAGCAGTTAGCAGTTAGCTTACTGTTTCATGTTTTGGTTTAACGTATTATCATGCTGTAGCCTGTCCTGTGTCCTGGCTGCTGCGCCACCACACATGCACGCACGCACGCACGCACACACACGCACACACACACACACACGGAGTGGAGACGCCACGCTGCAGACAGAGAGGAGGAAACAGAATTTTACAATCTCTTTCACACACCATGAAAAACTGGTGCTGTAACTGTAATATCCCCAGGTGAATCAAATCTAATGTATTCAGGAAATCAGTGGTGATACCCAGCTCTAAAACACTGCTCAACACACACACACACACACACACACAGTTTTAGTAAATGCAGTACCACAGATCTCATTAGACACACACACAGCAGGTGGACAGCAGCTGTATAAATGTGTGTTTTTGTTTATCCTGACGAATCCCCGAGTGTGTGTTAGACAAAACCTCCGAGCTATTTAAAGACACACACACACACACACACTCACACTCACACACACACACACCTGTGACCTATAAAAGCCTGAAGTGTGTGTTTCCAGCCAACAGCTGGACGGTGGAAATCCTCGAGAGTCTCACACACACACACACACACAGAAATAAAATACTTCTGAACTGGACCTAACGTCATTTAACGCCTCGCCATTTAACCCTTCATGCTGCTTCCACTCAGTCAGTTATTTCTCTGCCCTCAGAATCTTTTACTGGTTTCAAATATCAAAAATCAGTAAAAGTCTTAAAACCACAGCGTGAAAATACTCTGGAGATATTTAAGTCATTCAAAACTTGAGTAAAACTACAAAAGTATTAATATCAACATGTTCTCAAAGCTCCAGCAGTTCTCGTCCTGCAGAAGAGTTTTGATTATATTTTGTCTTTTCAGTCCCTCCTGATTCTCACAGGCTGTTTGTGTCATTGTTGCAGCGTCACATGTTTTTCTATCATGGTGAGGATTTTAAAAGAAGTTTGTTTTTTAATTACAGCTGCACAGGATGCACATCATCATACTGTCTGCATTTTAAGTTGCAAATGTTGCAGCTGGTGAAGGTGGAGCTCGTTTTAATGACTTAATGATGAAGTATAATAAACTGGAAACACTCCGGTAAAGTAAAAGCACCTCAGAACTTCAGCTGAGTGATCGAAGATCTGTGGAGCCTCCAGCTGTTGGCTGAGACGTGTCAGACCAACTGTGACGACAGCTGACACACACACACACACACACACACACACACACACAGTTCCTCGTCCTTCCTCCCCCCTCTGACTCCCACACACAGACAGCATTCACCCTGCCCCTCCAGACCGGGTCAGACCACATGACATGATGGGGGGGGTGACAGTAACTTTGTTGTTCAGAGTCAGACTGAGCGTTGGTGATGAGGCAGCAGTGTGACCGTCAGCTGCTTCACTCACTGGTTTACTGCAGTTTAAAACTCATGGTTCTACACATGAAGTTCTCCTCAGACTGCAGCTGGGCCACATGAAGATAATATAGCGAGATATGAGACTATATATCATCTGTGATGTTGGATATTGTTGTATCATGATGTGGCATAAATGGTGTTTTCCCCTTGTTTTAAAGGCACAGTGATGTAAATTTATCAACTTACAGGACTTTTCCTTTTGTTTTAACGCTTGCTTTAACCCACTGAGTCGTTACATCCACATTAGTGATGTTGTGTTAATACTTTCTTACAACTAGGTCACATCAGAGAGGGTCAGAAATATTGTTATGTTTGAGGCGCCAAGTGGCTCACCTGTCAGAGTGGGCATCCCACGTATAAAGGCTAAGTCTTCGCCTGCAGCCCTCAGCTAATATATCTCCTGAACCTAACTCTGATGATGTCACAGTGATGTCATCAGCCTGGGGCCTGGAGACGATGACTGCCTGACACAGTGTGTGTTACAATCTGGAGGTGTGACATTTGTTCACCTGGACGGGGCCTCTCTGATCAAAGACACCAGTTTAGGTTCTTTTTGTGCAGCCAGTGTTTCACACCTCCATTTCCTCTGCGTATACAGTTTATATTTTCTGCATGTATGTATTTACACTGTGAACCGTACTAGGGCTGGGCGATATGACCAAAATCTCATATCATGATATAAGTCATTTCATGTCCCAATAGAGTGTGCCAGTAAACCCGGAACTCCGTTAGCACTTTTAGCACTTCCGGTTCTCTCGTCTAAAAGTCAATACGTTTTTTGAATGGGATTTTGGTAAAATACCTCAAATAAGGTCTGTGGTTAACAAAAGCTTAAGTGAGTTTCAGGTTTTGTTCTACAACATAAAACACGTCAATAAATACCCTACTTGTGAATTTTGAAGCTTTTACGTGTCATAAAAAAGGTGGTTGCTAACAAGTTGCTCAATACGACTACAAACCCTGTCGGGGACATTAAACGTCATCACCCCTGAACAGGCGAGAGTGCTGGCAGTCCGCCATTACAGCTTCTTATTTAGCTTCAACAGTCCGATTTCCCCATTATACAATGTTTTTAAAATAAAGCAGCCGAAATCAGTTGAAAGCTTAGTGGCGGTGACGTCAAGAGTCATGCGACCGTGGAGTAGTCATGTAGTCCGTTAAAGCCTAACGTTAGCTTTTTACTTCTGGCGATCGCATTTAAGCTTCAAATGCGGTATGAAAGGTGTTCATATGTGAAGATTATCTCGCTGAACAAAACCTGTAGGTATCATAAACTTGTGTTAGCCACAGAGCTTATTTTCTGACATAATCCAAAACGCAATACAAAAATCACATTCACTTTCTCTTCCGGGAACCAGCGCGATGCTAAACTTCCGGGTTTTGACGTCAGCCCTGGCACACTCTATAACGATACATATCATGATATAGGTCATTTCATGTCCTGATAACGATACATATCACGATAGAGCACATTTTAATCCAATGAATAAAAAGTTGGTCTGAATATTGTCGCCGTCTCGCTGCGTCTCTGCTCTCTACGAGGCTGAGCCCTGTGTGTGCAGCGCAGCAGAGACAGACAGCGGAGTTATATAAACTCGTTATGTTACTGTAAGTGCCGTGATATCGCACAGCTCTAAACTGTACTATGATAAACTGCTTACTTTATTTAGTGGAGCTTCACCCGCATTAGACAGAATATTCCCCAATCAAAGTCCACTTATTCACTTTTTCCGGAGCTTTAACCACATCTCATGGTCTTTATCAGCGGCTGTAATTACCTGATTGTCACAGAGGTGAGTTCGTCTATCAGCACCGTGTCACACCACAGATGAAGACCATGTGATACAACGAAAGCTACACTATAAAAACCTATAAGTGGACCTTGAGTCTGGAAAATGTTTCCAGGGTCAGGACTGAACTTTTACAGTCGTCTAGTTTACATTTTTCTAACCGACTGTGTCTGCCATTTTTGTTTGTGTCACTTTTTCTGATGCTTCTGATTTTCTGTCACTTCTCAGATGAAGTGAAGCTCTCCTGGTTTTAAACTGAACGACACACATAATGAGACATTAAAGGCATCACCTTAACATTTAATAACCTGATAGATGAAGTCTTTAACTGATAAAACAATCTCTGTGCAGTCGTCTCCTGAGTCTCTCGGCTTTAGTGAAGTGTTAGCTGATGATTTGTGTGCAGTCGTCTGACGGTGCGACGGCTGAGCAGCTGACAGCAGCAACAGATGGAGCGACTGGTCTAACGTGTCCACGCCGTCGTCACAGCTGAGTCTGGACTCTGCTCCACACACATTCCTACACATCTACTGTCACATGGGTTTAAAATTCAGCTGCAGCTAATTATGATCGACATTATTAATATGTTGTGTCGATCGCACCAGATTCTCTGTATTCAGAGCCGTGATCAGCAGGTCGCTTACACTGCAGTGGCTGTTTGCCAGTGTCCACTGATGTTTCGGCCCACTGTATTCAGCTCCCCCCTGTAGGTATATTCTCATGTGCTCACTTTTCACTTGCTGTACAACCAGGTGCCCTGCTGGGACAAAATAGAGTTGAAGCTGAAGTTTTTCTATCTATAAAAGGTCAGTGAAAATGTCTGCCACAGTTTCAGAGTGAAGAGAGTTTGGATTTATTTGTGTCTCAGGCCTGAATGAGTGATTGGATGTTTCTTTGTGAGCACAAAACAAAAGTTTATTTAAAATATCATCGTTCTCACAACATGACTCAACTCCTCTGTGCTCACCACACTCTCAGGAATGACACACAGATCTGATGCCACTGAGGTTTTTTTTCTTTAACTCATTTCAGCTGATTTATCTTCACTTTCAACAAACAAAAAACCACACACCGACACTGATGAGTCTGACAGGAGGTCAGAGACACAGAAACAATTCCTACAAGCTTTCCCTCTGGAGTCAGCATCATCTGATTAACCAGAATATTTCCTTAATATTATTATTCATTCATGAGCAGAGGAAAATGAGATTCTTTTGAAAATCTGGCAAACTGGGAAAAGAACTTTATTTGATTACATCTTCAAAGTTCAGACGTCTTTTGTAGTCCGACCCACAGAGGTTCAGTTTACTGAGAAATAAACTCTGAGACAACAGACAGAGGTTTTGTTTTATAAATAATAAACTCAGGGGGAAGAAAATCCACTGGATCAACTCCACACCATCATACTGATACAGTTTGTTCCTCCAGACGACTGACGCCATGCTAAACCTCTGCAGATCTCACATGAACCTGACCTCCGACCTCTGACCTGGTGCCACACTGAGACTCTGACACTGAATCAGTCGAAGGCTTCGTCCTGCTGCTTTAAATACATCCTGACACATTATTCTGTGTTTCCTAACGATTAAAAGAAGCTTTAATAAAAGTTAAAACTGCTGCTGATGTACCTATGTTGACGACATGAAGGCAGTGTTAATTTCGTTGCTGAAAACTATAATGAAAGCTCTTCATCAACAACCTTTTTTTTTGACAAAACCAAAACTATGACGAGCTAAAAATAGATCTTAGTAATGAACTAAGATGAAAACCAAGTTTCATTTTCGTTGACAAGACGTGATGAAAATGTTGGTGGTGGTCTATCGGACATTGAAAGCCAAGAACAGCCGTGCTTGTATGTTCAAATGCAGCATGAGCAAGAGGCTGGTAAACTCCAGTAAATAGTCTGCACCTTCATTCTAATTTCTAATACATGAATTAGCCTCACTGGATTAGTTTAAAGATAAAAACATATAGAAAATATAATGACTGGAATGTTTTGAAATCTTGTCAAGGATAAAAATGACTAAAATGTGACTAAAACTAATAAACATTTTCATCTTGAGACTCAGACTAAATCTAAAATTGCTGTCACAATTAACACTGCATGAAGGTCAATAATGATTTTAACTGAGCATCCTCTCAACAGGTCAGTGCCTGACATGAGCTAGCGAGGCCAATCCTTTGAATTTACGACACCAGGATAATCCCCTCAGCATCAGTACAGCAGAATGAGTGCAGGATAAACACGTACGCAGATGACACAGTTCTTTACCTCTCAGTGAAAAGTCAGACAGCTCAAACAGAAGACGTGGAAACAACTGATTTGTTGTTTGGAGTTAATAAACTGTCAGTGAGAGTTAGCAGAACCTGTTTGTAAAGTCCAGTTCAGACCAAAGATTCACGATGAGACGAAACCGTTTTAGAACGTTGCAGAGAAAAGTGTCAGCGGTGTGAACTGGCCGATCTGAGCTTGAGTCAAGCCGGAGTACAGAAGCACAGAGAGTTGTTGACTAGAGATGATACACCGTCTCATGGTGGTCACTTCCTGTGAACCGGCAGCTTTTTACTATGTTACAGAATAGAGCGTTGATAGCAGTTGTCTGTTTCAACTCATCTTGTCGTGAATCTTTGGTCTGAACTCGTGTCAGAGTTAACGTCTGTAGGCAGATGCTGTCATATATATTCAGAGATTGATCGTATGTATTCCGTTAAGGTTTCGCTGCCTCCTCAGAGGACATCAGTGTGTCCGATCAGAGCCAACAGACAGGAGACATGTTTAATAATCAGAATGTAATCCTCAGAGCTGCATGGTTCCTGTAGCAGGAAACATGAGCTCATCATCTGTCGGCTCGGGGGGGGGGGGGGGGGGGGGGGGGGGTTTAAACCCTGCAGACTTCATTCACACAGAATGAAACTAATTGGTCTGAGTTAAAAACAGCAAGCAAAGTGAAGGTCTGTACGAGGAACAGCAGGGTTCAGCTGTTTGCTTCTGATAATGGTTTTTACAGACACACAGTCCTGCTGATGGAGCTGAACTCTGTCCGTCACAGCAGGAAACACAACTGAAGTTCATTTTATTTAAAGGCCCAAAGTCATCCCGTGACAGTGTTAGTGTTGGGGGTCTGCTCTGCATGTGTTGTTTGCCTTTGTTGCGTGTCTTTAGTGTTTTTCTTATGACTTATTGTTTGAGTGCTTTTTTAAGGTTGCTTTTTTAATCATTTAATCAGATGCACACCTAAGATCACTGTGCCTCTGTTATAGCATGCAACAGTTTTTTCCTACTGCCCCTGAAGCACACAGTGACCATCCTCAGGCTGCAATCAGCCAACAAGCAACAGGTGTTTGACGCAGGTGGAAAGGACAATAACAGGCAAACAGTACGACTTCACACGGCAGTGAAACCTCAGATCCAGCACGAGTCAAACTGCGACCTTCCAGAGATGAGCCTCCTGAGTCTGAAGCGCAGCAGTCAATATCTGTTCGGCCTGAATACTCCGGCCTGAGTCGGTAGCAGCAGTTACCGCCCAGGACAGATGCTGGGAGGGCAGGCCACGTGGCCGGGCAAAGTGTGGCACATCTTGGTGTTTTGGCAGCATACTGGTGGCTGTTGTCGTCACGCCAGGATGAGTGGCGGGCTGTACAGAGGGGCACAGCAACAGCAGGGCAGCTAACAGCCGGACGCATGGGAAGATGAACGAACCCCTGAGTTGTCCACCATGGTACCAGTTAGCAGCTAGCTAACCGTAGCTAACTTGTTTGTCCATTGTTTGGTCTGTGACGTAATAGGTCAACAGGAAAAAGGTCCAATACTAACAAGCTGAAAGGGGGCATATCTCCACCTATCGTAGAGGAGTCGCACATACTTGGCTCAATAAATGGATTCCCCTCCCGTGCTTGTATACTGGGACAAGGACAGTAGGCCAGTTAGATGTCCTCGTCCAGCTGGGACTCGACTTCACTGTGCATTAAACGTACTCAGTGACAAACAGCCACATGGCTCTGAAACACAGAGTGTGTAGTTTGTGTGTAGTTTGTGTAGTGCATCAGGGTGAGTATAGAGGAGGAGGGGGGGGGCATTCCTGTGTGCTGACTGCTCCGACACATGGAAACCATTACAGACTGGGAGAGAGAGGCTGACAGACAGCAGATCCACTTTAACAATGAACCACAATATTTGACACACATTTCACTGTGGTCATGTGACTCAGACATGTGACCTCATACACTGAGGTGAGAGCTCTGTGAGTTCTGTCTCTGCAGGTATTAGTCCTTCTTTTATTCAGATGCATCTTCACCGTTTATCAGACTCCTGACTGTTTTTAATAAAATGAAACATCTTAACATGTGAGGACTCTTTTTATTCCTCATGACTCAGAACTGTCTTTATACCTGTTTGTTATCTGTGTGCACTGCAGCACTGAAGGAACTGCTCATTACACAAACGTACAAAGGGCAACTGATCACTTTCACCAACACTCACAGTCCTGACGTGCTGAACGCCACAGTAAATGATCGGCATGTATGTTAGAGAACCTGAAACATCCTCTGGTTGGCTGCAAGACAAGTTGACAAGAGGTTGTTATATCTGGCACCACAATCAGGTGCTACAGTGTCTAGCAGCTACCCTGGAGACCAGATGGTCAACCATCAATGCCCTCCCTCCTCTATCACTCCATCCCACAATTACAGGAGAGTTTGTCCATGAAGGTGTGAAGCAACACAAGATCTGAACAGTAAAATCAGACACCAGCCAAGTGGGAGGGGCACCAGACTGGAGGTTACTGGCAGATCTGAATCAGCGTCTGTTCTTCCCATCTGAGATCGCCTCTACTAACCTCAGACCAGACTTCGTGCTTTGGACCTCCTCACTGCACCTCGTCTACATCATGAGCTCACTGTGTCCTGGGAGGATTCTGTGGAGGAGCCTTAAGTAGGCCGAGCTGGCAGCTGACGCTGAGCGACGCAGCAGGAGAGCAAATGTCTGCCCAGTTGGAGGGGACTGCAGAGGCTTTGCAGGTAAGTCAACTACCAGGCTGCTTAAAGAAATGGGAATTTGAGGCCAAGCCTAACGTCAGGCCATCAAAGCCCTCTGTGGTGCAGCCGAATAGGAGAGTTGGTGGCTCTGGATCAAGAGGAGAGACACCTGGGCCCTGAAATACCACCAACAACAGCAGCAGCAGGGTTAAAGAGGGGAGTGTACCTGGGACGCCAACGATGATAGGCCCACGACACATCATCAACACAGAGTACCCACCTGATGACCCCAATGAAGCTTTACCCTCCCTAAACCCTAAACCCCACCTCCTCCTCAGCTTGGCTCCAACTTTCACTCACAATCACAAGTATGTGCACCAGCAACCGACCCGTTAAACTGGACCTGGATTAAAGTTTGGTCAGTTTATCTCCTGTTAGTTTCTTCTCTCTTTCCTCATCCGAATGAGGGATCGGGGGAGGCAAAGTGTACGGCCCGGTCCGGCGGGGAGAGATCAGTCCACAGAGATGTCTCTCCTTCCCTCTACTCCTTCCTACTTTTCTATCCATCTAACTTTAACCCTTTGGCTCCCACTTGGAAACCTTCAATGGGCACTATCACTCCAACTCATAGTCTCAGTGTGTACATCAGGGATCGTAACATCTCATCCTAAAGTGAACCGATCAGTCAGGGCTGAAGTCGACCCAAGAAAATTTTGGTCGACTGAAATTCAACCTGCTCTTCAACCAGTCGATTGGGAAACAAAATCTGCACGTTGTCTCTAGATGAACTAAATCAGCCACAGGTCCCTGAGTGACTGTTCTGCGCTGAGTGCTGCATGTTTGGTGGGGTTTTTTTCGGTCACTGAAAAAGCTGCACCCGTCTCTGTCACTTTTTACCGAGCTGCCCAATCACAAGGGAGGATAAATACCAAAAAGACCACCTGGCGCGTTACTTAACTCGGCCTTCCCTTCCTCCAGAGAAGTTACTCTACGACTCGCAGACATTTTTACCTTTAGTGGACATTCAGTATCACAGCAACCAGACACAACCAAAACATCTCAGCTGAAAAAATCCTGCACCTCCAAAACGCTCTCAGAAAAAACACTTTCAAAGTAACTCCAGCGATCACCAAACCACTGGGAATTTGATTGGAGATCATATCGGTCAATCAGTTGATCAAAGACCAGAAGGTACCAGCTCTACTGTAGACGATCAGTTAGTCCCAGAACATCAGCAGAAAACAGAACAAGCTGCAGCTGAAGCTGACCCATGCCGTCACAGAGCTGAAATCCAAACGAACTCTGATATGAAACAGTGAATCCAGCTGAGGAGGTTCTGCTGGTCTGAAACAAACTCTGGTTCCTACTGATTCGCTCTGTTTCTACGGGGAGTGGGAATAGCTAAAAGACCCACCATACGATATTATCACGATACATAGGTCGCGGTACGATATTATTGCGATATGCTGATGACTGCGATAAAATATACTGCGATTTATGACCTTTTTTTCAAACTGCAAATTATTTCTCCAAAGGAAAACTTTGTCAACATCAGTTTTACCTCCTCAAGATACAGTTCACGTGTCATATCCAAGTCCTCCTTCTGTGTTAGAAAATCCAAAATAAGTCCAGATATTTGATTTAAACGCTGACGACACATTTCTGATTTCTGATTTCTCTGGTGCCTCCATCTTTGTTTTGATGAACTTCCCGCCAAATGCCGCTGACTGATGCTGTGTTCATTTTGTACTCGGAGGTCGGAAGTCGGAAGTGGGAATGACGTCACCTCCGAGTTGACAACAGTTTTTGCATTCTAGTTGACAACAGTGGACAAGTTGGAAAAAAACATGGACGCCTGCAAGAAAGCCTTTGTTGCCCTTGCACTTTCGGAGTATAGACAGCTTCAAAACCATCACGCACTCCAACTGATGAACGCCACAGATGACGCTGACCTGATGTAAAACAAATAAGATAAAGTTGCTATAAACAGAATTTTAGCAGAGTGTTTACTCACTATGTATGTGACCGGCAGCCATCTTGAATTTGTAAGTCAGGGTTGATGCGGCTGCTCCGAGTTTCCGAGTTGGAAATCCGATCTCAAGGTGCGTTCGAGTTTAAACTTCTGACTGGGAACTGGGAATTTCTGACCTCCGAGTACAAAACGAATGCACCATGAGACATCTGCTGACCTCACCAGGAAACAACACATCAGCACCATCTAGTGGCCCGACAAAGCAACTGATTTTATTATTCTAGGACCAACAGTTGTGTTAAAATGTGTATTTGCAAAAATTATGTATATACTAAAAGATCGATACTTGGCGTCTGTGTATCGACACAATATCGTCATGCAAAGTATCGTGATGCTGTGCTGCATCGATTTCCCCCCCGTGGTTTCTACTGATTCACTGTGTTTCTATCAGAGGCTGAAGTGGATCTCACACTTCATGGTTTCCTCTCTGCGTCTATTTTCAGCAGCTGTTGGAGGAGTCAGAGCAGAGCTCAGCTGTCCTGCCATCAATCAGCTCATACTCACATACACCCCCACCTCCTCCTCCTCCTCCTCCTCCTCCTCCTCCTCCTCCCTACGACCTGCTGCCCCCCTCCAGGCCTCTCAGACCCTGCTGCAGCTGTAGAGTCACAACATGTGAACAAACCAGCAGCTCAGTTTCTGATTTCAAGTTTGTCTGTTTTGGGGAAAACAAACTGTGATTTGGTCATTAAATAAACAAAAAAAATAAAATAATTATCACTGAAATGGTCAGCCCCTCCCAGTATGAACCAGTCTGACTCTGATGGTGGAGCTGAAACCAGATCAGAGCGCAGAGGAAACTGGAGCTCTCACTTCCAGCTGCAGCCAACAACACTTCCTGTTTCCTAAAACGCTTCCGGCTTCACATGTCCTCTCCTTCCAGCCCTGCGACGACCCGTCTCTGATTTAATATTAACTTTATGTAAAGTTAGAGGCAGTTTGAGGCTCCTTCAGTCTGACTCTGAACTCTGAGTGATGAGAGTTTACATCAGTCAGAGGAAATGTCTCTGCTGCTTCTGGAAGGATCCACCTCTTCATCATCATCATCATCAACAACCCAAAGATACGAACAGGAGCTCTCAGCGTGAGACAGATTCAACATCAGTGTGTTCAACACAGTCAGCCTGCAGAGACTCAACACATCGACACATCAGAGCTGTGACCGCAGACAGGACGTGAGATTATTCTCTTCTCTCAGATTCAATCGATTTTCAAGGAATAAAAACCTTTAATTTCTCGGTCCAGGTGCAAAAAGCAAAGATGGACAGCTCAGATTAGGGATAATTATTTGAGATTTTTAAGGGATTTCAGTGTGGATTAAGGCAGTGGCTCCCAGCTGGTCCAGCCAGGAGGTCCAGATTTCTCCTCAGTCATTAGTCCACAGTCCACACAGTTAAATACACCCAGTGTCGCACTGGTGTTTGGCCATGTCGTCTGTTTCTGTTATGGAGCGGTCCTTTCAGAGCGGACCCTCGACCCACCACATGGGAACCACTGGATTAAGGGATTGTAGAGGGGCAAGAACCCTTTAAATTCATCCCTGAATCATCAAAGTAAAAGGCCTTCAACTTTTAGCTCAGGAACAATCCCAGTGATGCTCTGTAGATATTAAGGACAGATCCTGGAGATCTGGGGTCGATGAGGGGATATTTAATGGATTATAAGGCCACTAATGGGTTTTGGGGGCAGTTTAAGGGACTTGAAGAGGTAAGTAACAACCAGATAATAGTAGAGAGAATAAGTGATAGATTGATTTAAGGATTTTAATAAACTTTCTAAGAGGTTTTGCTCTGTTTAAGGTTGTTTTTTAAGTTGAAGTCCAACACGAATCTTCCCAGTTGATGTGACGAATGTGAACAAATACACGTTGAGAGGTGACGAGTTTCTCCGAGCACACGGTCACAGAACATGTGAGCCAATCAGCAGAAGTTTAATGAAGCTGTTAACACCTGCAGCTACACACACCTGAGACCAACAGCTGTCATCAACCATCACCAACTTCCCTCTGAACCTCTGAATGTTCCCCCTGAACTGACTGTCAGCCCTATAAATCCATGAAATCCCCTTAACACACTTTTAAGGTGTTGAATTGGAGGAGTTCAAACTAACTGTACATGCAAAGTTTGGGGAGACAAAGCCATTTTTTTCATCCTCATCTTCATCACTGCAGTCTGAACTGTGTGCGCAGCGCAGTTCGTTTGATTTGTTGCGTAAAATGTGCGTAAAATCTCTCCAAGCAGCGGCGCGTGTGTGCTGTGCGTCACTCACCGATGGAGACCAGCCTGATGTGTTCTCTCTCCAGAAACTCCAGCGCCACAGAGACGTTCTCCAGCTTCATCTGTCTGAAGTTGGGCCTGGAGTGATACTTTCTGTACATCTTCTTCTGGCTCAGCACCTCCAGCAGCCCGATCAGCTTCAGCCCGTCGCTCAGGTCCTTCTGCAGGTCGTTGATCCGCTTGTTGATGACCTTCAGGTGCTCGTTGCACCACCTGGTGAAGGTGTTCTGCTGGATCTTCTTCCACGGAGCGTCCTCGGCCAGGTCCTTCTCGGTGGCCGGCATCTCCTCCTCCTCCTCGCCGATGTCCGCGGTGCTCTGGTAGAGCTGCGGCGGCAGCTGCGGCTCCAAGTAGCTGCTGTTGCTCATCATGGTGCCCCCCTTTTATAGCACGGAGTGGGAAGAGAAGAAAAGGCAGAAAAAAAGAGAAAAGGAGAAGAATGAGAGGAGCGGCAGGGGCAGCGCAGAGCCTGCTGGGAGTGACACACTTCACCAAAGTCTGAGTGAAAGCGTGCGCTCCGGTCAGAGAGCAGATCCACACTCAGTTAATCCAGTCCGGCTGAGTCATGAGCTCAGAGAAGGATCAAATGTGAAGGAAGGAGACAGGAGGAGAAAAGAAAAGTAAAGAAAAGAAGTTTTTATCTCCTCCGGACAGACTCGCTCCTGTGCCCGGGTAAAGACGCGCAGACGGCGGCCTGCAGAGAGTCGGGACTGCGGGTGGAGCACAAGTGGATAAGAGGTTTAAAAAGCTCGGCGTCACTGTGCTGGACTCCCTGGAATGCCCCCTCCATGACCATATACAACTGCAGCCAGGGCATCCTCGACTCCGACACAGATACGGGGGCCGCAGCTCATTGGGTGGCGGCGGGGCAGCGGGGCGGGGACAGGCCGGACCCCCCCATCACCGCCCGCGCAGGGCCGGGGGCTCCGCAGCCACGGTGACACCTCCGGGTATTTTTAGAGGCTCCAAACCGGGGAGAGACACCGGGGCCCGTTTGTAAAGAGCTGCTCATAAACTGGGGTGAAGCGAAAACATGACGTCACCTGAGGGCCAGCCAGTCACATTACTGGAGGAAATGACTGTTTCACTGTTTTCTAACTTTTTACAGACTGAATAAATAATCAAGTCAAAAAAAAAACAATCAATAAGAAATCATAAAATGCAGCCAGAATTTTAGGGATTTGTAAAAGCAGCAGTTGAAGGAAAAGTTCAACATTTGGGAAAAATGATGTCGTAGTGATGTCATCAGACTCAGAGGCTCCAAATGTGGAATATACAGTCTGACAGGCTGTTTTCATGCACTGCAAATAATGCACCAGAATAAGTGTATAAACCCACGAAATCGTAAAGGCTGTGATCACGTGAGTAATGTCCCGACGGGAGAAACGAAGGAAGAAGTAAATAAATAAATAAATAAATAATTAAAGAGTGAAAGTTAAGGAGTCAGGCTGGGGTCGATGGGTCAAACAAACACACGACTTTCCCCCAGGACACCGGTGTTTGTGTCCCAGGTGAAACCAAGTGAACTTTGAGTTATTTTAACGTAAGTTGTCACGTTACGTTCAGCACGTAACTTTATGTTAAGTTTGTAACTTTTCATTAAGTACGTAATGTGACGATGCTTAACCCTGTTTTTTCATAAACCTAACCTAGGTAACATCACGTTAAGTACGTACCTTTACATTACTTACGTAAGTAAATACTAAACCTAACCTACATAAGTACGCAATGTGACAACGCCCAACCTTGTTTTGTTTTTCTAAATCTAAAATACATAACATTATGTAAAGTGCGTAAATTTTAAGTTGGCCGACGTAACATGATGATGCCCAAACATGAATCCTTTTCTAAACATAACCGACATAATTTATGTTAAGTTTGTGACTTTGCGTTAAGTAAAACATGACAATGCCCAACCATGTTTTTTTTCCCAAACCTAACTTATGTAATGTTAAGTATGCAAAGTGACAACACCGTATTTTCCCTACACACACGGAACTTTAGTTTCTTAAAACTAACTTACATAACATTATCTTAAGTTCGTAACTGTTAAGTGGACCAACGTAACATGACGATGCCCAAACATGATTCCTTTTTCAGACTGTAAGGTTTCGTAACTTTGCATTAAGTATGTAACGTGACAATGACCAACCATGTTTTTTCTCCTACATCTGACTACGTTAGTTAACTTTCCTAAATCTAACTTACATCATTCAGTTGGTAACTTTTAAGTATGCCTACATAACACGATGATACTCAAACATGATTCCTTTTCCAAACCTAACCTTCATAACTTTAAGTTTGTAACTTTGCATTAAGTACGTGATTTGATGACACCCAACCATTTTTCCCCCTAATCCTAGCCTACATAACAGTATGTTAATTATGTAACTTTACGTTAAGCACGTAATGTGACAATGCCCGACCATGTTTCCTTTCCTGACGCTAACCGTCATAACTTTACTTTCCTGTGACAACACCAAACATAAGTCTTTTCCTAAGCCTAATCTTCATAACGTCACGTTAAGTACATAACTTTACATTAAGTGCGTAATTTGATGACACCCAACCATTTCCCCCCAATCCTAACCTACATAACATTATGTTAAGTACGTAACTTTACATTAAGTAAGTAATGTGATGATGCCCAACCATGTTTCTTAACTTTCCTAGAAGTTACGTAATATTATGTTCAGTTCGTAAATTTAAAGCAGTCCCCACCATGATTCCTTTTGTAAACCTAACCTTTGTAGCTTTAAGTTAAGTCCGTAACATGATGATGCCCGATTATGTTTTTTCTCTGAAACCTAACAAACATAACTTTACTTTCCTGAACATAACCTACGTAACTTGATGTTAAGTTTATAACTTTACATTAAGTATGTCTTGAGACCACCCAGCCATGTTGTTTTTCCCTAAACCTAACCTACATAATGTTAAATATGTAACTTTACATTTAGCACATAATGTGACAATGCCCAACCAGGTTTCCTTTCCTGACGCTAACCTACATAACTTTATGGTAAGAACGTAACTTTACATCAAGTATGTATTATAAAAACGCCCAACCATGATTCTTTTGTTAAGCCTAGCTGAAATGGTCGGGGTGCTAATTCATTTGTCGCTGATCTGATAGATATACAAACCGTTGTATGAGGATATGTCGAGTCCGGAGGTCTGGAGCTTATAAAGCCTTCGTAAACATGTTGACTTGTAACAGTGGTTCACCTTTTGTCAGCCAAGCAGCTCTCACAGAGACAGATAGAGATTAGAAAGCCAAAATATAATCCTCGTATAATGAGATCAAATGTTAAATTACTTCTCTCTGACGGAGCCACATTCAAATGTTTACTATGAAAAACATCTCGAGGTACAAATACACACTCTGAAAATACCTCCTTCATCGTCATCATCATCATCTTCCTCCGCTGGATCAGATTTCTGTCATCAAGAGAGTAAAACAGCAGCTCTGAGACTCTGACGTGTAATTATAGAGACAAACTAAAATTAAGGCTGTGACTTACTCATGATGCTCTCCGAGGATTTGCAGTGCGCCTGAGGGGGACACATGGATAATTATAACAGGGAAGATATATCTATACAAGAACTCGTGCCCCGCGCCTGCAAATAATAGCTCATAAATCAAGTGTATGATGTCACAATAATAATTTGTGCACACTGGCTCTGATCTTGCACAAAATGCATAACTCTGTAATGTAATGTAATGTGGTAGGACATAAAAACCAGCTGCTCCCATTCCGAAGCTGTCAAATACTCTGGCTTTGTCAGTGATTTCGGCATCAAACGCTGATGCCAAAAGCCACTTGTATGATACTTGACCAGGTGGTGTGATACGCCGCCTGTGGGCCAGACTCCACCTGTCGCAGCAGTATGATACAACACAGGAAGGTATCAGTTTGAAACGCTGCCGATCACAACGTAATATAAGAGGCTGGAAAGTCCCAAAAATTGGTGCTGGATGGGTCAAACAAACCCCGGACTTTCACCCAGTAGCCTGCTGTTAGCTTCCCGTATGAATGTAAAGTCAAACCATGATGGTTTTTTATTTAACCTTACTACCTGTTTTTGTTGACATCTCGGCGTTGGTAGTAGGGCTGCAACGATTAGTCGACTAATCGATGACTAATCGATTATTAAAATAATCAGTGATTGGCAGCTTTACACACTCTCCCATGACAGTGAACTAAAACCCTTTGGCGTGAGTACGAAACAAGACATTAGATGACATCATTTTGGGGTTTGGGAGAGACAGACCGACATTTTTCAACATTTTAACACATTTTTCGATAAAATGATCAGTCGACTAATCAAGGAAATAATCAACAGATTAGTCAACAATGAAAATAATTGTTAGTTGCAGCCCTAGTTGGTAGTGGCATCCTGGGACGTCGATATCTAGCATGTCATGTGTAGACAAGGTCCACTGGCAAAGCAGCGATGCATGACGACTTGGGATGAGAGCGTGTTGTAAAAACAAAAAACATTATATAAAATATATTAAACTAGAATATAACATGTAAAACATCATTTAATGTAACATAAACTAATATAACATTACATGACAGGATATTAGACCATGAAATGTGAGATGGCATAAGGTAAAGTAACTTGACATAACGCATTACATGTTAAACATTATATAATGTGGCGTAATGGAACATACATGAAATAACACTTAAGCATAATGTGAAGAACACCGTATTCGTACATCGTCGATTTACCTTTTGTGATAATTCTCTACATATAAGATAAAAAATAAATAAATACAAGTTGTTACAATAATGAGATTTTCTGAATATATAAAACATATCTAACATAAACCTACAAGGGACATTAAAGATAAGGATAAACTACTTTTTATTAGTCAGGTCATTTACAAAATGTACAGGCCCTTTGAACAAAATACAAACTCATTCAGACATTAATGTTGTGCAGAAACATCACTGATACAATTAAATGTTCAATCGTTGACAGAATCAGACGGAGAAACACAGAGAGGAACAGATCATTTCAAACAGGAGCAGAACAAACAGCAGCCATGTGACGACATGCTGGTTTACTTTGACTCAAAAGTTTAGACGTCTACTAAAAGCAAAGTGCGTACAGCACACCTGACACCTGACGGCAGCATCAAAGCCAAGAGACAACCAGCCGTTAGCCTACACATTCAAGCAGAACAGTAATCTGAAGAGTCTAAAAACAGTCAGACATTTTGTCAAATCCTCTCGTTCTTATATCAGTTGTATCTCCGAGCACAGAGACAGGTCCAGCCTGTGGTTAGCTTAGCTTAGCACAATGACTACAAACTGCGACCTTGTGACCTTTATTTCGCTAGACTGGCAGTTTTCCACTTCCTCTATTTTTGTGCTAAGCCAAGTTAAACATTTTTTTTTGGTGTAACTCCACTTAGCTATGAACAAAAAACATCAAATATAAAAATTTGTTTGGCTACACAACAGCTAACCAGAAATAGCTAGCATTAAATTGGATATGCTAACAGTTTACAGCTACCATGACCTAAACAAGCCAACGTTATAAGCACCTGACACTGTAAGTATTATGTTAGCTGTACACCAGCTACCCACAGAGACAAGATAACATGTCAGTTGGAAAAACTTGTAGCTAACCTAGCATGTTCCCCCCACTTTGTGCTAAGTTAAGCTAAGCTAAGCTAAGCTAAGCTAAATTAAACTAAGCTAGACTATCTCTGTACTGGACATAGAGATAAAAGTGATGCTAAAGAAGACAGACAACAAAAAGATTTCAAAACATCTGACTTTTTAACCTTTTACTACAAAAATAGTAATAAAACAGTCTAAAGTAACTATTGGAAGAATTGGATTACAGCGCTCATGCTACCAATGACAAATTCAGTGAGCGTTGTCTAACTCTACAACTGCTACAGCGTCTTTAACTACTCATCTAGATTCATGCAAATTTACTACATTTATCTAAATCTAACATGCGACACTGAGCTGTCTACAGCTAGCTAATGTTTGTCCGGACACCGCTAAGCTAGCTAACATTTTCCCAGACACTGTTAATCTACCGAACATTTGTAAAGACATCGCTAAGGATGGATTGATACAAGTTTCTGATATCAGCATTCAGATTTAACCAAATAATCTGCTTTTTATTTTATTATTTTTAATTTCCTTCAAAAAGAGAAGAGAGAACAAGCAAACAAATAGAGATGGATCAAATTGATGGTGATTTCAAAGAGCCTCGCAGACATTTGTGGTTTGATGGAACACCATGGGAACGTTTTCCAAAGTTGGGGAAACATTTCTCCTAACAGTTCCATCAAGAAAAGTTTCAGGAAGTTCTGAAACCATTAGTGGTCTTAAAAAAATACCCCAAATCCGAATTTCAGTGGTAGATATTCGTGCGATACCAGCAGAAAGTCTTGTGTTTGTGTTGCTCTTGAATTCCACAGATCGACTGAAAGATGAATAAATGAATATTCACATTGATTATTTCGAAATTTTACTGTCACAGATGGATTTTCCATCAGGAGAGGTTTTGTGACAGTATTGTTAAATGTTTTTTAAAGTTTTTCGCACCAAGTGCAAATTTACATGCAAATATTAGGACGAAATCATGCAGAAAGTTCAATCATTTTGCGTCTGTTGCTTCTCGCATACAAAAGAATTAAAATTTCGATGTCAGAAATGGGCAAAGAAATCTGTGAACGTGAAAAACTCTTTTGTCTTTGATTTGCTGTGTGTTCCTGTGCGAGGTTAAGGCACACAAATTATTTAATATTTTTGCATCAGACTTTGAAGTGATCTGGACTAAAAAAAACAAAACAACTTTTACATCATGTGTTCTCAATCAGCTGCATTAATACTTTTTAAATAGAAATCAAGAATCAGCGGTTAATCAGTAAACCAATAATCAATCCATCCCCTTCTCTAAATCTACTGCTACATTATTTTGCACATTTGACTGAACCTCTGAACTACCGTCTAATCAGCTGTATGAAAAAATAGCTTTCTTTGAAGCGACTAAGAATCAATCTGGAACTATTCTATGTACAGTACAGTACAAACCATTACCAAGTGTTAATAAAAAAAAGAACGCTAGATAAGTACAGAGTTTGTACAGACTGACGTTAGCATGCAGCATCAGGAAGAGTTTGTGTCAAAAACAACCAGCTCCTTAACAATTCTTCAGTCAGCTTCCACACCTGCAACCAAAACTCAGTTTTTGTATTATCATTAACATTTTACAACATTTTACAGGATGTCACAGGTGTTTTTGGACTGCAAGAATAAAATGCAAAATCACGTTTTGACACATTATTGACATAAAAACACAACTCCGGAGTACAGCGACACATCGAGGAAAGACTACAACAAAATGGAGTTAATACTACGGAAGCCCAGATACACCACAAAATCACTAGAGTAAATGTTTAGACAAACATTAATAAAATATTCACAGTAAACCAAAGTTAAGATTCACAAAGACAGAAGTATTTAAAAAATACAAATTTCAATTTTCTTATTTAGGTAAGGAACTATGAGATATTAATTCAAATGTTTGACTCAGTAAATCCAAATAATATTTACTAAATCCAGGTAAAATGTTTGGCTGACTATCTTTTTAATTTCAACTTCTTCAGTCAAGATATTGACTGATTTTCTCAAAATTTGGAGTCTGCATTTTACTTTTTATCTTAAAGTTTTGACTCAATATGTCAAAATATGACTTTTATCATCACTGTAACTTTAAAAGTCTGAATTTAGCCTGATGATTGTGTCTTACCATGAACACTTTCTGTTCATTATTACAAGTTTTAATCCACTTTCTCCTTTATGGCTTAAAATCTTGATGTCGGAACATCACTTTTTTAATAACCTTTTGATGTTTTTAAATTATTATTATTGACCTGGTGGAAGTGGGCTTCCATATATTACAAAAAAAACTATTGCAACATAAACATCAGCTGCCTCATCATGTACAGTTTGAGGTTTGGCGCCTCTTTAACACTGAACATGATGTGACGTTATTTACAGAATCCATTTCCGTTAGTCCACCATTATAATCACATTAAAGTAACTACATGTTTAACTGTCATGCAAAAACGATATAAAGGTCTTACTGACACATGCTATTTATCATTGAAAACATACAGGACCTGCTACATCCTAATCAATGTCCTGCTATTAACCACAATATATATATGTGACTTAATCATCAAATACTAGATAAATAATTCTTATTTTATTTTAGATTCCAACATGTATGCTTTGTCAGGTTAATGCCACTTCACCTGTCGTGTACACGGTTCATCACAGCTGAGTACATTGGTTCAGTTATTTGTCCGCACTGAGCAGAGCAAGCAGGGAAGGTTTCGTTAAATTCACAAAAGTGTCTCATCGCTAGCGCTTGTATTTAAACTGGAATGTCTTTTATTCTGAAGTTGTTGTAATTGGTCACATAATTCCAACCTAAACAGGATCACAGTCATTTGAACATCTGATTGTATTTTCTATGATTATTTTGGTCACCACTTAAATGTAAACATAAATCAGGCGTCTATCAGGATCCCTTCAAAAACTGAAACTTTGCAAAAGAAGATGGTGGGGGAAATTAATCGGCCCCAATAAAAAGATTAAAACATAAAATCTGAACAAATGGAAGTGTGTTCATTCTGACCCGGCACAATAACAACTAAAACCTAGGCAGGAATACAGATCTGATCTGCAGCGCCCTCTACAGCCCTGTTCAGACAGAATATATTTCTCTATTTCTCATCACTACAGACAAAAAACGATCCATTTTAGGACTATTTATGGTCTATTGATTGGTTTTATGACTATCTTTAGGTTTGAGCCCGAGCAGGAATTGTTTTGTGGTTCCAAATCAAAAAACCACTGGTAAAGGTGTCCCACAGGGCTCTATTTTTGGTCCTCTGGTATTTACTATTAGCATAAATAATACACGATGTAATACATAAATATACAATGTACCACTCCACATGTCAACATCCAGATTTGCTACCTAAACTCATTTCTCATGTTCAGTGCTGACACTCATATTTTACAGAATTTCAGTTCTCTACTTGTGCTACATCACAATATTTTAGTTCAGTCAGTCTTGGTTGGTGTTCTCCAAGGCTCTATCCATGGTCCTCTGACATTCACTATATATAATCATCTCTGCCACACCAGAGCCACCTCCTGTATTTCTCCAGTGGCTAAATGGGCATCAGGAACAATCAACGTAATTATATTCAAATATGATATTAATCCTGTTGGGATGGGGCTGAATACGAGAAACTATTATCCTTTTTCAATCTAAAAATGTCATCAAAAGCGTTACTTTTGCTGATCTTTTCAGATCTCAAATAAAGTATCATCTGTAGAATTAAGAAACAGATTTTACATTTACAGTGACAGAAGCAATCTGAATACATTTTCTGAAACATAAACTACTGGTTGAGCATCTGTCCCCAGAATCATTCACCAACAGTTGCACCTGCTGTGCAAAAATAAAGCTACTCAGGCACAATCTGATCTTAAAACTGGCACAGTGAAATCAGTCGACGCAAATAATCTCTCATCGGAATGATTCAGCTCCAGCAAATACCTTTCTAAAGTTTATAAAAGTGCTATTTTACTGCTGTAGATGTTCACACTACTGGTTTGGTACTATAAACATACAAATACAGACATTTTACATTGATCTGTAAAGGGATAGGAAGGCAAAATAATAATTATTTCCTTAAATTTGCTGTTTTTCTCATGCTACAAAACAAATCTGTTAAATAATCCACAATAATGATAAACACGTGATAAGATAATATTCAGCATTAAACCACTAAAGCAGAATTAATGAATTAAAAACACTAAACAATCTAAATTAATCTGCTACCGTTATCTCCGTCATCAACTCAGCGAGTGCAAAATATTGTTTAAATCCAGTGCGGAAAAATAAGGCAAACAATTTAGTGCTGAAACAATTTGCCAATCGACAAAAATAATATTAGATTAGATCATTAACATACGAAACATTTGCTACTTTTCTCTGGAAGTGATCTTTAGAGATGGTTTTAGTTTTGATTTTACAAACCAAATGATTAATCAGTTAACTGGTAAATAGTTTAAATAAAAGTGATCGGAAGTTGCAGCTCTAAAGAATTTAGAGAGAGAACAGTTTTTATGTTGAATATTAAATCAGCAGCTTTGTGTGTTTCATATCTTCAGTTTCTAATTCGACACCACAGGACCACATGTACTGTAAACAGTGTAAGAAAATAAATAAGTACATTTACTCAAGTACGCAAACACAATCTGGAGGTACTTTTTATGCTACTTTATATTTCTACTGCAACACATTTCCGAGGGAAATATTATTCTATTTACTCCACTACATTTAGCTGATAACTTAGGTTACTTTGTAAGTTCAAATTTTACATACAAAACACGTATTAATAAATAAAATATGACTGTTTTTAAATATATATTATAGTACTTTGAAGTCGTCAGAATCGGCCCTTTCTCAACCTGCGACAGTAAAATACTGCATTACTGGAAAAATATGAAATATATAATTATAACATGACACTCTGAAACGGGCTGTTTTGCATTTTGAGAACTTTAAGTACATTTTGTTGCTAAACTTTGCGTACCATTTTTGAATGCAGGATTTGTAACTAAGTATTTTTACACTGTGGTATGAGTACTTTTATTTCGGTAAAGATCAGAGTACTTCTTCCACCACGGACGGAGACAAACAGTTTATAATGATCCAACCCGGGTCATTTTTTTAAATCAATGGAAAACTAATAAACTAATTCAAAACCAGAGCTCCCAGTTGGACTCTTGGATCATGATGGTGGATGTTTGATCGACGACCTGCAGGAAGAGTTCAGAGTCTTTAAGTAAATTCAACAATCTTATTGCTTTTCCTTCCAGAACTCACTGGCGTCGGAGGCCTTCTGGTGAAAATGCCTCAGCGATGCGACAAGCAGGACAGCAACATGTATGAGGGCGGCGCTGGATGGGTGACGGCAATCCCACAATCCCAGAGTTCCTGGTGAGGTCACTTCCTGTGTAGTCCTCAGGCCCTGGTGAAGCTGGGCACAACCAGAACTACAATGGCTGCCACGGCAACCGCTGCCACCGCCAGGTTCCAGCCTTCAGTGTCTCTCTGCTGAGGAGGACAGGAAATGATGTCAGAGGAGCTATTTAGAGATGAAGAAGAGACTCTGAGCATCTCTGCTAATTCCCTGTGAGTGGACACTTTTAAAGATGCTGAGCTAACATGTTGAGAGCATTTTAAAACCACTGACGTGATTAAATATGAAAAACTCACTAAAGAAAATACAACTGCCGTCTGAGGGCCAAAACAGAGAGGATGAGGAGGAGTATCTTCCCTCAGACCATCTGAGTCCTGAACCACTGACTTCATCTCTAACTCCCGACACTCTGACAACATGGATCATTAGAAATAAATAAATAAATATGTGAAATATTTACAATGATGATGTCAACTGCAACACAGTCCTGTCGATGACTTAATGCTGCTCCACTGATGGACAGTTGGTGGACGCCAGGAAACGCAGCAGTGCACCGATAAAGGCAGCGAAGAAGACTGCTGGGACGTTACATGACTGTAAACAACTCAGGTTTCAAAATTCTTCCAAAAATCAGCTTTACAGGTGTTTGATGGAGGATGGAGACGTGTTCAACATGTGTATTCAACCTCACAGCAGAGAGTGTGAGAGTTTCTGCTCCTCGCACATGGAGCTGTTCGTTACCTCCAACGCAGACCGACCCACTCAAACCGCTCACAGCGTGTGAGCAATACACCGATGCATTCTGGGTGGAGCATGCTTTGAACTCATGGTGTGAGAAGTACCGGAGCAAAACCGAAGCGGGAGATTCTACAAATTTTAAAAAATCAGCTTGTGCTTGTTTTAAAATCCTTCTGCTGGAGCTCCACTCACATGCTCTGATTATTATTAGAATCTTTTCCTTAACCGTAGCCACGCTGTAGCTGCCATGCACTAGAGCCAGAATTTAAAAAACAATGACATTGAACATAATTTTGGGTTTTGCAGAATCACCAGATGTCTGCGTTGATACGGCTGCAGGTTTTTTATCCCACCTATCTCTGTAAACACTCAGCTGCATTACACATCGGATCAACTACTTTGTTTAAAGCACCCTGAGGCCTTTAACCGAAGAGCGTTCCATTAATCTGTGGTGGAAGTTTTACTTTAATTATAAATGACTCACAGCGGTCCCATTCAAACAGAGCACGGACAGAAACAGCTGCTGTACACAGAGGCAGTCACCCTGCGATTCAGCCACTCTCTGATACTAACAGAAGCAGAGCGTCTGGTAGAGAAAGAAGGGCGTGGCCATACCTGGTCCCTTCTAGGACGCCAGCTCCTCCCACCAGCACCAAATCAAGGCCACTATAACAATCATTCCTATGAAGGGGATGGAGAGAACAGGGGGCTCAGACGCACCAGTGCAGTTCTGGGGAGAAGACAAAAGGAGGAGGAGTGTCGGGGGGCATGGAGAGAAAATCAAACCAGAAAATAATCAGAAGAATAAAGTCAGAAGGTGTCGGGAGGAGAGGCGAGCGTGAGGCCAACAAAAACTAGAGAAAACAGAAATGACATGCAGGCATCAAAGACCATCAAATTTACAGAGAATTTGATCAAGTTCATGTGAAACAAAAGAGACGGCGATCACATGAAAACATATCGATGAGGGGAGGAAACAGAGCAGGCGATTAGAGAACGGCATCAAAGATGGTTAAAGACAAGATGGAGAGTTTGTCGCCCCCCAGAGGTCGAAACATCTGCATCTTGTCATTTAAAGATCTCTGCTGACACGTCAGAGCGCTGCCGTCACCATCGACTCCATCAGCAGCACTGCAGTGTGGGTAAAACCTTGAGGTGAACTACAACTATGGAGGACAAGAATGTGGGTGAATGAAACGTGGAGAGGAGCAGAGGTGGTAACAAGTCACCGTTTACAAGTCTCAAGTCAACACTCACATATTAAGATGGAAAAATCCCAAGTTGAGTCTCAAGACTTGACACTAAAGTCTCGTTCCAAGCTCCACGTCCAGTCCCACATCAAGTCAAATCTCACTGAGGCAAGTCCCAAGTCCCCAGACAAGTCTCAAGTCAAGGTTCAAGAATAAGTAGGCGACAAGTAAGTTGCAAATAAGTCACAAGTCAAGAAGAAAATTCTCAACATCGAACTCTGTACTTTTAGGGCCCTGACAAACCAAGCCGACGGTCGGCCATCAGTGAGCATCGGTCACCCTAGTTAGTTTGGTGTATCCCACACCGTTGACCCTCGTCAGCCCTTTCAGATTTTGGCGGCCGATTCAGCATGTGTGAAGAGTTATTTCCTCTCATGCCAGAGCAGAGCGTACGAGCTGGTTGGTCGTCAGCTGTAGTGTCTGTGGTGTGTTCATCTGCAACTTTTGGGCTGAGACACAGCAACATTCGACTTTCATTGCCGCTTGTTTGGGCTGTTAAGGGGAGAGAAATACGACTGTACTACTGAGTACCAATTGGGGTTTAATCTTTTGGTACCAAATGTTGGCACCTGAGATCTGTTTGAGAACGCCGGGTTGAGATGAGGTGGAAATACCGCAAAGCGCCTTGAAGCTTGAAAGTCAGCTCCACAGAGTCGCCAGGTTCAACTTCAGACAGGACGTAGAAGGGCCCTGAAGCCGAGAACCACTGTGTCGGCTTCCCAAACGAGCGAAATGCTGCAGCGATGATCTGCTGCGACTGTTCGGGCTTCTGGTCTGTATTCTTTTCTCTTTTCTATATTATCTTAGTATGAGCCTCATACTCACTGCTAGACGAGCAGACACACAAACAAGCAGACGGAGGATTAGCTCTGTGAGAGCAGAGGAGCAGAACTGCATTTCGGCAACTGTCAGTGCTACAGCTCATTCAAAAATGACAAAAAAGGTACTGTTGGCTGCTGGTACTGAATTCCAGGTAACTGAAATTGTGAACAGTACCCAACTGTAAAAGTCACATGAGACATATTGACTTTTAAACCTCGACACTAGAGTCCCACGTCGAGTTTCAACTTTGTTTTTGTCTTTAGCTCCACATTAGCTGCTGCATTACTCAGTGTTCATTTCATTGACGCACATTTTTTGTTCACAACCTTTTTCCATGACGAAAACCAGACGATGACGAAATCTATGTTTTATTTTCATTGACGAGACATGATGAAAATGTTCGTGGTGCTTGTTTGTAATTATTTGTAATTGCATGTAATGATCTTCAGATGCCTGATGAGTGACAGGCTGGTAAACTCCAGTAAATAGTCTGTACCAGGATGTTTCAGTTGGTGTGAGCTGTAATTCAGCAGTAAATAATCAGCCGTGTGTGTCTGACTGTGGATGGTGGAGCTGCTGAATGGATTTGTGGAGTTTGTTAGTTGCAGCGGTGGCTGTTAGCAGCTAGCTCCACTCGCAGCCAGCGGCCGCTGGACTTCACAGTCAGATGGATAAGTCAGAGTTTACAATGAACCTGGGGACAAATCCTAGTTGTCTCACATTAATTATTTGTTGAGAGCCTAAATAGAGAGATGCTGAGCTTTTCAAATGATGATCATTAAGAGTGTGCTCATAAATCAGCCCTTAAACCTGTCACACACTGCTGGAGAAATCATCTTATACAACCTGTTACCTTGACTCTGATTTCTGATCCATGAATTAACCTCACTGGATTAGTTTAAAGAGAAAAAACAGATAGAAACATCATGACGAAAATGTTTTCATCGACTAAACCTATGAAGGATAAAAATGACTAAAATGTGACTAAAACTTTTCGTCTACAGACTCAGACTCACTGGGATCACTCCTACGTCAGGTGTCAAGTCAAAAAATACAAGTCCCCAGACTAGAGCCCAATCCCAAGTCTTGTCTTGATGATACAAAAACTAGGATCCAAGTCACAATGAAGGCACAAGTCGTGGGTATTAAAGTCCAGGTCGAGTTGCTTTCTAGTCGTCTCTGTCGTTGAATCCAGTCCACACCTCTGGAGAGACAAACAGAATCCAAATGTTTGGACTGAAGTGATGTTTCACACGATGTGTTATCAGCCAATCACATGGGCCCTGACTGTCAGTACGCTTCCTGTTTTCTCATCAGCTGACTGACGACTAAATAAACCTCTCACCTCCTGAAGGAGGAAGCGGGAGGTTGAGCAGAAACAGACAGATGACTGCTTTGACAGAAACAAACTACCCAGCAGAGACGGATGTTGAGAAGAAGCTTCACAACCAAACGCTCAGAAACCAGCGACATGAGCAGAGCTGAAGCTGCTGCGGACCAGGAAGCAGAATGAGACAGATGAGACAACCAGAGAGAGTTTGAGACGAGCCGCCGTCGACCCAACATGCACACAGACTTCATGGACAACGTCATGGCTTTAAAGAAGATCTTCAAACAGGTTCAGACACTGCGTCTCACTTACCTTTAGTTTATCATCATTTTACAGTCACATTAACCCTCAGTCTGACACACATGTTGGATCTTATGAAGTTTTAACCCTTTGCTATATTTCCACCTGACACCCAGTGCACTAATGCTCCAACTTCATCAGGAAAGTTTGATCCAATAAAAGAGATTTTGAGGCATCAGGTACAAACCGTTGACCTTTGCCCTCTCACCTGTGACTTCCTGCCCACCAGTTTCTGTAGCTCGGCCTTGCAGCGCTGCAGCTCCTGTTCCAGCGCCGCTCGCTCCCGCTGGCTGCTGTCGCACAGCTGCTGCAGGTCCAACAGCTCCACCTTCAGACTGTCACACTGACGAACGAACAGACAGACAGTTCTGATACAGTTTTGATTGAGTGAAACGTCTCCGTAGATAAAAATCCTCCATGTGTAAGTTAACAGGTGTCTTGGTGATGTGTGTTACCTCGGTCTGGACTCTGTGAGCCGTGTCCTCCGCTCGTCTCAGCTGGACCTTCAGGATGTTGAGCTCTGAGCTGCAGACCTTCTCCTCATCCTCCGGGGGTCTGTCCTGTTGTTCAGGACTGGACTGAGACAGAGTGATGTAAGAGTCGGCCTTCACCTGCTCACGCTCAGTGTCAGTGACGGCCAGGTAGACGTCATCACACCTGTTCAGGAGGAGGAGAAGGAGAAGAAGGTCATGAGACTGTGTCGATGGCTGTTTTCACTCGGTGGAGAACGTCAGTTATATAAAACTGATGGTAAGAAGATAAACGGCTGGTTAAAATAAAACCACTGTGATGATGTCACTGATCTGTGGATGATGACACAGCAGCAGGATGATTGACAGCTGGCTGCACCACTCACGTGTCTTGTTTCTTCTGTAGCTGCTCCACTTTGCTGCTCAGGTCTTTGTTGTCGTCGTCCAGAAACTGACGTTCATCGGTCAGAGAGATGAACTCGTCCTTCAAGTGACTCACATCACCTGAACACACACACATACACACAGAGTTATCCAAAGACTTTGATTTTCCCTCTACCTGTGGATCCATGTGTCTGTGACTCACCTGTGTTGTTGCTCTTCATGCTGATCTCCGCCCTCAGCGTGGTGATCTCCAGCTCGTACTCCTGCGCCGTGGCATGGAGGTGCTGCAGCTCGGCCCGCAGCCGACACAGCTCCTCCTGCAGGGAGGCAATATCGTTCTCCCTCTCTGCTGCCGCCTCCTCAGCCGCCTGCTGCAGCATCAGCACCTCCTCCTGAGCAGATCGGAGCTCCTCCTGCACCTCCTCTAGTTCGCTCTCCTTCTCCTCCTCCAGACTGTCCATCTCCTCCTGCACCGACCGGAGCTGAGCTGGAGGAGGAGAAGGAAGTTTTCCTACTTTGACATACATATACAAGTCAAACCATGTTTTGAGAGCAAAATCTTGGGGGAAGTGAAGACATTTGAACGTTATGTCAGTGACTTTTCAGGCGTTCATCGTTTTTATTGACTCCCTGACTTTCTCTGTCACCTCTAACAGCCGGTGAACTGATTTCTATATATAGGACTCAGGACAAATTTTCCAGGACAATCCAAAAAATGTGACGTTATGCACCTCCCTCAGTGTCTCGCCTCTCTTCAGCTCTGATACAGCATACACAGTGGCAGCAACACTAAGTAACGTTAGAAATTGAGTCTGCTAATGTCAACAAATGAGCAGCACCCACCACGACAGAGTCCACAGGTTGGCTGTGTTTCCATTTTGCAGACAGACCTGTACATTGCACCCTGTAACAACTCCAGTTCAGCCAGAGCAATACTGAGCGCCCAATCTTAACTCGGACAAACTTTCTGTTGCTGCTGTTACACAGGTTAGACCACCAGGTCACTGTGAACCACGGAGCTGGGGCTAGCTTAAGTTGCTACAGCAGCGAAGATCCAAGCCGTCACCCGCTCTCCTCTCGAGGAAGAGGTGTCCTATCGGCGGAGAGTCCGTAGGCTGCACTAATGAGCTAATTCTTTTCTAATTTTTCGTCTGATGAACAGTAAATCCATCCAATTCAGTGCACCGAGTGCTGCAAACAAATCCTGATGTTACAGGAAACACCAACATTTGAAATGTACAGTGTGTCTCAAGTCATATATTTCTGTACTAAACACTTTATATTCAAGTGCGCTAAGTGCCTTCACACTGCATAGTACGGAAAAATGCAGCGTACTACTGATGCGCTCAAAATGATCCAAAAGTTGAGTGTGGAATGACGGACACTTCTCACCCTTAATGGCGGCCATCTTTGTGACGCGGCAAACTTCACAACTTTTGATGTGGCGGCTGGAGACAACAAGGAGCCTGTTAGTTGTACGTGTTTTTTGCAGTAAGTACCAAAACTGTCGTAGAATAGATTTGCTACTGCAAACAATAATGCGAGTGCTCACTAGCTAACTTGCGGCACATTTTAATCAGCACTGACACTGTAGCGTAAGTTTGTTTTATGTGTGGGCGGAGACAGTGTCAAATGTTGGTGATAATGCTGTCTGCTATTCACTGTTTGAAAAGAGGACGACGGAGGCTGTTATATAAAGAAAAAGGCTGTTGTCACTTCTGCTAAGTGCAAAACGGCAGTGCGTGATTTAAAGCGACACTACCCTGTTGACATTTGTGCACCACACAAGAAGTATGTAGTTTATATGGTGTTCTACATCGAAGTGTACTAACAGAAGTATGTGATTTGTGACACTCATATTGTGATGTTGTGGTTTTAACAGGCTAATGTTTGCTAACATTAGCTTACAGGCTAACATGGAATAATTACTAACATTGCAAAATACTGTCTTGGGTGATTAATATCATTTAATTTGTCCAGACTCCAGGGCTGATCTTACTGGAAAATTAGCCAGCCTGCTGTTCACAAATTTCTTTATAAGCTAACGTTAAAGAGCAACCAATGCCAGCATAGCTTGATTACAGCTAGCTGGCTAACCTTAGCGTGCCTGCTTGTCACAGTGGTTTGCTAACGTGATCCATGACACTGATGTAGCCAACAGTATGATGTAATGGTACAAGGTACTGTCTACTGAGGGAGATGCAGGACAGCCAACAAGCTAATGTGACCTGAGCTCAGGTTAGCCGGCTAGGTGTAACTTAGCTTATGACTCTACATGGAACATTTTTGGACAGTCAGGACAATATTGGACAAAGAGGGCATCTGAAAGACGAGGACACATCAGAAACTGGGGTTGTTTCAGAGATGAGTTTTTGGGAAGAAACATGAGACAAAACTGATGTCGTTTTTCATAAAAATCTGACGACAAGGACACTTTAGAAAACTGAAGATGTCCGAAAATTGTGAGGACAGTTTTGATGTCATTCTGGGAGCGAAGACATTTTTAGAAAACAATAATGTGTTATTGAAAGTCAGGATTATTTTGAAAAGTCGGACTTTCATTTAAAGTGAAGACATTTTGGAAAATAAGGACATTTTTTGAAAGCTGGAAGAGTTTTGAACGGTGAGGTCATTTTGAAAAGATAATATTTAATGATGTCCACCTGCAGTGAAACAGGTGGGTTAAACACAGACATTAAAAAGCTGTGTGTACCTTGCAGTCTCTGGATCTGTCTGGTGAAACTCTCCGCCTGATGAGCGCTCGCCAGTCGCTCGTCCTCTAATAGACCTGAGATCAGAGAAGAAGAAACAGACGAAGATGATGAAGAGGAGGAGCAGGACATTTCCTGTGTTTTTACACATTAAAGATATGAACATTAATATCTGGTTGGTCTCTGACCCTGCAGCTCCAGGAAACTCTCCTCATGTCTTTGTGAAACCTCTCTGGCCTCCTCCACCTCCAGCAGCAGCTGAAACACCTGAGCTCTCAGCTCCTCCAGCTCCTCCTCTTCATCCTTCCCTTCTCCTCCTCCTCCTCCTCCTCCTCCTGGCTCTTCTTCCTCCTTCTCCTCGGTCACCTCCTTCTCTTCCTCCTGCTGGCCTTTCTCTCCGTCTCCCACCGTCTCCTCCTTCTCCTCCATGGACTCCCTCTCTTTGGCCGTCAGAGTTTCTGCCAACATGATCGGCTTCTCCACCTTCAGCTCGCACAGCTCGTCTTCATCACACAGAGAGAGAGAGAGGAAGAGCTCAGCGTTAACATCTGTTTGTATCAAAGATATGATTCAGCTAAAACTCCACCTTCAGCTGGCAGCAGCTCCATCAGGTACAAAACACACTAAGTTTAAAATTTGTCTTTGTCTTTTGTGAAGTGGCTCCATCTGATGGTGATGACGGAGAATCACAACCAGCTGTGACATGAGGGTGGAGGAATATTTTGCAATAATATAAACAAACACACATGTAAGGGCAAAGCTTGTTAATGCAGACATGAAATCAGTCACAAGATTTATTAATGGGATGAAAAGTCCCCTGAAGATGAACATGAGAATATTTTCTTTATGTTTTAAGCTTTTAACAGATTTCTTTAACACTGTTTAGTAGGGAAAACATCCATATCACGATATTTTGCGTGGCCATATTGAATCGATACATAGACGCCAAGTATCGATCTGTTACATCATTCATTTTTGCTAATACACATTTAAATACAACTTTTGATCCTAGAATAATAAAATCAGTTGCTTTTTCGCTCCACTAGATGGTGCTGATGGGGTTTTTTTGGGGGCGAGGTCAGCAGAGGTCTCAGTCAGCGCCATTTGGCTACCCTGGAAATCCAGAGTTCTTGCGAGAGCACAATTTGAATTTGCTGAGCGAGTCACTCTGGCAATCAGTAATGATGCTCATTACCCATGCCGCTGGAGCCGAGCTGCACCAATCACATTGGTGTATCTGATATAGGCGGACCAGAGGCGAGCTAAACAGATGACGACAGCGCTGCGACGACAAAGTCTGGAATCAGTAAAGTCAGTAAACATTGCAAGATGGCTACGGATGAACACCAGTTGTTTAAAACAGCTTTGGCCGCTACAATGAACGAGTTAGACTTGGCTTTTTCTCTAAAAGAGGAACAGAAGACGGTGCTCAAATCTTTCCTTTGCAAGAAAGACGTTTTTGCTGTTTTGCCGACCGGATACAGCAAGAGTCTACTCTACCAGTTAGCTCCGCTGGTAGTGCTCTGGATACGTCACCCCGTGTGTTGTGTTGATTGGTCGTAGTGTTATCCAATTGCGTGCAGTGATATTTTCAAATGCATGCTTGGTGCCGCCCCTCGAGTTGGGCCATTTGCATTACTCATAGCCAGACCCTAAATCTTTCCAGATTTGGGTCTGGATTTCCAGGCTAGCATTTGGCAGGAAGTTCATCAAAACAAAGATGGAGGCACCGGGGGCGTCGGTAGCTTAGTGGATAGTGCCGGTGCCCCATGTATAGAGGTGATGCCTCGCTGCAGCGGTCGCGAGTTTGACTCTGGCTTGCAACCCTTTGCTGCATGTCGCCCCCCCACTCTCTCTCCCCACTTCACACTCTTCGCTCTGTCCTGTCCATTAAAGGCGAAAAAAGCCCCCCCAAAAAATATTTAAGATGGAGGCACCGGAGACAGAAATCAGAAATATGCCATCAGCGTTTAAATCAAACATCTGGACTTTAAAGAAGGACTTGGATATGACACATGTGATTTACAGCAGTGTGATGTGATGTGATAAGAGAGTAAAATACCATGAGGGCTCACCTCTCACGCCACCATCCAGAGATAGCGATAGCCGCTGACGGCCAAGCTAACGTTAAACAGGACATTATCTGACAAAGGACAGGGGACTGCTGTTTCATGTATATGTGTGTTATATATGTACAGTACATGTTGTAGCAGCAGCAGCAGCAGCAGCAGCGGTGGGGGTGACGGTGGTGCTGCTCAGTGACATCTTGCAGGTTTGATATTTTCAGCTCATTGATTGGTTTTTGGCCTCCTGGCAGGCAGCCAATCACGTACTGAGAGTGACAGCATCTTGGTGAAAGACATCATTCTGTTATCACTCGATCATCATCATCATCATCATCTTCCTCCTGTCATCTGTTTACAACCTCTCTCTCTGTTTCAAATCTTTTCTCTCTCACACAGTTTATAAACTCAAACCACACGTGATCTGATGACGACACACAATCACAGGAAATTATTAACGTGTTGTGAATCATTGAGGGTTCATGAACTGCAGCTGACTCACTGACTGTGTTTACAGACACCAACACGTCTTAATACTCTGATATCTGAATGATACTTTAGTCACAAATATAAATCTGTGAACACACACACATACACACACACACACACACACACACACACACACACACAGTATGAAGCTGCAGAATTGTCATAAATAAACTTCTATATTTCTGTCTGACATCAGAGGAGCAGCTGGATATTTTGGGAAAATACACAAACTGGGAGATAAAACTCAGACTGGAGATCAGTCAGTTTGGTTTATAAAAGGAACTGGATTCCTGAAAGATAAAACATAAGAAAATATTATTAAAATGTCTAAAAAATGTTAAAAAAGATGTTAGAAAAATGTTCATAAAATGTCCAAAAAAGTGATGATAAAATGTCCGACAAATATGAATAAAATATCAGAAAAATGTTCATAAAATGTCCAAAAAAGTGATGATAAAATGTCCGACAAATATGAATAAAATATCAGAAAAATATTGATAAAATGTCCAAAAATATTGATAAGAATGTCCAAAAAATATGAAGAAAATATCAGAAAAAAATATTGATAAAATGTCCAAAATGTTCATAAAATATCAGGAAAAAATATTGATAAAATTTCCCAAAAATATGAATAAAATATCTGAAAAATGTTGATAAAATGTCAGAAAAATGTTGATAAAATGTCTTATATAAATAAAATGTCCAAAAATGTTAATAAAAATGTGTAAAGAATATTGATAAAATGTCCAACTAAATCTTGCTAAAAAATATTATTTAAATGCCAGACAAGTGAAAACACTTTATTTCCGCCCAGTCACCTCTGATCTGTAATTTCTTCGATCACTGTGACTTCACTGTCAAATAAACTCACGTTCACATCTGCTTCCTGTACAGATGTTTCAAATTAAGAGTCTTCCAGAGACTCACAGGAAGCAATACTGTCACGCACTGAGTCCATTATAGAACCACTAACTCCACCCTCCAGTCTTTACGTGCTCTTTCATTTGAGAAAGTACAAACCTTGAAGGAACATTTTGCTGATTTTCAACCAGGTCTGAGTCACGGCGGCGTGAGGAACGTATGCAAATGAACCGTGTTACGGCGCCCCCTGTGCTGGCAGAGAATTTGCATTTCCAAGATACCTACTTTCCCTGTGATTGGCACTAGCACATGTGACTTCGTTGGTTAGGTCGGTTAGGTTTAACTCAGAGGACTGAGATTGGTTACAGTAAGAATGTCAGAGTGAGCCAATCAGAGGCAGAGTAAGGAAGAGAAGAGCAGGTCATGCCTTCGCCATCCTAGGAAACATAAATTTGGGTGCTGGCAGCACCGGATGTCGCAAAATGCGTCATTTTGCTTCACTGATGACGCATTTTGCGACATCCGGCAGATTCCAGCAGCTGAACAGGTGGGGAGCTGTGGGAGCTATTTCTGTTTGTCTTTGAGGACGTTTCCTTCTGGCCTAAATGATATTTGTCAGAATATTGAGACATAAGACAGACGGAGGCAGAGAGGACATGACGGACTGAGCGTCCCCTGCTGCTCCTTTAAAGGCTTTTATTGTGAAAGACGTGCAGGAAGTTTTAACAGTCAGAATACATCACAGTAGAAACTCAGCTGCAGAGTTGTGACTTGTTCTGAATCATTTATGATGAATGTGAGACGTTTTAGTTCAGATCATTTGTGTCAGTTGTCATGTGATCACATGTCGAACAGCTGACTGATATTTACACAAAAATGATAGACAGAATCAGATTAACCCTTCATCATCACACAGATGAGTCTGCATGTAAACACTGACCGGATGGATCAAGGACCTCCTCGATGACGGGCGGCAGGCGGAGTCCATCCATGATTACAGCTGATGATGGAGAGATGCTGCAGACAGACGGACGGACAGATGAAGGATCAGAGCTCCACACAGAGCGGTGAGGAGGGGGGAGGACGAGGCAGACGGAGCCCAGGAAGGCTCCTCACGCTCCGGGCAGGCTGAGCCGCTGCAGCCCCTTCATCCTGCTGGAGCTGAGACACGACTGGAGGGAAACAGAGGGGAGGAGGAGGAGGAGGAGGAGGAGCAGGAGGGGGAGGAGGAGGAGGAGGAGGAGCAGGAGGGGGAGGAGGAGGAGGAGGAGGAGGAGGAGGAGGAGGAGGAGGTGGTGTTAGAAAACTGCGACAGCACTGCTCCACCGATACTGGATGACACAGGTCGATACTGCTGCCCTGATCTGAGCACACACAGGTTCACACTTTGTCTCTAATGAATCAGCCTTTTGATTCTGTCCCTAAAACACTACATTACCCATGAGCCTCAGCTGCTGCAGCTGCTGCCATGGAGACGAAGCCTGCTGGATGTTTTATCAGATTTCTCGGCAGTGACATCTTCTGCTTCAGATCACCATTACTATGAAGCTCTGTGATTGGATGTTTGCTGGAGAAATGCACCCTGGGAGTTGGAGTCCACACACTTCCTGTAGTTTTGACTATTTTCTTGTAGCTTTTGACCAGAGAAGCAGATATTTTCTTACCCAGCTGTTCACGTTATGGTTCTGTTCTGATGATTCAACCAGGAGCTTTTATGTCAACACAAAAATACGACCCACAGTGTGTTTACGACTCCCTGACGAGGACCTCTAATAATCAGTACGGAGCCACAGAGCCTCACGAGGCCAACTGCGCCTGTGCACACCTGCAAATCTCAGCAAACAGGAAACTGCAGCGTCAGTGTGTGTTTATTAAAATCCAGCCGAGCTGACTGAGCATGACTGCTCAATTTCTTTCTGACCTGGAAAACTGACCTGTGAACAAGCTCTCGAACCAGAACGACTCGGACACATTGTGTTTAGAGCCGTGGTTCTCAACAGGTCTATCTGCAGGACCCACATTTTTCCTCAGTCATTAAGTCGTGATCCAAATTTTTGACTCTCCACTAAAATCTATTTCACAGACACTTCCTTGAGATTTTATGACTTTTTTCATGAAATACAATAGTCTTTTGGCGCATATTCGTGTCTATTCATCATCTCTGCATTGACTATTGTATGTAATATACAGACTAACATTTTGAGATTTCTAGAAAATATTTCTAGAAAAAAGCTGTAAAATTACATGAACAAAGTTGCAGTATTTTGCAAAAAAGTTGTACATTTTTTAGGAAAAAGTCAAGAATTTTTAGAAAAAACTCGTAAAATTTTGAGAATAAAGTAAGATTTCAAGGAAAATTTCAGAAAAAAAGTCAAAACTTTGAGACAAAAATCATAAAACTTAAAGAAAAGGTCATACAATTTTTAGAAAAACATAATTTTTTTTAGAAAAAGTCATAAAATTTTGAGAAAAAACTAAGATTTCAAGGAAAAATCCTAAATTTTCAGAAAAAAAGTCAAAATATTGAGAAAAAAATCATTAAATTTGGAGACAAAAATCGTAAAGCTTTAAGAAAAAGTCATATAATTTTTAGAAAAACATAATTTTTTTAAGAAAAAAAGTTACAATACTTCACAAAAGATTTGTGAATCCGCGACCCTGTCAAAATGTCCCCGCGATCCACTTTTGGGTCCCGACCCACCAGTTGAGAACCACTGGTTGAGAGGCTACAGGACAGGCTCCTACAAACCACGCCCACCACCAGTACACGACAAACCCACCAACACTGAGGTGTTTTAAACGCTGTTACAACGTCATGTTGTAATGAATGAATGAGGTCAAATATAAGAATAATCCACTTTATGATTCATCAGACATGAAGACATGATTCACCTTATGAGTACGAGATGTTACCCAAACCTTCAGCGCCTACTTTGAAACTTTAAACCCTTCACAGCAAGCTCAACGCTGACTCAGCATTTTGTTTTTGCTTCCAGACCCTCAGAGTGACGGGGGCTGACTGTGGACTGACATGTAGGTATGATGACAATGGTCATGCAGCTGTTTCAGCCACAAACATTACTGTCTAAAACTTTTAGTCCACGAGTTGCCAACTTTGACGTCATACACACAGGAACATGGCTGAGTGAACACACTGAAGTCAAAAGAGCAACCTCCCAGCTGAGGAGCACCTGAATGTGTGAAGGGAAGACTCAGGGTCTCAGAACTCAGAACAGGGACGGACTAACAAAACAGGTGTGGCAGGAAACACACGAAGACAGGAAGTAAAACCAGACATGACACATGAGGGGATAAACTACAAAATAAAACAGGAAGTAGATTAAACATGAATGAACAACATGAACCAAGGAACACAAACAGAAACAAAGCCCATAGGATGACAAGATATGAAACCCGGGTCATGACACTCTGTGGTGTGTTCACTGTACACTGATCCACAGAGAAAACTACAGCGCTGGAACACTGACAACAGCTGTTCACTGTAGCCTTTAATAAGCTCTGACCGACCTGATACACACCTGAAAGTCTCTTTCTTTACTCTTCAGTTCCTTATAAATGTTGGATCTTACCTGATTTTATGATTTAATATTTAAGGTTTTACTCATTTTTAGCTACGATGACTTCAACGTGCTGTTTTCGTTTTGTTTTTAAACCATATTTTATACTGAAGGTCCTTGTTTGTCCGTTTTCATGTGGAGCCCTTCCTTCTGCTCTTACCTTTCACAATAAAAGCCCTGGAAATACACACGGTCACTGTTTCCTCGGGGGAACTCAGAGTGTTTCACTAAAAGGAAACCCAATCAAATAAACGCAGCGCGTCACTGGATGATGTTTAATCCATCATTTGTTTCTGAGGAATAAGCTGCCTCCAGTCTTTTCACACCTTTTATTACTGTTGCCTCTCAGTCAGGTCACCACTGTAAATCAGAATCTGAATCTAAATTTACTCCCCCACCCCCCACCCCCACCCCGAACCCCCCTGCTGCATAAAGGCCTCCAGGAGGAGGATTACGTGGACGGCCTACGGTCCATCAACTTTGCTTTCTTCTAAAGATAAAAAACTAAATCAAAGTTTCTGGTTCCGCCACCAGGAGGAGAAACAAAGGAAGAACAATACGACAGAAATGAACGAGACTGATGAAGAACTGCGAGGTGCATAACGACAGAAAGATGGCAGGCAGCAGAAAGGCGACGAAAAGCAAAGGTGAATTTAGAGAGGATTCTACAGGAAACTCAACTGTTTTACAGATCGTACTCAGTATGTTAATGCAGAAGGCCATAAATCTTGAATTTCTTGAGATAACTAAAGGTGTCCCCCGGGGTTCCATTTTGGGGCCTATTTTGTTTCCTATTTTCATAAATGATCTGGGCAAAGACATTCAAAAATATATTTCTATGCAGATGACACTGTCATTTACACGCATGCGCCCTCCATAATGGGAGTGGTGCAAAACCTTCAGACTGCATTTCAGTCATTACAAACTGCTCTGCTGAGTTTAACATTGATTTTAAATGCTCAGAAAACAAAGTTTATGGACTTCTCAAAAGCTCGCTCACGTCTGACGGTAAATCCATTGAAAGAGTGTCCTCATACAAGTATCTGGGTACACTGATAGATGACAAGCTTTCATTTAATGCACATATTGCTGCTCAGGTCAGGAAGCTTAAAGTGAAGATCGGCTTTTATTTTAGGAATAAGTCTTGTTCTACTTTCAGTGCTAAGGAAAAACTTGTGGAGACCACTTTTCTGTCTGTGATTGATTACGATGACATATTGTATATGCATGCAACCTCCTCCATTTTACGCAGCCTGATTCAGTGCACCATGCTTTTCTATGTTTTATTACAAATGCTAAGTCAAAGAAACCAGCTGCCAGCGAATCGAGGAAGCAGAGCGCTGCACTGATGCACCAGAATGAAAAACAAACTCAGTAACAATCTGTTACAGCACATAAATCACCCTAAAATCACACATAGCCGTTAAATATATTTCTCCTAATGCAGGTTAAATAAACAAAGATGCATCATGTAACATCTTCGACAGAGACCGGCTAACAGTTTCCCCCCGCTTCCAGTCTTTATGCTAAGCTAAGCTAACAACACCCTGACTGCACAAGAGAAGTTTGCCTTCAGGGCTCTCTGACAGAAATATTTTACTTTAACCCAATCTATGATCTTTCTTCTAAACCGAACCGCTTTCTGTCAGAAAGCCCCGAAGGCAAACTTCTCTCAGCAGCGTCCCGCCTCCAGCAGCTCTGTACTCATGCTGCATTCATGTCACGTGGAGCTGAAGGAAGTCACAATCAAAGCGTGGATCTCAGGTATGTTGTCGTTTTAGCTGCGTGATGATTAAAAATACTGTTTGTATATCTTGTTAAATTTGGGTCTAATTACCTGACATGATGCACTCTGACAGACGTGAGGCGTCCATGTTTGTCTGAGCACCTGTGACGTGTCATGTTGATCATGATCTATAGAGACTGACAGAGCAGGACATGAAGGCAGCATCGCACTGCTCTCTGTCTCCTCTGCAACATGTTCATGTGTTCCCTGAAGCTGAGCTGGTATCGGTGTGCAGCCGTGCAGCTCTAACATCTCCTGTCTCTCAGTGACCTTCCTTTGTGTTTGTCCTCTGGTTTCAAATCAAGTCTCTGCTGCAGCAACACAAGTCAAACACACACACACACACACACACACACACACACACACAGAGTCAATAAATACCTGGTGCTGGATGCAAATGGTGCAGCTCAGGCTGCTGCAGCTCTCTGTTGGGTCTCTTTATGATTTGTTATCTGCAGACCCTCCTCTTCCTCCTCCTCCTCCTCCTCCTCCTGTTGTCCTATATTTCCTCCTCAGCATCAGCTCCTCTCACGGTGTGATGCAGAGCGACGTCACTACATGTTACAGACAGACACAGATACAGAGGCCATGACATGAATACACAATGAGCCTCTGTGACGTGATTCATTAACCGTTTCCTGTCACAGGCTCAGGTGTGTTATTGTCTCTGAGCAGCTCTCACACTGCAGCTCATTATTTCCTTCACCTGGAGCTGATCAGCTGATCATTATCATTATTAATCATTATTTCTGTGGTCGGTGAAATGTCTGGAAATTATTAAAAAAAGACGTCTTTTCATTGAACATTATGAAAAGAGACAAAGAGCAGCTTTAAACACACAATCATCACTGAACAAATAAAGTTTATATAAAAGTAAAGAATAATTAATAAAAAAAATTATAACTCACAAATAGGATGAGGACATGAACATACAATTGGATAAACAATAACAGATGCTAATGATAACACAATGTAAGATGACATGAACATTTTTAAAACACACAAAAGGAAAACATGACGATATAAAAGAACAATAACATTAAAAAACAAAAAAAGATAAAATAAGAAAACACAAAATTTAAAAAACAATAAATTAAAAAAACTAAAAAAATACAAACATACGACAAATATTAAAACACGATAAAAAAAATTTAAACAATAAAATAAGAAAACAATTTATAAAACAATAAAATTATACAGAATAATAATTAAAAATATAAAAAATGAAGAACACGTGATTAAATCATAAGATAATAAAATAAAAAAATATAAAAATTAGGAAACACAACAAAAAAAGGAAATAAAATCAATAAACATGATGAATTTTTTAAAAACACACAAAAACAATAAAATAAAAAACTAAATAAAAAAATATATAATAAAGTAAAAAAGAATAAAATAAGGATAAAACAATAAGTTGAGTAAAAATATAGTTTTAATAAAAGCTATTTGGTGATTATTTTCTCTTTTAATTATTTGTTGCAAAAGGTCAGAAATTTCTTAATTTTTTATTATTTTTAATTTCATATCATTCCTTTTACAAACTGTTTTCTTTGTGGTTTTATTTCATGTATTTTTGTATTGATTATTTTTATTTATTTATTTATTTTACCTCCGGCTAATGAATTTATGTCTTTGGATAATAAAGTTATATTCAATTTGACCTGGATGCACAGAGGTGAAACATTCTCCTTACATTAATGATAAACAGGATTTTAACTGCAGGGTTTAAGCTGGTCAGTGTGAACGATGGTGTGTGTCAGTAAACTTTATTATTTATTCAGGATGAGATGTAAAAGCAGGTGTGCTCTGTGATTGGCTCCCTGCAGGAATAATCTCAGGTGTGACTGAACACCAGGTGTGACACAGACACACTGCACCACTCGCTGGTAAAAATGGAAATGCAGCAAACTCTCATCACATCTCTCATTGCTGAGCGGTTGCTAGGCAACACAAACCCAGGATGGATAACACTACAGGCCAGAGAGGAACTGAACTACACACGTTATCACTCAGTTTGTTTGATGAATGTCTGATGTGAACATGAAACTTCTCGTAACTCCGTAACAGCCACCAGGGGGCAGACCACATCGCTGTGAGTCCGTTACTGCGCTAATTCATTAACGGTGAAAATACGTCTCATTTTTCTTAATGTTCTGTTTTTTCTGACGCTCCTGAACTCACCTTAAAATGTCAGCAGCAGCCTGTTCTTTAACTTTATGATGCTGAGATTCATGCTAACGAGCATTTCTGTCTGCAGCTCCTTAAAGTTTCACTAATTGGTTCCTCGAAGACGTTTCAAAGCTCTGCTGCAGGATTTTTACACAATCATCCATATGCCAATGTCAGAGTGAGTTTATGCTGTAATCACCTCTGTTTTTATGTGTTTTGTGTAGCGTATATTAACAGCCTTATTGGCTATTTTTTGTAGTAATCTCATTTTGTGTTACATATTGCTTGTTTTAGAGCGGTGTATTTTTATTTTGTATTCTTGTTCTGTTGCCTGTAATTCCAGGAGCTCTGTCTCTTGGGCAGTGACTTGCAGCGTCAGAAACCAACAAAAAAATGTGTCCTTTTACGTTGGCATGATATGCGGCAGGTTGCGGTTAGGTCTCATTTACATCGCAAGCGATGCGTTCGCGTAGTGCTTGCAAACGGTCGCTCTTTACTCGCATTTTCATTTCGGCGAGCATATTAACAGGTTAGAACATTCACACCTCATCTGTTCTATGCGCTGCTCAAGTCGCGCTGCTTTCGCGAGCAAGCACGAAAATAGAAGAGACATCTTAATTTTTGCGCGAGTCGAGAGCGAATGGTCGCTGTATTCAACAAAACATTGACATCTATGGTGGCCGAGAGAGGTCACCACACACGCAAACACACGTTTTCTCTGCCACTGTAGACATCTCCCAGTTGACCAAACGAGACCGGACAGCCACGTTTCATGTTTGGAGATGGACGACTACAGATTAATCAAGGTCGTCAAAAAGCATGTTGACCTGTCCACCCTGGGCTTTGGGTCCAAACTCACTTCTTCTTTGGGGTTTATTGGAGATTTGGAAACACAGTGCACTACCGCCACCAACTGTTTGGGTGTGGTGTATATTTTGACGGGACAGCAGCGTCTGTTTGGTTTTGGTGTGAATACACGTGTGCTCCTGCTACGCTCGTGGACCGCTTTGCAACCACTTCACGAACGCATTGCTTGCGGTGTAAATGAGGCCTTACAGTTTAACGGAGCCCAGTGGTGTCAGGAGGAAATGCGGTGGGACAAGGACGAAAGTTATGGCGGTGAAAACCAGAGAGGGGCGAGGGGTGGTGGATGGGTCCAACAAACACGGACTTTCACCTGAGAGAGCGGTGTTCATGTCCCATAAGATTCTAAAGCTGAACCCTGTTCTTTGTTCCGAAACCCAACCATTTGTTTTTTTTGTTGAAGGAAAAAAACGTTAATTCACGGTGTTGTGGCGACGTAGTGGGTTTGTTTTGACAGAGACTGTACGTAAATGTTAAATTTCCTGTATCTTCAAAGAAGAAACCTTGACACGGCGTCCCAGAACGTCAACAGCCAACACACCCAGGGTACCTTGGACGTCATATGTGGACGTGGAAAGTCCATGACCAAACGTGGACATGTGACGAGGTCACAGTGAGAATCTGTTGACCACTCCTGTGCCCTGGAGTTAGTTTTTATTCCCTCCCTGTGTTATAACGCCGAGCTCTGCAGAGACATCAGTCAGATGTTTCAGGGAATTTAAAACGACAGCCAGGCTTCTTCATCAGTTTATTTTAGCCCTGCTAGAATTATCTGTAGATGTAAACACAGCCAACATGTCACAGGAAACAGGAAACATCCTCAGATTTCAGTTGCTCTGATGTGTCTGTCTGTGTCAAATCTCAGGGACTGAAGCTCTGACACTTTAGAATTAAATGTGTATTTATGGAGGTTCAGGTGTCGAACCGAAACATGAGAGGACGTTATCAGGCAGAGCCGTGTTGAAGATGTGTGTGTGCAGCACTGCAGAGTCAGTTATATAAGAGCTTCAAACAGGCCGACAGAGACTCGTAGAATAGTTGAAGAGGCTCAGAGAAACACTTCGCTTCACTTTCTTCTTCAGGGATTATATAAGAGAGAGAGAGGGAGGGAGCAGATACTGCAGGTCTCCTCCAGGTTCACTGTGACGCACAGTTACACATCATCTCAGGGACGAAATACAGACTTCTATAATTAAGACTTCAAACGACACTGAGGTTATTTACACTGACAGCTGGACACACGAGATGTTGTTGAACAAATTATTCAAGCTGAAATTTTAGGTCAGGAGAATGAGAAGTTCAGTCAGTGGCATCATCCAGCAACTGCCTACACACTCTGGACACATGAGGCTGGGTCCTGCACCAGGAGGAACCCAGGGCCCTCTGCACCAGGAGGAACCCAGGGCCCTCTGCACCAGGAGGAACCCAGGGCCCACTGCACCAGGAGGAACCCAGGGCCCACTGCACCAGGAGGAACCCAGGGCCCACTGCACCAGGAGGAACCCAGGGCCCTCTGCACCAGGAGGAACCCAGGGCCCTCTGCACCAGGAGGAACCCAGGGCTCTCTGCACCAGGAGGAACCCAGGGCCCACTGCACCAGGAGGAACCCAGGGCCCTCTGCACCAGGAGGAACCCAAGGTCCTCTGCACCAGGAGGAACCCAGGAGCCTCTGCACCAGGAGGAACCCAGGGCCCTCTGCACCAGGAGGAACCCAGGGCCCTCTGCACTAGGAGGAACCCAGGGCCCACTGCACCAGGAGGAACCCAGGGCCCACTGCACCAGGAGGAACCCAGGGCCCTCTGCACCAGGAGGAACCCAGGGCCCTCTGCACCAGGAGGAACCCAGGGCCCTCTGCACCAGGAGGAACCCAGGGCCCACTGCACCAGGAGGAACCCAGGGCCCACTGCACCAGGAGGAACCCAGGGCCCACTGCACCAGGAGGAACCCAGGGCCCTCTGCACTAGGAGGAACCCAGGGCCCTCTGCACCAGGAGGAACCCAGGGCCCTCTGCACCAGGAGGAACCCAGGGCCCTCTGCACCAGGAGGAACCCAGGGCCCTTTGTCCTGGTCGGTACAAATGATAGCCCCACAAATGATGTCACGTACTTCACGATAAGTTACAGAGGTCAGGTTTAGACAAGGGAGGTCACTGTGGTTAGGATTAGGCAAAGGAACATGGTGAAGACGGACCTTAAACTGACTTAAAGTTCACTCGGTTCTGAACACCTGTCTTTAGGGGAAAGGAACTTGAAGGTGGAGACCCTCAATGGGGACCTGGTGGAGAGGGTCTCCCACCTTAAAGTTCCTGGGGACCTACATCTCGGAGGACCTGTCCTGGTCGGTACGAATGATTGCCCCGCAAATGATGTCATGTACTTCACGTTAAGTTACAGAGGTCAGGTTTAGACGAGGGAGGTCACTGTGGTTAGGGTTAGGCAAAAGAACATGGTGAAGATGGACCTTAAGGTCCTGACACACCAAGCTGACGGTCGGCCGTCGACCAAAGTCGGGCTGTCATTGAGTGTCTGTCGGCCTAGTTTTTGCAGTGTGTCCTGCACCATCGGCACTTTGGCATCGGCGGCTTTTCGGCCAATTGACCATGTTGAATTGGCAGCGGAGCTCATCAGTGAGAGAGATCACTCTGATTGGCTGTTCAGGTTTTATTTCCTCGCCCCTGTAGCAAGTGAATCTGCCTGTAGTGAAACCGGTGATAAAGTGGGAAGAAGCAGCGGGTTTATCGGGCAGCTGAGTGAAGTGGAGCCTGCGGAGGAAACACCGGGACCGTCTGGATGTAATAGTCCGTGGAGGTGCTGCGGTGCTCGGCTGCACAGATAGGAAACCCCTCGGCTGACAGGATGTACCACTCTCTCACTCCGCTCTCTCTCACGCAGGCGCAGAACGTACGTGCTACTTGGCCGTCGGATGTAGTCCGTGTAGTGTGTTCAAATGCAACTGACACAGGGCGACATGAGGCGACGTAGACGATGCAACAGTTGGCTTTCGTCGCCAGTAGTTCTTTGACGTCGGTTTGGTGTGTCCGCACCTTTAAAATGACTTAAAATTCACTCAGATCTGAACACCTGTCTTTAGAGGGAAGGAACTTGAAGGTGGAGACCCTCTCCACCAGGTCCCCATTGAGGGTCTCCACCTTCAAGTTCCTGGGGACCTACATCTCTGAGAATCTGTCCAGGTCGGTGGTCAGTGGTTGCACTTGCTGAGACTGCCCCATAAGGTGGACCTGAAGAAGAACATGTACATAGATTTTACATCATTTTAATTTTGATTTAACAACTTGTATTTTTGTAATATGTAGTAATAATCTTTCTTTGACTCCTGAGCTGCTGTAATCTAATGTTTCATCCAGACTCTTTATTACTGTGGCGCCATCTGGTGGAGAGTTTCAGCCTCACAGCTTCATCAGGACAAACACGAATCTGCTGATTGTAAATACTGAACTCCGGAAATCTCTGAATTTACGTTTATGTGAATTGTAACTAAATTTATTGTTATTGTTAGTATCTAAATAACAACTAAATAATTAATGTGTTTATTTAATGCTATTTGTCATCGTCTCCGTTTTAATGAATCAGCTGATCTCAGAGCAGTTTTAGGTAAAGACAGTTCATGTGTTTCACAACAGCTGGTTCGACTCTTCTGTCAGTAGTTTCATATGTGAGCACAGAGGCTGTGTGTCTGTGTGGAGACTGAAGGTGAGTTATCATCATCATCATCATCATCATCATATATTAACCTACTGTGTCTGTTTGCTAAGAGCAGCTAACCTGTTAGCATGGTGTGCTAATGCTCCGGTTTGTTATCGTTAGCTTCACGGCAGCAGGTTAAGGTGACTGCTTGTTACCGGACATTAGCTCCTATGGTACACTGCATTAGTTAGCCTTTAGCTATTTGTTAGCATTGAATGATAAAACTGAAGTGTGTTTTTAATGTTGTAATCTGAACCAGTGTGCTAACAGACTGAGCTGCTGTCATTACCTACCGCTGATATCACACGGCTACATCACGGTCATGTTCGGCTAGCCGAGTGTAGCGGTGATTTTTGTACTAGGCGTTAATAAAAGTAATGTATCGTATGATTAAAATGTGTAAAACCTCACCTGAGAGCAGGTGAACTTCTTAGCAACCATTCAGGAGGGTTCATGTTGATGTCAGGCGCGGTTAAAGTCACAAAAACACGATGTGTTCCCATCAAGTGCAGGTGAATTTCATTAAATTCAACACTAACAGGTTAAAATTCAAAATGGCGCGGAACCATTTTTTTCTCCGTATGACGGCTACGACATGACCCGCCCTATCATGCCTTACTCTGCCTGTGATTGGCTTACCCAGAAAGGCTGTAACCAATCACAGTCCTCATACTTAAATCCAACCAATCCGACCAGCAAAGACAACGAATCTAGCCATTCAGAGGGAGAGGAGGGCGGGTCATGCCCCCGACCACCGCTCAGTGTTGCCGTTCATGTGTGGATGTGCAATCTGTTAATATTAAACACCTTCCACTAATTTACAAACTCACAAAAATATTCTGAACATATAAAGCGGGAAAAAAAAGTTAAAAAAAAGTTATATATTAATTTTACGCACAAATAAAGAAAATAAATGTATTAATTTAAGTAATTTAATAAAGTTTCAAAAATAAATAACACATTTACCTGAATAGATTAAAAAAAAACTGGATTCACAAATATGTTCAAAAGTTGTAAATGTTAGCAACATAATTACAAATGCTTCTCATTTATTCATAAATTAATTAAATGTATTCACAGCTTTTTTGTTGTTGTTTGTATGTATGTACCAACTGAGAGTATTTATACTTTAGTACTTCCATATTATGCTACTTAAAATATCACCGTATCTCAGAAACATTGTACTTTTTGACAGCACTACATGTGTCATATTATCACACTGTGTTGTGTCTGTTGCAGGAGGGCGTCAAAGATGTTGGGGCTCAGGTGCATTGTGGGTGATCTGCGTGCAGGAGGAAGACTCCTGAGAAGTCTCCCTCACATCCAGAAGACGTCCATGTCCTCGCTGAGCCCACAGAGTCGACCCATCAGACTTCCTCTTCCTCCTCGTCTTCCTCAGGTGACCCGCAGGTGTTTGAACTCGTCTGCGTCTTCTGCTAAACTGAAGCTGAGGACTCGTCTGGCGGTGACTCTGCTGTTCGGCGGCGGCCTGCTGGCCGTGTGGTGGTACGTGCACTCGGAGAAGCAGCAGAAGTTGCGTCAGCAGCGGGTGGAGCAGCTGCAGCAGGTGGCTCTGGGTCAGGGCACCTTCAGCCTGCTGGACCACCGGGGCCAGCGCAGGACCAAGAAGGACTTCCTGGGCAGCTGGGTGCTGCTGTACTTCGGCTTCACGCACTGTCCTGACATCTGTCCCGACGAGCTGGACAAGCTGAGCGCCGTGGTGACGGCTCTGGACCAGGACGCCTCGCTGCCACCCATCCAGCCCCTTTTTATCACTGTGGACCCCGAGAGGGACGACGTGGAGGCGCTGGCCCGCTACGTCAAAGACTTCCACCCCCGTCTGATCGGACTGACGGGGACAGAGGAGGAGGTGAAGCACGCGGGGCGGGACTACAGGGTGTATGCCAGCCCGGGACCCAAAGACGAGGACGGAGACTACATCGTGGATCACACCATCCTGATCTACCTCATCAGTCCTGACGGGCTGTTTCTGGATTATTACAACAGGATGAAGAACCAGGAGCAGATCAGCGAGAGCGTCAGGAACCACATCAACAACTACGTCAGACTGTCAGCTGAGAGTTAGAGTTTGTGTCTGGAGCCACATCATCAACTACATCACACACTGAAGACTCAAACTATAAACTGAGAGTTAAAGATTCTGTTTTGAGTCCTGGAACACTGAAACTCTGAGAGCTTCTTCAGCTTGTGCAGTGACCTGAAACTCTAAATCCTTCTTCATTTAAAATATATCCTCTTTTGTAACACAGGTGGAATTCATGCACTCCTATTATTAAAATCATGTTCTGAAAAATGATTTGTGAACATTAATGTTCAGAACAAAGCAGTGAATATTCTGTCAGTGTTTCCAAATGTCGGATGTCAAAGAGCAGAAACAGAGTCAGAGGGTTTCATGGTTTTTTTCTCCACCTGTCTGGTCCCATGTGATCAATCTACAGTTTGTGTATCCTGCAGTAATCAGTGTGTAGCTGCTGCCATGTTGAGGCAGAGGGTGCTGTCTGTAGCTCTGGTTGAGGGTGAGAGGCTGTCAGCAGATAAACAGAGATCTGTGTGGGTACATGAGACCCTAAAAAAGAGGCTGGATCATGGGGAGTACCACCAGTTGGTCCAGGAGCTTCTCCTCCATCATGACTCGGGGCAGTTTGACAACCTGCTGTCTATCATCAGGCCGTATAGCTCTTAAATCATCCCATTGGACAATGGGGGAAAGATGGAGATGACACGGGGCGCGTTTCTGCTCAAATTCAACAGACAGTGTTTATTACAAATATAAATGACAATGAGAAAAATATTATATCATCAGAGTCGAGCTTTTATAGACAGATCATGATTCAATTATTAACTGAATCAAAAGAGACACAGTTCATCAGACAGACAAAGAAGGTCCTTAGAGAAGACTGAAGCAGTAAATAAGCCGTGTATTTTATCTTTACTGACGCATGAGGTGATGATGTCATGAGCTCACAGAGTTTCAGGGCGCCAGACATTTGAATCTGTCTGTGGCTCTGTCGGTGCTGAGCAGCATCAGTCCCATCGTGTCCAGGCTCTCCTCCAGACCGGCAGCACTGTCCACCTCCACCGTGTGGTCGTTGGCCTGAGACACCACAGGAAGTACGTTACTGTTCTCATACACACAAGAACATCTCAGTTTACAGGTTTTAATATTTTGGGTTTTCTGGAAGATTATCTAATGTTGTTTTTATTTATTTCATCAGTTTTTCCTCGACAAAAATCCTGTTACAGGAAATAAAGAAAACTGAGGAGTTTCCTGAGGAAGACTCTGGTGATTTAGTGATGAAGAAACTGCTTCATGATCATCACGGTCCAAACACACATGAATCTAAAGAACGGTGGGACTCAGACTGAAACTACATTTATTCAGGATTATTTCTCTAATTTATCAGTAAATTGCAGTTTTAGTGACAACATGAAGAAGAAGAAGAAACTTTTTCATATTTGAATCTAAAATCAAGTGAAACCCCCAGTGAACATGTGAGCGCTGATATTTACCAGCTGCAGTGAAGCCAGCAGATATTTAGAAGCTTCAACGTTGTCCAAACCCGCCACGATGGAGGCGAAAGATCTGCGCTGCCCCACGCTGTTCAGCGCTCCCACGATCCTGTCGCCGTAATCGTGGATGTCAAACACCGGACGCTCCTCCTGAAAAACACCACCGACAGGAAGTGACACAACAACAACAGGATGTTTACAAATGGAGCAGCGATGACGTGTCTGTGAGGTGTGTGTCACCTGTTGCGCCAGCACAGGGCGGATCTTGTCCTCCCACTCTTTGACTCTTCGAGACAGAGCCGTCTCCTGAGTGTAACTTTGACTGTTCACCACCAGCTGCTCCTGGACCAATCAGAGAGAGACGCACACAAAGGGTTAACGTCAACACTCAAATACATGTTTAATTATTGAAGCTACTGACGGAGTTGTTTATCACTGCTCCATCAATTTTAACACATATTATTTCCTCTCTTCTCTTTGCTTCTGACTCTTGAGCTGATGTAAAGTGTGAACTTCCTCAGCGTAGAACCAATCAGAGTATTGATCTCTTACCACACGCAGCTTCACCAGATCTTCATAACTCAGCTCGTCTCTCTCAGCGTCTGCAAACACAAAACATTCATGTGTTCATCATCTGCTGTAAATGAACCTATTAAAACTTTAAATCCTGACCACATGTTTTTCACCTGGCGATATGAAGTCTGGTCCTCCACCAAACTCAGCTGGGAGGTCGTCAGGAAACGCAGCCTGTTCGTTGTCCGAGTCGTCGTCGTCCCCACCTTTTAAAGATTATTTCAAACTTTAATCTCCAACACAAATAAACTAGATTTAATCCACCAGCAACAACTGAGCTTCAGATTCACCTCCTGACAGAGTGTGTGTGTGTGTGTGTGTGTGGAGCAGTTTTACCCAGCAGGTCGGGGTGTCTGAAACCATCCACAGGCTCCTCCCCCTGCTGCTCTGGCCCTGCCTCCTCCGGCTGCAGGTAGGTCCTCATCAGTTCTTCATCAGAGACCACCACACCCTGAGTGACATCACACTCCACATCACAAATGTTGGAATTCTTTGCAAGTCGGAGTCGATAATTCCAACTCCGTATTCCCAACTTCCGATCTAAAATGTCCCAGTGCACCTGCTCAGGAAAACATGGACGCCTGCAAGAATCAGTTACTGCAGCGTGTTACTGTCCCACTGGTCTTTGCTCGTTAAGCACATTAAAGGGATAGTGCACCCAAAAATGAAAATTCAGCCATTATCTACTCACCCATATGCCGAGGGAGGCTCTAAGGGCACTGTGCTCAGGGACCAGCAAAAGCACGTGAACACACATGAACGCGGTGCCCATGTCTCATGGTCTCGCGCAAGCGCACACACGTGAGCGCGGTGCCCAGAGAGGCAGTCAGAGCTACAGGCTACAATGAGGCTAAAAACAGAGTTCAAATGAGGTTTTTCCAAACAACTTTTTATGTCGGGGCTTCAGGACACTTGGATCACTACGGACGAGCAGTATGGAGATATTTTGTGGTTTCAATGATGTGTTTTTGGACGTTTGAATCTGGGGCGCCGTCAGCCTCCATTAGGTGGAGTTGTGTTGCTACCTCCTCTCCCCTTGGATCTCTGCAAGTGATGTGAGGACTCTAAAACTTCACCTGAGCCTCCCTCGGCATATGGGTGAGTAGATAATGGCTGAATTTACATTTTTGGGCGCACTATCCCTTTAATGTACAGTAGCTCAAAATTGTGTTGAAGGGTGCTGAGCGTAATATTGTGAACCACCATAGCAGCAGCAGCAGCAACGATATGATGAAAAGGTTGCTCTGCGCACTGCCATGTTGCCGTGACGTCAGGTGTGTAACTCCAGCTAGATGGATCTTGCCCGAGTTTCCAACATATAATCCCGACTTGAATGACTGTTCTGTTGCACACTTCTTTGTCAGAGATCAATTTTTTCCAGAGTTCAAGCACAAAAGATTTCACAGCAATACCACACCCTGAATGACGTCACAACATCACGTTCATCATTTACCTGAAGACAGTAACACATCACACACTCTGTCCTACCTTCTTCTTGTTGATCCTCTTTCGTGTCCTCAGCTTGTCTCTGATTGTGCTCAAATAAATGTAGTTCAGGTCTGAAAAAGATTTGAAAAAAGGTACTTCAAATGTCGGCCAAGTCATGGTGAGATTTTATGACTCCACAATCTCCTAATCTGACCTACTAACAGAGAGACGTGTCGTGTAGTGTGAACGCAGCATTAGAGGAGCTGGTAGGTGGACTGTGTTCCTTTGCACAGAGCCAGGCTAGCTGTTCCCACCTGTTTCCAGTCTTCATGCTAAGCTAAGCTAACCAGCTATTGAGCGCAGTATCACTTTGGAGAGAAACAGAACTGATCCTTTAAGAGAAAGTCGTTACCTGCAAACTTGGGTCCACTTTTTAACTTGTGCTCAGGAGGATCGACTGAAACAAAACAATCAAACTGTTCAGTTTCATTCACAAAGTGAACAAAAACATCTTGGTATCACCAACACATCAAACTCACAGGTTCCTCTGAACCAGCTCCTGAAGTCCTGAAGTGCACCAGGTCGTCTCCTCTTCCTCTTACCGCCATCGTCCAGGCCGTCGGGAACCTTGTAGCATTTTCCTTAAACAGACACAACTCTGTCAGAAATGAGAGCGACGCCACAGTGTATCAAAGAGCACCTGAGATCCTGCAGCTCACCTGGTTTCAAGGGTTTGTCCTCCCCGATGACGGCGTACGGGTCGTGGAGCGCCCACACGTTCACCTGAAACACAAAACACCAACACTTACGACCCTGACTTATAATATAGAAAACTTTATAAGAAATGAATCTGAAATGTTGAAAGCCACAGTCGCAGGTTCAGAGATAAAGTTGTAATATTTCAAATACAGAGTGATGACAACAGAGTGATAAAGATGTTAATGAACATACAGCAGGCGTCTCCTCCCTCATCACTTTGTTGGCCTCGATCTGCCGTCTCTCTCGGATCATCCTGCCCTCACTCGGAGCCTGAGACACATTTTGAAACAGTGAAGAAGAATTCAGAGTCAGCGGAGGAAGAGTCAGAGGATCACACAATCTAACGTCTCCAAGCTAGACTGAAAAGAAAAGTGAGACCTGGTGTCTGTCCACATGCTCCTCTGGGTGGTCCTGGTCCAGCTCCATGTTGTCCATATCTACAGGGAGGAAGTTCTCTGCAGCAGCAGCATCGTCATCATCACCTCCGATATCTGCAACATCAGCCCCCGCAGCATCGACAACATCTGGACCAAGAGGAGACATTTAAAACACAAGGTCGACCAGCTGACAGCAGAGCAGAGACACGTCACATCTACAGATTCACTGCACTGTACCAGATCACACACAGACTGTCCTTCATATCACAGAGAAGACACGTACCTCCGTTCTGCTGCTGCTGCTGCTGCTGCTGCTGCTGCTGCTGCTGCTGCTCCTGCAGAGAGTCGACAGGAAGAAGATAACTGTCAACCAGCAACCTGGCCGCAGCTGATCCAGTTGTGAGGAGGATCATGGCATCGTCTCCAGGGATAAAGAGGTTCATCCTGAAGTCCTTCAGACTGCACAGGACGTCACCTTTCACACTGACACACACACACGAATATGAACATGTCAGTAAACTATGAAATGTAAAAGAAAGGTAGACCACATCAAACTAAAAGACATAACTAACTGCAGAGATCTAAATGAGTTCAATGAGAGGAAGTAAAGTATCAGATAAATCTCAGTGTGTTTCTCTGTAAACTGACCTGATGAGAGGGAGTTTGTTCTTCTCACTGGTTTCAGGAGGAATCAGAGACTCAGGAGGAAGAGGAGCAACGCTCACGGTCTGAACATCAAACAGAGATCACACACACTTACACACCATCATCATAAACTGTCTGCAGGCTTCTCACACATGTGTTCACAGTCAGGCAGGAATAAACTCACCATGTTGGAGTCAGACTTCTGGGAGTCCTCTGAGACGTCAATATCCAGAGGAGTGAACTGAAGGACACAAACACACTGTTAGTGATATCCTACATTATCCAGAATGCCTTTTGACAGCTGTAACTCCAACCCTACTGCCAGTTTAGTCGGGGTAAAGTTAGCGACCTCATGTGGAATCCTGTTACTGCATAAAGAGAAGGTTAAACCAAACTCAAAATTCAGTTTACTAATGTCGCCTGTCTGAACCCTATCAGAGCTTTAACGTCAGCGTTCAGTGAGTCGGTACGAGTTTAGTTTAGTTTATTAGGATTCTCGTTAGCTACTGCAAGGCATCAGCTATTCTTCCTGAGGTCCACAACAACCTTACAGTTGTGACAGTGCACAAAACAACTCACAAATTACACTGAACAAAATAACAAAACATTGTCATTTGTAAAAATGGCATAAAGCAGTGGCCCGTGACAGCTTCCCTGTGGAACTCCACAGCTCACATCTTTAACATCTGAATCCACATGTGGGCGTGGTTACGGTTGTTTTTAAACATGTTGAGCTGATACAGAAATGTTTAAGAATATTCTAATAGATGTGTGGTTTGTATTTGTCACATACGCGACATCATTTCCAGCACTGTGCTGTCTCTCACCACATTCTCATCATCAGCGTCCCCCTCCGCTCCGTCTGCGTCGCCCTCCTGAGACGCCGCCCTCTCTTTGTTCCGTCTGTCAGGAACAAACAGAAACAACATCACTGACGTGTCTGTCAAACAAACAAACACTGACTTAGACCTGAAAGAGGATCTTACTTCTTATTTTTGTCGTTGATGTACTCCAGAGTTTGGTAAACCAGGCTGTGCAGGAGCTCCACCTGAAACAGTCGCACAGTGACGTTCAGCGTGAGACCTTTTAAATAACGTTTACAGTTTGGTTTTTATGAGTTCTGCATGTGAACCTTCTTGCTGTAGATGCAGGCCGTGCCCTGGATCAGCAGCGCCGCCTCGGCAAAGTTCAGTCTGGTTTTCCCTCCGTCGAACGTGATGCACATATCGTCCAACTACAAACACACAGACACAGACAGACGGTCGTCCACAGAGACAGTTACAAATTTTATCATCTTTTCACTCAGAACATCAGAGCCTGTTTACTGTCTGACACAGCTGATCTTCTGATCGTTCACCTCTTCTAAATAGTCGTTTAACTCTGACGCCACGTCAATCTCCCAGTTCTTCGTCAGCTCTCTGATTGGCTGCAGCAGGTGAGCGAATCTGCTCTCTGTGGACTCCATCACCGCCTCAGTGTGGAGCGAGCAGCCGTGGAGAAGAACTCAGGTCCTGTGTTCAAGTAAAAGTAAGTATATCACCTCAGGTAAGGTGCACAGGTATCAGCAGAGGACTGAAACTAACAATGATGTTGGTTACTAATTAATCTAAAGAACATTTTCTTAATCAATCAATTAATAAGTGAACAATGAGAAGCGCCATCAAATGTTTTGTTTGGTCCAAGGCTGCACAAATAATTGAGAATAATTTTGCTGCATCCTGTGACGGCACATTTATTGTTAGTTAGCAAATATTTGGGGCATAATTTTCAATATATTTTAATTCTAGAGGATGCACTGAATGCAGGTGAAGAATGAGGCAAAGCTTGTTAATTAGCATGAATGAAGCACATGGTGAAAGTGAACTCACTCTTCTCTTGATTTAAATGTAAAAGTACAAAAAAAATATTTTGTCCTGAAAATCAATGAAAAATTGTGTTAAATAATCATGATCCCCATACTGATTAATATTGTGATTATCATTTTACTTTTTTTATTAGAGCTAGGCACAGACTCCACATATTCCTCATTTTTCTGGGGACCCCCTGGAACAAGACCCTGGACCCTGGGGGTCCTCAGACCCCTGGTTGAGAACCACTGACTCAATTAATTGAATGTACAAAAAGTTGAATCATCCATTAATTGATGAATCGTTGCAGCTCTCATTAGCAGCAAAGTGTTAGTCATTTTGCAGAGTGGCCCCTTCAACATTTTCATTTACACTCAGTGGTCACTTTATTAGGTACACCTGTAAAATTTAATAGAATTACACAGCATTACTGACATTAATTCAACCTTCACAAAGTTTATATGTCCGGAAACAATAACCTGTTAATTATTGAGGTCACAGTTATAAGGTGAACTACATCTTTACATTTTGTGGATTTTATATTTTTAGCATAAACGTAATTCACAAAATAATATATCACACACAGTATTTCCACTTGAGCAGATGTGTTTAGTTATTTTCCACCAGTGAAATAAAGACAGAGAATTTAACAAACACGAGTCTCTAACTCTATAAAGAAGGAAACCAAACTCCATTTAAAAATCTCACAATTTAACCTTCCTGTCATCTTCGGTTATGTATAAATCTCAGGTTGTTTATAATGATAACACCGTGCACGCATTAATTTAAGATTACTAACGACTTTAATGTTTCAACACCGGTAATTAGTGCTTCTTATGCTCCATTATCAGCATCTGGAGTCCTGACTCATGAGCCGAATTCAACACAACATCCCAGCGATTTGTTAAATATCTTATTAAGTCTTCTGTCAGATTGAATTTAATGAAAAACTCAAAGTAAGGACACAAATTAAAGATTTTTAAACTGGATTCGGCTTCAGATTGTTCTCCGCATACAACCTGACACAGAGCGGCTGAGATACGAAGTTAATCTGACTGATAGAGAAGCTGAGTCCTAAAAACAAGTAGGTAACATTATCTAACTGACATTATCGTGAAGGTTGAATCATATTTAGGATTAAATATATATAAAACAAGAACTCACCGTGTTGATGAAACAGACGGCGGTGACTGATTTCCTGCTGCTAACTGTAGCTGTTAGCACAGTCAAACAACCCGCGCAACGCTCTGCTTCCTCTGCTTCTTCTTCTTCTTCTTCTTCCTGTTATCATTCTTCTTCTTCGTTTAATGGCGGACCACAAGCTGCAGGGCGCCACCTACTGACCGCAGGTGTAACTGCACCAAACACACTTCACACCTGTTTCTGCAGCAAGATCAGGGGCGGAAATATAAACAGTGCACTGGGGCCCTCTGAGGAGGGGGCCACAGAGAGAGCGGGCCCTCCAACAGTGTGTTAGGGGCAGAATAATAATTATAATAATAATAAACTTTATTATAAAGTACTTTTCAAAACAGATTTACAAAGTGCTTTATGGTTGATCCCGGATTTATAACAATGCAGGATTCAAGCAAATTAAATGAGGCAATTTTAAGGACATACAAAGAACAAAAAATAAAATAAAGATAAAATACCGTCACTGAAGCAAAGATTGGCAACTAATTGCCAACTGAGGTACAACAAATCAAACAATTAGAGTAATACAAAATAAAAGAATATGAAAGCACTGAAACAATAAAATAACCAAATGAGACACATCAAATAAGCAGCGTGCTAAAACTAATAAAGGGCAGCAGTGGCTCAGTCCATAGGGCAGGGGTGTCAAACACACGGCCCGTGGGCACGAACTGGTCCGCCAAAGGGTCCAATCAGGCCCAATACATGACCAGAAATAAGAGGTGACAGGTTTCAAGAGCAGGTTTATGACGCAGTATTAGGGTCACATTGAAAAAAAGCAGATTTTGAGAATAAAGTCGTAATATTACAAGAATATAGTCGGAACTGAGAAGAAAGTTGTAATATTACGAGAATAAAGTCGTAATATTATGACTTTTTCTCAGTTACGACTTTATTCTCGTAATATTACCAAAATAAAGTCGTAATATTACGAGAATAAAGTCTAACTGAGAAAAAGTTGTAACATTGCAACTTTATTCTTGTAATATTATGACTTTTTCTCAGTTACAACTTTATTCTTGTAATATTACGAGAATAAAGTCGTAATATTATGAGAATAAAGTTGTAACTGAGAAAAAGTTGTAACATTACAACTTTATTCTTGTAATATTATGACTTTTTCTCAGTTACAACTTTATTCTTGTAATATTATGAGAATAAAGTCGTAATATTACAACTTTTTCTCAGTTACGACTTTATTTTCGTAATATTATGACTTTATTCTGGTAATATTACAAGAATAAAGTTGTAATGTTACAACTTTTTCTCAGTTATGACTTTATTCTTGTAATATTACGACCTTTTCTCAGTTACAACTTTATTCTTGTAATATTACGACTTTATTCTCGTAATATTATGACTTTTTCTCAGTTACGACTTTTTTCTTGTAATATTACGACTTTATTCTCGTAATATTACGACTTTTTCTCAGTTACGACTTTATTCTGGTAATATTACGACTTTATTCTCGTAATATTACGACTTTATTCTGGTAATATTACGACTTTTTCTCAGTTACGACTTTATTCTGGTAAGATTACGACTTTATTCTCGTAATATTACGACTTTATTCTGGTAATATTACGACTTTTTCTCAGTTACGACTTTATTCTGGTAATATTACGACTTTATTCTGGTAATATTACGACTTTTTCTCAGTTACGACTTTATTCTTGTAATATTACGACTTTATTCTCGTAATATTACAAGTTTTTCTCAGTTACGACTTTATTCTCGTAATATTACGACTTTATTCTGGTAATATTACGAGTTTTTTCTCAGTTCCGACTTTATTCTCATAATATTACGACTTTATTCTCGAAATCTCCTTTTTTTTTTCTTCAGTATGGCCCTAATACTCCGTTGTACAGGTTAAGTTATGCTGACTTCATGTAAAATTCTGCTTCAGACACTTTTCCACCCCTACCAGGACACAGCTCTCTGATATAATCACGAATAATTACTGTGACCATGTTTAAAGATATTTAACATTGTGCGAAATATTGTCGATCAGCAGCTTCAGTTCAAAAGAATCTGTATCGGGAAATGTTTGGATCAATGCACATGTGATGACAGAGAGAAGTTTTGGACTGAATGTGGAAATCAGAATCAGAAACTTACTTTTCTAGAGACATCTCAGGCTGTTCGTCTGATTTGTGAAAGGATGGTCGTCTACAGAATGTACTTGTAACTCTTTAAACAAAAAAGGGAAACTATTGGAGCCGACAGTATTTATAGGTTATTGAACGATGGTTTTATTGGTCCGACCCATAGAAGATCAAATTGGGCTGCATGTGGCCCCTGAACTAAATGAGTTTGACACCCCTGAGACAGGGAGGGTTGGGAACCAGAGGGTCGCTGGCCCGAGTCCTCGTACAGGCCAAGCATGGAGCGTGGACTGGTAGCTGGAGAGGTGCCAGTTTGCCTCCAGGGCACTGCTGAGGTGCCCTTGAGCAAGGCACTGAACCCCCAAGTGCTCGGGCCCTCGTCCATGGTCAGCCCCCTCACTCTGACATCTCTCCATCTAATGCATGTATAGATCCTGTTTGTGTGTGTGTGTATTTCTGAGTGTGTGTATGACAGCAGAGTGAAAACACTGAACTTCCTCTCAGGGATTAATAAAGTTATCTGATCTAATTTCACCCTCGATAACAGTGGTGTGTTTGTCTGCAGTGACCTCACACACACACACACACACACACACGCACACACACACACACACACGCACACACACACTTTGACCAGCAGATGGCGTCCTCGCCTCACTTTAGTTCAGTGAATAAACTTGATCACAGGTTGAAGTTCCTTTATGAAGTCGTGTTTCAGCCACACTGACACGACTCAGATTATTTCATATTAAAATGATGTTGATCAGTTTCTGTTTTTCATTTTCAAATCATAATGTTTTAATATGACGAACTCTGCAAGATCATTTATTTCTATAGATTAACTCAAGACCAACGGCACCAGATGTTTTTACCAGCTCCCTGTCCAGGTGTTGAGTCAGTCTGCTGTCAGACATGTTGACTACTCTGCTCCACAGATGCTACACGTCACCTCATGTCACCACATGCTGCAGGGTTCAGAGCCATTTTATGCAGAGAAGAGCCGACAGCTCTGTTCTGACATCACATTTTGTTTGCTGACAACATGCGCCACATGCAGCTCCTCTGCTCCTCTCCAGCTGCTCCCTGTGGCTTTAAGAAATGCTTTTTGAACACTTTCATTTTTTTCATATTTGTCGGCCTAAAGTGAATCTTAACTGTAAAATGTGTCGCCTCTACACTGGCTACACAAACTGATTTAACATGTTGTCAACCAAATGTGTGTTATACGTCATACAGCTCGGCCTCCACAGCGCTCCATCATCATCCTCACTGTGACCTCGTCACATGTCCACGTTTGGTCATGGACTTTCCACGTCCACATATGACGTCCAAGGTACCCTGGGTGTGTTGGTTGTTGACGTTCTGGGACGCCGTGTCAACTTCAGCCTGTTACATACATTGTCAGTTTTCAAAATACACTTTATTTTTCACAGTTTGCATACAGTCTCTTTCAAAATAAAAGCACTACGTCGGTACAACACCAAGAATTGACTTTTCTTCCTCCAACACCACACACGTGGTTGTGTTTAGGAAAAAGAACAGGGTTTGGCTTTAGAATCTTACGGGATACAAACACCACTCTCTCAGGTGAAAGTCAGTGGTTGTTGGACCCCTCTTGCCCGCCCTAGTCGGACTTTTGCCACCTTAACTTTCGTCCTTGTCCCGCTGCGTTTCCACGTGACATCGCCAGGCACTGTTAAACTATAACAGCAACCGGGCGCGTATCATGCCGATGTTGAAGAGCCCTTCTATTTCGTTGGTTTCTGACGCCACACATCACTGCCAAAACAACGGATTTCGATGACTTTAGAGTGAGACCAGGCTCTCACCACATACTGCAAGTTTAGGAGCCATTCAACGCACACCAGCCAGGTCTGGTTATCAAGTTCTTGGTTTGTATTTTGGATCTACTGGGTAAATCAAACCCTATTTCTTCCAACCAAACCCTGTTTTTCTCATTGCCTCACTGCATGGTCCCTGACACTTGTTTAGACCGATCAGTAATGTTTATAAGCTCATGTCGACTTCACTGTTAGCTTCATTATACGGCTCAAATATGTTACACAGCTCCACACAGGTTATTTTATGCCAGCAAAGGTTGCCGACACCTGGCTCACAGTAACCCCAAACCCTGCAGCGCACTCTAGCCAAGACACCTACACAGCTTAACCTTTCTAAAGACAGCGCCCAAAGCCTCACCTGCAGTCTGATGAAGTTTTTATTCCTCTACCCAACGTAACATAGTCGTCTGGAGTCAGTCCTTAATATTTGTAGCGCTCAGTGTAGAACAGATTAAATCTAAACTTTGTCCGACTCTCCTTTGTTCCTGAAACACATCACCTGAGTTTTCTCTTATCAAATTAGTTGGTGATTAATTTAACAGTTGGCACCCAGTTAATCATCTGTTGCAGCTCCACGTGGGTCGCTCTATTTATCCATATGAAATATCAAATGCATCATCACTTCAGGTGCAGGACAGATTTCCTCTCAGGAGGAAATAATCAACAGAAACAGAACATTTTGAGGATGGTAATCACAGTAATATTCCATATACAGCACAGAGATGAGAGCAGATGTTCAGCTCAGTTATGAGTCTGCTGGTTCTGACTCTCATGTCATTAAATCAAACTTCCTCCTGACTTAGATTTGATGAGTTGGGATGAGAACGTGTTGCAGCAACATCACGACTGTGAACACATCTCTGTATTTAAACTGTGAACTTGTCCCTCAGACAATAATCTGCACATTCCTGCACCTCGTTAAAAACACACTCTTTAAAACAAGACCGCTCGAAAAGTCGGGTCTGGGTCTGCTTCCAAACGGACTCTGGTGCGGTTCATTTGTGGTGTGAAAGAAAACGAGCCAACATCAGGATTAATGATGCAGATATGTGATTTTAGCAGCAGCTACACCAACAATAAATCCATCTGATGATTTCTGCACAAACTTCTGCTTGGTCCCCCCACGGCCCTGATGATGCAGGAGGACAAACACCTAAACTGTCCAACTGACCAGCTTCCTGTCAGTCACAAGAACTTCATGTTTACTCCTCTTGGTTTGTTTGTAAAAAGTCAGTGTGAACAGGAACTGAACCAAAAATAAAATGCAGCAATTCCCCTCCGGTGCGACTGAATGAACCGAACACCCTCAGTCTGCTCTGTGATTGACCCTCCGCTCAGTTCCACTGGTCCAACACTTCGTCTTGAGAGACCTTCAGACACACCTGTGAGTACCAGTCTCGGCTTCTGCACTGCTCCACCAGCTCTTGGTATTTAGCAAGTTTCCTCTCATGAGCTTTTTTAAAGGGTTAAATGAATGTTTTGTGTGGACTCCCTACTTGTCACTTTAGCCCTGTCTCTACCGGGTCCATGTCATTGGTCCAACATCCCATTAGTCCGACGGTCCGTGGTGCTGAACGGCTCCCGGTGGTCGTATTTCTACCTTGATGGTGTGCTGCAACACCGGCTCTGGGTCAGCTGGGAAAGGCTTGAGGCGGAGCAGGCTCACAGCTTATGTGTTTGCCACTTTCTTTTTCATTTTAACCCACACCATGATCTTTTCCTGACCCTAACCAAGTGGTTTTTGTGCCTAAACCTAACCAGACCTTAACCACAGGGCATCATGATGATTTCGGAACAACGGGACTTCAGAACAATGAGTTTAATGTGGTCGGAACAATGGGATGTCGAACCAATGGGCAGTTCCCTCTCCACCAAACCCTTTCAGTCCAGCACCTTTGGAACCAGCAGTAAGCCTTCAGACATGGTACCTAGAGCCTCGGTGTGTTCAGACAGTCCTCTTAAATGTGGGCGGGGTTGTTGTCACTCACTGCTCCGTCCAGCACTCGCTGTATTTCCTCATCAGCGGTGACACAGATGGAAGTCTGCACCTGGTTTATCGTCCACAGAACGAGGCTGCACGCCCACATTTTCACAACAAAATAGAACAGGCTGCAGTGAGAGTCTCTCTCCATGGGATATTTAAAAATAGCAGCTTTGTGCATTTAGTCCTTCTCAGGCAAGCTCAGGGGTTTAGTGTTGCTGTAGCCCACAGGAAGTGAGGATTAGAATATATGACCTTCACATAATCCGCTCCAAATTAATCTATATTTTTAAAGTCATTACTAAAAGTGTGTGTCATATAAAAACTAAAGTGATGGTCAAAGTTGTCACAGTGAAATTTAAGGTGTGCTGATGGATTCACGTCATCAACTCATGCATTGAGTAACATTACAAGTTAACGTTCCACCTTAAAAGTTGCCGGCAGTCGGCCCAGTGAATGAAGTTATTTTTTCTCTTTCATTTTATAGTTGTAGTTTACTGATGTATGAACAGAGGTTACATAAAACCAGAGTGAGCGTCCTCTACTGACCAATCAGACTGCAGGGTTTCTAGCTCCACCTTTTAGTACCAGATCTGTGTGCTAGGTACCCCAACAGAGGGGGGACCAAACATGGGGACGCTAAGGAACGCTTCTGTTGGGACCATCCACAACTTTCACTGTGGAGACAGAAACTATGAACTGAACTGAACTGCTCGGAGGAAACGGGGCTTTTGTGACAGATATGGCACGTTCACCTGATTTCAGCACATGATGAAAACATAATCCAAAATACAATCTTAATTTTAGCACCTCATTTATTTCTCATAAACCTTTATATTCTGCAGCATCAGGCTCTCACAGTAACGTCTGCTGTGTTGTTCCTGTTGTGTTGAGGCTCTGAGGAGTTTTTAATCTAACATCATTATTATATTTATGTGTTTCTGTTTCCTTCCTGCCTGAAGAGAACACCTTCCTCTTGATTTATGGCCTCAGTGTGTGTTTCATCTGCACAGCTCAGAGGACGGGTCACAGATGACAGCAGCGTCCACAGACCGGCTGCTGTAACATCAAACCTTCACTTCTGTGTTTCTGTGGAAACATTGCTGAGCGGGCTTCTCGTTTTTCAGTAAAAACTCTCAGCAGCTTTGGGAGGTAAGCCAGAAACAGGACGTTCACACCGGGCAGCACACAGTGTTCAGGTCGGCCTCCATCAAGGACAGAGAGGCGTTCAGGGGCAACGATTAGAGTCAGAGAAGTACACAGGGCAAAATAACTGCAGAGTGACCTCACAGAAACAATATTTAGTCTGTGAGTGATGAGGATCCTGTTAGTGCAGATTAACCTCAGCAGAACACGACTCTGCTGCAGGACAATAAGATACACCTTCATTATAAACCAACACACAGTCCCAGCCGATCATCAAGAGCTCTCTGACAGGAGTGTAAAACAGAGAGACAGAAACAACATCTCTAATTTGATGTTTAAAATTCCAGTAGTGTTGGAAATGAAGGAGTTTCTGTGGATCGTCTTTGTTGCCGGAGGCGTCTTTAAACCCCTGAAGAGGGCAGCGGCTCAGACTGACAGACTCACACTGAGCTCTGTGTTCGACTCTGATGGTAACAAATCCTCTGAAAAGTCATCTCGAGTAAACAACACACCACGCTGTTTGTCCACAGACTCCACAAACACACGTCCTGATCTGTATCTAAACTCTCACTAAACAAATGTGATGTATGATGCGACAGCACTGTGCGCACAGTTCGGTTGGTTCAGGCACAAACGTGACTTTGAGTTACAAAGTGGACGCTTGTCAGAGTTCTTTAATTTTCTCTCTACATGTGCGTACGCTGGATATGGAACGCCACATGTGCCATCAGATGCCTCAATTATGATCTAATTTGCTTTAAAAGGCAGCTTGTCATGTGACTGTACACCACTAAAGCTGATTTTTAAATGCATTTTTTTTTTCAGTGAAAAAACAGGCTGCTTTTACAAGAAGGCAGCTGCATCGTCCGGTGTGGAAACAGGAGCTGACTGAAGTTAGCGGAGGTTCGCTGATCATAACCGCAGGTCCTCTTGCCACAGTTGGCACTGTTTGTCCTCCACACATGCCATCTCCTCAGCTCATTCAGTAATTTTCCACTCACCCTGCGTCGTCACTACACCTACCTGTCTATCACCTGTCCACACATTTCCCGCTCCTGCTGGTCCTCCACGCCCACCTCATCAGGCTAAAGGTGCAGACACACCAAACCCACATCAAAGAACTAGCGGCGACAAAAGCCAACTGGTGCGTCGTCTACGTCGCCTCACGTTGCCCTGTGTCAGTTGCATTTGAACACACTACACGGACTACATCCGACGGCCAAGTAGCACGTACGTTCTGCGCCTGCGTGAGAGAGAGCGGAGTGAGAGAGTGGTACATCCTGTCAGCCGAGGGGTTTCCTATCTGTGCAGCCGAGCACCGCAGCACCTCCACGGACTATTACATCCAGACGGTCCCGGTGTTTCCTCCACAGGCTCCACTTCACTCAGCTGCCCGATAAACCCGCTGCTTCTTCCCACTTTAACCTGAATAACAAACCAGGGCTCGGTGCTCCGGTTGGATCCAAACGGAGAGCCGGGGCTAGCTCAGAGACTAGCGGAGGCTAACTGGCTGTGCTTCCCTCCGGTCATGCTGCGGCTAACGCTCCGCTAGCCGCTCCCAGCTAGCTCCGGTTTGTTATTCAGGTTAAAGTGTGAAGAAGCAGCGGGTCTGTGGGGCAGCTGAGTGAAGTGGAGCCTGAGGAGGAAGCACCGGTTAGCCCCGGTTTCACTACAGGCAGATTCACTCGCTACAGGGGCGAGGAAATAAAACCTGAACAGCCAATCAGAGTGATCTCTCTCACCAACAAGCTCCACCACCGATTCAACCTGCTCAATCAGCCGACGAAGTGCCGACACTCACTGACGGCCCGGCTTTGGTCGACGGCCGACCGTCGGCTTGGTGTGTCAGGGCCTTAACACCACTCACCTGTGGATCATTACCCCCTGTCACTATAAAGACGCCCACTTCACGTACACGCCTTACCAGATTGTTCTTCGCCTCCATGCAAAACTTTCCAGTAGTTCCATGGTGTTCATTATGTCTTCACTTTCTGATAATCACTTTAGTTGTTCTTTTATCTCAGACATGTATTAAGGTGTTACATACCTTTTTAGGCTTCTTCACATGTTTCGGCGCCAGGTCCGCCTTCCTCAGAAGTGTCATTTGGTGGTGATTGTGACGCGTCTTTATCGGCTGATCTGTCAATCAGCTGATGCTAGGGAGGCGTGATCGTCCTGTCAAAACAATCACACCTCCCGCTGTCTGTCCACCACCTCTCCAGGACGCTGCTCCAGGTGTAGGAGAGTATGTATGCCCCCTCGTCCCTGTTCATCGCCCCTGGGCCCTCCCAGATAGCAAAATATAACTGGACCGGACATGGGCCAGATGAACTGAAAAATTCGGTCCGATTTGGTAAAACTGATCCACCCCAGTGTCTTTTTGCACAATGGGCCAGAACCGGCATGGACTCACTTGCCAGATCTGCAACACTTCTGGGCCAGAACTGGTCCAGAGTAGCAAAAACCAAGTTAATATATGGCCCGCATATGGCAAACTTATGTTACCCAAAAACTACACTCTGATCAGAACTGGGCCAGATGTAGTCCGGATTTGTTCCAAAACAGTTCTCAGTATTGAATACGAGGGTCCATTTTGTTCAATGTATCATACTTTAATGTGTTTACATTGCAAATTAAGTTTGTCTATCTATGAAAATCAATAATAACAATACTTCCTTTTCATTTAAGTGCCATTTATTCAAGGTAACAGGGTGCATCATAACATTGCACAAACTGCAACACTTAGCAGCATGATATTGCATAAAATCTTGGTAAAAACAAAATATTGTGAACAGCATATCCTCAAAACACAATGCTGCCATAGTAAGTATTTAAGTTAAAACTGTTAACATGAAAACTGAAGTGGTGCAAGTGCCACGTTCTGCTCTCCTGCTCTACAGTACACAGAAAGTATGTGTTCAGTTCAGGATACCAGTCCTATTTGGAGTGGGCAACCACAGATCATTTTCAAAACAATTATAAAAATTATAAAAACATGAAATAAATAAATAAAAGAAATACATTAGAAAAAAAAATCCCTCCACACCCCACAAATAAAGTAGCAGAACCATACAACACACATTTTCATGCTCTTAAAACTCTGAGATGTGGAGAGGAAGTCGTCACAGACGATTTTGAAATAGAACAGTTTTTTTTCCAAAGATTACGATTTTATTTTTTTTTTTCATAAAAAATATTTTTAGTGAAACAAGCAACTTCACATTTTAGATGAGCCTTTTCAAATTGTAATACACATATTGTATTGTTAACATTCAAACAGTTCCGGAACAAAATAGTAAATGTTTTCTCCCTGCATATGTTGTACAGTGCAACAAATTCTCCAACACTAACTTGCAGAAAGGACAGAACACTTGGGTACACTGGCCATATGAGAGAGAGATCAAGGGTTTCCCATGTCACCGAGCAGCCTCTGGTTCTGAGCCGTGGACCTAGAGATGAAAAATATTTGTGATTACAAATGATTTAATGATTAAGGCTATCAAATAAAATACTCAGTTGCGGCCGTTTACTTTGTAACTAGAATTCGTAAAGGGCGAGAGGGATGAGACTGAGGATAAAGATATGATTTTTAAAGGATAAATGGTGAACAAAATAGATTGAGAGGTGTTTTTGTTTGATAAAATCTTTCTGAAATGTTTAATTGTAACTTATTTAAATAAATTTTGACTTTAACAAAAATCATTTTATCCTCCTTGTTGAATTTAAGAGAAACAGACGCAGCACGCAACAGGAACAAGAGCTTCAGAATGCGACAATTGTGAGATTCAAACAACATCAGCTTGAGAAAGACCAGAAAGACGGAGCATGGGTTCCACTGGGTCCTTCCTTATGTTAAAAAAAAAATGAAAAACTAGTACAGATAAGTCCTGTAGCAGAGATGAGAGATCCGATAGCCAGCTGCAAGTAACAACCATGCACGCACACATACAGTACACCTCTGATCCAGCCACAGATCCAAGGGTCGAGTGATTAGTTATTTTTCTAATTACATCTAACACAATAACATTAAACCACATAGAAGCAGGCCTCTTTATTTGCCTCTATTTCTCTTTATCTTACTGCCTATATCACACAGAAAGCAAGATTTTATGTTATTATGTTGGATGTCATTAGAAAAATGACAAATTATTTGCCCCTGGGGTCTGTGGTTGGAGCTGAGGTGTGTGTGTGTGTGTGTGTGTGTGTGCGTGCATAACTGTGTCTTGCAGCTGGCTGTTGGCTCCCTCATCTCTTCAACAGGACTTACCTATACTAGTCATTTAATTTATTAACACCAAGAAAGAGGTCTGCAACTCAACAGAACACAAGCGCACAGCTCAGCGAACGAGACAAATGATGATTAATAAAAATAAATAACTAAATTTAACACATTGAGAAGCGAATTGACACATGAGCACCGCTGTGTGCAGTCTCTACAGCAAAAAGAACACTTCTCTCTCCTTCTCTCCCGACCAACTGAGCTCGCCCAAACCAGTCATTTTTGGCCTCGGGTTCAAATCATGAATTCTAATTGGAACTATAATACCAAACAACTCAAACTATGACTTCATTCATACTGTACACTACAAGGCAGTAACAAACATCAGCAGTGGTAACAGTAGCAAACTCATTAAAATATCAGTTGCTTCAAGTGTTACCTGCGTTCGCATCATGCGGTCCCTACGACCACCTCCTCTGTCAGATGCCAAGTTGAACCATCTGATTACATGTTTATTGATGTCCATGTCTGACGCTTGCTTTGCCACATGACTTTTGCGTACAGCACCTATACAAACAACATTCATAGCAAATTAATGCAAGCACCATAAGGGACACATATTAAGTCCACAGTGGACAACACTGTTAAATACAGATGCTATGTGCAAAATCTGAGGTACATCTTTCACTTTTTCATAAAAGTATGAAACTTGGTACAGTTGTACAATTTGAGGACCTGAACATTTTCAGATATGGAGCCATTGCAGAATTGCTTTGTAGTTGCCTTGGTAACTTTTCATTTTCAACACAGTATAATTATGTATTTTGCATTATCTCCTGAACCAAACATAACGGAGAAAAGGTGATGTCTACCCCTGTGTTCTAATGGTCAAGGATTACAGTGACCCAACATGTGACATCATAAACTGTTCAAGTAAACAGCTAAAGGTGAATTCAGAGACATTGTGACATGGAACTTGACTTAAAAAGCGTGAAACTTGGCACAGTTATACAGTTTAGGGCCTTGAACATTTTTTTAGATATGAAGCCATTGCAGAATTGCCTTCTGGTTGCCATGGCAGCCATATTACTTGTAGCCATAACCGAATTAGGTGTTTTGCATCATATCTCCTGACCCAAACATAGTGACACAGAAAAAGAGATGTCTAGCCCCATGTTTTGATGGTCAAGGATTAAAGATTAAATGCAACACCATAAGCTGTTGAACAGTTAATGATGAATTCAGTTTTATGAGCAACATTGTAACATCTTTTTTCATGGTTTAAACTTTTTTCTAATGATATGTTTATGCATTCTGTACTTACGTGCAAGTACTGCCTTTATCGCCATTTGTCTAAAGGCCATCTTGCCGTTTGCTCCCTTCCAACTGATTTTCTTGGCCACACTATCACAGAACATGTGTGACAGGATGTTCCAGGTAACGCGCTTGGTGTCCTGTCCTCCAATGGAACCCAGGACCGAAATCTGGGGTAATGAAAAATGAAGACAAATTATAACTGTAAATTAACTATACTGTCATTTTCATAATTTGAATGACTTTAAGCAACGGGGGGAGGACAGAGAGAGAGGGGTAGCCAAAGGAATCAAATGCCAAAATTAGCTGTACATCAATCTACAAGTAAAACAGAGGAATTGGTACTCAGCATTTGATTTGGGTGACTGAAAGTGTAGATATACTGAAAAAAAGGAATAGGCATGAAAAAGCATCTCTCAAACACTAAGTCAAAATCTGTATGTCACATCATCAATTGAAATGTCAACTGTCATTATCCCAAGGACTGCTGAGTAAGCATGTGTGAAAATTGTGGGAATAACGTTAAAAATGACTAATGACTACAGTTTTGAAAAGTCCCCCCAACTGTGGCTTTGGTGAAAAACGTCAGCGCATAATAACACTGCAGTCAAAGAGAGATGAATGACACTTTGGTGCTTTGTGACCAAATTTCAAAAACAAGGTCCTGTACCTAGAATAGTTACATTGTCTGAAAAGTGCACAAAATTTCTCCTTTTTTATGTATAAATTATATATGTGAGGTTGAAAGTTATAGATCAGAGTATAATTTGTTTAAAATATTTCTGAACAATTTCACAATTCCTCCATGTGAATGTGAAATAAAAGGGTTTCAAAGTGCAGATTCTGCAGAGGATGGTTCTCAGCGTTCACAGTAAGAGTGAAGAAAACGATAATCACAATGTTAAACTTATGGTAGCTCTAATGGTTAAAATGTAAGTAGGACAAATGAGTTCATACCAAGTTCTTTTTCTGTGAGGAATTGCGTGGTTCTTTCAGCCACTCTTCGAAGTTTTCCACCTCCTCCAGTGAACCAAAGGGAAACTGAATGCCTTCAGGTACTTCTGTTGGACATTCATCAACCATCCTCCCAGGAATTAAGTTGACCATTGCAATCAGTTGTGTTAGCTGATGCTTCATGTGTTCAAGCAGTTTCAGGATGTGAAGTTCAGCAGCTGACATAGAGAAAAAAAGCATACCAACACATAAATGTTATGTCTTTAGGGTCAAACATTTTCTCTCTGTAAAGGACTAAATGATGTGCCAGTGATTAAAAACTAAAGGTTGGCAATGAGAAGCAAGTGTTTGTGGAGAAGTGTCTGTATTTGGTTTTCTGTCATGTCATGTGTGTTTAACAATATTTCAGGCAATAACCATGATGATGATGATGATGGCAAGTATACGTTTATCTGCAAAGACAATCGTCCTGGGCTACTTGCTTATTGTCCCACACTAACACAACATTATCTAAAGAGGAATGCTATATCTGCAACTGACAGAAGTAATTATCATCATGGCCAAAACATAAAAGTTGATGTGCAAGTAGGAATTACAGTTGTGGACACCTACCAGAGCAAGGTATCTGCTCTATTCCTGATCGCCCCACTCTAAAAGATGGCCTGAAGAGTTCAGGAGTGTCTTGAGACCACAAGGATGACTGTGAGTGGGATGCAGAGAATGAAGATGGCTGAGAAGACGGCACTGGACATGACGATGACGATGACGATGACCGACGAGAAGACAATCCTGGGCGTGTCGATGACCGATGACTAGATGACCCTGGGCGTGCTGATGACCTACGAGGAGACGGTAATGAACTTGGTGATGACCAACGAGGAGATGACCCTGGGTGTGCTGATGACCAACGAGGAGATGACCTTGGGTGTGCTGATGACCGACGAGGAGATGTCCCTGGGTGTGCTGATGACCGACGAGGAGATGACCCTGGGTGTGCTGATGACCAACGAGGAGATGACCCTGGACATGCTGATGATCGACGAGGAGATGACCCTGGGTGTGCTGATGATCTACGAGGAGATGACCCTGGACGTGTTGATGACCGACGAGGAGATGACCCTGGCCGTGCTGATGATCGACGAGGAGATGACCCTGGACGTGCTGATGATCGACGAGGAGATGACCCTGGACGTGCTGATGATCGACGAGGAGATGACCCTGGGTGTGCTGATGATCTACGAGGAGATGACCCTGGGCGTGTTGATGACCGACGAGGAGATGACCCTGGGCGTGCTGATGATCGACGAGGAGATGACCCTGGACGTGCTGATGACCAACGAGGAGATGACCCTGGACATGCTGATGATCGACGAGGAGATGACCCTGGGTGTGCTGATGATCGACGAGGAGATGACCCTGGGTGTGCTGATGATCGACGAGGAGATGACCCTGGGCGTGTTGATGACCGACGAGGAGATGACCCTGGCCGTGCTGATGACCGACGAGGAGATGACCCTGGGCGTGTTGATGACCGACGAGGAGATGACCCTGGATGTGCTGATGACCGACGAGGAGATGACCCTGGCCGTGCTGATGACCGACGAGGAGATGACCCTGGACGTGTTGATGACCGACGAGGAGATGACCCTGGGCGTGTTGATGACCGACGAGGAGATGACCCTGGCCGTGCTGATGACCGACGAGGAGATGACCCTGGCCGTGCTGATGACCGACGAGGAGATGACCCTGGACGTGCTGATGACCAACGAGGAGATGACCCTGGACATGCTGATGATCTACGAGGAGATGACCCTGGGTGTGCTGATGATCTACGAGGAGATGACCCTGGACGTGTTGATGACCGACGAGGAGATGACCCTGGCCGTGCTGATGATCGACGAGGAGATGACCCTGGACGTGTTGATGACCAACGAGGAGATGACCCTGGACGTGCTGATGATCGACGAGGAGATGACCCTGGGTGTGCTGATGATCTACGAGGAGATGACCCTGGGCGTGTTGATGACCGACGAGGAGATGACCCTGGCCGTGCTGATGATCGACGAGGAGATGACCCTGGACGTGCTGATGACCGACGAGGAGATGACCCTGGACGTGCTGATGACCAACGAGGAGATGACCCTGGACATGCTGATGATCGACGAGGAGATGACCCTGGGTGTGCTGATGATCTACGAGGAGATGACCCTGGGCGTGTTGATGACCGACGAGGAGATGACCCTGGCCGTGCTGATGATCGACGAGGAGATGACCCTGGCCATGCTGATGACCGATGAGGAGATGACCCTGGACGTGCTGATGACCAACGAGGAGATGACCCTGGACATGCTGATGATCGACGAGGAGATGACCCTGGGTGTGCTGATGATCTACGAGGAGATGACCCTGGGTGTGCTGATGATCGACGAGGAGATGACCCTGGGCGTGTTGATGACCGACGAGGAGATGACCCTGGCCGTGCTGATGACCGACGAGGAGATGACCCTGGGCGTGTTGATGACCGACGAGGAGATGACCCTGGACGTGTTGATGATCGACGAGGAGATGACCCTGGACGTGCTGATGATCGACGAGGAGATGACCCTGGACGTGTTGATGACCGATGAGGGTTTGGAATGGGGCTCAGAGATGACCAATGAGAAGGTGAAACTGGGCATCTTGATATGGGGTTTATAGAAGAGAGATATGAAGAACCAGTAGCTTAAAAGAATAACTGACCCAAACTTACAAATCTCTGGTTTTTGTAACAATACACATAAACGAAGACCTTGTATACTATGTATACTCCGTCAGTACACTTAACAATGTTGTTAATCACACCAACATCATCTCCAATGAAAAAGATGTTGTTCCCCGTTGAGATTTTCATTGTCCATTTGTCAGTATCTAACTGACTGTACTGTCCTTGTACATTAAGTCCACCTGGAATTGGTCCATCAAAGTGCTGTTTTTTTAAAGAACTTGATGCCACATCAGAAGCCCCAACAGTACTTGCACCAGAAGACCCAAAAGGAGTTTGTTCAGACAGTCTTCGAATGATCTGAGCAAGAGGGCGATCTGGTTTTCTAACTAGTCTCTTTATCTTTTGGAGCTGGTTTTCATAGGGAAATGCTGAAATGCGATCCAGACAACCAAACTGCTGTACATCCATTGGAAGATGAACTAAACCATGCACATTGTACACAACAGCATCTTTGCCATATATCTCACCAAAATGTGATACAAAAGTTTTAAGTAGTGTCTGAGCGTATTGACAGTAGGACACTGAGAGGTCTGCATTGATTAAAATAGCAATGGAAGTGGACAACAACATGAAGTTGTTATAGATATTACTTGCCAAATATGAAGACAGAAGGACAGGGCCAGTATACAATAGAAATTGTCTGAATTCAGTGGCCTTCCACCGGTCTATTTCTCTAAACGATCGTGGTTTCCGTGCAAATTCCACAGGAATATGAGGTCGCAGCTCTTTCATACGATCAGACATTTGGTTTACAACATTTGCAGGTAAACGAACATTGAGAGAACCTCTGAGCCACATTAGCAACAACTTCCTAACAACACCCAAACAAACCAAATGCATATAGTCCATTGGAAACTGTGACACCATGCCAACATTTGAACCATGAAAAGGATTTGGCCCATGTTGATGCTCCTCGTAAACCTGCTGTGCAAAAGCTTCATCCGTCCTCAGCATGCTATCAGTTAAAGGAAAAGTCATGCGTCTGTTCACATACAGTCCTTGCTGCACACATTTGTCACAACCGTAATATCCATTATGTGGCTTTATGTTCTTTACAAATGCTTTTGCAGGTGCATCACTTATTACAGAGTCAACATTCAGAAAAAGCCGTTTTCCATTAAAATCAAAGCCGTTTTCGAGTTCTTGTAGCTCAACAACAAAATCCTTTAGAAATTCATCAGCTGATCGTGGTTTGTTAGGCCCACAAAATAAAGCAATAATGACAGGCTCTTTCATTGGAACACTGACCAACAGTCCTAAAACAGGCCAAAGTTGAATGCCTGTGCTCTTAAACAGGGGTAACCCATCAATATTTATCTGCAACTTCAAGGTAAAACAATCAGCAAGTGAGTCGATGATCTGAGAAAGTGTCTTTTTGATAGAAGACAGTATGCCAAAATAGTGATACTGCCCCCCAACCTTGTTCTGAATAGTGTACTGAGTGTTAGTCTTTAGAATAGTTCTTGCATCTTTTGGTAAGTCAGGGTGGTAAAATCTCAATATACTTAATAGTGCTGTAAGAGCAATGAGTGAAATTCCAAAAGTTAGGGCCCAACTACAAATACTGTCTTGAAGGCTACATGGCTCAACACCTTCATCGTCAGATTCAGATGAATCTGAGCTACTACACTGAGGAGGGTCATAAATGTCCGCATCCACATGGTCAAAAGTGTTTGCATCCATATCACGGTCAGAAATGTTGGTGTCCATGTCTACATCTGTTTTGCTGTCGTCCCGCGCTACTGCATTTTCACTGCAAATGTCCTCCATCACACATTCTCCAGTACGATCATCAGCATTTAAAGGCAAATTAGTGCTGCAGTCTTCACTAATTTGCTGTAGTGTTCTCTTAAGGTCTCTTCGTGCACGCCTTCTCAGAGTGGAGTTAGACACAACCCTTGCTTCCATCTTTTACTTACGTCTTCAGCAATCAGCGCAGGAACAGCTGTTGATCACAGATCTACCGAGAGAGAAAAGGCAAAATATTAACAGTGTTTCATACAATATAGTGCCGCTACTGTTAACATTTATTTGGCTAAAGGTGAATTTCACTGTACAAATAAAATAATTTGTCCAATTACAGCACAACCATTTACATTTTCCTATGTGGCTGAACAAAGATATCTCAGCACAGAGATAGTGGCAGTGTTTAGAGTAATTTTAGAATAACTATTTTTACATGTAGACCCCCACAAACCACACTAAGCAGAAACCAACTAATTAAGGTGTTGAGTCCAGTCTTTTGCTCAGACATTTTTCCTTATGTCTGTCGTAGTAAATTGGCGCATGATGGGTTGGGACTACATGTCTGGATTAATCTGCTGTGACCTCATTTGTCTCTGTATGAATTCTACTTCTACGCTATGAGGGGTAAAACTCAAGTTATCTGCTTTAAATACATTAACAGAATAATTCAGTTTGTACATTGTACAGGTGGTTTAATATTACAGGTTTTTGCTCGGAGAAAATACACATTAGCCGTCGGTCTGAATATGTCATTTTAGTATTGTTACATTTTCTTCATCCTATTGTATGCATTGTTTAAAGTTCTTCTAATCTAGAGCACATCACGTAGAATCGAGTTCAGACAACTAGTTTCTGGTTTTTTCCTCAACTGACATTTTATGTTACGGCAGTAAGTGATTATCTGTATGTTACCAACTAACCAAATTCAAATTAAGACTTTTCCCAAACAAATATGTTACATAGGTCTATGTATTTTCATTGTAAGTCATTTTGTTTCGCCATTCAACTAAGGGTTAGTTGTCCTCAGCATTACATTATCAGAATTATTCTGTTTTACCACCTCACAGTAACAACTGAGACAGGCATCATTTAAAACATAGTATTTAGTATTAAGTAGTATTTTAGTATTAAAAGACATGTATAATATAGTTTGAGTAAAGTTTGCGTCAATAGTTAACTCGTTACATTTTAAACAAGTAATACCACTACGAAAGAATCAGTGAAGCAAAGCAAAACCTCAGACACACAAAACAAAAGTTTGCAGCGCAAAACTAACAGCAATGAACTACTGACCAGCAGCTTCAGCATGTAGCAGTTACCTTGTAGTAGCACAGTTTGAGATTAACAAGAGACTTTACGTCCAACTAATTCCAAAACGTGGAACTAAGCAATACGAATTCTGCCTGAAATAAAACTTTAACTAGATATCAAAGCATATTCACGTCTTCTGCTTCATGCCGAGACAAACCTGGTGAACTGTGACTGACCGGGCGTTAACCAATAGCAAAGAAGACTGTGTGGCTGACCCCACTGGGCTGTCATTAATTGTAGTTTTCTTAGTGAGCCGACATGAAGAGGACAACACTAACATCCACTCAAACGGACTACAAACCAGGCAAATGACTTCCGTGTGCGTCATATCCTGCAATGCCCACATTGGTACAACATTGCGCCCACTATTTCTTTTGACAAAGTCGAAGTTATGTGAAATAAAGTGTGTGAATCCTGGTGCACGCGTCCTTTGTGATAAAAATTAACTCAAGTTTGTCATTATATCTGTGTCTCCCACTTATGCAAATTGGTTACGTCGGCGTTACAATTCAAAAATCTTTTCATGTGCGCCAAGAATAGGCTTTATAATGTTGCTTTCACTGTAAATTGAATTCACTAACGTTGGGCAGCCGAGTTACCAACATGTGGCTTATGCTCTGTGCTAAAAATAACGTTGACGGCCCGGCGAGTGCAGATACAAATGTTAGCTAAAGACGTAGCCTACCGTTAACAGACGTTATGTCAATTGTAACCAAAGTTCGTGTGCTAGTTGGTGTTCGATTTAATAACTTTCTACAGTCATGCAGTCACTTCATAGCGCGAGTATTATTTCAAATAAAGCACTTATCATTATCATTTGCCATCCAGTGTGTTGCTATTTGATGCCTGTTGAGCGTCTGCAGCGCCGGTGTCTGTCTGCCTGCCTGCAGGTGCTCGCTGCTGTGACGTCACGTGTCGACTGTTAACTTTCAAAATTGTGGGCGCGTGCGGTCTGCACAGTCCACCCCGGAACAGCTCATAACCTATCATTTGGACTGTCAGTCTGATGGTCTTGGCCAAATCTGGTGCAATGACGCTCAGCGGGCGTGATTTCTATGGGAATCTGGCGAGTTGTAGCCAGATCCGGCACAGTGTCAGGTGCTATCTGGGCTGCTTCCTTGCACAAGAATAAATGCTCACAACAGCGTAGGCACACGTAGGCCACGATGATACTCCACATAAAGCTGAGGCACAAGTATAAATCCACTTTAAGAGTTAGCTTGTAAACTCCTCTTGCACTAGGCTGGTGTATTTCTTGTTGTATTGCCTTGTTAAGGGGATACACTGTGAGTACCAACCAACCTGGTTCTTTCTGCATGAAGCTGATTTTATTCAAGAAAATAGTTTTGTAACAAATAAACAGTGTTTGACCCTGCTGTATGTGGTTGAGGTCTGACTCAGCATCGGCAAAAGTGTCGATTAAAAAAGCCCGACAATACATCCGGATCCTACTGGAGATCCACTGACGTATGACTCAAAACATGGACATGTCTCCAGCACCTCTTCTTGTCATCTGCAGACGTCTGAAACATCACTTCAGTTCAGGACGTGTGGAGGTCAACAAACATGAGAAACAACTTTTTTGATGATGAATTGTGGATGACTAAATGTCAGCGGAGGCTATGGAGAGGAAGTGAACAGCTGGTTCAGGTGACATGATGAACTCACCTTGAGAGGCAGAGCTGCCAGTCAAATCAGTGTCACAGCAGTTTGAGGATGAACTGGCTGTTAATGTGGAGAGATGATCGGTGTATCGGGAGGTGTGTGAGGACCTGAGTCTGATGGTTGAACTTTTGTTTAGACCTCAAAGTGTCCTCATCACCTTCCCCGACCAAATACACCCATTAAAGTTATCAGCTTCCTCCGTTTATCTTATTGTAAACTGAAATGGATCCAGGTCATAAGACAGGTTGATGTGTGGAGATAATGGAGGTAAAACATTGAGGCAAGAGGATTGAAACTATGAGTCTGAACGCTGTTGTCCTGCATTACAAATGTGCACATATAAGAGCTGCAAACCTCAGCCGTCAGCAGCTCCAGTCCATCAAACACTGATGTAGGTCCGGCCCCTGTGTCGCTTCTGAAACATTTTATTTAATAAATTACCCGTAATTTTAATGCATCAGTCAAATCTTGATCTTCGCCACATCAAAAGAAACACAGCAGCCTTTTTTTATCAGCGTAAATTATTCAGAGCATCCGATGACAGGCGGAGCTGAGAGACAATGAAAATGTACACACCTGTCATCCATCCTGTTAAATATGAACAAATCGCCCTCTGTTTACGAGAGGCGCAGGACCTTGGGCCAGACTTATGGGGATGAATTGTTTCCTCTGGCTGAATACTAAACACGGATTCTGGATGTGTGAAATATGGACGCACATTCGAGCAGCGGATTAACACGAAAACAACATCCTCTGGAACAGTCCCTGCAGAGAGACTCACAGGCGTATCAGCAGCGACATACATGAGGATATATACAGTGTGCACAGGCCATCAACCCCGGCACACACACGCACACACACACACACACACACACACACACACACAGAGTCAGTGTTGCTGGCAGTAATCAGAGTGCAGTGTGTTTTTCTCAGCGGTGTAATTCATCAAAGTGACGGCTGCCAATGAGTCTCAGTCAGCCAGACAGCCTCAGCTAATCAATCATCAATCTACCTGCTCTTTGTTTCACAGCTCTGTAACCACCACACACACACACACACACACACACACACACACACACTCTGTTCATGGTCATATTTTGTGGCTCCTCCTCTCTGCTCGGAGTCTTGATCAGCGTGTAGATCGAGACGCTAAGTCGGTCTCGATCAGAGGTTCGTCTCTCTGATTAGGAGTCTTCTGTGAGTGAGTCATCACAGAGCAGGATCAGCTTTACTGAAGGTTTGACAGGTTTCTGAATTCTAATGTGATGCACTCACATTTTCTATCTTTAATCGAATAGTTAAAAATATTCTGCTGCTATGTTTTTGTTCCAAGAGACAGATGAGAATACAGAGTGTGTTTATAGCATATAGCTAATCAGCCAATCAGGTGTCAGCAGCTCATTAACATTTAGTCATGTAGACATGGTGAAGACGAGCTGCTGAAGTTCAAACGGAGCATCAGAATGATAAAGAAAGGTGATTGAAGTGACTTTGAACGTGGCATGGTTGTTGGTGCCAAACGGGCTGCTCTGAGTATTTACTGGGATTTTCAGCACAACCATCTCTAGGGTTTACAGAGGATGGTCCCAAAAAGAGAAAATATCCAGTGAGCCAAAATGCCTTGTTGATGCCAGAGGTCAGAGGAGAATGGCCAGACTGGTTCAAGATGATAGAAAGGCAACAGGAAGTCAAATAAGCACTGGTTCCAACCAAGGTGTGCAGAAGAGCATCTCTGAAGCAACAACACCTTGTCCAACCTTGAAGCAGATGGGCTACAGCAGCAGAAGACCACACCAGGTGCCACTCCTGTCAGCTAACAACAGGAAACTGAGGCTACAATTCACCAAAACTGGACAATAGAAGATTGGAAAAACCACATTCAGATGGAAGCATGGATCCATCCTGCCTTGTATCAACGCTTCAGGCTGCTGCTGGTGGTGTAATGGTGTGGGGGAGATTTTCTTAGTACCAACTGAGCATGGTTTAAACACCACAGCCTACCTGAGTATTGTTGCTGAGCGTGTCCATCCCTTTATGACCACAGTGTACCCATCTTCTGATGGCTACTTCCAGCAGGATAACGCACCATGTCACAAAGCTCACATCATCTCAAACATGACAATGAGTTCACTGTACTCCAATGGCCTCCACAGTCACCAGATCTCAGTCCAGTTGACCTATGGCTAAGCCACGCCCCCTCCACTCACTCGGACAAACTATCAACATTCAGTGAGCGGCGCTATGGCAGGTGTCACAGTACACGACATTTCACAGGAGGCAACTGATGATTTTTGGAGACATAACGATCAGATGTCATTGAGAAGTAACCAAAAGGGTCTAAACTACGCATTGGAGGGATATATTCATCATTTTATTGTTGAGAAGGTCGATGAAAAGCTTAAATTACAAGCCAAAATTTACAGGTCACAGTGTACGCTTGTGAACCGCATCTGGTTGCCGTCACCATCAAAGACAACAAGTTAAAGTGCCACTGAAGTTAAGGTTTTTGGCTCAGAATATGAGAAAAGGATAACGGCCTTTTTACCATCTTTACCAAGAGTGTCTCTCCGTTAGTTTGGTGCTACAGTATTTACACTGAATCATTCAGCATAACGTTTGCCAACCTTTGTTATCTCTGCCATTACAGATAAGTTAATGAAGCTAAGCTCCAGAAGTTAACGTTAGCTTAACTAGAGCCCTTTGGACAACAGCTAACAATGATGTACGATCACCAAAGTACAAAACTAGAACAAAATAGGCTAATGAACTCCCAGCAAACAAGGTGACATGATGAACAACGCAGCTAGGAGCTAACGTTAGGCTAACTTTAGCTAACGTTAGCTAGAGATGTTAAAGATAACTTTATATTTCTTTCCAGCAAAGTGACAATATGTTGCCTCAAACACAATGTTGACTTACCTTAGAACAGATGTAGACATCATTGTTAATCTTATTCACGTTGAGTTGATGTTGTGGTCTAACGTTACCACACAACAACTCAACTTTTAAACTTCAAATCTCAGAAAAAGCTCATAAAACCGAACAAACTGACTTTGTGTAATGCATTTCAATGGACGTCCAGGCAGAGAATGTCCCAGTGTATGGGAATGGCTATACGCACTGTGATTGGCTCATCGCGTTTGAGGGCGGGACTTAGCCATAGGTAAATAGAGCACCTTTGGGATGTGCTGGAACGGGAGATTCTCATCATGGATCAATTGTGTGATGTCATCATGTCAATATGGACCAAACTCTCTGAGGAATGTTTCCAGCACCTTGTTGAATCTGTGACACCAAGAATTAAAAAGGGGATCCCACCTGGTACGAGCAAGGTGTCCCTAATAAAGTGGACAGTGAGTGTAAATGATGAGGGAAAAAGCATGAAATCGTTGCAACTAACCCCAAATAAGAGCTGGAATACCATCAATAGAGCGTCCTCCATCTCCTGAATAGCACAGAAATGAGAGATGAGCTGAAAGTCAGGTTTAATATAATAATTTAAGACAGAAGGAGACATGGATCTGTAACAGGCAGGTTCAGAATATTGAGCTACTTAATCAGAATATACACTGACAGAAAGAAACAAACACAAAACCTTTAGTTTGACTGAAAGCTCTGGAAGTATTTCAGAAAGGGGGCCCACACCTCCTCCTCGGCCACTGGCAGCGCTCTCAGAATAAACTGTGTGTAGGACGAACGGCGTCTGAGGTGTCTGAGGTCGTCTGAGAGGTTCAGGAGCTCATGAATCTCTCTCAGCATCACTGGACGTGTTGTTAACAAGTCACGTATTGATGTAAGTGAGATATTCTATTTGTTCCCTAATGGACTGGAGGAGTCGCTCAATTTGTTTCCAACATAATTGCAGAGAAGATGAAGCCAGTTCTGTATGATTCCCTCCGATCAATATTCACTCTCCAGTCCTGAATCCTGCGAACGCTCGGGATCACAAACTGGAGCGTCAGCAGATTTAGTTTGTGGAGGCTTTAACTGACCTTTGTGGTCTGCGTCGACACTTCATCACACTACCTGCTGCTTATTTTGACACGTCGACTGAGTTCTCAACAGTTTGTAAGGATAAAAAACATGTCTGCATACTTTAGTATTATAATAATGAAAACAGACCAGTGTCCAGAAGAAACTGTTGGCAGTGTACGTTTCTTCAAACCACAAATAAGTCGTCTCATATCAGCGTTTCTAAAGTGACGTATTATCTGAGCTGACTTTGACATCAGGAGGTGGAGCGGAGGGTGGATGATGGCGAGACGCCTGCCAAGCTGCAGACCACTGTTCAACACCAACACACATAGGAACCTGTCGCTGTGTTTGCAGGAGGACTTGTGTCCCCATAACCAGGTGTTTGAAGCCCAAACATGATCTTATTCATTCATTCATCTGTTGACATGTAAAGTTTCAACATATCCAACACGTTCTCATCCAGACTCCTCAAATACCAACATTTCATCAGTGAACCTTCACGTCACACACTAGCTCCCCTCAGCTGGTAGGGTTTCAGCTTTGCCTCTCCCCAGTGTCTCATGATTGGCTGACTCCAAATGTCCGCAATTCACCGCAGTTGCAGACTTGTGGACTCTGTGGGCATGTTCACGGGAAGTCCGTAAGTGCTGAGGGCTCAGTCTGCAGGTCCAGAGGGAGGACATTTGGATTCAGCCTGTCACTGGCAAGCTGCGAGCGTTTAGACACACAGAGCCGGATTGGCGAGTTGATCCGAGGTGCCCAATTTTCCTCCTCGTAGGGTAGACATATTGGTGGAACCCTTTTAGTTTAAACAGACCAAGGCGGCCTTCTGCAACGGGAGGGGCTGTTGATGACTTGTGGGAGGAGCTGTTGATGACTTGTGGGAGGAGCTGTTGATGCCTTGTGGGAGGAGCTGTTGATGACTTGTGGGAGGAGCTGTTGATGACTTGTGGGAGGAGCTGTTGATGACTTGTGGGAGGAGCTGTTGATGACGCCGCACGTGCGAGCCACTGGCAGTGGATAAACAGGAAACAGCTGATAGCAGGAATTAGCGAGCAGCTAGTAGCAAGAGGGAAACACAAACCTGACAGACACTGTAAAGATGAGCAACTGGGGAGACAAGGAATTGCGCGCCCTCCTTGTCCTCGCAAACGAAGAGGCCATTAACCGTCAGATGACGGGGACGGTGAAGAACGGGCCGACTTACGAGAGAATCGCCGAAGGACTGACCAGCCGCGGCTTCCCTCCCACGTCACTGTTTACGTCACACGCTGAGCTACACGTTTTGTTACTTGCTCACGCCCCCCATTGCCCCGAAAAAGGCACATTCTGTATAAACAAAAGTAGGTAGGCGGCATTTTGCTGCACTCCCTGATTTTGTTTTATACTGCCAATGCTGAAAAAACACTGATTGGGCTTTCCTGCAAATTTGCACAACTCCTGTTTAAAAAGGGCTGTTGTGTGTTTGCTGGGCGTGGCCTCCGTGTTCCCTCCTCCTGCCAATCCTCCTGAGTGCCAGCACCTGCTAAACCTGCACACCTGAACTTCATCTACAATGAGTCCACTGCATTATAAAACCTCGGCTCAGAAATCCAGATCGTTCAGTCTCCTCTGCCGAACAGACGTCAAGGCCAACTTCTACATTTTTTGATTCTTTGTCTTTTTTGTCTTCAGCCCTTCTGCCGGCTCTGCTTCACTGTTCCCAGCCCACCTCAGCCATCATTTCTTCACACTACAATAAACTGCCTCTAACCATTCACAGTTTGCTGATTGTGTTTGCATTTGGGTCCTAAGTTCAACTGTCACATCATCAGCATCAGTTCTAGATGTTCAGGGATAGTGTGTCAATTTATGCTTGTGTCGTGCTGCATTGTGTCTTTTCAAACTTAAGTTTTATTTTCACAGGTAGCGTACAGTATCTGCTCATGAACGTATTTTTCAAAATAAACTTCCAGACTTAATTTTAAGTGTGTAAAATGGGTTGAAAACAGTGACATCAGTGGTCAAATTCTAAGTCTATCTAGCGACAAGGTGAATGTTTATTTAGAAATCTAAACCATGTTACGATATTGTAATGAATCCCTCACGAGCAGGAGACCAGAGGACCGTTCGGGAAAAGGCCAGTTTATTTGAGCACTCCAAAAACTCCAGTAACACTCCAGGGGGTAAAAGACTCCGTCCCAAACTCTGAATGCACAGAATGGGATTCGGTGCTACTGCTGCCATCGTTGGGGAGATATATCATCAGGACGAAAAGCGCCGCAGAGAGTGCATCACAAGGAGTGAAGTTGTGTCTTCTTTTCCTCGCAGATGACGGTTCGGGTTCATTCTCTCCTGCTGCGTGGTAAGTGTGGTCCATTCGCAAACTTTATAACTAAAAAAACTTTTCACTACTCTCTATTGACGAACTACTAACACTCTCTGCTGTTTCCTCCTCCTTCTTCCTTCCTTCCACTGTCTTCTTGGTTTATTTATACACGCGAAACGCGTTCTCTGGCTGGCTGGATTGTCCGCTCGGGCTGCCGTACATACATGGCGGCGCAAGATGGCGACCTCTCTAAAGCAAGGCCCTTGATATATATATATGTATAAAAGCATAATTATAAGGCTACGAAAACCAAACGAATTTTATTTTATAGCGATTATACACTTATATAAACATATTAATGGGTAGAATATTCAGATTCAGATTCAGATTGACAATAAACCATGCCAAATATTACACACTGGCCCTTTAAGGTTTACTTTCTGAAGTTAAGGCAACAAAAGCACATGATTAGGTTTAGAGAAAACATCATTTGCTGTGTCTCAAATCGCGTACTTCTGTACTTACACTTAATATTTCGATGCATAAGTGCGTTCACAGTTGTAACGTCAAAATATTTCGTCACCGGGCTACATTTCTGAAAAATCAGCAGAGGGGCAACATTTCATTGGACACATTAACAGTACAGATTTTACTCTACGTTCTGTCTTTCCACAGACATTAATAAATCCTCAGATAATCTCTAAATGGGCCGCACATACTCTGAAACCTGCTCGTCTTTGGACTCTGTTCTTCTACATGTGTATTTTTAAATATATAATTATTATTTTTCAGTAAGGATAAAAGTTTCTCTGTGGCTGAAGAGCAGGTGAAGGTTTTCTTGTGAGTGTAGGATCATCTTTGTATGAGACAGTGTCTGCGTCTCTTCAGAGGCTTCATTACACAGAGAAAAGGTTTTCACTCAGAATGAGACGGAATGAGGGGGAGTGGGTGTTGTGCAGAAAAACAGCTTCATTACACCGAGCTCCACTCAATGGGCTTTTTAAATAACATCCTAAATGCACTACGCTTTATTGTATTGTCCTGCTCTCTATTCAATTTGCATCCTGCTGCCTGGCGTCTGTCGTACCTTCGCTGTTTTCATTTTCTCTGTGTGTGAGACACGTCGCAGGGTGAGATCGATGGACTGGATATTGGTCTGATGATGTATGGGGCCAATATTTGGCTTTAAAAATCAGACAGGTGGCGTCGACTCGTGATGAAGGGTCCTCTGGTTCTCCTCATCTGCAGTCAAACCAGACTCTGACTGTCAGATATGGACAGAATTTGAATTTAAAACGCTCGAAAAATGAACCAACTTTATCAATAGACTGTGGTGACAGTTTAGATGTGTTGTGTTGCAGAGTTCAGGCAGTTCTCGTGCACTGCTCATGTGTTTTCTCACATAAGGGAAGGCACCAAAATTCATACATATTCCACATAATCATGAGCCAGTAATAACCTGCATATTTGGGAAGGCAGTGATCAAATGACCAATGCACTGACGGGAGTAAAGAAGGAAGCAGTCTGTAACACGGCAGGTTTTGTTGATGGATGCTTCACGAAACACATGACTTTCCAACACGATCTCATCCCAACTCATCAAATATCGCCACTTTGTCAGTGCCATTCACGTCTACATATTACTCACTAGTTATCTTCCTGCATTTGTTCCTGACATTGTGGGACACCGTGTCAGTTTGCGCCTGTAAAATACATCGTGTATTTTCAAAAATAACTTTTGTTTTCACAAGAATTGTGCAGTTTCTGCTCGTTAGATGCAGAAAATTAACAAACACTAACAAACGCTGCTCGAACGCATATCATCCTGCCGTGCGTCGGTGTCTGACCCCAAAATCACTGACCAAGCGGTGGTATTTGTTGAGTTTGGGATGAGCACAGGCTGGACTGTATCATTGGGATTGAGTCCAGAACGTTTAAGATGCGTTGTCACCATGTTGTTTTTCCTAAACCTATCCTTCATAACACTGCATCAATTTCAGAACTTGATGTTCAGGACGTAACGTCATCCATGGGGCGCTAATTCATAGAATATCATCAAAACTGTATGAGAACACATTGCAGAGATACTTGTTGATATTAGCATGCTAACTAGCTCGTCCTGGACTGTCCTGTCATGTAATACCGCCATACCTCGAGAGGCGATAGTGATCTTTTGGACAGTCTGAAGTCTTTTAGGCCAATAGTTACTGAGAAAAGTGGGAATAAAGTAACATCACTTGTACCTAGAGAGGTGACAATGATCTGTTGGACAGTCTACACATTGATCGATGTCTTCTGGACCTAAAGTTAATGAGAAAAGTGTTGTTTCGAAGCCTCAAATACGACATTTCAGCTGTCGCCATCTTGTTTTTTGGAGCCAGAAGTGACCATATTTGCAAGAGAGGGTGGAGCTATGGAGGAGCAAGAGGTGGATCTGACTCAAAGAGACCCCGCCCATAATTATGAAGAACTTTAATAAAATATAAACAGGTGAGTTCTATAATAATTCATCCCCATACAGTCGTCATGGATGTTGAAATTAGCTACAAAGACCCAAACTGTTTTCTGTACCAGACTGTAAACATGTTTATTTCTACATGTTAACAGCCGGCCTCTAGTGGACATTAGAGGAACTGCAGGTGTTGGATTCATGTTTCATGTTTAGATTTCTAAAAATATTGTCTAACCTGTCCATACCCATTGAGTGCACAGTTGCCCATGTACAGTTTCACATGGTGTGTGTTTGGGATACAGGTCATAGGAAACTGCAGATTAAATAGTCAACTGAACCCATTAAGAAGAGCAATGTATTCAGACAGAGTTTGAAAAACGTGGGACAGACAGTTTCCGTGATTATGTACAGCATACCATACCATGACTTAGTCATACCAAACATTAGAAAACAACACCAACATTGGTCCACAGGGGGAGCCACAGCGATCGGTCGCATTTTAGCCATTTTGAAGCATTTTTCTGTTGTTATAGCGCCACCCAGTTGCCAATTAGAGTTAAATTTCTCCAGTCACCTTGAGGCGTCCTGTTCTACATATCTACCAAGTTTAGTAAAAATCCATATGGCGGTTAGGCCTAGATAAGAAATGAGCTCTCTAGCGCCCCCATTTTGTTTGATGGGCTCAATAATGGAGGGGTCCCCTCAGATTAGACCTCTGCTATGGTACAGTTAAGGGAGCCTATAAATCATTTCAGCTGCCTCCACTAGGCTCTGCTGACCACAACTGTGTGCTTCTTCTCCCGGCATATAAAACTGTACTAAAAAGTGGAAAAATTCAGACTAAAGAGGTCAAAATTTGGTCGGAGGAATCGACCTCTTGTCTCCAAGGGTGCTTTGACTGCACCGACTGGGAGATGTTTAAAGACTCCTGTACAGACATTGATGAACTCACTGATGTGATTTGTTCTTATGTGACTTTCTGTGAGAAGAGGATCATTCCCACTAAAACTATCAAGGTGTACCCCAATAACAAGCCATGGATGTCCAAGGAAGTCAGGTCTCACCTACAGCAGAAGAAGCTTTCCTTCAACTTTGGGGGACCTGCTGAACAGCAAGTAGCTAAAAGAGAGCTGCGAACTGAAATCCTATGGGCTAAACAGAGATACAAAACCAAAGTAGAGAGCAATCTAGCAGAGAATAACCTTTCTGCGGCCTGGTCTGGTATTAAGACAATGGCAGGTATAAAACAGACAAAGAGCACTCACATCACTATTGATGGTTTTGGGTCAAACTGTGATTTAGCCAGTGCTTTAAATAAATTCTATCTAAGATTTGACCAGTTCGACTTCAGCGAGGAAGTGAAGAGTCTGAGAGACAATCTTAAAAATGATCAACACTTTGCACTAGAACAGATAGAAGTGGAAAAGTGTCTCCTCTCTCTAGAAGCAAATAAAAGCCCTGGACCCGATAGAATCAGTGGTATTTTACTGAAGTCATGCAAAACAATTGAGTTCTATTGTTCATCACATTTTTAATGTGTCATTTAGTCAGCAAAAGGTGCCCAGGTTGTGGAAACAAGCAGAGATTATCCCTGTTCCTAAAGTCAGCAGACCTAAAACTCTGAATGGTTTTAGACCAGTTGCCCTCACCTCTCTTTTAATGAAATCATTTGAAAAACTTGTCAAATCAGAACTTCTGGGGAGAACAGCACATGCACTTGACCCTATGCAGTTTGCTTACAGGGCCCACAGAGGTGTTGACGATGCCATACTTACCCTGCTGAATCTTTTATTTAAACATCTGGAGGGAAACAAAACCCATGTTAGACTGACTTTTATTGATTTTTCATCAGCCTTTAACACCATCCAACCTCACATTTTAGCCACAAGGCTTATCGAGCACTTCCAGCTGAGCCAGAATTTGGTGGGTTGGATTTTAGATTTTTTAACAGATAGAACACAAAGAGTCAAAGTGAATGGTGTTTTATCTGAGTCACTATGTTCCTCTACTGGCTCACCTCAGGGATGTGTTCTCTCTCCTTTACTTTTTATTCTTTACACAAACATGTGCAAGAGTGTTTATGAAAACAGGCACATTTTAAAATTTGCAGACAACACAGTCATTGTGAGTTTGTTGCACAACAATGAATCCAGCCATGGTCCAGTCTTGCAGGATTTTATTAGTTGGTGTGATCTTTCTTTTTTGGTGCTTAATATATCCAAGACAAAAGACATGATTATTGACTTTAGGACACAGACTCCAAATTGTGATCCCACAGTCATTAGGGGCCAATCTGTGGAATGTGTGGAAAGCTACAAATATCTGGGGACTGTCATTGATTCTAAATTGTCTTTTAACAAGAACTGTGAAGCAGTGTGTAAGAGGGGACATCAGAGTTTGTTTTATCTTCGGAAATTGTCCAGTTTTAACATTGACAAAACTATGCTCAGGCTATTTTATCGAGCTTTTATTGAGTCCATGTTATCTTTTGCCCTGGTGTCCTGGTTCGGTAATTTGTCACTGCAGGACAAAAATTCCCTGAACCAGATTATCAAATGGGCTGGTAGGATAATTGGTGAGCCTCAGCTCACCATGGCAGCCCTCTATGACACACAGCTGCAGCGTAAAGCCAGCGCTATTCGTAACAACGGCTCACATCCTTTGCATGGCGAGTTCCAGCTCCTTCGCTCGGGCTGTCGTTTTGTGGTCCCTAAGGGCAGGACAAAACGGTACAGAAGTAGCTTCATACCCACAGCAATTGTAATGCTGAACAGTAAAGCCACAAGGTGATCTTGTTCATATTGAATTTAGTTGGCCCCAGGGACATGTAGACGCACTTTTCTATGTAGAAGCACTTTTTTACTTCTATTCCTATGACTATGACCATGTATTTTAATTATATTGTGTTTTTCTATTTGTGATTTGTCTGTCATGACGTCTGGGTGTGAATGTTTTTTATACTGGCATCGCCGAGTGCCTGTCTGCACAACAAATTTACCAGCCGGTATTAATAAAGAAACCTTGAACCTTGAACCTTATGTGTGGTCATATGCCTACAAAGTTGCGTGGTGATGGGTGAAACCCTTGAGATGTTATACACCTTTATGTGATGAGCCACGCCCTCCGCAATATTCATTGCCTTATAGAAGCTCAGTTTTAGTAAGTTTTCCAACTTTTGCCAAGAGGGAACTTTAGATATTGGTCCCTAGATTATGTTCACCCAGTTTCATGCAGATCGCTCAAACTTCCTAGGAAGAGATCCATTTGAAGTGTTTTTCAAAAAATTCAAAATGGCGGAAAATCTATATAAGCGGAAGTTATGGGTTCTTGAGGCAAATGTGTTCCTCATGAGGAGAGGCATCTCTGTACAAAGTTTCATGTCTCTATGACATACGGGGCATGAGATATGCCCATTCAAAGTTTGACATTTCAATGGGTTGCTATAGCGCCCCCCTTTGGCCAATTGATGTAATATTGCTTCATTTGCATCCTCCCATGACCCTCTACCACTGTGCCAAATTTCACATGGATTGACCAAGTCAGTGAGGAGAAAAACATGGAACACACACACACAGAGTTTTCGTTATAATATAGTGAGATTGTCTCTTGGCTCTCAGTGTCGGTGGTCTGACGCTGTAATCACAGACAGAGCGACGGTATTTGAATCACAACAGGCTGGAATATTATGAGACAGCAGTGTTATTTTGAGCGGCTCTCAGAGTTTCAGCAGTTCGATCAAACTGCTGAAACTCTGCTGTTAGTCAGTAGATGGCTGAGAGGTGAAATGCTGCCCCCTGTAAGTCTGCAGCACCTTTAATAAGATGTTATCACACCTGAAAGAAATTCATCAGTCTGCTTTCAGAGCACAGACTTACACCACATTTACAGTGATGCAGGTACATTTGAAAATACATCTTTTTCTCTTTGATTCTTTCCACACTGCTAACCTTGATGTTTCTGCATTCTGAAGTGGCTGTATCTCACATTTCAGTCTGGACTGAGAGTCGATTGTTCACAGACGTGGTGGAGGCCTTCACGCTCCTCAGTCACCTTCAGCTCCCTTTATGTCACGTCTTTATGTTTCCTGTGAGAGGCGACTGCACAGGTATGAAATAGTGATTTAATTGAGGGGGTCAGTGCAGCAGCTGAGGTATTACAGTGAGCCGCGGCTGGCAGGTAGCATTTATGACCCTCAATCAAATCATTGTTTTCAGCTCATGTCTTAGTCTCACAACAGAAACTGAACAATACGTCACTAAAAGCTGCTGGGTCGAGTTTCAGACGAATGTGTGAAGGTCTGTGATCAGAGAAATGAACCAGTTTATTTTCTGCAAACTACAAAGAACACGTTTCACCTTTTCTGGTTGTTTTGGTGTTTTAATGTCGAGCAAAGAATAATCTATTATTTATTAATCTAAATCTGTGAAACTGTGAACAGCATCCTGATGTATGATTTTTAATAGACGTATTTTGAGACCGTCCGTCATGCTCCCACATGTTCTCCCTGTGTCAGCGTGGTTTTCCTCCAGGTGCTCTGACATGTTCTCCCCGTGTCAGCGTGGGTTTCCTCCAGGTGCTCCGACATGTTCTCCCTGTGTCAGCGTGGGTTTCCTCCAGGTGCTCTGACATGTTCTCCCTGTGTCAGCGTGGTTTTCCTCCAGGTGCTCTGACATGTTCTCCCCGTGTCAGCGTGGGTTTCCTCCAGGTGCTCCGACATGTTCTCCCTGTGTCAGCGTGGGTTTCCTCCAGGTGCTCCGACATGTTCTCCCTGTGTCGGCGTGGGTTTCCTCCAGGTGCTCTGACATGTTCTCCCTGTGTCAGCGTGGGTTTCCTCCAGGTGCTCTGACATGTTCTCCCTGTGTCAGCGTGGGTTTCCTCCAGGTGCTCTGACATGTTCTCCCTGTGTCAGCGTGGTTTTCCTCCAGGTGCTCTGACATGTTCTCCCTGTGTCGGCGTGGGTTTCCTCCAGGTGCTCTGACATGTTCTCCCTGTGTCAGCGTGGGTTTCCTCCAGGTGCTCTGACATGTTCTCCCTGTGTCAGCGTGGGTTTCCTCCAGGTGCTCTGACATGTTCTCCCTGTGTCAGCGTGGTTTTCCTCCAGGTGCTCTGACATGTTCTCCCCGTGTCAGCGTGGGTTTCCTCCAGGTGCTCCGACATGTTCTCCCTGTGTCAGCGTGGGTTTCCTCCAGGTGCTCCGACATGTTCTCCCTGTGTCGGCGTGGGTTTCCTCCAGGTGCTCTGACATGTTCTCCCTGTGTCAGCGTGGGTTTCCTCCAGGTGCTCTGACATGTTCTCCCCGTGTCAGCGTGGTTTTCCTCCAGGTGCTCTGACATGTTCTCCCCGTGTCAGCGTGGGTTTCCTCCAGGTGCTCTGACATGTTCTCCCTGTGTCAGCGTGGGTTTCCTCCAGGTGCTCCGACATGTTCTCCCTGTGTCAGCGTGGGTTTCCTCCAGGTGCTCTGACATGTTCTCCCTGTGTCAGCGTGGTTTTCCTCCAGGTGCTCTGACATGTTCTCCCCGTGTCAGCGTGGGTTTCCTCCAGGTGCTCCGACATGTTCTCCCTGTGTCAGCGTGGGTTTCCTCCAGGTGCTCCGACATGTTCTCCCTGTGTCGGCGTGGGTTTCCTCCAGGTGCTCTGACATGTTCTCCCTGTGTCAGCGTGGG